>NW_020664393.1:30992771-31205111 GCF_002925995.2 Terrapene triunguis
AGAAAGAAAGAAAGAAAGAAAGAAAGAAAGAAAGAAAGAAAGAAAGAAAGAATAGGGGTTAGCACTGGAGGTAAATACACAGTAATTTAGACACATTTTATAATGCCTAGTAATGCTCAGGAGCATTCTCCAGCAGAAGTCCGAAGGAGTCTTTTATTCATCTAGAATCCCAATACACTTTCAGCTGTCCAAGTGGACTCCAAACCTTATTTAAGAAAATTCATATAATCAATTTTTTTCTTCTCACATTTTTAAGTGGCCACAAAAGCAAAAAAAGAATCAAAGAAATATATTTGTAAAGCTTCAATAAACTAAAGCATGAGAATTTTTTGCAACAATTATTTTTCTCCCAACCATATGTGGTACTTTAGGGTGTTTTTATTCCCAAAATGTGTTGCTCATCCCAAAAGCAGAATATGGTACTTGTTCTGATAACAACTACTAGGCAGTAGGTCTATTTTTAGTCATTAATAGTAACAAGGATGGGAAGTCCATTCCCTCTGCTGTGTAACAGCATTAGTTATAACTCCTGTTCTGGGTTACAAAAATATAGCACTCTTTCAATATAACTATCTGAAGTGTAAACTTGTACTGCAGTTATTCTGTTCACTTGCCACCTATGGAGTAGCTCGCTCCTGTACTGTGTCAGTGAAAGTAGAAAAAGGGGGTTGATGAACTGCAGACACACTAACTTCAGTAGAAATAATGGAGACACAAACTAAAAGAATGTTCTTGCTGGAGGTTATTCCAGTTCTGTTACTGGGATATTAATATTTTCTTGTTTAAAGGGCAAATTTCACAGATCATTTCATTAATCTTTTAGTGGGTTCAAAGCTCATTTCTACTTCTTTCTCCCCACTCTCCCTACTACTATGGAATATAAAGGGGCTTAGGATTTAGCTTCATAGTCAAGATCCTGTGGCTTTCCTGCAGCACACAATAAAGCTCACTGTATACACCAGCCTCTATGGACTCTCTCTGTGTGGCATGCAAAGCTCTGAACACAGTTGCTCAGTTCATGGCCCTTCTGTAAGGCTTCTCTCTATCATAGGTACTTATATGGTCCTCATTACAATAGTATCTGAATGCCTCACAATCTTTATCCTCACAAAAACCCTGTGAGGTAGGAAAGCATTTTATCCCCATTTTACAGATGTGGACCTGAGACACAGAAAAACTAAGTGACTTGCCCAGGGTCACACAGGTCTGCCAAATCCCAAGGTAACGGCCAATCCACCTCTCCTGGAAGACTTAAATTGTAGACCAAAATCTATGTAGCCTGGTCCTAAAATAAAGCCCCTGTTAAATGTCATATCTCCTTTTTTGAGCTGGATATGACAAGTGCTGCAGCTTTCCTGAAGATTAAGTCTTAACCCATGGCTTCAATGAAAAATAAGTTTACGTTAAACAAAATGCTTTCAAAAGACTCCAAGTGTTAACTGAGCTAGCAGTGTACATAAATCTAGAGTGGCGTCCTTTTAAATGATTACTATAAAGCTCTCATCAGTAGCCATCTGGAATAAACACCTCTTTTAAAAATGTGTTGTGCGTTGACTGGAACAAGAACAGCTTTGGAGTTTGTGCATATGTGGAGTATGTAATATTTGTAACAAATGATCCTGAATCAAATTCTTCTCTCACACCCGTGTAAATCCAGAATCACATGATAGCAGGGCCTGTGAGTCTCCCACATGTAACAAAAACATAGCATTAACACAAACATATTATTGTTGTTCTGGGGACAAGAGCCCTACTGATGTTTAGATAGTGATGGGGGAAATGAGTCAAATAATTCTTTAAACTTTGTTTTAAAAAAAATTCCTTTCATTAGATTCACAGCAACATTTTCTTTGTTTTTTCATTTAATCTTTTCATGTAAATTATGGAGTTTTTCCATTTTAACTGAAGCCAGTAAGGAGCTGAACCAGCATCTACATGGCTTCCAAAACAGCTTGAAATTCAGAGTACAAAAGACAATCACAAAGAGAAGGATTATAGTAGTCCTCATGCAGAGATTTGCTTATTCACAGTATGTTTACTGAAAAATAGCCAGACTGTGATTATTCAAATACTAACACGCTGCCTGGTTAATGGCTGAATACTGCGAATATGCGAAATAACCATATAGTGAGAGTGAATGAGAATCCCAACACCAGAATGAAGAGAACTGCATGCTTGGAAAAAATGTACCAGTTTTAGCTCAGAACATAATAACGGCCATACTAGGTCAGACCAATGGTCCATCTAGGCCAGTATTCTGTATTCTGACAGAGGCTGGTGTCAGATGCTTCAGATGGAATGAACAGAACAATGCAATTAACAAGTAATCCATTCCCAGGCATTCAGTCCCAGCTTCTGCCACTCAGAGGTTTAGGGACACCCACAGAATGGGGTTATGTCCCTGACCGTCTTGGCTAATGGACCTTGATGGACCTATCTCCATGAATGTATCTAATTTGGAAGCTGTACAGCCTTGTCGCAGTCTGACAGCTTGAAAGAAAAATAATTTATGTATAATACAAAGCATATTTTAAATAAATAGGGAAATACTTCTTCACATATGGAATTCACTACTGGAGGTAATGATGCAGCAGAACACTGAGGATTTTAACAGCATTTAGATAATTCTGTGCGCAACAGAACATTTACAGTTACATATGGTAAAAGGGGAATAATCAAATCTCATGCTTCGGGGTGTCAACTGATTACTGCAGGACCCAGGAAGGAATATTTTCCCTATGTACAGCACCTCATAATTGGCCACGAGCTCACTAGGGAGAGTGGCTCATCTTTCTCTGAAGCAATAATCATATGCCTCATTGTCTCTACTGGTGGCAGGATGGGGGAAATTGGTTTTGCTTTGGGATGGCAAACTATATGCTTGCAACTAATATGAACAATTTCTTTACATCTACTACTTCATCACTCACATTCAGAATTTTAAAATTTATATTAGATCACCTCAACAATTTGTCTTTACCCATAAAAATAAGTCCATCTTCTATAGCTTTCATTGTTTTTCACTTTATACCATGTTAATAAGATTTTTAAAGAACTGTAGTAAGACTGTTGAATATGGGCATCTCTTGCTAAAGACCACACTAGCTAGTCTTAAATTAAGAGCTATCATATCCCTTAATATGGTTTATCAGATATTTATCACAACTGGTATTAAATTGTCTAGTCTATGGTTTCTTGTTTGTCTCATAAAAACTGCTGTAGACAAGGAAAGATTATAGCACTAAGAGTCAATCTGCTTCCTGTACCAATATACATATCAGATTACAGTGGTTCAGGGTAATGAATTTCATCACTGAAGAATGTCTACAAAGTTAAAATGCTGAGAATGTGCCCTCCACAACCAGCATGCAAAGGGTTAGCTGGAAGAAAAAGAGCATTGCCCCTTTAAGAGCTTCTTACCAAAGGTGGAGAGAAGGGGGAAAGTTTACAGGGATGGACAAGAAAGGCAGGAAGCAGTAGGGGCAGGTCAGGAGAAGGGCACTGCACTATCCTTCCTGCTGACCAGACGAGTGGGGGTGTATTTATACCCCATGCAGCCGTGGATAGGTCATCTTTACCAGGATCTGGCTGCCAAGTGGTGGCCCCAGGGCATTTTGTCATGGGGATAGCAAAGCCCAACCATTTTAACGATAAGGGTTAATAAAGAGGTGAAGGAGGATTTGAGGGTTTTGGAGCAGTTTCTGTATCAACAGAGTGTCTTTTTGGAGGGGGGAAAGGATGACAGAGGCAAATTTAATGGTACATTCAGATGCATCGTGAGGAATAGGTTTTGGAGTATTTTATCAAGACAGGTGGCATGCCCAGAAATGGCCCTCAGATTGGATACAAAAAGGTATAGTGAAGGATATACCACTCTTGGAATTCTTTCCCATTTTGGTAGCAGTAACTATTTGAGGAACATATTTTGGAAACAAAAGTGTGCAGTTTTGTAATGACAACATTGCCGTGGTACAATCACCGGTCCTCCAGATCTCCCAGGACCATGAAGTTGGTAAGGGCATTTGGATTCTAGTGGCTAAATCTTAACATATGTTTCTCTGCCAAGCATATGCCCGGGATTGCTAATGACATAGCCAATGTGTTGTCTTGATTTCAGATGGACAAATATCAGAGACTAGCACCAGGGAGCAATCAGGAACCAGAACAGATGCCGGTAGCACTCTGGAATTTTGACTTATTACAGCTCTCAGGGTAGTCAGAGATCAGGAGTGCCATAATGTTTAGGGCCTGTGACAGGAATATTAATGATTTTGTGAAATTTCAGAGGCCAGAAGGTCTGCCAATGATATGGCCTACTCTGCTGTACTCTAGTAGTGTCATCTACCATCTCTGGTTGCCTATTGAGCCTTATATTGCCAGTAGAATGAGGGGTTACCCAGATTCTTGTGGTAGGTTCTCAGTGCAGAGGTTTTTAGTGAAGTAATCTCCGGACATGGGTCCTAGAAAAGATCCACGTTCTCCCATCACTGTTCAAACACTTAGGTCAGTCCACATTACAGACCTATATCAGTATAACTACGTCGCTCAGGGTTGTGAAAAATCCACACCTTTGAGCAACGTAGTTATACTGACCTAATCCCGTGTATAGACAGAGCTATGTCAGTGGGAGAGCTTATCTTGCCAGCATAGCTACCACCTCTCGGTGAGCTCTCGGCCTACGGGTGAGCTCTCTCCCATCAGTTTAGAGCATTTTCATTAAAGCGCTACAGCAGTGCAGCTACACCGGTGCTGCTGCACTGATGCAGCATTTTAAGTGTAGACATGCCCTTAGAGATTTGGTGCAAGTTCTCAATCAAATATGCAGAAGCAGCCAGGAGGCAGCCTTGTTCAAAGCTGCATTCCTGGTAGCAATTTTTGGAGCTTTTAAAGTCAGTGAACTAATGCCTGAGTTAGCAAGGGATACTTTTGGAAGGACTTTGGAATGGAAAGATTTACAATGGGAAGTGCAATCAGTTTTCAAAACCATGAGGATTTCCAAAACTGATCAAGGGGGCAAGGTGAGTCGATATTGCTACAGCTGTGCGTTGAGGCAAGGAATTGCCCAGTAAGAACATTAAGGACTTATACAATAAAGAGACCCATAAGACCCCTCTTTATCCATGGTGATGGAAGGCTCCTCACAACTTTGTTACAGTTTTCAAAAAGGGACTTTCAAAGCTGGGGCTACTGGTGCAAGAATTTGGTTCCCACTTTTTCTGGATAGGGCGTGCAACGGTTGTGGCCCACCTAGGGTAGGGGCCACAGCAATTCAGGCAATGACATTCAAGTGTACACAAGATGTATGTGAGACCCCAGGTAGAGAATCAGAGTTAATTTTCTTGTACTTCCACTTTCAGAATCATGCAAGCAGGCCAGGTAGGCAGTGATGTGGACCTGCAGGCACAGTATTGTATACTGGGCACACAGGCAGGAATTCCAGGTTGGTGAGCAGTTCACATCTGGGCCTAGAGAGTAAGGCAAGCCTGAGCTGGCATGGAAGCAGAGGCGTGCTATTGGACCAGCTGATGTGTGTTGTACACTCTTTGGGAGCAGACACCGGATGCAAATATGGTTCACTTTGGTTAAAAACAAAAACAGGAAGAAATCTGTGAATATCTGGGAACCAGGCAGAGGTGGGGGAGGCACCAAGCATTTTGCTGGTGCCTCCTTGTGGCAGATGTCCTGGGCAGGTACTCAGTATAGAATGGATATGGTTACTGGATATAATGTGCTGGAAAAGAGTTTGAAGGAAAGCATCTCTTAAGGGAGCTGAGTAAGTGGGGTTTGCAGTTCCTACGTCTCATGAGCAGGGAACCGACCTCCCTCCTGATTCTAGACTCCTTTAAGGGAGCTGAGGAAGGGGTTTGGGGCTCCTACAGCTGGAAAAGCAGGGAACTGATCCTGCTTCTTCCTGCACTGTAAAATTTCTTGCTGGGCACTCCCACATATTATAAGTGAATAAAGTTGCAGCCTCATTAAATGACATCCATTGCCTCCTGTCTTTTTTTCTGGTGTGGTTGAACAATGAACTTAGTTAAAACCTTATACCTTAAACATTTATAACAGTCTGGATTATATTATCTGTGCAATAATGACCTTAACGCATAAAATGACAAAGTTACTGGAGCAAAAACCACAATATAGTAGTGACAAGTTAAAAATAACTGAGATTAAAAAAAACTCAAATCACAGGTCACAGTGTAAAACTTTATCCACCCATATATCCAGATCAGGTGACATATGATCATCAGCTTGGATGTTATATCTGATTTTAATTAGGTGGAACATTAAACAGGTGCATGTTAAGGATATTTTGGATTTCAAGCTCAGCACAAGTTACTCACTTTACATTCAACTGTTTTATCTTGAAAAGCTCAGCTTCTTTGTAATGACATAAGGTGCCCAGAAAAAGTAACCCTGTCATACAATCGATGGACACCATGCTTCCTTTAAGATATGATCGTTTAATTTTGGCCTCAGTTCCCCATATTAATACTGTGATAGGGTGTATCAGCCCCACACTGGTGCAGCAGGGGTTAACCCTTCTCTCTTGGCCAAGGAGGTCACACCCCCTCAGCTCTGCTGGGCATGCTCCCGCTGGAAACAGGATATAAAAGGCAGCAGAGCAGCTCAATCTGCGCTGACTGCCAGTGAGGAAGGAGGTGCACTGCTGACTCCTGGGGGAGGAATGCCTGCACTACAGGATGTGGAGGCCAGCCAGATAGAGACAGACTGCAAAACATAGGGTTGGGACACCACAGAGAGGGGAGAGACCGTGGAGACCCAGAGATGGCAAACTGCAGAGAATCGTGTAGGAAGTGACCCAGGGAAACTTTGCGGGGAAACGGTGGTAGAACTGGAGACGGGCTCGGCGTGTTTCGGTAGGATCCCTGCCGAGCTGGTGGTGGCAAACCCCACCACCGACAGGGCCCTGGGTTGGGAGTCGGTGTAGAGTGTGGGCTCAGTCACCTGGCCCGGTCACCTGGCCACCGCCCACTCCGGGGTGGTGGCTCAGCTCACCTACACTATTGACTCTGGCTGCTAGGCTGCCCTGCCCTGAGCGCAAGGGCCAGGTTATTGACTAAGGTCACAGGGCCACACACCCTGAGACTGTGGGCAGTCCTACCGACTCAACTGTGGGGCTGTAATGCACCTCTCTCCAACCTCCAAAGGGTCATGGGGTATATCAGCCCCATGACAAATACATATAAATACTGGCGGGAGAGCTAGGAATTTGAAGGGCTGACAGCAAACGCCAACCAAAGCACATGATCCTCTTTGAGACAGACGTAATCTAATAAGTGTTTCACTGTCATTGAGAAATACATGTCTATCATATCTGTGTTGAAATATTATGAAAATTGGGTATGTTTAGAGCAGTGTGAACCTCTGACTTCAACTGTATATGTAGTTAGAACAAACCAACTATGACTGAAGTTTGACTTGCAGCTGTGAACCAACAATGATTTGACAAAACTTTTTGTAGGTCTATGAAGTGCCCAAAGAAGCTAGGGGGAACTCTCTTCCTTTTATCTGGATACCCACAATTTTTAACAAGCTACTGCGTATGCTGTATTTTGAGTTTGTGATTGATTGGGATAGGTCACATGGGACATGTTTATTTCTCCCATGTATCTGGTTGACTGAATCTGTTGCATGTGATCTACAATATAAACCCAACATAAAATGAGCTATTTTACTTTTACCCAAAAAGTAGGGCTGTTTTTCAGATGATTTGACTGGAAATATTCAGCAAAAAGTGCTATAGCACCAGCATCTGTATTAATTTGACAACCAGTGGCCTAATATATTATCTTCCTCTTCCTGGGATTATTTATATTTATCTCTATTTTTGATGACAAATTATATCCCAGTTATACAAATATTCCCATATTTGATATGCTCTCCAGTTTAATTATACTCAGACCAACGTTTTCAAACCTAAATATGGATTTAGGAGCCTAAGTGTGTGGCCTGATTTTTGAAGTATTAAGGACCCAGCAGCTCCCATTAATTTTAACTGGAAGTTGCTGTGTTCTCAGAAACACTGAGAGATGTATTTTGGATTGGGGAGGGAGGGGGGAATGTGTCTAGCAGTTGGATACCCGTGCTTGTGGAGTACATGTTTGAAGCATTCTAGCGATGCCAACGTGATTTTACTGCAAGGTTTGGCATTTTTCTTGAAGCCCCAGTGCCTGGAGTGAGAGTGAAAATCCCAGCTTTCATTGTTTAAAAAAAAAAAAAAAAAGGTTCTAGTCCATGTGAATAAAAGCTTAAAAATGTGAACAGTAAAGGCTCAAAAGCCAGAAAACAAATAAAAGGAACCCAAAATATATTATTTACAATCCCATGAGTCTGGGGGCCTATTCATGATTTTTGACTAGTTTATAGTGGTGGTGCTGGTAATACTGTGTACTTACAACTTCCTACAGTATGCTTTTATCTTCATACTGTCACCCTATGGCTGCTCATAGTAAGCAAATTATTGTTATACAATAGTCTCAATGCAATACTTTTGTTGTTAGAATGCTTCTAGTACAGCAGCAGAGTGGTTGGTTCTGCCTTTGATGGTCTTTTATTTACACTAAATAGAAACAATACTGTCTCTCTAAAAAGGAATGATAGGATCTACCTCTAAGTACCTCTCCCCCAGGACCTCCAGAAGCATCCTTCCTGCCTCAGTGCTCCAGGAGGCCATATGCCTTCAGCAATTATGCACATACGGACAACTCTGTCCTCTATGACCTGGCTTGTAAAAGGCATAACAGAACACTACAAGTCATTTTCTGTGTTCTAATTGAGACCTATTCAGCAGAAAGAGCAAATGGCTGTGGAAGCACATATATGTATTATAAAAAAAATTTGCCATATGGTACCTTTGGACTAAACTTTTTAATGCAACTTTTATCATGTAAATTTGTGTCTCAAAAGAAAATTTTACATTTCAATTAGAAAAGAAGATCAAAACTCAACTGATGTTTGAGTCACTGTGAAAACAAAATCCCTTCATGCATTTCCAAGCAGGAAAGATTATGTCTGTAGCAATATTAGGAAGCAAAAATGTTATCCTGTACAAGCATCTGCAAAAGCATTTTGTATTGTGCAAACCCATTTTAGATTACTTCAAAACTGACGTCTAATACACTTTTCTGACTATGGGTCAAAGTGATATAATAAAGCTTAGATTCAAGAAAGCTTCCTTCAAATGTATAAACATTATATCCTTAAGTATTGGATAATATTTTAAGTAGCCATGTTACTCCTTCACCTTTCCAAACAAAATATTGTTTTAATACTACTAACTTTACCTTGGTATATTGCTCACGCTCATATTCTTGGCTAGAACCAGACCCTGTTGTCTGATTATAACGATGCACTTTCATTTTCATCTGTCGCGTTTGTTCCTCCACTACTAAGCTTGCTGTAAAAACACATAATGGAAGCCTATTAAAAGTGGTGAAAAACTTCTAAAGAAATAAATGGTTTAGCAGCAATTTTGATCTTATTTCCATCTCAACAAAACAAAGAAATATACAAACAGTACAATAACAAGCAGGGTGTAAACACTGAACAGAGGAATGCTAATATTAATAAATCAAGCAATTCAGCTGCCTAGAGTCTTAACCTGAAAATGGATAGATATCCAAATTTCCCATATACTATCAAACTAGTGTAACAGATGTCAAAAGAGAACAGAATTTAAATTGATAGGCTGAACTATAAGCTTGTTAAGTCGTCTGGATGCAGAGGATATGCTTCTATCCATACATTTGTTGACTGTGAAAAATGTTGTTGTTGTGTTCTAAGTGTTAATACACTGAACAGATAATACTAAAAATATTTAAATAAGAAGTTATTAATTCCTACCATTATCTTCAAACACAGTAATTGTTTACTATGACTAAAACATTTATAAGGAGGAACAATTTTCTCTGACTATAAAACATACAAAAATAATTTGCATAATTTTGCTTGCTGTGCCTCATGGACCTTAGAAATATAGTATTTGCTTTCCCATGTTTCCTTTTTTTGCAAATAATAATAAAGAAGAATGTTTTCTTGCATTTTTACTTTTTCCCACTGTAATATTTACTGTTCTTTTTTTAAAAAACTAAGAACTGTAGTATTATAGAGAACATTATCTTCTTTCCTTGAAAGTAGTTAGCACAGATAGTACTGAATATATTTGCAAATATACCTTTGAAAAATAAAGGAGACAAGATGTGAAAGATTGTGTGTGTTTGGGTGAAAGCACACATTTATTCCATTACTTTTGCTCAGTATTTGGTGGCTGTTTGTATAAAAAGGTTCCTCCAGTCAAAAGAAGTAAAAGAAATTAACTGCTACATATATTTCTCTTAATGGGCTATATATTCTGCCATCGTTACTCACATTAAGTAGCACCTTACTCCACAAGCAGTCCTACTGGAATCAATGAGTTTACTCTCAGAATATAGTACTACATAATATGAGTACAAGTGGTAGAACTAGGCCCCAATAATCTTGTAGTGGTCACTATACTTAAAGTTACACTAAGACTTCCATTCTGACTGTCAGTTTTTACAGGGTCATAACTTTCCGCAAAAATTCTCCTTTTCATCTGAAATATTCTTGCTTTGTCTCAGAGCAAAGATGATTTTTTAATTTGGAAAAATCTGAGCACAGTCCTTTCTCCTACTTTTGAGTTACACATGGCTTTATACATTTATTTTCTGATGTCAAAATGTTAATTTCTTTTTTACACATGCATCTCTCAAATATAGATGAATTTTAAAAATAAAAAAATTTCAGGTAATTAATCCCTGAGGGTTAATACCCAGGACAGTGAGGGAAAACAAAACAAAACAAATCAAAACAAAAAGCACTGAGTTATAAGTCACTGAAAAACATAAGTTTTCCAAGCATAAAATTCAGAATGTCAACTAAGTTCAAAATTAATACACTATGGTATTTACAAGTCTGCACTGTGAGCTAACAGAAGAGATCTGTGTAAGCTTGTCTCTCTCACCAACGGAAGTTGGTCCAATAAAAGATATTACTTCACCCACCTTGTCTCTCTAGATATTGAGGCTGTCGGGCTTTGTGTTATTTTATTGTGGAGTTCTATACATGCCTACATTTTTGACTTTGCAAGTATAGAAATATACAAAAATCAGTATGAAGATTAGGGTCAGCTGTTCAAAACTGTGAGCAATTGCCCAAACAATGATTGTGCACCTATCTATTGCACTTGCGCGTGTAAATCATGGAATGTCTATACGCTGGCGGGGTACAAGCAAATGCACAGGTGCACAATTTTGAACATCCCTTTTCCTCTACTTTTATTTTTTAAAAATGGGAAAATTAAATAAAACAAATTACATTACTGATCTGATATAGTTATGATTTTAAATTCTAAAGGCAAGAAATGCAAAAGTCAAAGTTATTGCTGTAACCTTTAATATCCACACATTATGGTGGGCCCAATCTGGCAAATCCTAGACATGCAGAATGCCACATTGGGCCCACAGAGTATTCTGGATTACTAATTATGCTGGGAAATGTGTACCTTAATTGTAGGGGTTCAGTTTTACCATCAGATATGCAAGTACAACTCAAATTGACTTAAATGGAAATTGCATGGAGGTATCTGAGGCAAAATTGAGCTCTCTACATTAAATTTTTAAAGATGGCATCTTATTCTCAATCTACAGTAAATTGTGGGGAGAAATGAGAGGATTAAATTAGATCACTACCCTACCTATTTTGTATGTGCCATCAAAGACTGACATCTTAACCCCAGTATTTATGCCTGGAATTGATAGTTATATAAGCTTACATGAGAACCACCAGTGAGGATTGTGAATTGAATTAAAATTGTCTCATAAATTTGGCTTTGTTTATAATTTAAGTAAATGGTATTAAGCCCACTGATTCATTATTCTTATATTCCTAAACAGGAAATGTGTAAAATGCATATCTTATATATAAAATACAACTATGGTACTTTGTACCTTGTCTGCCATGCATAAACAAATACATATCTGTTATGCATCTAACGGAATGTTCTGAAAGGAGGTTCAATCAGATGTGAAGATTCAAAAATGTTACTTGATTATGTAACTAGTCTATTGGAAAAGTGCTGTTAGGTAACCCAGAGTTCATATGAACATTTAATGTACAGCTGCTTCTAAGAGAAATATGATATATGTCCTTTTAGAATTTGTGTTTGTTCAAATGGTTGAGGTTTGGGGTATTTTTTTTTTTTTTTTTTTAGCAATCTTGAGCACTATGAGTATACACTAATTTACATTTTAAAGCATTAGAGTCACAGACCTCTAACCTCATCATCAGCAATAGTTACACAAAGTAAGAAGTGCTACTCCAATGTTATGGGTGAAATTCTGGCCACACTGAAGTCAATGACAAAACTCCCATTAATTTCAATGGGGCCAATTTCACCCTCTGTGTTCAATGGTGGAAGCCACACCTGATAGAATTCCCACACTAAGGGTAGGTCTACACTGCAAAAAAAGGTGTGTTCTTAATTTGGATTAGCTAACTAGGGTTAAAATAGCAATAAAGACAAAGCAACTTGGCTTTTAATTGAGAGCCTGGGGTAGGGGAGCAGGTTAAACTCAAGCTGCTAACCCAAGTTAAATGGGAGTTGCTATGTCTTCACTGTTATTTTGACCTGAGTTTGCTAACAAGGGTTAGTTACACCGAGTTAAGAACACACCTTTTGTTTGCCATGTAGACATATCCCAAGTCTCATCAGCACCCACTGACTCAGGCAAGAAGTCAATATTATAACATATTAGGAGAGGGGAACTGCACTAGGAAACTTTCATTAGGACTTTATGGTTAGTTCTCATTCACTTTCCCCAAAAGGAAGCACAGTTTGACAGTTCTGGTTGTAGTATTTCACAGACAACTGTTCATACGTCTAAAAATGTCAGTTACATTAATTGTTTATATGTCTTCTTAATATTATACTCATTTATCAGGATTTTTATGTGCTTTGGAGAAACCTATTTTTATGTATGCATTTATTTATTCCCCCTCCCCCCAAAAGAGCATTACAATTATTTTTGGCCTATGCATTTATTTGATGAGAGCTCACATGGCCCATTTCAGCAGCTGAAGGTGTCAAAATCCACAGATGTATAGCTCAGAGGTACTCTCTTAGCCAGATGGCTATGGGAAAATTCTAAAGCCCTTACTCATGAAGTCAAGTAGATTACTCACAATGGGGTTGCAGGTCTTGCAGAGCTTGTATTATAAGGGATTTTCAGGCTCTTCCTGGGTAAACTATGTGAGAGTTGAAGAGCAATGATTCACATTATTCAGGACATGAAGAAGCATAAAGCCAATCAAAGGCCAGTGAAAGGATTTAAAATGTCAGGCCTCAACTTTATCAATTTTAACATACAAGGAGGGAATGAATCCCCACCTCCTCAAATGCCCAGACATTAACTGTGTCCAGTGTGGGGTTGAATGGCCTCTCACCATACCACTAAGGAATGAAGCCAGACTCCCTTTGCTAAATACCCCTGCTCAGTTCATGATTCAGCCCACTGTCCCGTCCCACTAACCACCTACTGAAGGTGGAAATGACAGTACAGACAAGAGAGAGCCCAGTCTGCAAAGATTTAATACCTTTGCTGTAGAGATTTAATACCTTCTCATACCTTTCCTGTGTCCCGTGGTTAGGTTCACCCCAAGAGCTGGCCTTGTGAAACTCTATATGCTGGGCACTGGCTGCAATTTGTGACAATATTTATTGACATACATTTCTTCATCCTCTTATTTTCTTACCCCCACGTATCATACCTCCAGGATGCTGTTAGGAGGATGAAAAACCCACCAGATACCTTTACCGGTTTTGTCCAGAAGAGATAAAAAAAATGCTTTCTAATCTCAAAAGGCCATTGGATCAGATCCAGAGAAAACCTGGTAACCCAGCTCTGACAACTACACCAACTGAAGGACCAGGGCAAGACAGCTATAAGTAGCAAGAATGGGTGCTCTGTGCCCAAGAATGCTTAAATACACAAGAAGGAGGGTTTGCTGGGGCCAATTTTTGCTCCCTCCCCTACCTACCATATACTGCTGAATTAGCTAATGTGTGACTATGCTCAACACTCTCCGGCACCAGCCCCTACTGACATATGATCTCTACATGTATTCTGAGCAGGGAGAGAGGAAAAGGAGGCACATCCTTCCACCAACTTGGACCTTGGGGGTGTAGCAATTGCCCTGCCAGTCTTATCCCACTAAGTCAGGAAGTGGAATTTAATGTAAGCCCTAAACTAACCAGTACCAGTAAAATGATACTGTATTAATAGATTACTGCTTATATATTCCTGTAGAAAGATTTGGATTTGGATTTTCAAAAGCACCTAAGCAAGTTAAGTGCTTAACTCCCTCTGGAATTAAATGGAAGTTTGGAACCTAACTCCCTTAAGTTCTTTTGGAAACATTAGCCTTACGATATATGTTTAATGTGTTGCACAGGACATTATATATGTGTCTTCTATTAACATAAAGAAATTCTGTATTTGCATGTTTAAATATTTGGCTCCCCCTAAAGTCACATGAACCATCCAAGGGCAGATTGAACCACAAGAGTTAAGGTCACTGTGCTGCCAGTGTACCCCAAGGATTTCCTGAAGAATTTTCTCTTTTCATTATTTATATTAACTTTTGTTACCTAACATTTTTAGGCCATATTTTACACAGGGTTGTGCTGCTCACTGAGTGGAGGGGAAGACATGCAGTTATATTGTAAAGTTCATTCCCTAGTTTATGTACATTTTTACCTGGAAATGACTGGAAATTGTTTTATTAAGATAAGTTAACAAATAAGGCCCTGATCATGCAGTCAAATCCAGGTGGGTGGACTTCTGCCCTGAGGGAGACCCAAATACAGCAGAGTGATCTAAATGTGTCAGAGAAGATTCAGAATTGAACCCTGTCAGATTTTGGAAGTAAAACTACATACCTGGACTTCTAATTTGAGTATACAGAATAACAAACTGTGGTATGTATGCAGTGGAAGAGTAAGTCATCATAATAATTTGTAATGGTTTATAAATAGCAATTTGAAAGATGGAAATATTTCTTCTGTTATTGTTACAAAACAAGCTACAATTAAAATTAAATATACTTCTTGTTTCAGATTTTCATCACAAGAAAAACAAGTCTCATTTATTATTTTGTGGTATTTATAGTATCTGTATGTTTAAATTGCTTGTGTAAAACAAAAATTAAATCCAAATTCACAATGGACTGGAATCTTTCTGGCACAAATATCTGCTCAGTGCAGGAGGGGTAGAGATGAAGACACACTAGGGAGCTGGTTACAGCTCTCTTATTCTCAAGCTGCAACTGCTCTAGTCCCAGCCCTGGAAAAAATTAGAGCAGGCCAAGAATTGCTGTTACTTAAGACAGTCCTTAAAGGACCTTATGCCAGCTATGAATTTTTGGAGGAGTGCCCTCCAAATGCCCCAGTGCCTCTACAGAACAATAGAACCATGAGCAATAAATTGTATGGTCATATATAAAATATACCACAGCAGATAAATTCAATAGATTTGTTTTTAACCAAGTTATAAAATTAATAAATGGACAGAATGCAGTAGATGCAATATACTGGAGTTTAGTAAAAATGTGGACATAATAGTGCATGAAATCTTATTTTTAAATTAATTCAAATTGAAGTAATCTGAACAGTACAGGTTGAAAATTATGGGAGGTCTGCAAACGAAGGCCAGTAATGATAATCAGCAGTGCCACGGAGACTGGGTTTGTGTCTGGATTTATTTAACATCTCTAACAATTTGTAGGGGTTAAACTACATATACATTTATATTTGCAGATTTTATTAAATTGAGGGATATTGCAAACACCAATGCTGACATGAAAATAGTACAAAGGGGTAAAAAAACATGGGCAGGAAATAATAAACCGAGATTCTTCTTGCAAAAATATAAACAAAGATATTTTTAAAAATATGCCCAAACATGATAAAGCAAAGCAATCTAAATTTGAGCTTGCAATGCTATGTGAATACCAAGAAAACAAAGCGGGTTTTGAGCTGTAAATATCAGGTCACATATCACTGACCAAGGAGACAGCAGAGTTCCTTGGTATCAAATGCTAAAGAGACCATATCTAGTACTGCTTATGTTTCACAGAACCTTAATGCAAGAAATGTGTTGACAAATTAAAATGAATTCAAAGAAGAGATATAAACTGATTAGGCGCCTGGAAATACTGACTTGTATTTTATAGCTATATAATGGGTGTAAATATCAAGAAGTGAGAGTAATAGGCTGAAATGTAGCTGAAGAAAATTTGTGTTATGTATCAGGAACCATTTAACTGTAAGGCCCATTGGATGGCTGACCAATCTCCCATGAAAAACTGTGGTCTTCCCAATGTGTGAGGCATTGAGATCTACCCCCGTCTAAATACTAAGGAATATATGGTAGGTAGCAATATCTCATTAGCAGGGATGGAGAAGATGCTGTGGTTCTTTTCTATCACTAGCTTATGATTCCCTACTTTATGCTTTTATTCCTGCACCTCTTTCACATACACCAATAACCAACATAGACAGACTACACTATGCAGACTTTGCAGGTTTGGAATCCTGGCAATGAGCAACATTAAAAAACCACACACACATTTATCTGAAAGAGGAATTACAATTATTTTAGCAGTGAATTATTATAAAGACGACATCACTACACAGGATACTGCTATTTCAGGAGATGGTGAGTGGCCATCTTCAAGCAGTTCACCAGATTCCAAACTAAAGAACTTTCCACAAACTATACACATACAAGAATACTGAAATTGCATCATCTCTTGGGTGGAGACTAACAGCCATCCAGCAAACAGAACAACACTAGTGGGCAAGGGAAATTTTGGCCAAGGACACCAGGGAGGTGTCAGGAATCTTCAATACACATTGCAAAACAGACCTTCAGTTTTAGGACATTCAAAATACATTGAAAACCACACACTACTCAATTTATCTAACTTCAAAAGGAGCAGTTATTTCAGGGAGTCTATGTACTCCAGATTCAGTGTTGTTGAAAAATTGGAAAGGGTTCAGAAAAAGCTAAAAGAATTATTCCAGATCTGCAAAAGCTGCCTTACAGTGACAGTCTTGGAAAGTTCAGTCTAGCTGAATGATCAAAGAGAATGATAAGATGTGACTTGACCATGGTCTATAATTACCTACATATGAGGAGAAGATTTCTGATAACACAGGACTCTTTAATTTAACAGATAAAGGTATCACAAGATCTTGAAATTGAAGGTAGATAAATTAAGGCCAGAGATTAGGTGTACATTTGTAACAGGTAATTAACCATTGGAACAACTTACCAAGAGATGTGGAAAATCTCCATCACATGATGTCTTTAAATCAAATCAAAAGAGGATATCTTTCTAAAAATATGCTTTAGCTCAGCCACAAGATATGGGCTTGATGCAAAGAATCACTGAGTGAAATGATTTGGCCTTTGTTATTCAGGAGCTCACACCAGATAATCATAATAATAGCTTCTAGAGTAAAAATCTATGAATCCATGAATAATGTTTAGACAATTTCCTATTCAAATTGTTGAAGGAAAGTATATATATATATATATATAAGAACATAGACAATGAGTAGGCAATTTCTGAAGGGTAATTTAGCCCATTGAAAAAGTTGTTCTAGCACTTTAAAATGTGGGATATCATTAGTGAGAGTGCCCCAAATATGGTACTGGGAGAATATATACCCATTCACTCTTTATCAGACCCAAAAGAAATAATCAGCAATTTACTATTTTAATTCTGCATGATATTTTGTCTCCTTTGAGTTCTTCAATCAGCCAACTAACATAACTAGAATGTACTGAAGATGTTCATGAAAAACAAAATCAGATTCAGTTTTATGTTCATGAGAGCTGGGTGAATAATTTACAAATATTTCAATTGAAAAGTGTTGCGAAATTTATTTAATGAAATATTCAGTTACTATTTTACTACCCTCATTGTTCACCCTCATTTTTTCTGAATGGTTTTCATTTTACATTTGAAAAGAGTTATTTTGGACAAATTCAGGCCTGTGGATTCTTCAGTTTCTTGTACAAACTATATTGCCTTCCATACATTTTTAGAATGTATGGTAATAAAACTGATAAGAATTTTGGACTCAGATGATTCATACAGTTATCTTGCATTCAAATTTATTAAAGGGAGGATCCCCAATGAAATTACAGATTTTTGTATACATCTACCCTTTCTGTCCTAATAGCAGTTGCTGGGATAGGACTAAGAATCATAATTAATTAACCATCTGGGAGGGAGGGAGGGAGCTAAAGCATGTATATCCAAACAGTGGAAAAAATGCTAGGGATCATCCACCTGCACACAAGAAGACAGTCTCTGCCCCAGTCTACGTGTAAGCTTTCAATTTCTTATGTATTAGCACTCAGTTTTATGCTCCTATAAATAAATGTTGTGAGTCATTAAAGCAATGCAGGAACTCTAGCACTGGTGAGTGTACATAATGAACACAAAGCAAATTTACTACCCACACCAGTACTCAAAGACTTGAGTGTGCTGCATGGACTAATCTGAAACCATTTGAAGATTATTTTTATCTATTCTGCATTCACTTCAGGTTAACTCTCCCTTAGTGTGGCGTAGATAGCAGTCCAAGTCACAGATAGTGGAATCAAAATGGCAGAACTGTTCTAAGAACTTTGGGGCCAATTCCACTCCAGCTTTGCTGTTGTGGTCAATCTCATTTCTGCTGCTCGTATCTCCACAGCTGGGGTTTCTGGCATCATACCAGTATAGAGCTGGTATAACGGCTCCTATGCTGGCCCATCTGCAGGCTGTGGTATAGGAGATAGGGAAGGAGCTGTGGCTGCGCTGCATGTTTCAGCAACCCTTAGGTGAGTATACAGTTCTTTTTGACCATAGGGTAGAACTGCCCTAGGCTGCTTCAACCTAAGCTAGGACTAGCAGAGACTGGCCACAAAATTCAGGGAGCTGTAGACCTTACCTAGTAGATATCACATATTCCCCTTTGATTTTTACCCTTTAAACCTTAGGATAAAATTTTCAAAAGCACCTAAGTTACTTCAGAGGTTAAATCCGATTTTCAAAAGTAACATAGGCACTTAGGAGTCTAAGACTAATTGAAAGTTTCAATTTTACTATTTACCAACATGGTAAAACTTTTAATTGTTTGAAGAAGAATATTATATTGTTTATATCTTTAGGGACTATATAACAATATAGCCTATTTTGGTCCAAGAAGGTATGTGGATCTAAAATTGTAATGTACTTTCTAGTAATATGGTGGTGTTTTTTGTTTTGTTTTTTTTAGAGACACTGGGCTCAGTACCATAACTCACTCCCTATGTTGGCCAGGAATATAGTTGATATAAGAAAATGAGAGAGTTTCTTTGCAATCGGTTGAAAAAATTCCCATTCTCATTGGCCACTAGATGTCTCATTTCTTCCACACAAGTCATATTATTGCATTTATATGAGAGAAAGAGAAACTGTGCTCTTCAAAAAGTCATTGTGGTTATGGAACTTTTTTTCTGGTAGTGCAAGACCGCTCTAGCATATGGAAAGCATCACTCTCGCCAACTGTTGTAATTTTTTTTTCTTACAACTCCTGTGGTTTTATAACAGTAATATTGTCTCCTCTTGATCTTGTAAGAAGCTCCTCATAGCTCTGGATTTCTGACTGACCTATAAATGATGATGCATTTCTGACCACAGCCACCAGAGAATATAACTGGGAGCCTGTATCACAGGCACTAGGCTGCAGGCCTGGCTGCCACCAGCAAAGGCCACTGCTTAATCTATTGTGGAATCTCTTCTCCCCTGTTTGCACAGCCTGTGCAGAGCATCATGGGAGCAGTAGACCTTGGGGCAGATGAGGCAGTCGGAAGCTGTTACAAAAAGGAGGAGAGGCAGCTCCCGCTTGCCCCTTCTTACATTCACTTAGTGTTGTGCTGATTAGGAGAAGAGCTATGGGAAGCGGGGGGGCGAAGGGGGTTGGGAGAAGAGGGAAAGGAATGATTCCAGGAGCATGTCCACCCACCTGCTCCAGCCTGCAGGAGTCCATTATTTCCCCACTGCTGCTGAGCTACTGTATGGAGGGGAGCTGGTCAAGAGCAGTAGGGTGTAAGGGGTGGGGTTGACTGGGCAGGGGCTGCTCTAATATCCAGAGAAAGGGAAGGAGCAGAGTTGCAAACTAAACCTACAGTGGGAGCTGGACAGGTGCAATCACAAGCAGAAGGAGAGAGTGTGAGGTAGGAGGCATGGGGCTTTGAGGGGGAGCTGAAGGCAGTACCAGCGATCAGGGGAAGATTATGAAGTGTCTCATCTATCAGCCAGAAAAAAAGGAAGGAAGTCCTCCAATTGTTCATTTTAGGTTGAATTTCCTGATATACATACACAGAAATGGGGTGATACCTCCTCTGTCTTACAAATCAGAAAACAGTCCAAAACATGAGCCTTAAAAAAAAAATCTCATGATTTTTAAGCCAATCTTGCCACAGGATTGGCAATACTGAAACGCTAGCCTGCTCTTAACATATAAATCTTGATGTAACTTCTGTCTGCACATGGGGACCTTAGAAAGTAGACAGTGTCCCTTTAACACTGAATTATTCAGATCATGCTGAAAATATGCCTCTGACTATGAGAATGGATGCCGGAGTTCTTACCAGATAAAACTGCCATTGAAGACAGTGGGAATTTTGCTAGATAAGTTCTGCATGATTGGGCTATATACAGTATGTTCTGTGAAAACCAAGTAAGTAAACACAGGACAAAGTGAAGTGGTTGCTCTTTTTATGGCACTTTCTCCGATAGTGAAAAATAAAAGTTGAATATATACCATGAAAAGACTAAAAACTTGTTGCACAGCATTGTGTCCTGAACTGTTAGTACAAGATAGCCTAGAACTTTGGAGATGGGATTCAGATTAAGACCCAAACTTCTTCAAAGCAGATGGTATTTGCTGTTCTGGTTCAAATCCAATATCCAATCTGATCAGATCTCTGATGTTTGGGCCACAGTCTATGAAGTTTAGATTCAGATCAGAATTTTTCAGAGTCTGGGAGCACTTGAATCTGATGTTCTAATTTGGGCTTATCACTACTATTATTGTTTATTTAGTGCAGTGTTTTACTGTCAGAGTTAAATATGGTTCATTTGAATTCTTCTTTGTCTCCCCAAGCAGACTTTGTCTTGAATCATCCCTTCTTTCAAAAAAAGCCAGAATTGCCCCCCACGTAGTCCTGACTTGGGGAGGTGCAAACAGGGCCAGCTCCAGCTTTTTTGCCGCCCCAAGCGGCAAAGGAAAAAAAAAAAAAAAAAGATAAAGCCGTGATCGGTGGCACTTCGGCGGCAGCTCTACCGCGCCGCTTCATTCTTCGGCAGCAATTTGGCGGCTGGTCCTTCCCTCCGAGAGGGACTGAGGGACCCGCCGCCGAATTGCTGCAGAAGAGCCGGACGTGCCGCCCCTTTCCATTGGCCGCCCCAAGCACCTGCTTTCTGCGCTGGTGCCTGGAGCCAGCCCTGGGTGCAAAGTATTATTCCACTTCCACTTCCTGGAATAAGCCACAGGAATCATGGTGGGTCCATGGGAGGCCAAAACCATGTGGGGTGCCTCTGCATTTCATCTTGCCCTGGTAGCTTCCTGGCAGCATAGGACCTGTGCTACTAAGGGCTTCCCAGGCAGTGGTGATCCTCATACCAAGAATATATAACACAACCCCAAACTGTACTATCCTTTCTTCAGAATCTCCCTGCATCTGAAGGAGGGATAATGTTTGTCGTCCTTCTGGCCATCCCACTCTCCAACCACTCCTCCTGTCTGACCTCAGACCTATGAAGCATTCATAGACTCATAGACTATCAGGGTTGGAAGGGACCTCAGGAGGTCATCTAGTCCAACCCCCTGCTCAGAGCAGGACCAATCCCCAATTGGGGACAAATTGTCCAGGGGCTTTGGAGGAGAGGACAGGATGGTGCCATGGCTGTTCCTCTGTGCCTCCACATGCACAGAGCCAACTTGTGGACCTTGAAGAGGTGCAAGCTGAGCCTCTGGACTGAGTTTCTACCCAAAGTAGCACGTTCTCTACTGCACATAATATCAAGGGACTCAGGTTAAATTCGCTGTGCACCATTTTAATCAAAAATTTGAGATCACACATCAAAATCATTTTCCAGTCGTAAAGAGGGATAAACCAGATAACAGCTAGATATTTGAGATGGAACCTTTTTTTAGTTGATTTTCATTGATGACTGAATGAAATGTATTAACATGGAAAATAATGGGGAGGGGGAAGGAAGATAAAATTCACAGTTGTCAAGTGTTTGTAAAATGTACATGAATATTTACCTTTTGAGGAAGAGTTATAATTCTCTTGTTCTTCAATGAATTAAATGCACGGAATGATGGAAACAAAAGAAAGAAATCAGCAAATTTAAAGTTAGACAAAGAAATGTATTGCATTTGACAATGGCACATACAATAGGCTGTATCAGAGCATACATAAAAGTAATGTGGAAAATCAGGATGATAAACCATGACAAATTATGAATGCAGAATATTTATTTAAAACTATGGGTAACAATGAAGTTACTGATGGTCAGATTGTGAAGTCCTTGTTTCTTCTGCTGAGTGCAGTAGTGCCAACCCCAAGTGTTCAAAAAATATGAGTCAGGCCCCCAAAAATGGAGACACGTTTTAAAATAATAAATTTTGAATTCTGTTTATTTGTCTTCTGAATTCTGAGCTTCAAAGGTGAACTCACTTCATATTTTCTCCACAATGAGTGCTAGAAATTTACTTGTTGAATTGAAAGCTGCAATTCTCAATAAATCACTGGACACTAGAAAACAGGGCTTTAAGGAAAACACCAAATATCATGAAACTTGCGATAAAATTGTGGGAGTTGGCAACACTGATTTTAGTCAAAGGGGTCTACTCATGTGAGTGAGTGTCCCTCAGCATGAGTAAAGGTTCCACAATCTGGCACCGAATATGCAATGCCATCTAACAATTTTAAATGAAACTAGGGACATGAAGACAAAACAAAAACAATGCTAAAAGGCGGGAATTGAAAACTGAAATAGTATCCTCTTTTATTAGCCTCTTGTTAGAAAGCTCATACTCTGCTCTTAGTTACTTTGAATTTATACCAGTGTACTTCAGAGCAGAACTTAATTGAGAGGGTCCAATCCTGCAGCCCTTACTCAAGCAAAACGCCCATTGGCTGCAATGGCATTGCAGAAACCAGTATTCTGTATTCTCTAACTGAGAACTATAGTTGCCACTCAATTTTATTATTTAACAATATTGCGATTCTTTGATATGAAATTCTATGATTGTTTGTCCACAGGTAACAATGAAAATAACTTGTCAGTATACGTACTTTCTCCATGCAATGGAGATCTTATAAGTCTATTTTATCATTTTTTTTAATCTAGTTTATATAAATTGTACCCATACCATATTAACACCGGCATTAAACTCTTTTCAAATAAGAGACCCTTTGGTTAGATGGAGTTATTTAAGAGTTAACTTGAAAATATATACAATACAATTAATTTCTGATTATTGCATACCACCATCTGTCAGAAAATTCATTTGTTTTTCTTTAAGTACATTCCTCTGTTTTACTTCAGACATGGAAAATAGTTTTCTCTCATGCACTATAAAAAAGAACTATTTTGATTTTAAAGGAAGATATCAAGAGACAATTTTTGTACCCACTTTCTGGATAAAAAGCTGCTTTCCTACCTGAATCTAAATTTCAAGCCAACTGGTTTAGATTTCTGTTAGTACAGGGTCATTTCTTGCAATATTTATTCATGCACTGTTCTCACATTCTCCGGTGGGAGATTTTTCTAAGTGCTATTGGGTCAGGCACAAAATTATTTATGGAAGTGTAAACTGGTACAACTCAACAGGTCAGTAATGTAAAAACGACAAAGAAACAAAAAGAAAAACCCATTAAATCTAATATCCAATATCACACACTGTATCCTTATAAGAACTATGCAAGGTGAAACCATGTTAACCAAATGAAAAATAAATCATTTTGTCAAGAGTCAAATGAGAGTGAGGACAGGGACAGCGATCTGGTTTGTCTAAAAGGATTCTTGAAAAGTAGTTTCCATAATAAATACTATCATCCATGTGTCTCATTGGTTCAGAAATTTCGATAAGCTCTAATACACCTTTTCTTAACCACATGCCTCTCAGTTATTCATTTGTCAGAATACAACCTACTTCAGCTAACGACGGCCTTAGAAAAAAACTGCTGTGGAACACCAACCTGTATGAATTTCCTTGAACAATAAGGTGAATAGTTACCAAATAACAATGTATGGGCTCAACCTGAAATCCTTACTCAGGTCAAACTCCCATTAAGTCAGTTCTTGTTATCAATAGAGAAAGGACTGAGTAAAGACTACAGACATAGACGCTAACAACAAAATCTATGCAACTGTATAAAAAGTTGTGATACAACAGTAGAGAAATTCATAGTTAATACAGAAACTCCACTCTTTACTTGCCACTTAAATATTGAGTACTGTAGTAACAAAGAGTGATTCAAGCCTTTTACAATCGCTCAGCACAATGTGACAAGTTGAGCACACACACTCTTCTTTGCCAGGGCTTAGAATTTCATTAATTTAACCATTGAGTCAAAAAATCGTCATGCTATTTTTATATCCTTTTTTAATATTGCCAATTAAAACAAGGAAAGAAAAATGATATATTTCAAAATACTACAAGTCTGGGTAATGACCATGGTAGCTTATTTGCAAATACTTACAGATGTTTAGAAATGTGAATTATGTAAAAACACCCGTAGAGAATAGTTTTCACTTGCAGACCTCTCAGGCCCTGATCCTGCAATGAGATCCACGTGATCACGGGAGTCTGGAAATTTTTGCCATGATACAGCTGGCATAGTTGCATATCAAGGTCCATATTTGCATTTCAATGCACAGATACAAACACTTGACTCAAATGTTATCGTGACTTTCACTCAAATTTCTGTTGCTTGAGAGAAGTCCATAGCCGAGTCCAAGTGCTAAAATTTTTACATACTGCAATGGGTTGAAAAATACTATTGCATGTCTTATAGCTCTTCTAAATAAACAACTTGATAGATAATTATTTTTTTTAAAACACACGAAGGCATTGATCTCCATTTAGAACTAAAGGCCCCCAAAAGTTCATTTTTTAAAAAATTATGCCATTTTGGAATTTTAGGAACAAAAAGATATCTTACACTGGAATTTTCCCCTTACCTGTAAAATTGTGTTCTGTGAACTCCTTTGTACCTGACCACAGGTATCACCCTGCCTCTATGATGCAATGGGATTGTCACCATCCTTTACCCTGAGGTTTCTTCTATAGGATTTTCTATGTAGTATTTCTACAATTATGGGCATTTCTAAACTGACAAACTGGCTCAAAAGTTGGCTTTCCATCAGCTTCAAATTGAAACTGTTTCCAGGAGTGTTAACTTATCAGTCATTGTCTGATACAGGCAATAAATCAGAACTACTTTTTTTTCAGTCCTAACTTAATAATGACCAAAATTGAATTTCTGAGATACTGTGTAAATCCTGTAAAAGAGGTATTAGCACGGATGTCATAATTTACTACAGAATAAACAGCTCCACAATAATATTATTTGTCAAAACAAAAAATAAAACCGCCACCCACCTCTCATTCCAAAATCCATTCCCCTCTCTGACAGCAAGAGCTTTACACAATACTAAAATTGTTTTACTGAAAGCTGGTATGTCTTCTGACTATGCAAAATCATGATGAATGATATCACTTACAGTCGATATATATTGCTATAACCTTTCTACAATGATTATTATAGTCCACAAAATGGATTTTTTTGTAAAACCATTTGTATTCACCCCTCTTAGTTCAGGAGAATTAACACGACTTTCCATAAACTCATAACATCATAGCATACAGTATTCTCTTCAAATGCAGGATGTAGTGTTTCCCAACACTACCTGGCTTTATTTACAACTGAAGGAAATGCAAAGAATATTGAACCCAGAAGTGCAGCTCCCCCTAACATTAACAGATCGCATTGGATCCTGCCATCATCTACATTCATGTAGCCCTGCTGACTGTGAATTGAAGTCATTATGGACCTATCCAATCCCAATTAAAGTTAATAGGAAATCTTCCACTGATTTCAATATGTTTTGGATTACACCCTAAATTAGGTCCAAATTGTACTCTTAGTTATTCCATTTTATACTGAAATTGGCTTGATGTGGGTTGGACAGCTGTACCAGATGGCAGAATTTGACCCAATGAATCAAAGCAAGTATTTGGTTTTATGGCCTACATTTCATCGAGTTGTATGTCAGAGAAATGTATATGTAATCATGTCTGTATTTAACTCAACAACATCTAAACTAACGTTTTTCATGCGTGTTTGCAAAGAAGTACCACAATTAACCACAATCGTAAGTTAAATAGAGGGAAAAAATGGGAAAAGATATCTTCAATAAAATGGCAACCCAATCACACAACAAAAAGAAAATCAGTATGTAAAGGAGGAAGTCTTCTCTTCAACCTCCAGCCACATTGTCAGTTCACTGACATGAACGATATAACATACAATCCTAGAGTAATAGCAAGAGAAACGGATGTGCTAACCCTTGCATACTTACGATGAGAGAGGATAAATCACCAGTGTAAATAAGTATTCACAGCTTGAAATATCAATACTCCACTTCATATGTACTTGTAATATCAATAATCCTCTGAACATATGCTAATTTTAGCTTCAGTTTTTGATTGTTTAACTTTTTCTTGTTAGCTATGTAACTGCCAGCTCCCTCCTTTCAGTCTCACAACTCATACAAAATTCTGCATACATTTAAAATTTCTGTCAACATAATATAAACTAGAATGTTATTTCTTACACATTATCTAGTGATAATGATAATAAGTGAATATCCACTAGAGAAAAATACTTAGTCAAAATAAAAGTGATAGACCAGGTATATTCTTTTCATGTATTGTGTCAAATGCAGGAATCACATAAGAATTATGATGCACAGAATGTATGAAATCATATCATACTTTCATTCTTACACAGCTCCCAACTTAGAGATACACTGGGCAACACAAAAATTTAAGCTGCAGAGGTAGTTTGCCACCAGTTTAAAACCAAGAGAGTCCTTAGCTCTTACAGAGATATAATTAGAAGAACTGAATATAAAATTCAGAGTTAGTCGAACCCACCAGTCAAACTCAGTAACGTATACTGAATATTCACAATAAATAAATATAGTGAACAGGAAAACATTTTCATGTGTCAGTGAGCATGTACTATAATGATACTTTTAGGATGGCTCACACCCATAAAGCTCATGTAACCAGTCAATTAATTCATTATCATGCAAAGAAGTATATGGTATACCTAGCTTGGTAAAGAAGTCAAAGCGAACTACACCATCTGCTTTGGAAGGTGTCTGACAATATTTCAGGAAACACAGGAAGTACAAACATTAGAAGTTCTTACATGCATTAGTTTCTGCTTAGTAGAAAGATCTGCAGTATTGGTAATTTGAGTTTTGAGTTGTCAGATATAGTCAATGCACTGAATAATAGAGAACTGAATTTACACATATTTCCCAAGGTGAAATTAAACCATATTTTAAATCTGTTTTGTTTTAATATAGTAACCAACACTTGAGCTGCAGTATGTTGATGGGAAAGGAAACACTTATGTTAACACTTGTTTGATATATTTGGATACAGCACCTCTCACAGCAACCTAGCTCAACTTTGCACTGTTCAATAAGGAAAAATTCTCTTTGCTTGACCACCTGTTTCCTTAAACATGCACCAGTTCATGACCCCATGCTTTCACATTTTTAATGCTAAGTGTTTTCACTCTGTTCAGTAGGCCTTTGTCTGACTCAGGGAACAAAAAAGAGATTGACATTATCTGACATTCATCAGTTTCTATCATCAAAGTACAACAGTTAATCTCATCCAACAAATCCAAGTTAACAGAACATGAGCAAAGTGGTATTAGAAGTAACATCACTGAGCTCTGTGACCTGAACACTAACTAAATCTGTGGTCATGGGTAGGTATGTACTAAGACAATGGAATGTTTGCAATAGAAATTTTAAGGTATACATCAAAAACCAAACCAAGCCAGGAGACTATAGAATAATCAACCAATCAAATTCTACAATACTTTCCAATCTACCATTATTCTTTCATTCAAATATATTCCTTTGTGGGTAGAAATAAATAAAGCACTGAACATTTTATTATGAAAGACAAAGTAAAATAAGGTAAGGAAGGAAATCCAAGATTCTGAATTATGATAAACTCATTATTTGATACCTTGCTCTACACTGCTGCTTCTTACTGGAACTTGCGGAAGCTGTCTTCCCCTACGACTGCTGAATGATGTGTCTGCAGGAGGTGACTGAGTTGGACTTCCTTGTTGGTGTATTCTGCAGATGGAATGAAGATAAAATAAAATAATCCAAATAAAATCTGAATCAATATATTTTGAGTGGTAAAGTTAATGCCGATATTAAAATGCATATATGGAAGATGCAGAAATGTTATGTATGCCATATTGTCTCTCTCATACAGTCCTCAATGCCTGGAGAGTTAACAGAGCTTCATCTTTAGTTTCTCAATGTTTCTTCAATGTTTCTAGACAGGAACTGCAAACCGCAGACAGGAGTCTAAGGGCCTGGTTCACTATTGTCTCCCACCTTGTACAGTCATTTCCACCAATGCAAAGGGGTGTAAAATACTACCATTCTAATTTGGTAACGTTTTATACCCAGCAAAGAGTCCTGTGGCACCATATAGACTAACAGACGTATTGGAGCATGAGCTTTCGTGGGTGAATACCCACTTCGTCGGATGCATGTCATGACGTCTGTTAGTCTATAAGGTGCCACAGGACTCTTTGCTGCTTTTACAGATCCAGACTAACACGGCTACCCCTCTGATATTTTATACCCAGTTTGCATTAGTGTCAAACTTAACATGGTGCAGGGCAACAGAGAATTAAGTTGCAAGTATCTAATATTATAGAGGTAAAGTGGCTTTTCTGAACATTTCTTTTGAAGAAGTGTAGTTCTTTATTGGCACTGTTTCTGTTAATTTTTGTAGTGTGTGTGTGTGTTTGATAATAGGTGCAACTTCTTAGAGCAGTTCCACAGAATTTTAATACTCTTACCCAAGTAGATATTCTCAATTCATTTGCTTTGACTGTGTGGATAGATGAACTTAACTAGCATAATTTCTAAATAGGTTGGCTTCTTTTAGACACACTGAGCTTAACACACCAGATATCTATGAAGTTCAAGTAAATTTACATATAAAATTCCTAAGGCCATTGCTGGTAACCTGGAATACTATAGCTAAAATACATAGATGAGAAAAAGCTTGATTACTGACAGGGCTTAATTGTTAAACTTCATTGCCAGGTACAGTATTATATTTTCTAAATATGTTACATTTATCTAATATATTGAAGTTACACATATATAATTTCTCAATTTTTTCTATTATCTGAAAAACATTAATACAAGTTAAACAAATTACAGATGGTGAGTATTAGCAATTAGCATTGCATAGGCCAAATTACTTTCTCTTAACCTGCTGCTGTAAAGCAAGAGTTAATTGTGTGGAAATTGTGTGTTATTTACAGCACATTTTAAAAACAAAATATTTTGCAAGTTTTCATATGAGTACATAAACAAAACAATGGAAGGACAAAACACAGTCAAATTTTAACTCTCATGTTCCATAACTGTATAATTCAACAGTCAAAAGCACCATCTGGACAGTGAAGATAGACGGAGTAGAGGATATGGGAGAAGTGTAAGTACCATGGAGAAAGGATTATAGTAGTGTGCTAGAAAGAGTGAATGCACCGTATACTCGGGAAAGTACAACACCACAGTGACATCTGGGAGGTAGGACATGAATGCTGTGCTGTACATTTAATAGGAACCTTGTCAGAAGTGGAGAAGGTGGCGCCGACCCTCCTGGAACTAGATGATGTACAGAGCATAATGGTCTGATACTAGAATGCTCACTCGACCTTGAGCGAGTGTGATGTTTTCCCCTAATGACTGGCTGCTCAGTTGTTCTTGGGGTTGGAAGTCCCCTTCTAGAAAGACATGGTAGCAGAACCCTAAAACATTAGGGCCAAAAAGAAATTGTTCAGTCATTAGCTCCACATAAGCTTCCCCATGCCTCCCTCCACCAGTGAAAGCAACCGAAAGCCTGCTTAATAAGACACATGTTCACATTTTCAGACTCTGAAAAATGATTAATTCAACCTACAATTCTGTTTTCAAAATGATAAACAGAAAAACCCTCACTGCAGATACCTATGCCATGTAAACATGTAGTTCATAAATTGCATTGAATTTAACAGCTGGTTGGCGAAAAATATTAGCTTCAGCTTCAGTTACTTTAACTATAGCAAATGAAGACTAATGCACATCTGGAAAATACTCTGATGAAGTACCACCATTACAGAAAAAAAAAATCAAAGCCTACTTTTAACCACAGTACACGTGTTTTCAAAATGCACATTTTTATTGGTGTTAAAATTTTACCTGAATTCCCATGAAGGTCCCAGTTCAGTAAGGTACCTAAGCACATGTATAATCTCACTAGCCTCTTGGGGACAACTCATGCTTAAAATTAGATATGTGCTGAAGTATTTTGCTGAACTGGGTTCTAAATTAGAGATACAATTCTTCAGGACTAATAATGAAAACTGTATTAAAGTAAAAATGAAGTACAATTTTTTAATGGCCTCAGTATAACAATGTTAAATATAATATAGCAATGTTAAATATAATCACCTGAACTATGAGTAAGTAAGCAAATAAAATTAACTTTTAAATTAACAAATTGTGCCTTTTTAATTCTTTTCTGCTTTTCACAACTGTGTGATATTCCATAAAACGCATTGTTGTTTAGGACGCTTTTGAATTGAGCCGTCTCACTACTTCTATTTACAATATTTTATTTGCTAATTAATTTATTTTTTTCAGATTTCTAAACTACAACTACTGGCACCCAAGTTAAAAATCCCAACATAAACAAAGGACTGACCATACACCTGCCCACTTCCAATACACACGTACCTGTTTCCCTTTTATTTCTGGTGGAATCCTATATACTAATAATCTTTTTAGGAGTAGATTTTTTTGCTATTATTTATGTAGTTCCAAAATGTACTATGCTATGCTACTTATAGTTTGGCTTTGGGGCCACCTCTAGAGAAACAATATATTTCATGGAAGCCCAGTTACAACTCCAACTACAGTTAAACTTGAGTTACACTTAATGCGGGTATTCTGCTTCTTTATGTATGAAAAATAAAGTATATTCTCCCCAAAATTATACCACTTGCTCTCGGATACAGAATGAATTTTCTGAGAATTTATGAGGTAAATTTAATTAAAAATCAGTCCTTTAAGTAACTGAGTACCCACTGTAAAGATTGCCACGGCCTCCATTCACTTGTTCATCTTCACCTCTATAAATCATAGAGGGCTACCATTTTTCCTGAGGGCAGCTTGGCTTTATTTTCATTGGGAACAATGGGGGACAATGTCCATTTCGTTAACAGAGGGTAGCCAGTGGCCTCAGTACCATTCGGTATCAATTCAATCAATTCAATCTAATATGGGTTCAAACACACTAAAATGCTTGAGTCATAATCAAAAAGACATGGTGGGTAAGATAGTATCTTTTATTGGACCACATGCTGTTGGTGAAAGAAACCAAGATGAAGTGGACAATTAACATTACCGCCGTTAAAGGACAAAACTGGGAGTTAGTGGGTTTGAGGTTGTTGAAATAAGCCATAAATCCAGTGTCTTTATTGAGTCCATGATTTTTAATGTCTAGCAAAGTTATGAATTTAAGTTTATAGGCTCACGAAGGTTTTGCAGGTTTCCTTTTAGGCTAAGTGCTGAGAGGTCAGATATGGAGTGATAGCATTGTGAATGGGTAATATGGTGTTTTTGTCTTTTATCATTTTTCTGTAAGTTCATTCAAGAGCGTAGTGATTGTCTCATTTTACCAACGTAGCTGTTACTGGGGTGTACCATGTGTTGTGATAGGCATGTGTAGATCTCGGAGGGCGTGTTGTTGGTAAGTATTGATTGTCATTGCTGTGGAGACATGTCTACAGGTTTTGCATTTGTTGTTCTGGCAGGGTTTGGTGCCACTTTGCGTTGGTGGGCTCTGGTCTGTGGGGAGCTTGGTTCTGATGATGAGCTTGGTATTAACTGGCCTCTTCACCTTGAATAGTTTCTTACAATATGCATTAACTACTTATGTTAAACAATCTGTTCCAACTTGTATTTAGCTGTGACACTCTGAGTATCTTGCACAGAGCTGAAAAAGAGTTCTTTGTAAGCTTGATAGCTTGTCTCTCTCACCAACAGAAGTTGGTCTAATAAAATATATTACCTCACCCACCTTGTTTCTCTAATATCCTGGGATCAACACAGCTACAATAACACATTAATCATAATCAGATGCTTATTTAATGACGGAACAACAGGCCAGAGCTAAGGTTATTTGGGTGACTGAGTTGTGCATTTCTAGCCAGAGACTCCATCTGGTAGAAGCAGATTGCTGCACTGTAAGGCAGGGAGTAAAATGAGGCCGAGCCAGGGCCACTCTTCTCCCCCCTCCCCTCCCAGCACCCTGCTGGATCCAAAACTGAGCCGGGGAGACCCTGACACTGTGGGGGCACTAGAACCCAGGCAGTACCTTTCCTCCCTCCCACCATGTGGACTGCAGAGAGGAGACAGATATAAGAACATAAGAACCATTGGGTCAGACCAATGGTTCATCTAGCTCAGTATCCTATCTTCTGACAATAGCCAATGCCAGGTGCCCCAGAGGGAATGAACAGAACAGGTAATCATCAAATAATCCATTCCCTGTCGCCCATTCCCAGTTTATGGCAAATAGAGGCTAGGGACACCATCCCTGCCCATCCTGGCTAATAGAGATTGATGGACCTATTGTCCATGAATTTATCTAGTTCTTTTTTGAACCCTTCACAACATCCTCTGACAAAGAGTTCCACAGACTGACTGTGCGTTGTGCAAAAAAGGACTTCCTTTTGTTTGTTTTAAACTTACTGCCTATTAATTTCATTTGGTAACCCCTAGTTCTTGTGTTTTGAGGAGTAAACAACACTTCCTTATTTACTTTCTCCACACCAATCATGGTTTTATAGATCTCAAACATATCCCCCCTCAGTAGTCTCTTTTCCAACCTGAAAAGTCAGTCTTATTAATCTCTCCTCATACGGAAGCCATTCAATACCTCTAATAATTTTTGTTGCCCTTTTCTGAACCTTTTGCAATTCCAATATATCTTTTTTTGAAATGGGGCGACCACATCCGCACGCAGTATTCAAGATGTGGGTGTACCATGGATTTATATAGAGGGAATATGATATGTTCTGTCTTATTATCTATCTCTTTCTTAATGATTCCCAACATTCTGTTTGCTGTTTTGACTGCCGCTGCACATTGAGTGGATGTTTTCAGAGAACTATCCACAGTGACTCCAAGATCTCTTTCTTGAGTGGTAACAGCTAATTTAGACCCCATCATTTTATATGTATAGTTGGGATTATGTTTTCCAATGTGCATTACTTTGAATTTATCAACATTGAATTTCATCTGGCATTTTGTTGCCCAATCTCCCAGTTTTGTGAGATCCCTTTGTAACTCTTCACAGTCTGCTCTGGACTTAACTATTTTGAGTAGTTTTGTATCATCTGCAAATTTTGCCACCTCCCTGTTTACCCTTTTTTCCAGATCATTTATGAATATGTTAAATAGGACTGGGCCCAGTACAGACCCCTGGGGACACCACTATTTACTTCTCTCCATTCTGAAAACTGACCATTTATTTCTGCCCTTTCTTTCCTATCTTTTAACCAGTTATTGATCCAGGAGAGGACTTTCCCTCTTATCTCATAACAGCTTACTTTTCTTGAGAGCCTTTAGTGAGGGACCTTGTCAAAGGCTTTCTGAAAATCTAAGTACACTATATCCACTGGATCACCCATGTCCACATGCGTATTGACCCACTCAAAGAATTCTAGTAGATTGGTGAGGCATAATTTCCCTTTACAAAAACCATGCTGACTCTACCCCCAACAAGTTGTGTTTTTTACTACAGTTTCAACCAATTTGCCTGGTACCAAAGTTAGGCTCACCACCTGTAATTGCTGGGATCACCTCTGGAGCCTTTTTTAAAAATTGGAGTCACATTAGCTATCCTCCAGTCATCTGGCACAGAAGCTGAAATTAGCCATTCTCCAATTACACAGTTCAGTTCCTTCAGAACTCTTGGGTGAATAGCATCTGGTCCTGGTGACTTATTAATGTTTAATTTATTAATTTGTTCCAAAACCTCCTCTAATAACACCTCAATCAGGAGATAGAAACGCCACTGGGGGGAGCAGGGACCTTTGGACCTCTGGACATTCCAGTCAGCATTGTAGAATCCGCTGTGATTTTCTCTGTCCTGTTCTAATTGGCTATTTGTTCTAACCCTCTCCCTCTCCTCCCTTCTCACCATCCCTTCAGCTTCATTCTGCACCTGTCCCTCCTCCTGTTCCCTTTTCTGTCCTCCTTATCCATTCCTTCCCCTTTCTTTACATTTAGCTGCTCCCCTACTAAATAACCCTCTCCCCACAAAATAATAATTGTGGAACTAGTATCCCATTTGCTGCCATCACATTGATCACTCTGCTTGTATGTTACACGCCTTCCCCCACCCTGTGTCTGTCTGACTTAGACGATATTAGGTCACTGTTTCCTCGTAATCCCGAATTTGTCGGCATCCCTCTGTTTTCTCTCATCTTATACTTAATTTGAAAGCACATGTTTGTACAGTACAATGGGGTCCTACTGGGGCTCCTAGGTGCTTCAATAATATAAATAACAACAATAATAATTATTTATTTATTTTATTATTAAGACTGCCAGATACTTCCCATTATAACTTGGCCTGCTTCTATCACTTCAGCTGAAATCTTCCATGCCAGGTGACTGCCCTGGAGCACCCACGGAGTCGGTGCCTTTGCTTTTGTCATTCCCAGGACGTAAAGGAGTACTTAGTGACATGGATGCTTTTTAAAAGGTAAAGAAATATTTTAAAAAGTCCAGAATGGTTTTTATAATCTTCCTGACCTCCCCTAATAACAAACATCACATTAGTAAAAAAATAGCGCTCAGACACTTTAAGTGGTGATTGTTGTAGCTATAAGGAGACTGACTACTGGATAATTGGAAGGGATTTTAACACAACAGAGGCCATGACACTGCAGTACCAAGCTATAAATCCATTAAATCCTGTATCTATAAATCAATGCAAAACTATTATATATATCACAGATATATCCAGTCTCAAATTTGCTCACAAAAACATAAAAGAAGGCTAACTAAATGTGTAAACATTTTATGTTTCCTGTGTTTTGTGCAAGTGCTATCAAAACTTTAAAGTGGTCAGTAAAGTTTGGATCTCAGACGTAGGTTAATTCCTTATTGGGAGAAAAATAGCTTGTTGTAGACATAGAATATACGATATCTGAATGTAATATAATTACAAGTGTGTTCATTCTTAGAATGCAAAAGCAGAGTGCATTTTATAAGCTTACATTTTTAGCTTTCAGACGTCCAGCAAAATACACCAGATTCACATTCTCTGCAAAACAGTTTCTCTCCATTTGAAACAGTTGCAAATCCCAAGTGATCAAAAATCATGAGTCAGACCCATCCCCCAATCATGAGATTAGCATACAAACCATTAGATGTTTTAAAATCAGGTGTGGTGGGGGGAGGGGTGGGGAGATTGTTTTGTGTTACGATTTTTGATCCTTTAGAAGGAAGCAGCCCACCCTCAATCTGTGTATGATCATTTCAGGTTCAAAATCACCCTTAAATACACACAGAGAAATACGGGCCTGCCCAATGGTTAGCACAGAGAGGGACTTCACTTGCCCTGTCTAATTCCCTGTGGTGATAGCAAAAGCCATTCTATCTCCACCCCATTCCCTTAGCGACATCCTATCTCTCTTTACTCCCATTACACCTCCTTGACCACTCACATCCCCCTCTCCATGCTCCCTCAGATTCCCTTCTTCCCCATGTGGCTCCTATGGTCATTTGCTCACTCTGCATATTATCCTTCCCTTTCCTTTGCTCTTCTTTCCCTCTTATTTTCCCTCTCTGGCACCCTTTATTCCCCCTGTAACCTAAGTCTCCATCATTTCTCCCACAGTGTCTTTCCTCCCAGTTTCCTGTCCAGTTTCTTAACCATATAGCATAAGAGATGGCCATCTTCCCTGAGGACAATCTGGCTTCAGTCCTATCGAGAGCCATGGGAAATGATAGCTATCACTACTAATTTTTGTACTTACTCTTTGCTTGAATTATTATTATTTTTTTAAAAGCATGGGGAAAATTCTCTCTCTTTCTTACAATACATGAGACACACACATTTTCCCCATTGTAAAAATATATAAATACCCTCTTTTAAAGCACAAACATATAAAGCACAAGGCTACAGCAAAAATGGCTGAAATTTGATATTCAGCAAGGGCATTCTATTCACTAAGGGTTGTATGATGTGTCTATCTTCAGGGGAAAACCAAAACTCAACTTATAAGCGTATAAGCAAGTTTTGAGTATGCACAGTGGGCATCCATTAAGTTTTTTAGCACAGCATAATAAAGCACTGAACCTTTTTCAAAACATAGTGTTAAATCCTGGCCCCACTGAAATTAATGCTAAAATGCCTATTGACTTAATTAGGGCCATAATATCATTTACAATGCATATTATCTGTGCTTGTCCTGGCAAAGGAGCTGCTACTGGGACAGGAAAATAAAAATATATAAAATAAAATTAAACAATAAAAAAAGCAAAAAAAACCTCCTACCTTTAGAGTAAGCATAGAAAATCATAGGCTTCGGGGAAAAAAATCAAAGATTCAGTGGAATCTGCAATCTGTCTGCAATTTTTACTACATTATACGAATTATAAGCTTTTTGTTTGAAAACAAAATTAATTTTTTATCTTTTTTTTAAGGCAGTATTCACCTCTCATAGTGTAAATAGGGGTTCTGTTGCCCTGTTGAGCCAGCCTTACAGAAATCTGTCTCCAGCAAAAGTGGGATCTTACCCCTCTTTCACTATCTCATCAAGATGTGCACTTAAACCTAACTGGAACCAGTAGAATACTACCATTATTAAGCACATATATTTCTTTTCTTTGACCTTTTTTTGTTAAAATGAAGAACCTGGGTGCAAAACTCCTATATTATTATAGCATCGAAGGTGAAAGTTAAAATCACAATAAATGCACAGTAAAACTCAATAAAAGCAAAAGTTAAAATTCCAGCAGCAATATTAACATTGCATAATTACAAACTGTAGTATTTTCTATACATGTCTTTTAATATATTTCTATTTACAAGGTGAAATGGATACCTTAGAAAATAAAGGATGTACAGCATGTCCATATTAACATTGCTATTTGAATGTGGCAATTCTTTAATTTTTGCAACTTCAATTGTGCAACTTTTATGTTATATTAAGAGAATCTGTTTTGCAATTATTTATTGTTAGCTTCACATTTTATACATAGATTTGTCTGTCAAAATTATTTTTAAAATGTAAAAAAACAGGAAGAAATATCAAGGGTGAAGTACAATAACAAAGCAATCTTTCACGGCTTCTACATATTATACATACATCCTGATCATAGAGATCCAGTGCCAAAACTTCCAGGACTTAATGTGTGAAGGATTTGAATAATTAAATTTACAGAAAAGTGACTTTTGATCTTGGCCTATGAGTTCATCCATAAATGAAGAAAGCCAGAAAACTTCTATACTATGATATAACATATATGAGGCCAACATACCAGGCAATGACAAGCTTGTAACATAGATGTGAGCTCATCAGTACTTTAAACTAAGGCAGCATGAATTTGTTTTAGTAATTTTATACATTTAGTGTTTTACAGGTGACATTTAAAGTAGCAGCAGGTGCACTGGAACCAATTTGACTAAGAGAGAAGATTGCTGCGTATTGTAGCATCAATCCTACCTTTCTGTTTCAGATGTGGAGTCTTTCCTAGTCTGTTTTTGGCTGTTATATTTTTCCACTTTTCTGGACTGCCTGTGAAATGAGATGTCAAAAAATGAAAAAAAGAAGAAAAGATACAGGAAATATGAAGAATAAAGCTTTAATTATGTATTATAATGATAATGAAAAGTAGTTGACAGATGGAAAAATAATAGCTATCTTTATGAATGGGTTGTTGAATTAGTAGTTTAAATCACAAGATCCTTTTCTATTATTGCATTAAATTAGTTCAGGCTTGCTGGTGTGAAGGCAGTGGGCTGCCAAACAGGAGACCTCACTCAATGCTAGAGAAGAGAAAGATAATTAGTTCAGACTCTTGGGGTAGGTAGCTAGTTGCATCACTTTTTAACAAGACTTCTCACAGGATTAGAAATGACACCTACAGTAGCTCCTAGGTCCTCCCTTGACAAGAAAATTGTGCTGCAAGAAAGAGCGGTTGCAGAAAGGACTGGGAAGTAATAGAAGACTCAAATGTAAATCTGAAAAATGTTTTAAAATCACTTTTTCAAGTAACAAAGAAAACAAAATATTGTAATGAAGATCAAGTATAAATTAAACTGCATATTAGTAAAACCTTGTCTTATTTTACTGTACCAACATCGCTAAATTTTTTGGAAAACTTCTATAACAATTTAATAATACTCTCTCTCTATCAAATATTAACTGGTTGGTATCATTTTTTAAAATATGTAATTGGGTCATGTAAATTTAGTTAGCTTCCTTATACCTTTTCCATATATATCTTTCACAAAGAGCCAGAAGAGACCTGAGACTGAAATTTTGTTTGTTTCCCACTTTCCAACAGTCAACTCTTTACCTGATTATATAAAACGTGCATTTGCTGGGCCATATTTTAATTTGTCTATCTTAACCTAGCTGAAAGCTAGATCAGCTATTCCTTAAGCAGTAGAGGTGGCCCGATTTTCAGTGACCTTGCTATGGGCATTACACTAGTCACCTTTTCGGGCTGGGAAAGAATTTTCCCATCACTGGCCTGGGTGGTTTGTGCTTGGCTTCCTCTCAGCAGCTCAGGGAGCTGGTGAACAGGGTAGGTTGTAGGGTGCTCATGTTGTCACTATCTGATAAGTGTCCAGTGCAGGTACTTGTTCAGTAGGGGGATCCTAATAAACCGGACTTGGAATTAGTATTAGCAAAGAGTGCCCCTTAAAGAAGATGAGGAAGGAGGCTGGGTCTCCTACTATCTGGTAGGGAGAGGATTTCCTCCACACCCTCAACCTTCGTATGAGGAGAGCGCCATAGGGTCCCAGCAACAGTGCTTGGAGCAGGTTAAAAGTTTTGGGGATGGACACTGGATGAATTACTGCAGGATAGTTTCCCAGATGTGTTACTAAAGTTGCCATCATTAAACCATATTCCTAGTGTTTTACCTTTCTTCCTGTGATGTCCAGGCCAATGAACAGTCATTTCAAGCCTGCAAAATTATGTAAATGACATCAAGTTTGCAGGAAAATTCTCCTGCACACTAGTACTATTCTTTGTGTCTGACCTGGCTGTTATAATTTGTGTAAAATAAAAATACTTCTATAGAGAAGAATATGGAGATACCAGGGCAATTTCTGCACTGTTATGGCAATGTCACTGAGGACAAAACGTGGGCCATGGGGATAGCTCAGCAGTTTGTGCATTGGCCTGCTAAATCCAGGGTTGTGAGTCCAGTCCTTGAGGGGGCCACTGAGGGATCTGGGGCAAAATCAGTACTTGGTCCTGCTAGTGAAGGCAGGGGGCTGGACTCAATGACCTTTCAGGGTCCCTTCCAGTTCTATGAGATATCTCCATATTTTCATGAAGTTAAGAGGGATTTCTTGTTCTCATTCAAGACATTGCAGTGGGTGTCTGGGAAAATCACCAAATTCAGCTTTCTTGCCATTTATCTGCAACTTATACAAAAAGTTCAGCCTTGAAGGTAGATAAGGTCTGGTGCTACTCTCACAGATACCAGTGTCAATCAGGAATAACTTGCCTGAAGTCAGTGAATTACAAGAGCATAAAACTGTTTAAGTAGAGATTCAGGCCTTCTATGTGCAGGTTATCTCATTGCAGACTATGGCACCATGAAAAGGACTGCCCCAGGAAGGGGAAATACAGCTGAGCCCAAGATAAAAATTATGGACTTGCAGTTGATAGCCAAATTGAGGACATAAAGAGATCAACAGCTGATCTGTTGCCCCCTTTCATTAGAGTCAAAGGCAGAAATGTGACTGTACAATTTGATTGAATTGGGTACCATGGAAATATACAGTAAGTGGTGTACATGATTGTACACCCCCATCTGTCTGTATCTATTGATTGTCTCTTGACTTATACATAGCTTGTAAGCTCTTTGTGGGCAGGGACCATCTTTTTGCTCTGTGTTTGTACAGCATGTAGCACAATGGGGTGCTGGTCCATGACTAGGGCTCTAAGTGCCACTGTAATACAGAGGAGGAGGAGGAGGAGGCAAGCCCATTAACTGAAGAGTATTTTCCGTGCATGTTTTCACCATCATGATCCAGAGATTGCAAATATATTATCAGGAATCTCTACATGGGCTCTGCATCTGTGGAACGTGCTTTTCACTATTATTTATAATTCTTTGTTTGTGTCAGTATTTACAAGTCAGCTCCTGTTAATTTCTATTGTTATACTGCAAGGTGCTCTCAAACATGTGTGTGTGAGACATTTTATAGGTTCAACGCTCTTTGCTTTTGTGGAGTTGTATGGATTTTTAACTCTATTACAGAATGAGGCCAGGAAACATCTGATATCCAGCTCTCTCTACAGGATGTGGCCATCAGCGTTCCCTTAAATACACAAAGGTTAGTCTTCACGGGTATGTCTACACGGCATCTTGTAGTGAGTGGGGAGTAAGCCTCTCAGCCCTGGTCAACAGGACCACAACTTCAAAACACTCTCTGTACAGCTATTTTTAGAACATTAGTGCAAGCAGTGCTAACCCGAGTCGGTTGAGCCGAGCTGGGCAACTTGCTCCAAAATCCTGTGTAGACATACCCTGAGAGGTAACCAATGCACACTGCCATTCAAATGTGGTAAAAAAAAGGAAAGATTGACTGTTTGCCCACTGTTGCACAAGGAACGTTGACAAACCCCAAATTCTATGTGACATAGGAAATAAGACTTGGAGAGATGCACAAGGAATTGATGTTGATAAAATCAAGTTCATGCACTAAGCTAGACAGGTAAAATGCAGAAATAAAAGTAAGATGAAAGAGCCATTTCAAGATTTGTATTTTAGACCTTGGGGAAAATGAGAAGAAACTCAGTGTCTGAACTTGTGTATACAGACATTAGAACTAAATGACATTATAGTTAAAATAATTGACCACAGATGATTTTCATGTTCTCCTCAAGCTATTGCAATGTTTGATTAGGATTAAACCATTATATGGTATGTTTCACAGGTAGGAACAGAAAATGGAAACACATCTTAAACAAAATAATTTTGCATGCATGAAGATCTTGTTAGCAGTTTTATTCTAGTAACTAAAATCATGTAGGTTTTCACAAAAATACTCTAAAAATTAGTTAATTAACAGGTGTAATCCTGTTCCCCCAACATGCTCTGTACTTTAAACTTCTGTTGCATTTATTTTCCTTACATAATTCTTTTACTCTCCTATATGCAGCCAAAGTTAAGCAGCATAAATCAGGAGATCTGTGTTAGTAGTTAAGATTCTTTACAGATGCTGCAGTTGTCTTTGAAGGCCCCAAAGCATGGAAGCATGTGTTTTTCTTTAAGTATCTGAGTAGCCCCACTGAGTTCAATTAGTTCAATTGGGCTACTCATGGGCTAGATGTCTCAGCCCTTAAGAGGACTATGCAGCAGAGTAAGACCACCTTCCTCTTACTCCCAACTGGCCCTGCTCAGATTGTGACTATTGCTGCAGTGTGTGTGTGTGTGTGTGTGGTGGTGGTGGGGGGGAAGTGCCCCCAGAATCAGTGCCTGATTCTCCTCACTACAAACAAGATGGAGGAGAAGGACTGGGAATAGGAAGAGCCCTGGTTCCACCTGTTTATGTGCTGGGCACACAGGCAGGAATAAGCTACTCCCTGGGGCAAATAAGTGGGAGCTGTGCACCTGACCTATACTTTAATGCCTGTACCCAATGTCCAGAGTGCACATAGGGGTGTATGGTGGGCACTTACTCCATGTGCAAATTTAGCCACTTAGTGTACTCTATATAAAGAGGTTAAATATGTTAGTATGAAAAAACAAACAGCTATAATGTATATTTAGCTATAAAGAGAATGAAAAAGCATATTAAATAAAATATTTATAACAGAGCATGTTGTCAGGGAAGGAAATTGTTCACTGTTCATAAATTAGAATCAATAACTCATTTACTTGGAACTAAAATTTGACTTAATAAGGATACCTCTGTGTTGCTCCAGGTTTAGCACTTAGGTGGTTTATACTGTCTTGTTTTGGAATGCAAGACTCCAGCGTCCTTGTTCTTCACAAATTTTGGAAACATGGAAGTGAATTGGACAGAATGGACAGAAACAGAGAGATGGTCACATGCAGTGAAGATGGAGACATGCAGTCAAAATATATAAACCAATAGCATTCAGGTACTAAGTACTGACCGAACTGCATTTCTGATGTCCCCTTTATTCACATGTTTAAGGGGGATATTTTAAAAATCTGTGGCACTATGGTAAGTACAAAAGTAAAACATCAGTGACTGAAAAATGTAAAATCTATATTGAACTACAGCACTGTAGCTCACCAATTCCCATTTTCCTAATTGAGAATAAATCTAAATTTTGTTAATTAGAATAATAGATAAATGCTTCTTCCTCAATCCAAATGAAAATTCAAATAGTATTTGAAAAATAATATTTTGGTATTAAGTACTGGCAAGTTATCTTGATTAAAATCAAGTAAATTCTATTTGCATTTAAGGAAACTTTCCTAAATATCCATATTAAAATTACCAGATGTTTTGCTGGTTTGATAAATAACTGCTCAATAATCACATGAAGGCAGCAAACTGACCCAGCAAGAATATTTAAAAAAATTATTCTTCTAATGATGGTCAAAATATGTCTCTTGTAATTTCCATACTATTTTCATTTTATGCTTAAACTCTTTTAACATCTTTACAAATTATCCAGAGCTCACAATTTGACTTAAATATAACTGTTCTGTCAGTTTTCACATGCAGGCTGTACAAAAGAGAACTTTTTTCCAGACTCGATGTGTAGGTCTAGGTTTTTTCCAGGTACCAAACTCGGCTATACAGAATTAATAAGATATCTACTAATGCTTTATAGTATAACCTCAGCCTTTCAGCTATAATGTTAAATTAAGATGTTCATCTTTGACCCCTGAATGTGATTGCCAAACTGACTGAAAAATTATGTGGTTATTACTACTTGTCACTATATAATGAAAAGTGCAAGATTCGCTATAAGGCCACATATCTAACTTCAGAAGACACGGTCGAGTAATTTTCATAGTTTTAAATGTTTATTTTTTATTCTTCATTATTTTCAGACCCCTCTAAGAAACTGGAAAAAAAATGTCCTCTACTCAGTTTGGATCTGATTCTACAAACTCAGACATGAGTAAGTTTGCTCATGCTAGTAGCCTCACTGATTACCATGTGTGAACATAACACAGCATCAGCTGGTGTGTGAATGGGTTGGCTCACCGCGCGCACCTCCTTGAGGTGGGGTGTGGCATGGCAGCTCTCTCTCCACTGCTGTGGTGGTCTGCCTCTTTCTGTGACTTGGCCCTCCAGCCAGGTCCCTTCAAAGTCTCTCCCCTTTCAGGATAGTCCATAAACAAAAACCAAGGGGAACTAATGCAAATCAACAGAGTTAGTAACAGAGAGAGTGGGAAGTGCCTCCCTCTCAGGATGAATTAGAATCAGGCCTTCTCTTCTCTCAGAGAGAGACCTTCGGACAGTTATTGTCAGGGAAGTTCCTGCCTTCCCTCAGGAGCTGAGGTTTGAAGGACTGTTCTCTTCCCTTGTGTCAAATTGTTGATTTTTTTTTCTTCACCTGACATAGGGACATCTGGCTGCGTGGTGGAGTCTCTCCTCCTAAATTTAGCCTCCCCCATAGTAGCATTTCCAGCAGACTGCGCCCACCTAAGAAACTTTGATGGCATGGATGAAACTCCTGCCATTTACCATCTGTCAAGAGCACAGAACAATTCATGCTCACCTAAGGCCTCTGGCCCATACTAAAATACGTTGCATGTTCTCTTGACTGCCCCTTCTATTCCTGGGAAAAATTCCTTCACTAGGTATAAGGACCTGAAAGCTAGAGAAGCCTGTAAATTAACTGGACGTGATCTACCTACTCCATCCTGTTTCCACAGCAAGTTGACTAAAGGAAGTTGGGATGGTCAAGATCTCTCACATTCTTAAATAATGACAGGTTTCAGAGTAGCAGCCGTGTTAGTCTGTATCCGCAAAAAGAACAGGAGTACTTGTGGCACAGTCTCTAAGGTGCCACAAGTACTCCTGTTCTTTTTGCACATTCTTAAACTTACTTTCAGTGTAAAACAGTGAGCTAAGTGCTTTGAAGAAGGGCCTCCACAACAAAAGGAACAATAAGTCCCAGAGATACAAGCTGGGCAGTTGTGTAGTGAAGAATTCTTGTTTCTGCCGAACCTTCCCAACAATTCAATGTGAGGTCGGCATAGTGTAATGATTGGCACCACAAACAGGATTGCCCAGCATTCCATATATATATACTGTGAATGACCCCTTAATTCTTGCCTAGGTGAAGATAAGCTTCCACCTCTTCTTTTCTTGCCTTCCAGGAAGTGGATGATATCACAAAGGCCACATCCCAGGCTAGAAAGTAAAGGTTGACACTGGTCCCTCCTACTTCTATAGAACTTAACTGTATGTTTTCACAAGTGGACGTTAGTTTGGAAGTAAGAGTTTTACAACTTGATTTATTTAAAGTAAAATGTTTTACCTAACTTCTGGGGGAAAAACATATCTATATGTTACTGTTTTAAAAAAAGGGGGAGGATTTTTTTGCTCATATCTTGCTGAAGAAAATTATAATTTATAACAAATACAGATATAGTTAACATGTTTCTGATGTATGCAGTGTAGTTGTAGCCATGTTGGTTCCAGGATATTAGAGACAAGGTGGGTGAGGTAATATCTTTTATTGAACCAATTTCTTTTGGTGAGAGAGACAAGCTTTCGAGACACAGGGAGCTCTTCTTCAGACCAGACCTGAAGAAGAACTCTGTATGATTGAAAAGCTTGTTTCTTTCACTCATAGAAATTAGTCCAATACAAGATATGACCCATCTTGTCTCTCTGTTTCTGATGTTGTTTGTCTGTATTCCCTATCAGATTTCTGAAAGCATCTTAGCTTGTTTTATACGGATGCAACTAATTCCAAATCAGCAATTAATTGAGATGCCCATTCTAGTATACAGGCAGGTTATTCAAATTTTGGAAGTGAGGATTCTGTGTGTCCCAAACCTGAAGTCATCTTAAAGTGTAGCTATAAGTATAACCTATATGAGAAATTCAGGTCCTTATCAGGTCATTATTTTCTTTCAAAAGACAATGTATTCATTTTAAGGAAACTTTCAAAGGATATTTTTAAAAAATGGGTTTCTGGCCTTTGTTTTTTGTGGATTTATTTATTTATTTAGCTTAGCTTTGCTTCTTTATAATTTATAAAGGAGTGTGAAAGCTTTTAAAACTATTTTCTGTATTTCTACCTTAACTATATCAAGAATGTCAAGTTTGGTTTTTCCTGGTTTTGGCAAAAGACCTCTAGAAGGTCTCAGGGAGGCTTACTGAGAGCTTTCACACTTTAACTGAAAGGGACAAGACTGTTGAATTTTAACAAAGGCTTCTTTTAGCCAAAATGTTACTTAGCCATTGAAGTTAAATATATAGTGTTAATAAAAGCAAACAGTCTGAATAAATGTCCCTTCTATTGTCAATTGCTCAACTTTCACTCACTTGGCTCCTCTCATCACTTGTGATATCACCATTTCCCTAGTTTAACTATAACCATAAAATCTTGAAGCCTAGACAGGACCTGAATTTCTAATGTGAAAAACAAACAAGGGGGAAAAAACGTTGAGGCTGTCTTTATAACATATCATAAAAAAGCAAAAAAGAAAAACAAACTCATGATTTTTTAACATTTTTGAGTCAATATTTAAAATGAAAAGTAATCTATTTATTCATTTCTCTAAATATACTATGAAGTAATTTTTCTGCTATGACATTTCAATCATTTCCAGAACAACAAAAATCTTTCTAAAATGCTTGCTGAAATCTTTTATCTGAATGAGTATAAAAAATGCAATGTTGCTAATATCAGAGTTAAATGTTCAAAAATAAGAAATTACACACTCATAAGTCATATTTATATTTATACAGAAATAGCTCTTACTAGTCCAGTCTGCTGTATATCTTGAGCACAGAATGCAAATTGGTCCAATTCTGGGATGTACCCAAATGGAGTCTGACATGACAGCTGTCAAATTCAATTTATCTGTGAAGTCAGGGTATGAAAAGCTAGTAAAGTAACCCAGTGTGTCACGCACAGCCTCCCCTCAATCATCAGTTGTTATTTTGACAACCTTCACAAAAGCATACCAAAGAAAGGCAAAGGCTAGTACTGAATGGTACTAGCTAATATACAGAATTGCTTGTGAAACAGATTTTTAAGGGCAATAATTAGTACAAAATGTAAGAGAATTCCAATTGTATAAATGTAATTTGGCTTTGGTTTTCTCTTTTACATTATACACAAAATGAACTGAATAGAAAAGAAAAAGAAATAAAGGAATACTGGCTTATATAAAATGTTAGCTCTAACTATTTCACTGTTGATCATTCTAGCAGAAATATACAGTTGCCCTGGGATTGTGGCTCAACTACATAAGCAGAGTATCACCATACTCAGTCCCACTCCTTTGCACCAAAAGTCTCCTGCTTAATGGGCAAGGAAGTGCGGTGTATTTAAAAACTGAATAACTGTTGGGAACAGATCAGGAAATGGGTTTCAGTTACAAGAAACTAGTCAAGTACCCCAAGGTTCATCTACACCTAAGTACTGAATAAACATATTTTATCCCAAATAAGGAAGTTAAACCACTTTAAATTCTTAGGGCCAAATTCAGAGGTGATGAGTAGGCTGTGTAAATTGGACTCCTCACCTACTTGTTGGACATCCACACTCTACTGGATGTGTAAAAGAGCCTAAGTTGCTGTAACTTCTGTCTGTCATGGAGACAGAAGAAAGTGTAAATGAGCAGCATCTGAGTAGCAAAAAGGGTATGGCATTAATGCATGCCTTTTTCTGCACCTCAGCCAGGAAATCACACCAACTAGACATACATGAAAAGAAACAAAAATGTTTCTTCTTACTGTTTCTTACAATGTCTATAGAAAGACACATATATCAAACTGAGAATTAAACTACAATTTTTTTATGATTTAAAAGCTTTTAACAATTTTCCTCTTATGCAGACAGTTTAATGTAATATACTTATTATAACAAAGATAGAAAAACAGACGACAGGAGTACACTCTATGGTTACAATCTTGAAGTCCTCAGGCATTGTCCCAATGACAACAAGAATAAAGATGATTAAGAAAGGATTGTAGTATTAGGGTGAAATGCTGGCTCCACTGAAGTCAGTGGCAAAACTACCATTGATGTTAATGGGGTCAGGATTTCTCCCGGGAGTCCTACTCAGGATGGGCCTGATCCACCAAAGTCAATGAGAGACTTTTCATGGACTTCAAAGGGCTATTATAATGAGAGGAAAGAGTTGCTCAAAAATGCCCATCGTTTAGAAAGTGTAACCTTTTGTAACCTTTATCTTGAAATGCTCCAAATTAATATTAAGTTGCTAAAGATAAGGGTGTAATAAACCCCAATTTAGTTTTCAGGTAGTTTTCAGGCTATAGAAAATTCTGTAATTACAGAAAATTTGTTTAGTAGAGGACCATTGGGAAACACTTTAAATAATACAAGCAGACTTTATTCAAAAGGAAAATGATTAGGTAAGCAAACAGGCATGCAATTACTACTTACACAATACTACAATTATACATATGTTCAAAGATGAAATAGTGTATATCAGTGGGTAATTAGTCCACTGACAACAGCGTGAAGTACAGCCTTATAATCCTGAAACCTAACAGTTAATTAGCGTTCCCCTGCAATGTTGCAAGGCTATGTCTTTTTCAATCTATTATAATACTAATTAACATTAAACTACCCTTTACCATAATTATATTTCCACCATTTCCTTATTGGCTCCTTACCTTACACATTATTTAAATTAACTTCTGCATGAATATCCTTCCCATACTATCAATATAGATAGCATGTTAATACAACATTCCAAAATTCTCAAAACACTTATTAAAAACCTTGCTCAAACCAGTTATAATCAAAACATCGCAGCAATATAACCCTAGATCATGTCCTTGCTAAATTCAAATTTCCTGTCTTGCTGTCTCCAACTTATCTCCAACTTTCTCACACTAGCAACTCCAATTTTCCATACTCCTCTATACTTAGGCTAACTTAGGCCCTAACTTCTACTTAATTCTTTACCTAAACCATCCACTAGGTTACATAAATATGGACTATGTTTACTAATTGTACTATCTTTGCTGATAATGTCCTTTTGGAAGTATCAAAATACCAAAACAAAGATCACATTGGACCCAGTACTACAGTCAATGAAATGTTTAGGTATGCAGTGACTGCAAGATGGAGTCAGTTTTGGAATAAAAAAAACTTCATGTGATAATTTAAAAACATACTATTGCACACAGAAATGGAATCCAGGTATAACTAAAGGCCAATTAGTGTTCCCACTAAAGTTGGTGGCAATATTTCCAAGGCAAGGCAAAACAGACTATGGCATAAATGTAGGTGCTCTTAAGCAGAAAGAGAATACCAGCACTACAGAAACTGTAATGTTACTTGTATACTGTACTCATGAGAGTTAAACCTCATAAGAGCTGCATAAACATTTTTTAAAAATTAAGAATGAGAGGATTTACTGTAACACATCAGGGTTTAAAGGGTAGAAAATAAATCTTGCTCTTGCGTTACATTCAAAGTGCTGAATTAATAATTGCTTTGATTTAAAAAGTGGCTCTAGTAGAAGAAATGACAACATATGAGAAGAATGTTACTATTACAAATACAATAAGGCATCAAAACTGATTTGGATAAGAAAACCAGAGCAAGAAACAAAACAATGGAAGGTGTTTACATTCATCACAACTGGCAAATCAGCATATAAAGTGGATCCAAAGCACTGGCATTATTGGTCAAAACCTACCTTGTAGGGAAAACCTGTCCCCTGAAGATAACCTTAATTTATGAATTTCATAACCGTGCCAATTATTATATATACCAATTAATATATACCACAGAGCCTCTCTCTCTGTGTATCTGATTTCCCCCCCCCCCCCTAAACATTTTGCAAAAAAAAAAAAAAAAAAAAAGGTTAAAAAAAAAAAAAAAAAAAAAGATAAAATAGGCTCCCTGACAGCTATTAATATATTATAAAGCACCGCAGGGGAAAAAAAACGACATTTACAGAAATAGGGGGAAAAAAGAATAAAGAGTCCATTAATATGGAAGTTTCTACATCAGATTAGACATCTTGATTTCAGAAACTATCCCTTGGAATGTTCACACAATCAGAAGACTTGACTGGGGCACATTCCTAGGTGCTTTACAATAATTCGACAAAATGCAGAGATGTACTTTGAGCTGACACTTTGGTTTTGTCATAGTTAAAGTTTATTAAAGATCTTTTTAAAACTTTGTTATACTTCTCTCAGAGTGCAAGATGCAGTAAGCCACTTTTCAGTTAGGAGGAGTTGGCTAGTACCTGTCATCCTCCGGAGATGCATGCTGGATATGAATCCTGGGACTAGTAGGTCGTCTCCTCTCTAGGGAGGGGGACCATCTACCCCTGTTTGCCCATTCAATAAAACAGGAAAAAAATATTTAGTGAGTGAAAAAATTAAAATAGGTATGGGAATTGAGACTGGAAAAGTACCCCAAAAAGTAATGAAATTGATTGTTTTTAATATAATAATTCTTGTTTCTAATTTCTTTTTTAAAATTTGGATACACTATTCTTATGGTTGTTTGTTATGGTATATTGTCTATATAGCAGTACACTATACAAACAATTATGAGTGTACAAGCATGCACAATTTAGAATGATTTAAATAATTTTCATGGCATATACAGTATTTCAAACATTCTCAAATGCTAGAAAATCTAAAAACCTGTTATTCATATAAGAAGTTGGAATTATAAACTAGAAGAACTTTTCAGGTGTTGATCGGCTGTTATTTTCCTCTTTCATTTTTCCAAGGGTTTATTCCCCCATTAACTCTGCACTGAACAAAATTTTTCCATTAAAAAAAGTGGTTTTAAATTACAAAGAGACCCTTAAGGGGATTAAAGCATCATGTTACACTGCTAACTGCAGGATGTGGGGCATAAAGTGATCTGTTTTCCTAGAGCTCATCCTATGTCACCATCTGCTCTACTCATCAGCTTGTAGGGACCCCTATTCAATCTGCAATGGAAGGGCTATGTGCAGTCCAAAATTTTCTTTGGGGCTGCCAACACACAGAAGCTCTGAAAGTTTTTTGGGTTATGCAGCAATGGAGGATATTACATATTCCAAAAGTGGTAATGCTTCCTTGGTGACAAGCACGTGTTTTTACTCTTTACATTACATGCCCATCAAAGACTATTTTCTAGGTGCAGAGCCTGTGACACCATCCATCCCAGGTTCTTTTGTTGCTGAGCACTGTTACAGAGACAGACAACACATTTTTAAAAGGCAGGATCAGTCACTATTGACTTCTGAGTTTAATTCCTTTATATAGCTGACACGGGTAGAAAAGATGAGATGAGATTCATTAAATTGAAGTTAACTTGTCCGAAAAGGTAAGACACTTGGGAGCAAGAAGCTCTCACAAATCTTGCTAAGTATAATTAATATTTTAAGAAGTTTAACATATTAACTATTATTGTTGAGTTAAATAAATAAATGATATCCTTATTTAATAGTCAAGCTAATAATGTTATATTTATAGTAAATATTGTAAATTTGCATGTTAGTAAAGAAATTAATTAGTATATATTTGTGTGCCTTGACTAGTGAAAATTTATAAAATTTCTTTTATATTTAAAAAATGTGCAGTCCAAGTTTTATTAGTTCATGCCAGTCTCTTTCTATTGATTTTATAAATTAAAGAAAAAAAATCTTTAATCAGTGTGGGTAGGTGGGATGGGGAACATTCGTATTTTTAGTAGTTTTTTTCTTTCAAAAGCTCATTTGATTTAGAACAATAGAACAGCTCAGTCACAATGGAAAGATAATATAGTATAAACCTAACACTACTTAGTTTTGAAAATACAGGCAAGAAATCATTTAAAATATATATATATATATATATTTACGTTAGCAGAGTAATATTTTACATGAACAATTCACTTTCTGAGGCAACCTTCCAGTCCATATATTAAGAAACAGTGTTTCACTTACGGAACATGCAAATAACAAAAGTTTCAGGGAGATTTAGCATCACTTCACATTTAAGTAGCTCTTTTAAAAGATTCCAAAGGGAATAGGTTGTTAGTAGTTATCTACTTTTTCTCTCCAAAGCAAGGGTTAAAGAAAATGTTAATGCATCAGTGCACTCAGTCAAAGCCCTTAATATGCTGATATCCTCTACAAATATTAAATTGCATTTTTATAGAATGTTACTAATTTTGGTCATCATGCATTATGAACTTTGAGAGCATGCTCTCTTTCCGTAAATTTCAATGCCGCTTAACTTTATATACCGGGGTGGCCAAATTGACTCATGAACCACATGCGGCTCTTTTACAGTTAGAGAGTGGCTCACAGAGCTCCCCAGACCCCCCACATTCTCCACCTACCAGACTGGTTGGGGGAGAGCTTGGGATCTCTGCCTTGCAGCAGGATGGTGCAGCAGGGGCTTCTGCCCAGTGGGGAGGGGTGCCTTGGGACTTTAGCCCCGTGCCCCATCAGGTGCCTCTCATGGGGCTGAAGCCCCGAGCCCTGACCCCTGGCAGGTGCGCCTCGGCTTTCGAACTTCTGAGGATTATCATTTGCGGCTCGGAGGGCCAGTATGTTTGGCCACCCCTGTTATATACTGTACAAAGCATGTGCAACATTACAATTCAGACAAACATGCAACAATGTACTCTTCTACACTGGTTGAAAGAGAGGAAAAAAACAATATAGTGCATACCTAATATTAACAACAGTTATACTGTTATGTAATTAATTCAAATACAAATAGTCACATTCAAACAACAACTCTAAAAAAACATGCAGTATAAACACACTTACTTTCCTAATGCTAGAGGGTGTTTTGTTTTATTAATGGTTTTATAAAAGCATGAAAATATGGTGATCCTGGAGCAGAATAGAGCCGATTAGGTCAAGAACAAATGATAGCTCCAATTTTATAAATACCTATTCATGGGAATTTCATCAAATATCTACACCCTAGGATTTCATAAGGTCATGGAGACCAGATAAAGGCACCAGAGTTTACCATCTCAAAAATCCCAATCAAGTCATGATTCCAGAGCAGCCAATATTATTACTTTTTCTATATGAACATAGAAAAGCCTGGTTGTAAGATATACATACAGAGAGTTCTACTTAATTCAATCACTTTGATTTGTTCCCAATTTTATTTGCTCAGACCTGCATTAAATAATCACTTAAGGCCAAAACCTACAAACATTACTAATGGAACTATGACTGGAATTGTTTGCAGGACTGGGCTCCTATAGTGTAAATAAAAACTGTCACCAGGTATTACTGCATAACTATCATTGGCCATAACATTACCAATTAATAATCAATAAAATATTACTAACTGACCTATATGAAGATTAGTGTCTTCTCAGTGTAGTACAATGTGTTGGGTGGTGAGGCTCTGAGTCAGGAAAGCACACTCGAGCATGTGCTCTAAGCATGTGCTTAGGTGCTTTCCTAAATTGGGGTCACAGATACCACAGTGTCTGGCAATAGAGAAATCTATAGATAGAAATAAGATGGTCCACTAAAAACCAAACTAAAACCAGAATTCAGAGTGACAGAGTGAAAAAAACAGGGCCAGTAGGCAGATCAACAGTGACAAAAGTATACTAAAACAAAGGGCTTGTCTATACAGTGAGATAATGTGGACTATGGGTGTGGGATTTTTAAAGCACCCTAACGTGCTTTACATTAATTGGTCCATGTAGACTTTGCTGGTATGCACTAAAGGTTCCCTAGTGTGCTCGAACATAGTACTGTTTCAAACAGCACAATGTTAAAGTGCACTAGGGAATCTTTAGTGCACACCAGCAGGGTTTATACAGATCAATAAATGCACAGCATAGAATCACAGAAGTGTAGAACTGGAAGGGACCTCAATAGGTCATCTAGTCCAGTCCCCTGCACTCAAGGCAGGACTAAGTAATAGTTAGACCATTCCTGACATGTCCGGGCACTTTGGATATCGCTCCCCTATTACACCACTGTTGAGATGAGGCCTAAGGGGTGGTGACACTGGAGCATTTTAATCTATGTTTCAGGGTGTTATTGTCTGCTATATAAATTCCTACGTATCTTGCAGGTCTCATAGAAACTTCAATCACTCAGGTATTTTAATCAAAATGAATACTAATAGACAGTCAAAATATTCTATTAACAAGTAAGTGCTGAAGTCTTAAGGCGTATTCTATAGCACACTGTGCCACAGAGAGCTGTGGACAGCATTTTGGCTCTACAGCCAGGCTATTCACATGTAGCAAAAATTTTACCTATGTCTACACTACAAAAGGTTTGCCACTATAGTTATACTAGCAAACCTTCTTAGTGTAGACACAGCTTATACAGGCCAAAAAGTGCTTTTGCCGGAAATGTTTGTATCGGTTTCCTGAGCAAAAGCTCTTTTATGTAGTTATGGTATAACTGCATCTATGGGAGGACTTTTACCGGTACAGAAGTGTTTAAAAAAAATCATCACACCTCTAAGTGACAGCACCATACCGGCAGATGTTTCTAGTATAGGCGAGGCCTAATTCACAGAATTCATATTTTTCAGCTAGGCAGGTTCTGCCTTCAGTTACCTACAGTGGAGGAGCAAATGCTGAAGAAACCCTCGGCATTATTATTACTATAATTATTTATTTATAGATATTTATCTATCATATATTATGTAGTCAAAGTACATTCACTAGCCCAGAGTTTTTAAAGTGGGAGCTAACTTAGCCTTGGGCCATGGCTAGGTAATCTGCTCTATTCAAATCTGCAGTTAGGCTCAGTGGCTTGGTTTCATCCACTGATACTCAAACTCATTCCTTTCCCTTCCCTACTCCTACAATTCACTGGCACTGTGTTTTAAACAGTCTTCCTTATTGTTTCCCAGTAGGACCCGTCCCAAATAATTTCAAATTGTGTAGTTCTTGTCTGTCAACTATGAAAAAGTTTGCTCTTATACAATTCAAATTGTTTAAATGAAGTTGCAGTGAATGGCAATGTATATTTCAACATTTTCTGCCACCACTAACACAGCACAGCAATTTATTTAAGCAGCCTTAGGAACAAGGAAGCTTTCTGGGCATATCCTATAAAGTCCTGATTGCCATCTGTACTGACCCATTGCCATATAAAGTAAAGAGGAAGGCATGCAGTGACGCCTTTAATGGGAAGACTGGGCAGAAAGCCAGTGCCAGCATTCCACCTGACAGTGTTCAAATGGAGTTATGTTAAGATTAAATTATACAGATGCAGCATCCTGATGCTCATAGAGCAACCAAGGTACAATATATGAAGAGCTTAACTTCACTGTATGAAACCTTGCAAATTTATGTTGAAAAAAAGTTTTCAAAAACAAGAATAATAAAAAACTATCCTACAGTCCAGTACAATCTCCTGATTGTACAGTAAGGCTAGGCCACTGAACATTTTAGTCTATATTCTATTGTTAAGGAACTAAAAATGTCTGATGTAGCATTTAAGGTGAGAAGTACAATACTGTGCAGAGTTTAAAGATCAATACTATTTCCAATAAAACATTAATGTGCAAACAAAGTGCTTTATTGTCAGTACACTAAACACAGCCCATATCACCTTGTTCAAAATGCAAGTGCAGGCACTTTTAACTTCATATTTCACACTTCATTTACTTTATATTTTCTGGGACAAAAGGGAGCCCAAACACAATTTATAATTCCTGTGAAGGAAATCTGGAATACCACCGTAGGAGTTCCTTATTTACACTTCTCCATAAAAGGAGAATGTACTTCAGAAACAGTGACATGATGGTCACAAACCAACCATGGTTCAATATATGGAGTAACTAGTATCTGCTGATTAAAATCTTACAAATAAATTCTAGAAAAAGTCCACCAAAGCAAATAAGAAAAAAAATCAACATATGGCTCTGGATTAAGTACAGCATAGCTAATAGATTGCTAATCTCTTGGATGCAGAGTGGACAGCTACATTAAATAATGAGATCTGAAATCCCTGGAAAATTCTCCCCCCCTCAAAAAAAACCCCCGAAAGAATTGCTTTTGTGTTATTTTAAATTCAACTTTTGCATCTTGCTCTCAAAATTGGACAGGCATTTGAAAAACAAATGCCATCTGGGTCTGATTAAAAGAGCTGTATCTCATCAGTATGTCGATGGAGTCACAGCCCAAGTCATCTTATTATTTTCCACAAAGGCATCATACTATTTGTAATCTGTGGGCATCCCACACAAGAGATCCCATAGGACAGAAACAACTACCCACAACCATCCAATGGGACTTCTAATAAAGCTAGAAACAGAACGACCCCAGAGTGATGTGATATATACTCTAGCTAGGGACCACAGGGAATTCAACTAAACCTAATGTTCAGTGGTATTACAGATTGCTGATAGACCTCAAAGGATCAGCATGGACACTGTTCACTAAGAGGACATCATCAACCAATGTTGTAATTTCTACTCCATACTTAGGCAGAAAACCTGATGGGCAAGAATCATAGAAGATTAGGGTTGGAAGAGACCTCAGGAGGTCATCTATTTGAACCCCCTGCTCAAAGCAGGACCAACCCCAACTATATCATCCCAGCCAGGGCTTTGTCAAGCTTGGCCTTAAAAAATTCTAAGGATGGAGATTCCATCACCTCCCTAAGTAATCCATTCCAATGCTTCACCACCCACCTAGTGAAATAGTTTTTCTTAATATCCAACCTAGACCTCCTCCACTGCAACTTGAGACCACTGCTTCTTGTTCTGTCATCTGCCACCCCTGAGAACAGCCTAGCTCCATCCTCTTTGGAACCCCCCTTCAGGTTGTTGAAGGCTGCTATCAAATCCCCCCTCACTCTTCTCTTCTGCAGACTAAATAAACCCAGTTCCCTCAGCCTCTCCTCATAAGTCATGTGCCCCAGCCCCCTAAATCATTTTCGTTGCCTTCTGCTGGACTCTCTCCAATTTGTCCACATCCTTTCTGTAGTGGGGGGCCCAAAACTGGATGCAGTACTCCAGATGTGTCCTCACCAGTGCCAAATAGAGGGGAATAATCACTTCCCTCATTATGTTGGCAATGCTCCTTCTAATGCAGCCCAATATGCTGTTAGACTTCTTGGCAACAAGGGCACACTGTTGACTCATATCCAGTTTCTCGTACACTGTAACCCCCAGGTCATTTTCTGCAGAACTGCTGCCTAGCCAGTCAGTCCCCAGCCTGTAGCAGTGCATGGGATTCTTCTGTCCTAAGTGCAGGACTCTGCACTTGTCCTTGTTGAACCACATGAGATTTCTTTTGGCCCACTCCTCCAATTTCTTTAGGTCACTCTGGACCCTATCCCTACCCTCCAGTGAATCTACCTCTTCCCCCAGCTTCGTGTCATCCGCAAACTTGCTGAGGGTGCAATCCATCCCATCATCCAGATCATTAATGAAGATGTTGAACAAAACTGGCCCCAGGACCAACCTCTGGACCACTCTGCTTAATACCGGCCGCCAACTAGATATTGAGCCGTTGATCACTACCTGTTGAACCCGACAATCTAGCCAGCTTTCTATCCACCTTATAGTCCATTCATCCAATCCATACTTTTTTAACTTGCTGGCAAGAAAACTGTGGGAGACCGTATCAAAAGCTTTCCTAAAGTCAAGATATATCATGTCCACCGCTTTCCCCATATTCACAGAGCCAGTTATGTCATCATAGAAGGCAATCAGGTTAGTCAGGCATGACTTGCCCTTGGTGAATTCATGTTGACTTTTCCTGATCACCTTCCTGCTTCCTCCAAGTGCTTCAAAATGGACCTGCTTGAAGACCTGCTCCATGATTTTTCCAGGGACTGAGGTGAGGCTCACCGGTCTGTAGTTCCCTAGTCTCTCCTTCTTCTCTTTTTTAAAGATGGTCACTATATTTGCCTTTTTCCAATCATCTGGGACTGCCCCCGTTTGCCATGAATTTTCAAAGATAATGGTTAATGGCTCTGCAATCACATCAGCCAACTCCCTCAGCACCCTCAGATGCATTAGTTACAGACCCATGGACTTGTGCATGTCCAGCTTTTCTAAATACTCCTTAACCTGTTCTTTCACCACTGAAGACAGAGGCAAAAAAAGCATTGAGTACTTCAGCTTTTTCCACATCATCTGTCACTAGGCTGCCTCTCCCATTCAGTAAGGGTCCCACATGTTCCCTGACCCTCTTCTTGTTGCTAATATACCTGTAAAAACCCTTCTTGTTACCCTTCACATCCCTTGCTAGCTGCAATTCCAATTGTGCTTTGGCCTTCCTGATTACACCCCTGCATGCTCGAGCAATATTTTTATACTCCTCCCTAGTCATCTGTCCAAGTTTCCACTCCTTGTAAGCTTCCTTTTTGTGTTTAAGCTCATCGAAGATTTGTCTGTTAAGCCAAGCTGGTCACCTGCCATATTTGCTATTCTTTCTGCACATCGGGATGGTTTATTCCTGTGCCCACAATAAAGCTTCTTTAAAATACAGCCAGCTCTCCTGGACTCCTTTCCCCCTCATATTAGCCTCCTAGAGGACCCTGCCCTTCATGGAAACATGAGGCTTCTACATAGCTCCCAAGTCGGGTTTAATTTTCAGCTAAGATTTTTTCCCCATAACTAGATGTTTTAATGGTTACCAGCTATTGTTCCCTGAATTTTCAAAATGATGTACAGTGTTTTAGTGGCATGATTTCCCTTGAAATTAATACAGCAAACCACAAGTCCTACTTTGAAAATGTAACTATTTTTTGGAATATTTTTGTTGCTAAAAACACACAAAAAATTTACATTAATATCCTAGGCCTTAGTTATGGATTGCTTGTTACTCCTCTCATCACTTAACAACAACAAAAATGGTCAGTGCTAATTGATAATTTCAATAACCCATTTTTCTGCACTGATTGATGAGCAAATTCACATTATTATCCTACATATTACTTGAGTATTTACACCATGGGCTAAATCCTACTTCTACTGAAGCCAATGGGAGTTTTACTTTTCACGTCAGTGGGGGGGTGGGGGGGTCAGGATTTCACTTTATAAAAACAAGAATTCTTAGACAAAAATACTGCAAACATTCAAAAATTCCCTGTTAAGACATACTCACATCTAATTACAAAATCTGTCCATAGTATTTGGTTTCCCTGTGACTTTGAACTACACTAGCTCTAAAGGTGAAAGTTCAGAAAGCATCCATTAAATGTTTCTGTTCAACATAACAAGTGCAACTATATTTCATTTAAATTGCTGAAAATGTTGCTCAATGTATGTAAACTAAATACGGTGTTATATAGTGCAAAAATAATTAAATTGTTTTGCTTTACAATTTAAACAAACAGCAATAGATATGGCAGATTAGATTAAGAAAATAATGTAGTTGGTTGGTTGGTTTGTGGAAATTAATGTAAATACTGTTATACAAATTACAATTTTGATTTGAAAAATAAGAGTTTGATCTAACGATTTGCATCCTAATTGATATAATTTGTAAATTTTATGTCACCATCTCATTTGCAATCTGCAGAATGGGCAAGAAATAAAAGTAATACATTGTAGCAGATGATAATGAAGATTAACAATCAAGTGGTGCTCCTTCACCTCACTTAACACTGCAGTGTTATTATCAGCATACTGAGGACTTTTGTAAACAATAGCATCAGCTTGAACTAAAAATAGGAAAAGAAGAAGCCAGAAGCAATTATAAACTGCAACACACAATTTGCATGGCATATATGAGTATAGGGGCAAAAATGTCTACAAATACCAAAGCAGATATGAATGTACAGACATGTAGAAGACTCATATGGAGAAACAAACAAAATTGACAAAGTTCACCAGCACAAATGACAAGAAATTCATAAGTCTTTACTTTATACCTTTCTCGTTCTGGTGAATGCAAACTAGTATCTGGTCTCAAGCAGTTGGTACTAGCACTCCTAGCCCTGTCAAGGGAGGGCTGTAGTTCACTAGTGCCAGTGCATTGCATCCAATGGTAGAAGAGAAAGAAAAAGAAAACAAAGAAAGGAACACAATGTTAGATATTAAATAATAAAATAATGTTCTCTTTACATAAAAATGTGGTATCACAATGATTTAATTAATAAAGATGTAAAAGAGCTGACTAGATGACAATGCAAATATTTGTTTAAAAAATAAAACCAAACGAAAGATTATGTTTGAACTTGTTTGCATAAAAAATCTCAAGTATCTAAGACCATAAAATGAGACTAAACAATGTATACTTATGAGAAAGTGGAACGGGAAATACTAAAACAATACATCTAAATATTTATTACTAGTAACAACTGCTATACAGAAGGACAGGATACAGTACATTTCAAGTGAAAGTACTTTAGAGTGAAGCTAATTTACTTTAGAAAACCATATTACATTCTAAACAGGAAGGGGCACTTCTACTCAGTTCTTACCTAACCAATAGTTCATCTGTAAATCTCGGTATTTGTGCATTAAGGCAATCAGGAAGGAGCGAAATATCCTGTCTAATCACTGATTTGGTTTTAGCACATGCAGGCAGAGTTGAGCTTTATAAATTAAAATTATTTAAAATAAAAATAAAATTTAATTTCACATGTAATCAAAACCATACATATAAAGAAAGAAATGAGACATAAGGAAAAGAAAACTGTAATACTACTTAACTCCAATACTGACATTTCAGTAGAGTTTAATGATACAAGAATTCTAGACAATACAGAGGTTGCAGGTGTTTATGACACTTATGTAAGAATTAATTTTAGATACTTGAATCTAGTTATGTTTATAAGTGTATGTTTTTATCTGTTAAAGTTTTCTAGAAAGTACCACTATATTATTATAATGTGTATGTTTGTTTAAATAATTTAAGTGAATACTTACTTACCTGTAAATATTCCAGTGAGTACCATTCTCTAGTAAAGGCATCTTGGGTGGTAATGTTTTATAGTGCCTAACAGAATTTCTTGAATGTGGCAGAACAGAAGAAAACAAAAACAAAAACAAAGCATGCCAGAAATGGAAATATAGGTAAAGGTAGAACAATGTTAACTAGAATGAAGACTATGTAATGTGCATAATACTATAGCAAGTTTGAACTGCTATATGCATAGATTTTTCAATGTATCCTTTTCTCTGTTCAACCAACATATAATTTCAGGACCAGATCTCCTATGCATGTAAACTCAGTAAACCTACTCACATAAGTAAATTTAAAGTAACATCAGAGGTCTGAATTTTCCTCTGGAACTAAAATACCTTGGAATCTTTTCAATTTTTGATTAAAATGTATAAGCTGTTGTAAAACATGAAGTTGGTATTTACCTTGCTATTTTTATGTCAATACTACTTTATTTTAATCTACCTTGTGTGATTTAATGATCTCTTCTAGTTATCTATACGATAAATTAAAAGTCTTCACTTCTATATACAATATCACAATCTAAACCACAGTTGTATTAGTATTCAAAAATGTCATGAGTTAAAGTCCTTTAGAGGTGGTATACTAGGGGCCAGGTTCACAATGGGACTTTAGGCACTGCTATGCTGAGTACTATGGCGCCTAACTTTTAGGTGCCTAGAAAGTCACTTGTATTCACAATGCCTGAGTTAGGCACCTAGGTTCCCTATATGGGGAGAGATAGGACCCTAAGCATAAGATTCACAAAAGGCAGCAAACTAGGCCAGGGGCTGTCTAAACTAACCAATGAGATGGTGATGAGAGGGTGTGTCCTGAGCCCTGCCTCTCGTCAGGTGTCTAAGCTATTTCTTGCAAGAAATGCCACCAGTGGTGGTGATGCCAGTGCTTACTTTTAGCCCAGAGGTTAGAACACTCTGTTGGGATGTAGGAGACCCAGGTTCAATACCCCCATGTTTGATGAGGAGAAAGGATTTAAACAGGGGACCTCCCATTGCTCATAATGTTGCCCAAACCACTGGGCTTAGGGATATTCTGATGTGTGGTTCCTTCAGTCTCCACTGTTGATGCTGTCCCACTTCGGATAAATAATTAGAGAGCTATTGGAGCAGGGGGGCTGGATCCTAAGTCTTCCACCTCCCAAGTGAAAGCCCTAAACACCAGTCATAGAGTTGTTCTCACATACACTCCCTTTCTCTGGCCCAATGACTATTTAAGTATTTAATCCAAAGTGGAACAGCTTCAAGAGGAAAGATGGAAGGAGCCACATATAAGAATATCCCATAGCTCAGTGGCTAAGCCAACATCACCTGAGGTAGGGCAGGGAAACCTCATGTTCAAATCCTTTCTCCCAATCAAGCAGAAGAGGAAATTAAACCCAGGTCTCCCACTTCCCAGGTGATCATTCTAACTACTGGGCTAAAAGTTATGAAATAGAGACCAGCCCTTCCTTCCCCCACACCCAGGAATTTGAAAGGGCCCTGATCTAGTTAGCAAGCCCAGAGCTTGCCTACCAGATCGAGCCCCACAGGTGAGATTGGCAGGAGAACATCTATCTTCCCGTTGGTGGATCATGCTGGGGCTTAAGGCATCTGGATGTCTAGAATGATGCAACAGTGCACATTCTCAGAGGCAGAAACATAGGTGCCTAGGCACCTTTCACAACAAAAATGTAGGTGCCAATGAGTTTAGGCACCTACAAGATTAGGTGGCAACTGAGGGGGGTTTAAGAATGCCAGTGGCACCTAAATGTCCTTTTGTGAATCTGTCCATAGATCACATTAAGTTAAACGGCATTAATAATGGTGAGCTAATTTTAAAAACTATAGGAATTGGTTTATCCATCATCAAGCACCTCTGTGGTGTTAGTGTATATCTACACAGATCTGGAAGTGTAATTTCCATCTTGAGGAGACATACCCACGTTAACTCTGATCGAGCTAGCATGCTAAAAACAGAAGTGTAGCCACAGGGCCAGGATAGGCTAGCCAACCCAAGTGCAGGTAGATTCTCCTGCTGCTCACATCACTGAGGCTACACTTCTATTCTGATTGAGGTAGCATACATATGTCTTCTCAAGCTAGGAATTACACCTCCAGTTTGAAGCATAAGCATACCTTTGGATGAGAATTGTTTACATCATAAACAAAGGCCACAGTACATAACATTTTAGAACTCGGAGTGTGGACTACCCTATCCAAATGAAACTCCAGGAGAAATGTAAAGGAAGAACGTGACCACCCAAATTGAACTCTGTCGCACATAATGCAGTTAACTGGAATTAAAACTGAAACTTTTATGGAGTGTCCACACATTCCACCAAGGTAGGGCTTTGGTGGGACGAGCAGGAGAATACGCACCCTGGAGGTCCTTGCCACCTCCAGGTGTGATTCCTTTCAATAGCATTCCTTGACTCCACGTGGGATTTAGAGCTGGGTGCATCTGTATCCCTGTATCTGAACACCTCCATATGTGAGGGATTCTGAATTTGAATCCTGATTTTAAATCTTGGACCATCTCTAATTAATGTCACATACACACTATACTCTAAACTAAAACTATCAATAATAATAAATACAATGCAATACAATAAGATGTCTAGAAGATAAGAATGTATTACTACAGCACTATGCCCACAGCATGCCTAAACTTTATAGTTACACCAACGTAAATGAGTGTGCAGAAACAATGCCAAACAACATAGATGCCCAATAACTTGTTGAGTGGGCATATGAGACAATGGCATCCAAGCCATTAGTCTTTTTTGAACTCTGAATTTAATGGGAGTTGGATCAGGCCCCATAAGTCATTTTAGCAACCAATCTATGGTAGCCGTTATTATACTTCTACTGCTGTGTGGTGGGCTAGCTTCCATCCATTACAATGTGTCATCATTGTATTGATAACAGTACTTCAGAGTGACCACCTAGCACTTTGTGGAGCATCTACTATGGAGTTAACCCAACGTACCAAGTACATTCAGCAATAAACAAGCTATTCAATGGATAATGTCATATTTCATAACTCCATTATATTACTGCAGAGTATGGAACTATTATATAAATATACATATCAAATACATTATTAAAAGTACTATACTGTTAGTACAGTATCCAATTTTATTTTTTTTAAATTGGTGTATTTGGTACTGAACTTGAAAGTGAGGAAACAACAGTGATGAGAGCAAGGCATAACATAGGCAAGTGCTGTGTGAAATTACATGAGTGCACCTCCATTCTGACCTGTATCCCACTTGTGAGCAAAAGAATACTGTTGATCATGCTAAATTGTGTTGAGGCTTTGTGCTATAATTAAAACTCCACTAGGGGCCAGATAGAAGTCACCATACTGTGTTTCATATAAGAACTAAGTGAGAATTTCAAATATTTGTAACTCAGCCATTTTAAAGTAATTGATGATCTGTAAGGGGAAAGGAGCAAATACAGACTCAGAAAGAGACAAAGAGATGCAGAAGTGGGAGCTGAAAAAAGAAAGGCCAGAAGAGGGACATGAAGGAACAGGAGCTGCATGGTCCCATGAAGCTGACAGAAAAAGAAAGGGGGCCAGGAACAACAGAGAAACAGGGACTGAAATGATTTATTAAATGTTGAAACACTGAAGCACGGACTTCCTCAGTCACAGAAAGTTAGCCTGCAGTTCTTTTCTAATGATAATAGTTTAAATTTGAAATGAACTTTAATGGAACAGTTGCACTGATGCTGAAGTTCTTATAAACTATATAATACTTTCTAAGTATTATAAGTGTAACAGAACCTAACCATAAATTCATCCCTCCACTATCATTGATGAGACCTGGACAATTAAAACTATCCTGGACAAATTTGTGAAAATAATTGTGTAGGGAACAATCCTGCAGACCAGTGGTGCATTGGACTGCATGGTTTTACAGGGTCTTCTCCAATCCTAATTTCTAAGATTAAGTAAAATTTAGAGAGTACTGACCTAAACTTTTACTAACGATCAGTTTGTGAGTAGAAAAGTACATAAATGTTTTCCTTAGTTCTCATAACTGTACCATCTACAAAAGAGTTGATTGCACACAATGACACTTATATTTATAAATGTCACCAGAAGAGGAGAAATAGAAATAGATATACAAAGATTGTAGAAAGTGCTGCCAATTTATCCTAATAAAATAAAATAAAATTGAAAATGCCTCAGTACTCTTAAAATTAGATCAGAAAAATATTTTTCTTTGCTTAGTAATAATCAATTTGTTTAGACAAATTTTAGATCTGAATTAAAATGATCACTGCATAGGAAGGGGCTGTGACTGTACATCTTCCGGAAGTTTCTGACCTGCTACGGAGTCTGACCTAAAAGTTTTCTTTCACAAAAATTGATCAGGTAGGTTTTGTTTTTGCAAACCCAAGAATGGTTCACATCAGGATTCCATATTATTGAAAGCTCCAAAATTTAGGAAAGGGTGTCAGAGTGAAGATGTATCTGGACCCAACCTTTAGCAATATGTGGGAACAAGGGTTGAAATGAGATGGGAAACTTTAGGTGTAGGGCTCCCATGGGGTGGTTTAATCCTGGTTCTTTCTTATACCAACCACCAAAGCTCACCATGGGTTTGGGTGTTAGATAATGTAAAAAGTTCAGTTTTGGCCCATCTCTGCTAGAGACTCTCCCCAGATTCCCAGTTGCTGTAAATCAGTGTCCTCCATTAAATCTGGTCCTTAGATCTTTCTGTCTATACAGTGCATAATGAACTATAGGATTCAAGCTGAATACATAGAAAGACACAGTTTTTCAATATGGCCACAGATATTTCTTATCCCAGGGAAATTGGAAATCAAGCACCCGATTCACCAGGGTGTTACTCAAATTTTATATCAGTGTAATTCCATTGAGATTACAATAATGAATTGGTGTAAATCTGGTGTAACACAATGGTGCATCAGTTAATGTGATTCACCATTGTGTTACACCAGAGTCTGAGTAGACAACGAGTACATAAAACATAACCAACTCTCAGCAGATACAGTATGACACATTGCCAAAGTATCTAACCTTTTGATTTATGGACTTATTTGTTTAGAAAGTAAAATGTTTGCACTGTCTGCTAAATGGCATGAAGTCATTCCTTATTACATGGAGTCAGAGTAAATGGCTTCCAGTTTAAAATGTGAAAAGAAGTTTCAGGGATTTCTAACTGCTAACAGGTAGCCTGTGTACTCTCATCACCAGTATGCTCTAATTAGGCTCTAAAGAGTAGTTTCCTGATTTAAAAAAGTTTAATTAAACAAAATCTTCCAAATGGGAATCCAGGGAGATACCAAAACTAAAGATGTGTCTTCTCTGAGGTATGAAATATTGCCTCATGTTGCAAAAGCATTAAAAATTAATTCAGATGTTACAAGCCCTGATCCTACAAATATTTAATTATATGTTTAACTTAAACACATAAGCAGTTCCATTACTTCACTGAAGGTCCGTCTCCCTACAGAATAATTTAAACTTGGGGCTCAGCCCCACACTAGTGCTGTGTCCTTTCTTCTTGAGTGCTGTAGGACCTACTGGAGCCTGGAGTCAATGCGGAGTATTGCAGTCTCTGGGATTTGGAGTCCTCACAGAATATAGCGCATTTATCAATTCAAAGGTGGGAAATGCCCTAGCAGGGCCCAGCACAGACAAAGCCAAAACTAAAATTCTAAATGGAAGGTAAGAAACAATGGATACATCTACTCTGCAAAAACCAACCAACCAACCACACAGACCACATCAGCAAGTTTCAAAGCCTGGATTTACAGACTTGGCTCCACAGACTTGGGCTTGCAGGGCTCATGCTACATTACAAAAATAGCAGAATCGACATTCCCACTCGGGCTGGAGCTCAAGCTCTGAGACCCACCGACTTGCTAGGTTTCAGAGCCTAAGCAGAAACATCTATGCTGCTAATTGTAGTGCCATAGTGCAAGCCATGTGAGCCCAAGTCTGTAGACCTGGGCACTAAGACTTGCTGTCACTGGTATTTTTTTTGCAGTGTAGACATACCCAAGTGAGAGTTATAAGGTGAAGCACAATGATATGCAACCTTTGTTTATCTAGTCATGTGATCTTCTGAGGAATTTTCTTCAAGTTTGTTGTCAAAACACAAGAAGTATTGATTAATTTTACATAATAACAAAGGAAAGAAATCAAACAACCATAAAAAATCCAAAAAAAAGAGAAACTTTATAAAACCACAATAATACTGCCGTGCATTTGAAAATCAGGCCTTTTCTGACTAGACAGGTAATCTACCACAAAATTATATGCTGCAAAAATATCTGTATTATTTAATTTCAAATGTGACTGTTGACACTTATTTTACCACTAGGCTTTCAACTACTCTAATCATAACTATCAAAGTAAACAAACACATGTAAAAATCTTGATCAGTTCTTTTTAAAAAAGAAATAATAAATGACAATTCAGCTACGTGTTAAGAAAACAGTGTCCATTACTTACTGTAATATTAATAAAGCTAAAGGAAATGATTGGGCTAGTGAAGTACACAGAAACTATCCATAAGAAATCATGGTTATTGAATTCCTGTATTTACCTGGTGGTATGTAGGCACTCTGCACTTCTTCCTCGTTTTGCTCTGGGCAGCATAAGAAGCTCACTGCACAGACAGGATGGATGGTGAGTGAAACAGATATAAATATGAAGCATTAGATGACATGAGTTATGCAAATGATATGCAAATGAAAACGTAAAAAAAAGAAACCAGAAAGCTCACACTGAGATAGCTGTCTTGATAGTGTTCAAACCAAAACAAATTACAATGCTGCTCTAAAATGTAAGCAATAAAGTACCTATGACAACTATATATTCAGATAATACTTTTAAGTGGACATCTAATTTTGTCTTTTTTTTTTTTAAATTTTGAAGTTACTTTAGAGATTTTAATATTAAAAATTGACAGGATTCTTTATCAAATTACATTGCTATGGCAATCTTCTAGTTCTTGAAGTAGGTATTTATTAAAATATGGCAGCATGATAATAAAAATAGAATTATAGAACCTCCATTTTTTTGAACGCAGACAAGACTGTGTGTGTGCTAAGGGGTGGTGGGGTAGTTTTATGCTCTAGTGAATACAGTGTAAGGAGCATCAACTCATCATTTTGGTGAAAAGAAAAATATTTGTCCACTAAAATATAAAGTTTATACAAATGTAAATTCTGATCTAAAGCTTTTTGATTACAATATTTTGTTATACATCCCCTTACAGAAATAGAAAATGTGTTAGTCAGTTATCAAAATCTCCTTTCTAACCATTTCTATTTTACAGTCTACTTATTCCATTATTGCAACCAGCAGTATATTACAAGAGCCAAGTGCTACAGCCAACAATATAGCTACTGTAAATTAATCATTTCTATCTTTAATAAACATGATTGTGATAACAGTATGTCCCTTTGGTGATTTTTGTGAGTATCTGCACTTCAGTGGAAATCACAAAGAGAAGTCCCAGAATCTCCTTATTGTTATTGACACCAAAGTGAAGCTAAAGTTCATGAAGATGCATCATTAAAAAAGAATCAAAGAATCATATGAAGTACTATGGTAACAGAGAGAGAAAAGATATAAAAATTATGCAAGGTGGCAAAATGATCAATTACTTTCATGCTTCATATCGTCATTAAACTATAAATTTCACTATGGAAACTGGTATATCATAAGCAATATTTATGTAATATAATAAACCAGGGAAATCAAAATCACGGCTTGCAATCCACATGTGAGATTTAAATTTGCATCTGGAACTACAGGCCTGATTTTGATGCAACAAAATATGTTAAAGGTGAACTGAATTGTTTTTCTTAAAAGGAAAGAACAATAAAACTATTTAATATCTTATATCATTAGCAGAATTTATGTGTAGACTTCCAAATTACAAATAAATACAATATAATTTAAAACAAAGTAATTGAAAATAAAATTCCTCTTATTTCTTGTACACATAAAGGATTCTGTGTTTCTCTTGAAAGAGTTGAGGACATTACAAAAGCCAAAGCACTGTAAGGATGCAGGACCATCACAGCTTAGTTATCAGAGGGTATGTCTACACTGCGACTAGACGCCTGCAGCTGGCCTGTGCCAGCTGACTTGGGTTCACAGGGCTCGGGCTAAGGGGTTGTTTAATTGTGGTGTAGACATTCGGGCTCAGGACGCAGCCCAAACTCTGGGACCCTTCCACTTTGCAGGGTCCTAGAGCCTGGGCTCCAGCCTAAGCCTGAAGGTCTACACTGTAGTTAAAAAGCCCCTTAGCATGAGCCCCACAAGCCAGAGTTAGGGTCATGGGCCAGCTGCAGGTTTTTAACTGCAGTGTAGACAGACCCAGAGACAACATAAAATGTTATAGGAGAAACAATGAGAAGTCCTTGTGGCACCTTAGAGACTAACAAATTTATTTGGGCATAAGTTTTCATGGGCTATGATGAAGTGGGTTATAGCCCACAAAAGCTTATGCCTAAATAAATTTGTTAGTCTCTAGGGTGCCACAAGGACTCCTCGTTGTTTTTGCTGATACAGATTAACACGGCTACCCCCCTGAAACCTGTTATAGGAGATGCACTAATGAAATCTAGAGGCAGAAAGGGAAGTGAATTTGGATCGTAGGTCAACTCTTAAAGTTCTTGCTCAATATTTACTCTGTCTTCATTCAGTCAAAGTTTGCCTATCAAGGACCTCAAGATTTGGCCCATTGAAAATAGTGATATAAAACACACCCATGCATCGAATATAAAATAGCAAATACATATGGAATACAATTCTAATTATTTCCTCAAATTGAAAAATAAATCATACTGGTAAGGTATTAATATTCTCATAAGTAATGATGTTTTTGACACATTTACAGAAAAATGTATTCCTCTAGAAAAGATTTTTGAAAGAGATACTAGATTATGTATATGAACATGGAGATTACCACATCTTCTTTATAAACAAATGGATGGAATATAACACTGAGAGACCTATTTCACTGAGAATCAGATAATGATACCTGAATTCACAGCAGTCAGAATTATGACACCAGGCTAGATAGCTTTCCCCAGTAATTTTTTATTTAAAAAAAAATAGCAGCGCAGACAATCCCAGTTCTGTTGGAAATATATCACAACTTGTTGCTGAACAATCCTCCAGCTGGAATTTTATATGAGGTCATGATTCACTTTCCTAAATCTAAGGACTCTCTGTTATTGCTCCTTCATAATAATTTAAAAATAACATCTGAAATTCCTGAACAAAGATTATGAAGGTTATGACCAGGAATACCCAGTATTGATTTGGGTGCTACCATAATACAAATAAATAACTAGTAACAATTTGTATGGGTATGATCAGATGTAGTTAATAATTGTAGATTATTTCAGGCATAGGGATAGTAGGAACTTCTATGGATCTATCCATTCCTTTCCAGTGGATGTTATATTAGACAGATAGCAGCAGGTATGGATTTTGATGAGAACTTCTGTAAATGGGTGAACTTATTGCAAGAGCATATGAAATAAAGGTTCTTTAAATTCTTAATCTTCTTCCGTGGTAATAACTGCAACAGGCTCCCCCTTAAGACGCCTGTATTATTCATTGATAGGTTTGTGGTTCTCATGGGACCCGCCACTAGAGATAAATAAACAAGAGTTGTATAGTGCTTTCCGAAATGACTGCAGTGCACCTTAAGCAGGGGGAGGCGTTGTCCAGCTTGCCAGGGAAAGGGGAATAGTGCTTTATGGGGGTGGGGAATTGGGAGGGAGAGGGGCTCATAAACTGCTGCAAAAAGAGGAATGGGTCAGCGTGGTGATGCTGACTCATCGCCAGGTACCAGAAGGCCTGGGGAGTTGAATAGGGGCAAGCCTGGCAGGAGCAGCCCCTTTTCCCCAGACAAGCTAAGCGGCACCCACCTTCCCTCCCCTCCCCTTGAGGTGGCAAAATACCAGGTTTGGTCAGGACCTGCTGTGGGCATTGCACTAGCCGCTTCTTTCCAGGGGGGCTGGGAAGGAATTTTTCCCTCACCACCAGCTTGGCCTAGGTTGAGTGGAGGGGTTTTTCTCCTCACAGTGGGTTCAGGGAGGGCTTTGTTATGGTGAGTAGGAAAGGGAGTTAGGCTATGATGTTGCAACGCGTTATGTACAAGTGGGGCGGATGCCCAGGGCAGGTACTCCATAGGGAAGGGATACAGTGACCAGATAAATGGCTTTGTAAAGGACTTAAAAAGGAGGTGTTGGTTAAAGGAGGGGGAGAGGGAGGGAGCCAAACCCCCTATCCCTTATAGGGATATATACTGTATCCCTCATTGGAGGGGGGGAATGGTAAGGTCCCAGCAAGGGTTAGCTGGAGCACCTGGATGGAAAATGAATGGGGGCTGGAGGAAGCCTCTGGACAGCTATTGAATGAACATGGAGTTACCAGTATAGGTTTATCTGCCAGGTAGTCTCAGACATCTAATAATGAAGTTGTGGCCTGATTAAAACCATATCAAGTGTCTCCTGTCCTCCTTTTAGAATAGCTGGACAACAGAATTTTATTTAGGGGTGGGAGTGAAATGAGACTGTTGCAGCTGCTGTCTCTGGGAAAAGAAACTCCTGGCAGAGGTACAGGGGGCCCTCAGGATAGCAACCCCCCCCCCCATTTATCCATCAAAAGCTGGCTTCTCAAAGCAAGCGGAAGAGAATGGAAAACTCTCTTTCCCCAGTCAGAGTCCCACCCTAGCAGCACCCCTCCCTTGACTCTGCTCTGATGGCTTCTGCTTCAGACAGCATCAGAGCAGAACCCCAAAGCCCTTCCATCCAAGCAGGAAGGGACAAGATGATCCAAGAACACAGTTAGGATTTTTGCTTTTGACTGTGGGATATTTTTCATGTACTTTTATTGTCTAAATTTGCGCCTAGGAATATGAGTCACCCTTGAATGTCCCCCACTCCCTTTCAACCTCTACTTATGAGGAAGAATACTAAGGAAAATGTTCAATAAAAATATGTGAAAAATATGTATACTGAGTACATAACTACTTTACAATAAAGAATAAAATGAAACATACATATAAGGTGGAAAACACTGCAGTGTTAGCATCTTAACTGTAAAATTGATTTTTTTATGATTAAAAAGCATTTCAATTCACCTCTAAGAAGAAAATCAGTGGTACAATCCAACTTATACAATTCTGTACATATTTCTTGCCTACTTTTATTGTATGCCATGGTAAAACAATTCTCAAGAAATTAAAACTATCAACAACACGTATTAATGCCTAGATGTAAGTTATCTCATTTAAACTTTGAAAAGGCAAGATCATATACAAAACTGAATTAGGGATCACTGCAGAGGCCATTTGGTATTAAATTACTATGTTGCTTCAAAACCGGACAAAAGTTCCAGAAATATTTGCAGTTTTATTCCCTTGTCCCATTTCTCCACCCTACTACAGACGGCATTGTTAATAGTAGGCTTGAGGAATCATTTTAAAATAGTAACACCGGGACTGGTTTTGTCACCCTTACTCACACTGATAGGACTATTGACAAAGTAAGGGTAGCAAAATATAGGCCACTATGATTTAGCTATATGCCGTTTTCCCACAAAATAAGTAAGTGACCTACAAATATGAACAACCAGAGTCACCATTATGTTTCCAAGTACTGCACCAAAATTTGTTCCTATGATTTCTATGTATAAACAAGGCAAAATTCCTGGTTTATTCTTCCTTCCTCTTTTCATATTCTATGTTACAAAAATTATTTTCAGTATGACTATAGAACCTATTCCTTATCTGTTGCCTAATACTGATAAAAGCACCTTTTCTCTCCTAGTGTCATAATCATGATTGTTCTTGTCAGTTATGACCATTCCTTTCCCGTTTCCCATTAACCCAAATGCGCATTCAAACAAGTACATTCAAACACTAGCCAAAAAGACAAAGACACTTTTATACATGTTCATAAGTTTAAGTTGAAAACATACCTTTCGTGATCTGACAAATACTGACTATCCATGTCTCTGGACCTGCGATCAACTGGACTTCGGGAGGCATCATGGTGTCTAGTTGGAGAACGTGATCTTCTCATTTGATGAATTTCATCTAAACTCCTAGAAGTGTTTATATAATACATATTTGTATGATGGTTTTCTTCTCCCCATAGTTAACACAGTTTAACAGGTTACAAGGTTACAAGTTGCCTGCTGGAAAGTTTCTCCTTAATGTATGACTTTTCAAAAATATTAGCTCTTTGGGAAAAAACCCTCATTTAGCATGGGTAACAGTAATTTTTACCTTTTTTAGAATTAAATTCTTTGTGAACACAGAACTCAGCAATGTTAATGGGGGGCATGTTCCTGTATCTGGAGAATAGTTAGCAAGAATTCATTTTGAAGTTTATGGTTTTATAGTTTCATACCTAGGTTTCCAAAGGCAGAGTCCCGGGCTGTGGACCCTGGTCAGTGGAAAGTCCTTGCAGCAGAAAGAAGTGTCTGTGACTACCCTTCAGCAAGGGTTAGGGTGGGACAAGGTAGACCACAGGTAGTCTGCACTATCCCTAAAGTGTGTGGCACTGCATAGGAAGGGGCTGTGACTGTACATCTTCCGGAAGTTTCTGACCTGCTACGGAGTCTGACCTAAAAGTTCTCTTCCTATGGTGAAATTCCTGAGGGAAAGCAGCAGTGGAAATACCACTGATCACTTGAAGGGCTGATTCCTGCCTCCTCCTCCTCATTAGGGGCAATAACTGCCACTCTTATAGGAGGGACCAAGATGCAGCCCTCTGTGCCAGTGGGAGGAATCAAGCCATATGTTTATACTGAGTTTCATTGTTTTGCTGACAGACTGAAAGTTCCTGACTGTTTTTCCAAGAAGAACTCAAACTTTGTTTTCTAAAAGGGAAGTGAAAGGTTGTATGGCCTTTCAGCTAGGTGTGAGGAATAAAAAGAGGGATCGGCCTCATAGCCTGTGCTGTGGAGGAACACATTTCTTAAGTGCAACTCAGTCTCCCACTGTAAGGACAGGAAAGACTGGCTGGCACCTTTGCAGTTAGTTCACTTGGATGGGATGGAGAATCTAGTGCCACTCTGGATTAAGTAATTCTGGAGCCAGCATGTGATTGGCGCTGAAGAAAGTCTCTTATACTCATCTATGATCCAAGGGATGTTATCTGCAACACAAGCCTTGGCTACACTAGAACACGTATCCTTGTTACAGTAGCTGTCAGCATCAATACTACTATTATATTTATACAATCATATGAATAGGGCTCTATCATTTTTTTACCATCATGTCAAAATGCATGAGCCCTGTTTACACTAGTGGCTAGTACCAAGTATAACTGCAGTATTGCTAGCTGTTGCTCTATTGCAGGTACCAAGATTTCTAGTGTAGACACCTCCAGAGGACAGAGGAGTGAAAACTGAGAATGAGTGGATGAGGCTACAGGTTTCAAGAGAGGTTCAGAGAAGCTCCCTCTCCTCTCCCTTCCTCCATACAGAGGAATGAAGGAGGTTGGTCAAGTTTTGAGTCTACCAACCCTGGCAATGTCTACATCTGAAAATGTAAAGCACACAACACATTTTTATGAATGTAAAGCAGGAAAAAAACAAAAGAGATTCACTTATTCATTACATGTTGCCTACCAGAAGTTATACATACAGGAACTATATACTTAACTTTATAGCCAGTCTAAATGTTATCATTGTTCTCTGAAATATATCTTACGTTAAATATCATTTGGTATTTTATTGTTCTCTCTCTAACTAAACAAATCCCATAAAAAGAATCTTAGAATGTAATTTGTAGGAATTGGTAACTTCAGATTACTCTTACTTGCAAAATCAGTTCATTCATGGTTATTAATGGTATATTTTTATTTATTATTTATAGGACCCACAGTGGACTCACAAAAGGCACAGTCTCTACCTGAAAAAGCTTCCAATCTAAATTTTAGATACAACACAATGACCAAAATGATAAACAGTAGGGAGGATGTCAGGAAAGGAAAGATTAGGGTTACAGTATTGCAATTAACAAGGAAGTAACTTGATGGGTGCTTTACATAGAGGATTAAGGATGTGGTAGGCTTCAAACAATTTATATGCTTCAATATTAAACTAACACATGAAGAAAAAGTAATACACTGTGAAAAATAATGAAGAGTTCAATCAGATGAAAGTGACATAGAACCTCTGCTTGGTTACACAAATTTTGAATCACCAAAGTGTTTCAGTAACTAATGTTGCTAACTTGTGAACCCTACCTCTGTAATGGCACATTTGGTAAACGTGAACGGGTCCTGCCCTGATCATCACCACGGTGAGGAGATACAGATCGTGAACGATGATGTGTTGTTCTTTGCTGTTCTGGCACAGTTAACGTTGTAGATCTACTTTCTCTAGTATTAGATCTATAACCTACTGGTAAAAGTGCAACAAAATGATGTTAGACAGTAAGGATCTGGGTCTGCAGACATGCAGGTAATGGTTGGTCTTTCCAGGAAAGCACATCTAAATGATTACAAGATTTTCAAGTAGTCATTTAGCCTTTGTAAATCCTGAAATGTCATGCAGCCAGGATTAATTACTAGCATTACCTTTAAATGTAATGTGTGTATATGTATAGAGGCAGAGAAACTGAGAGGAGTTTGGGTGCATACTGGGATATCCCTGGAGAGGGGGGGCTTCAACAAGTCACCTGAATTGGGGGATATTACCTAAAATCTAATGCCTTAAGTATTACTGCTCACTGGAGGTCACTTCTTCAAGTGACATGGTAATTGTTCTACACTGTGAACCCCAACCCCATTCAGTGTTTGTTTTATGAAATCGAAGCAATTTAGGTTATTTTCATCTAAACTACTTGCCCACCATGAATGGGAGAAGCAGCTGGTAAGGTATAGAAGAGCATCCCTGAGATAAAGAGATGTCCCCCGAGCCAGTTTCAGCTGAGTTCTAAGTAAACCGGACCAGAGACACCCTTATTGCAACGAACATAAAAGTATTGACATTACATTAAACATAGTAATTGGATACCACAGATACTGTATAAGTAATTTTCCTGTGAATAATATGAGTGAACAGCAAATGGTTTGCTAAGTAAAATTTTTAAAAAATTGTTTAGAATTAAAAATAATTATCAGAATGTTTGTCCAATTTTAAAAATTGTTTTATCAACATTTCCAAACAAAAATACTTGAGCAGCAGCTTCTTGTTCATTTAACTATCAAGAGTAGTATTCAGCATATCATTTTTGTTCTTCTTCAATATTTACGTTATGGAAGTACCAAAATCCCCCCAAAGGACTGTGGATACCCTGCTATGCAATATACAAACCAAAGGTTCACAGAGTTTGCAATTTCATGCAACAATTGAGCACATGGCATACCTGATTGAATGCTTAGATTTTGGAGAAATCATTAGCTATGGCAAGGAACAATCTGAACTCCTGCTTTAGCAACAGAGTGGAAAGAGAAACTCCTTTTGAACAACTGTGTTATATTTTTTAAAAGTCAACACAGGTTCTGTATTCACATGATTCTGAGATGTTTAATATTACAAAAATGTGTAACGTACAAAGGTGGCAGCTCCCTTAAAACAACACTTTCCCCTATTCTGTAGTACTTTGGCATTGTTACTTCAACACCAAGAAACAATTAAAAATGGTAAGAATAACTTTAGCATAGAGCTTCATAATTACCATAACAACAACATAGTTGGTAATGTAACCACTGAGGTAGCAAAGGGACAAAGAGGGCTTGGAAGGAAAAAAATAAATTCAATTTTCTTACACATTATAGGCTAGATTATGCCATCCTTACTCATGCTGAGGAGCACCTTAATCCCAGTAGAGTCCTACTGTAGTCAATAGCACTGCTAAGGAAGCAAGATACTACTTACTCAGTGTGAGTAAGGCTGGCAGTATCCGGTCTTAAAAAATTTGGCAATGGGATTTCCAGGAAGAGATGTTGAACAAGCAAGTGTACATTCTAATCTGAATGAAGTGAAGTAGTTTGGGGTTTAGCGATAGTGTGAAATCCTGGCCTCATTAAAGATAATGAGAGTTTTCCCTCTGGATTCAGTGTAAGTTATCAACATAGAGGCAGGAGCTGATGTGTGACTAGATGAGCTTGCTCAATGAAAGGGCAGAATCCTGAAAGACTTAAGACAGAAAAGAAGGAGGAACTCCCAAGAGATAGAAAAATGAGACTGGAGAGATAGGAAGAGACCACAAAAGCAAGAATTTCTTCAAAGAGGGAGTGATCCATTATGTTAATGGCAGTCATTTAATGTCAGTTATCTATCTAGAAACTTTTAATGAACCTTATGGCCATCTGATATTGTATCTCTGCTAAATATATATTTGATTCCACGCACATGATATACTGTTTCAAAGCCTGGAATATATCATTTGTAAATCTCTTTTTTTAAAAAGAGCAAGTTAGGATAAAGCAACAAAATATGGGATCTTAATTGTTTTTCCTCACTTGTAGATTGTCTGATAGCAAGTTTCAAATGTTAACTTTGGATGCCATTAGAATTGCACCAAATCAGAGAATCAAATATTAAAAGATGGAAAGAGAAAAAAGAAAAGTGTAGCAAAAAGACTCACATCAGGACCATACCTTACACACACACATCCTTTAGCTTTTGTTTAATTATCTTGTTATCATTTCACAGATGTCTCCAACCCAATAGCCATCTGATACTGCATGTGTGAAAGTTATGTTCAAAAATAATTTGGGGACTTAGTTTCTCAGGCAATCTGAGATTGATGCATAACAATGACGATGTTTTCCACCCGCGGCAGCAGAGTTGAGTCTCACTTGCTGTTTAATTCTAACTTGTGTGTCTTAATATAAGTTTAGCATTGTACCTTCCTTTATCAGACCATAATTTTTTTTTTTTTTTCAAAATTTGCCCTTTCTTAAGAGCTCTGGCTGCATGCATAAATGCAGTAAAGCATGTAACTTCACATATATATCTACACACAGATTTCTTCCAGACAGAAACTAGAAGGAAACCAACTCTACAGTCTCTCTCACCCATATCTGACAAATGTCAAAGGAATTAAACATGTTATACACATTAAGTTTTGAAGGCCAGTTAACTTGGGCTCTGTCAGATCAGTTAGTAAAATGGGTTTGCATGAGCTGGTAGAACTAGTTTGGAAATGAGTTTCTTCCAACCAGCCTACTCACTTTAATTTAGCAACCGTTAGTATCAACTCAACTGTCATGGATGTCAGAGACTTCAAAAGCAGAGAGGTGGTCTCTGAGACAGCAAAGGCCCAAGTTACATATGGCTCATGAATTCTTCAAAGGTACAATGGGACACTTAGGCACCGAACTCCTAATGACTTTCAGTGGGACTTAGGCATCTAAGTGCTATTTGAGCCTTTGAAAATCTATTTCAATGAGTGCTGTTGTCATATACATTTTGAAAGACTGCTTTGTGGGATGGAAGATAGGTCATTGCAGATGGGGAATTGTTTCCCAGAATGAACTGGTAAGTGAAAAGCCCCATATAGTTTAAATAAGGAATAGTGCAGCCTTAGAGATGAGTAAGGGATTACACATGCCAATATCTGTACCCCCATCTGCAAAAGGAAAAAAAGTAATGTGAAAAAATGATGGAAATCATTTTATTTAAAATATTTTTCTATTTTATTTGATGAAAGAATGAAGAAAATCACTCCATTAAACATAATACTAGTGCTACGGATATTGGGACAAATTCTCTTCTTGATTACTCGGGCACAACCCTATTGAAGTACTATTGCTTTATATTGATGTAAATGAGAGCAGAGTTTAGCCCATTCAGCAATGCAGTGATATTTCACAAATATGGCAAAAATGCAATGAATAACTGCTATTTGTAGGTTATTTTAATCATAGATTAATAAGGAGAACTTTTCAAATACTACCATATTTTTAGTATGTTCAGTAACTTTCACAAGTAACTTTTACATAGAAAACCTGATTTAGCTTGGGTGGGTAAACAGCAACTCTTTACTAGTCTGTCATGAATGGGAGTTTTAAACTTGTGATTTGTGGCAACTGCCAATGAAATATACTTAAGGTATGGTATCTAAAATATGCCCCAATGTTTTATTTTATTGAATATACAAAGGGTGCTACCCTAAAGTGTGTTCAAGATATTCTCTCTCTATATTTATACATTTGTGCACATTTACGGTAATGATAATTCATGAATATTTATGAAAAGTATAAAAGATATAGCCATGCCACATGCATTTTAATTTGCAACCATGCATTTTAAATATATTCCATGGAGGATTGCATTATATCTGGGTTTCAAGCAAGAAGCAAAATAAAAAAAATGCAATGGATATTGAAATTTTAATTAGTATTTTAACTGAATTCTTAGAATTAAAATTGTAGTTTCACTTATGCTTAGAGCATTGTGAAGTAACAAACAAACAGCTTTGAACCATCTAATGCAAAATCCAAACAGTCACATCTAAACAAAAATATTAATGAGTAAATAAAAGTACATTTTAATTTAATTTAGAAGGAAAGACACCACAGAATAATTAGTCATACTACTTTTCTCCATAATACAATCTCCAAAACCAGCATCCTGCAGGAGTCTGGAAAATGAGAGGGGGAGGAGGGAAGGAACAGCAAAAAGAAGCAGGACCATGCTCTTCACCCACGCACCTGGAGGAACTACTCCAATACCATCATCAACATCATAATCTGAGATGTCACTATCACTGATTCGCTGAGATCCTGCACAACAGTAAGGCAAATAAATACCTGTATATCTGGTTGTATTGGAAAATGTAAAAATATGTTTAAATAAAAACTCTAGTTATTCCTGTGATTCAAACATAGGGTGATTTTATATTTAAACAATATGAAATGAGAATTAAACTGAATTTAGAATGAGGGCATAGTCTGGTATCTATATGCTTATTTTTTTTAATGCACCAGTTTCAACAGTATCTAGTTGGTACAGCTACTACGAGTGCATCAGTTAATTACGAAGTTATGCACTGGCTGGAATTTATTAGTTTCCTTACTCTTACTCTTCTTAATAGACTGGTAAAAGATCAGAAAAAATAACTGAGAAAATATCTTTAGAATTTGTTCCGTATTTCTTTCATATTTTTAAAATATAATTTAATTTCAGTAGAGTTGACGAGCTGCAGCTATTTCCATATAGCAGTTATTTCAACCCATACTATGTAAGCCTTGGGATGCTATGGCTCTGAGAAATGCCACTTTTTAAAAACCATTGTTTTCACATTTAAAGTCTCAACAAATTAATACCTGATCTTTCTGTGTAGCAAAAGTAAATTTTATATCTGGACAATAAGTGTGTTAGAGGTTGAAATGATCAATATACTAAAAGCTGTTCCCAGGCTTTAGAGTCCTTGAAGCGTTTTTTTTGTTTTGTTTTTTTTTGTTTTTGTTTTTTTTAAGACCCAACATTTAGTAATAATAAAAACATCCCAATTTCCTTGTTAAAATCATTTATTATGCTCAGTTCAGTGTTTAACAAAGACAGCTATGCAAAAACTAACATTTCAAACAATAGGTAATTTCAACAAATTTTGCCAACCTGGAAGTTGCATACCACAGTGGAGTTGATCAGGAACTGTAATAGTTTTTCCATTTCCAATTGTATTTTCGGTTATGTTTTGGAAAGAATATCTTTATTTTTGAATATGGCTGCCAAAACTTCATCTAAACATTATTACAGCATAACTGATTGTCATAAATCATTCCCAAATTAAAACTGAAAAAGGACAGCGATAGCATTTGGACCTACTTTGTAATTTTTTGCTAGTGCTTTCTCCACCATGGACATGTCTCCGTGGCATGAAAGGTGATGGCTGAGGCAGAGGTAGTGAGGATTCATCATGTGTCTGCAGCTTATACCAATGTGGTTCATCATCTAAAAGTGCTGTCTCCAGCTCTATAAGGATCTGGGGGAAAATTTATCAAACTTAATCTTAGTTTAAAACTGCATAGCATTATTTTTTAAAATACAGAAATATGTTATATTTTAAGCATATAAGAAAGTCTAACTATTTTGTAATGCCATTGTATATATCACCTCTCCAAGAAATTCACTCTCTTCTTCTTGTACTCTTGGCTGGTCCCATACGGTTATTTCTAACATTCGTTCTCTAAAATCTCTACGATGTACATGTGAATAGAGAAAAGTTTGGTTCCATTTTGGTTCTAGGGTTTTCTTTACTGTTTTGGTCCTCCTTTTACTTTTATCACTGAAACATAAACAGTCTTGTAAATTATAATGCAAAAACAGGTCACAGACTGCCATCTAGTAACCAAGACTATAATTGTTTTCATCCTTTCTGATTTAAACATCATGATTACTAGACTTGGCAGCATTCAGTTTGTATTTTTTTTAATAGTTATGATGGATATCATCAATGTTTATTTTAAAGCATTTTTCTGTATCTATTTACATTTTCACAGTTGTACAAAATTATGAATTTTAAGCATTTTTCCATTTTTAATTATTTAAATGTTCACAATTGTGGGAAATTATGGGAGGGATTAGACAATGGGGCATACAATAACTATTTAATGATAGGTGATGAGATTCAAAAAAGTTAAAGTTGTATAATCATTAAAACACAATTTGTCAACATCACATGTTAAAATACACAAGGTAAATATCCTTACATCAAACTCTAATAAGTCCTCAAGCAACATTTTTCTTACTTTGCCTATCTGTACATTTCTATTATTATTGATGGGAATATTTTTTCATCGGTTTGTAAGTGTACGGTGAAATCGATGTTTACTTACATTTTACTGATAAAAAGCCTAATGATCTCTTATGTCTAAAAGGGATCAGTATCTGCTGTGCAGTATTCCAGGTTCAGCCATATTTCCACGGAGCAGATTACTTACAATTTGATATTATCTGATTATAGATGCATGCTAGTTTTATACTTTTTAATGTTCATCTAAACTACAATAAATTATTAAAAGAAAATATGAAAGAAACATGCAGGGCCGTAGCAACAAAGAACGTGGCCCCCTCCAAACGGTGGCCCCCTCCGAACATATGTCCGGGCGGGGCCCCTTACAATGCAGAAACTGGAATGCGGTATTTATTTTGCCACTTTTAGGGGCCCCCTTCCTTGCGGGGCCCCCTCCGGTCGGAGGGTACGGAGGGCGCTCGCTACGCCTCTGGAAACATGCATTTAAAGTATAATTAATATATTTTAAAAGTTCAGTTGATACATTTTTCACTTGGAATATTACCTTCTATCTGGAAGAAAATACATTTTTACATAAGGATTCCTGGGACGCCCATCTCCTCTAGGTGGCAGATCTGTTGCTTGTAGAACATTTACTATTAACTGATGCCCCACTTTGTCATACCACAGTTTCACCTACAAGATCCAAGTTACCAGAAATTATTCATGAAAATGAAAGTGAAAGTATACAAAATAATTTTTGCTGCCTATCATTAGCCAAAACATAAAATGTTTTTCAGAAGGGCTGACCACGTTTCATAGTTTTCTACAAGATTTTTTTTCTTCTGTTTTGTGTGAGATTTTAGTTTGGACGTTTTGGGTTTCTTCTGGCAGAAATCACACCATCTCAACCACATGAACTAAACAAATGGCTCTCAGCCAATTTGGAAGAATCCATGACAGTTACTTCTCCAAGCCTTTTTTTGAATATGCAAAGGCTTTGCACATAGATATTGGATCATGAAATCTCTGGCAATATCACTCTTCAAAAAAATCTGACTATTAAATAAAAGTTCCATAGATCTTCATTACATTCTTCAAGTATAACTAACATTTTTAGGTTTCTAACTCACTGAAGCAAAACCTTACAGCACTGAGGGGGGAGTGGGGACACTAGCCATTGTTACCTTTGCTGTCTCAGCTCTGTTTTGCTAAGAGAGAAGTCTTACAGCAGGATGGATGAATATACAGAGAGGTTTACAATATTGCTTCTTTGGGGCCTGACCCTGCAGTCAAACATATATGCCACTGATTTCACTGGATACATGATCAGGTCCTTAGAAAGCAACAGCATATATTTTTGATTACAGCCTGCTGCAGATGGAAACTGTGGGCTAGCTATATTGTCTAGCCTGTAGACTATGTACTGTACATAGTCATGCAGTATGCTGGGTTACATAGGAGTGAGTTTACTTCAGTAGTGCTAGGTGGGAAACTTGTACTGTAGTGATACTTGAAGTAGAGGTGGAATGCATTTAACCTGACTTGTTTAGCAGATACTTTTATGAAAACTATTAAATGTGATCAAGCTATTTCTTAAAATAATTGTACCATAAGGACATATTTGAGTCTGTTCTCTGCTTAGCATCTGGCAGAATTACTATCTAAGTGACTCCAATACCTTTAAAGAGACTGGAAGCATGTACAAATCAGTCTATGAGAGTATTCATTACATCTTTTATATGCACAACTTCTATTATAATCACAGAAAATTACATGAAGTAATGTTCATATAAACAAAAAGGTGTCATTGAACAGTGTGACGTTGTGCAGTCTATATGGTTTTATAAAAACATGATAATAAGTTAATATAATGTAACTGGAATATGCTTCATGCAAAAGGTCTCTTGTAAGGTATCATTACAAAGCTTATAATCTACTGAGTGTGATCATCCTATTTGTATAAATGTACCACTCTTTTGTATCTAAAACTAGAAATATGAAATATAACTCTGAGGGCCTATTGTAATTATGCAAAGTGTGGGCCATTAATGGTGGTTTGGAATCTTGATGACTCCCATTGTCTGCAGATGGCTGTGTTTACCTGTGAGTCTTCCTGTATATGTGTGTGCTGGCAAGTGGGTAATGAAGTCCTGCAGTGACATGTGATCATGTCACCTGAACTGGAATCCATCTTTAACCTGGTGCTTTTCCAGTGAGGGGGGTGGAAACCCAGAGGGACAGAGGGTTCCCGCCTTATGTAAAAGATATCTAAAGGGGTGGAGGAGCTATCATGAAGAATCCCCTAGCTACCACCTGAGCTGTAGAATCATAGAATATCAGGGTTAGAAGGGACCTCAGGAGGTCATCTAGTCCAACCCGCTGCTCAAAGCAAGACCAATCCCCAGACAGATTTTTACCGCAGTTCCCTAAATGGCCCCCTCAAGTATTGAACTCATAACCCTGTGTTTAGCAGGCCAATGCTCAAACCACTGAGCTATCCCTCCCCCACTGTACCAGGGGAAAGAATTGTGCCCAGGCCTGGAAGTTGTCCAGTCTGAGAAAAAACTTACTGAAGCATCTCTGAGGGTGAGATTATCTGTATTCAGTTTGATTAGACATAGATTTGTGCATTTTATTTTATTTTGCTTGGTGACTTACTTTGTTCTGTCTAATATAATATATGGAGATATACCTATCTATTAGAACTGGAAGGTACCCCGAAAGGTCATTGAGTCCAGCCCACTGCCTTCACTAGCAGGACCAAGTACGGATTTTGCCCCAGATCCCTAAGTAGCCCCCTCAAGGATTGAACTCACAATCCTGGGTTTAGTAGGCCAATGCTCAAACCACTGATCTATCCCTCCCCCCTACTACTTGGAACCACTTAAATCCTACTTTCTGTATTTAATAAAATCACTTTTTTCCTTATTGATTAACTCCGAGTATGTATTAATAATTGGGGGAGCAAACAGCTGTGCATATCTCTCTATCAGTGTTATAGAGGGCGAACAATTTATGAGTTGGAAACGGATTTATTTGGGTTTAGACCCCATTGGGAGTTGGGCATCTGAGTGCTAAAGACAAGCACACTTCTGTGAGCTGTTTTCAGGTAAACCTGCAGCTTTGGGGCAAGTAATTCAGACCCTGGGTCTGTGTTGGAGCAGACAGGAGTGTCTGGCTCAGCAAGACAGGGTGCTGGAGTCCTGAGCTGGAAGGGAAAATAGGAGCAGGGGTAGTCTTGGTACATTAGGTGGCAGATCCCAAGGGGGTTTCTGTGATCCAACCCGTCACAAACAGAATAGACCTTCCAAGAATATAACTCTTCAAATGTCCTACACAGACGTGAAACAGAAAGAGTGGCAGAAAACTGATTATTTGCTTTATAATAGATTACCCATGTTATGTAATATAACCAGATATTTCTCAATAGTCACAGAAACAAACAAAATATACTGTAACAGATAAATGGTATTCCCTCTGGGTACTAATATACACTTACAGAAAGCTGCCCTGGTAGGACTTGTGGTGCATCTTTTAGAGCTCCAGGACTAGTTGGAGAAATAACAGAAATAGAAGGCCTTTCCATCTTCTGAGATTCAAAAGAACTTGAACCTAAATGAATGAGAGAAAGAAAATCTCAGACCTAGAACTGATTTGAAGCCAATTTTATTAGATCTGTGCATTACTTTAGTTTTCTAATTATTCAGGGCTTGTTTATATGCAGAGTTTCACCAGTTTATTTTAAAGTATGATTTTAAACTTATTTTAGTTAAACTGGTGCAAAAAGCTGTGTGGACACTCCTATTTCAGTTTAAATCAGGCAAATTTTTGTTTAGCTCAAGTAAATTAGGAACAGGTTTAAGCTAAACAAAAATAAGAGTATCCATATGGGTTTGCACCAGTTTAACTAAGCAGGTGCAAGCTTATGTGTAGACAAGGTCTCACTTCTACCTACATTTTGGAATCTCTTATGTGAGATAATCTATCAGGTGCCCCTCACTTCCAGTGGAAGCAGCTTTCTTCCAGCTGTGCCTTATTAAAGACTTCTACTCTCCTGCAAAAACTTATTCACTGGCTGCAGCAGAGAAGTACCGGTAAGTAGGGTTCTCAAGCCCCCTCCTTGGCATTTCCACAGGTCTTCTGCTAAGATTAACATCATCAGCTCCCTGGCGCTTCACTATTCCACACCACCAGGCTCAGCATAAATGCCAGGGCAATACAGAGAGAGCTCTCCCAGCGCTGTAAAAAAACCACCCCTGTGAGGGGAGTGGCTACTAGTGCTGGGAGCGTGGCTACCAGCACTGATGCACTGTCTACACTGCCACTTTACAGTGCTGAAACTTGCATCACTCAGGGGGGTGTTTTTTCACATCCCTGAGCGAGAAAGTTTCAGTGCTGTAAAGTGGCAGTGTGGACAAGGCCTAAGACCCCCACAGAGGAGCAAATTCTGGATCAGATAGGGAGAGGTGTGGTCTAGGGATCTGAACAGGGGAAGGTTAATCAGGGATGGGAAATTACGACTCCCTCTGAAGCCTCTGGCAACTTCCTTACTTAACTCCTCTGCCTCATCTTTCTCATAGGTAAAATGAGGATAATAATAGTTACCTTTCTTACAGTGCTGATCTAGAAAGATTAGACAGTCTGGGAGCATGAAAATTGTTGTATCCACATGGTGTTAACACCACCTGGCCCTTTCATTGTTACTATGGAAGAAAGCATTAAAATCCAGCCCAGATTTGAACTATAAATTGAATATTGATTCTAGTTTTACACAATGATACAGGAAACTGACTGGGTTTTTAATATAAAAATATTTTTGCAATATGTGTGCAGATAAAAACAAAGCGTATACTTACTAGACTCTAGTGGAGGATGGGAACTCTCAGGAATCCTTGGAATGTCACTAAAAGAGAAATATACAAAAAAATAATAAGAAACAACTGAACTGCTGCTCCACAGTACTAGACACACACAGTTAACTACAAAATTTCTGGCACACCTTTTTCAGACATCTGTTAGTTTTTGTTTTAATGTGTTTGTCAATATGTGGTAGGGAAGGGGAATTATTTCAGGACAGCTTGCCACTGTTAACTAATGTGCATGAAAGCTTTAATCCCAAAGAAGACTTTTTTCAAACGATGAATAAAAACAAACCATGGTCACTATAATGCTAATATTGTAGTTGGAGGTTCCACAATATTTTTACAACCAAAACAGCAAAAGTGTTTTGGAAATGAGAAGTGCTATGCCTACTGAAGCTCACTTCTTTTCTCGTCAAATCAAAACAACATAGATTGTAAAACTCACTAGTAATTTTTATACACACGTCTCAAGGAGTTCGCTGAATGAAACCGATGAAAATGTCTTATGACAATAAAGAGAAAAAGCAGATAACATGGGCAATGTTAAACAAAGAAAAGGATAATAATGTATTACTTCAAAGACTATAAATATTAGCATGCAACATATTGCAACTGAATATACACAGACATACAGCACATATACAGACCCACATAGAAAAACAGAGTGGATCAAATTCGGATCTCAGTTACATGAGTGTAAATCCAGAGTAACCCCACTGACATCAGCGTTACAGTGACTGTCAGAGTCTGGCTGTTATTAATATTTGGCCCTTTAGTACTATTTCCAACAATTTCCAAAATATATTCCAGGAGTAAGAAAGGAAATAAATTTTTTCAATGAGTCACTTAAAAAAAAAAAGATTAACCACCCATAATATAATCCAAACTACAAACTGCAATACAATTTACAGCTAAAATTTACAAAAAGTGAAGTCTAAAGTTAAGGCACTATCTCCTTATTTAGAGTCTTCAGGTGAAGTGCTGAAGCTGATGAGAGTTGCCAGATATGCAGCACTTTTGAAAATCAGGTAACTTGCTCTGGAATTTTTGTAGGAGCTTAAAGGAGTTGATAAACAAGTCTCACTGAATTTCAATAGGCGTTGGCCATGTAACTCCCTTAGGTTCCTTTGAAAATTCTAGCCCGAGTACCTAATAATTGATTCAGGAGCCTAACTTTAGGGTCTTATTTTTTAAAATCTTGGTCTATACAACAGACAAAAAACAAAACCAAACTCCAAAGCTATCAGTGAGTATCTCAGTTCAGCTTAAATCTTATGTTATAGTGTATGGAAATGTTTTCCTGTGGCTTGGCTTTGCAGTTCAAGAATGATGTGGTCACCTCAAAACTCACAGAAATAAAGTCATGGAAACAGCATTTTCCATTCTTTAGTGTATTCCTGTTTTGCTAAACTACACACACATACGCGTCATTGAGGTGCTGTTAGACATTCTATAGTCAAGGCTGAGTCGATGTCTTCCATTTAAAGAAGTATTTAATTTTTTTTATTTAACCTGGAACTTAGCATATTTAACCACCAAACCTGCAGCATTTACTCAACAGATCCAAACAGATTTTTATACAGGTAATATATTAACTTAATGTTTTTTTCCCATTCCAAACATTTAAAAATATTCCCAATTGAAATGTAGCTTTGTTTGTATTACAATAACACCTAGACACTTAAATAAGGACCCCATTGTACTAGGCTGAAAACATGGTCCTGTATGAAAACATGGCCCTTACCCTGTATCTAAAATGACAAGTTATATAGGAGAGGGTAAGGAGCGAGTTATATTATCAAATATACACATTTCCCTTTTTTTCCTTTATGGTCAAGTGATAACCATAGCAAATTGGCTGATCTCTAATAGGCTTCTGAGCAAAGGTGAGACTCAAGGGAAGATTTAAAGGAGGGAAAAGTGCAATGTGGAAGAAGGCACAAATATGTTTGTGTCAGATATTACAAAAATGGGCGGTGAAGGCTGGAATCACCTGGAGCAGTAGAGGCAGGAGGACTTGGCAGGAGACACAAGCACTTACAAGTATTTTAGATAGATAGATAGATAGATAGATTTCACTGATTCTTACAGCCTGATTCTTATTTACATTAAAGCCACTTTGCACTGTCAGAGTAGTTAAATGTCAGAGTGGTTGCACTATCTAAGTATAAAATGAGAATGAGAATCAGGCCCTTACGGTTTACAAGAAGAAAATTGAATAAGACAGTGAAGGCAAGGGGAAGACACAAGCCAAGGGTTAAAGAGCAGGGAGGAAGACTTAAAGGGGCTTATAGCAGATAACAGAGAACTGGTCTTTGGAGCCAGGCTATGGAAACCGGGGAGTGGGAGAAATAATCATACCTTCTTTATTTAAAACTTTACATTCCAGGCAGAAAAAGCTTTAACTTTAAGCCCCCTGTGGGCCCACCCCCCCCCAAATAAACTTGGGCTGCTCTGGGGGCTGGGACATCCCTTGCATAATTTAGACAGCCTTCAGGGCTGCTGTGTCCCTGCCCCTGACATGCTGTTCCTGCCCCCAGCCTCATCCTGGCACCCTGCTCATGTCTGTGACATGCCCCTTACACCAGAGCTTGTAAGCAAGTCACAGAAAAGAGGCTAATGGCGTATTCTGCAGTTCTTCTCCCATAGCTGGAACTAGAATTTTTAGAGTCTTTTTACACCACTCTGGCCATTGTACTTGGTGAAAGAGGGCAAGAGTAGGGGTCAAGATTTCACCCCAGGAATCTAGGCGATGCATTTAAAGAGTACAAACTCTGCAAGGTTTAGCTGAGACTGAATAGGCAACAGTTCTCTGGCTAATAACACAAATGTGGCATGGCATCCTGGGTTTTTCTTATAGCTTAAAGGTCATTTCTGCAGAGAAGTCTGACTGACTGTTGTCACTGGACAACGTAGCCAGTGATAGACACCAGGTTATGCTGCTCTTACTGTAGGGATTTGAGAAACCAGCTCAGAAATCATCTTTACTTGGAATCCCTACAAAATTCTGTACTGACACATGACGTGACATTTATTAATGACTAGCAGGAGCGGCGCCAGGGTTTTTGGCGCCCTAGGTGGGGGTCCTTCCGCGCTCCCGGTCGGCGGCGGCAATTCTGCAGCGGGGGGGTCCTTCCGCGCTCCCGGGCGGCGGCGGCAATTCTGCGGCGGGGGGGGCTTTCCGCGCTCCCGGTCTTCGGGGCACTTCGGCGGCGGGTCCCGGAGTGAGTGAAGGACCCGACGCAGAATTGCCGCCAAAGACCCGGAGCGCAGAAGGACCCCCTGCCGCCGAATTGCCACCGAGGGCGGCAAAATGCCGCCCCCCCAGAACCTGGTGCCCTACCCGACCACCTAGGTTGCCTAAATGGAAGCGCCGGCCCTGATGACTAGCATGTACTATAATATAGTCTGTGAATCGGATTGTGTGACTCTTAGCCATGGAAGGCACCACTTATTTATAGAAGCGTAAAGGACGTGCACATGAAAATGGATAATAATTTTACCTCTACTGGTCTTTAAGAAATAATAATATATGGTGTGCCATTAAGGATAAAATTACAATTTCAATGTCAACCCATATTTCATACGGTATATCTTTATTAATTATTATTATTATTACTTGTCCAGAGGCACCAGTCAGGATTGGGAATTTTTTTGTGCTAGTTGCTTTACAAACATATAGAAAGACAGGATCCCTGTCCTGAAGACTTTACTATATAAGAAAGTAGATTAAATTGTGTATTAAACAAAGGAAGATCTCTATTAATAGCTGAAAAATAAGATTCACTTTCATGAATTTGGAGTCACCACGTAATTCAGGTGGCAAAGCAAAAAAGAAGCTACAAGAGATTAGCAATCTGTCATCCAAAAGCAAACAACAATAATAATGTTCTTCCGATACTACAGTTTATTTCAAATATAACATTTCAGAATTAAGGAAAATAATTATTTTTATGGTGCATTGTTTTTTTGTTAGCCTTTATCAAAATTTCTTCTGTTGTAAATTGTGTGTGATTGACCATTTAAAAAATGACAGACAGGTCAATCTCACTCTGAGTGAAGTCAATGGAAATTTATCTTTTGACTGCAATAATTGCATGATCAAGTCTTTAATGAAGCCTTTCATTTCAAGTTATATGCTCCAGTCCATTTGTGACATTTATTTGTTCTTTCCAGTTATTAGTGCCAGTAGGAAACAGCTATAAGTAGTGAAATGTCAGGAATGAATGATTACAGCAGAGGGACATTTCTAGGTAGTGTGTCAAATCCTACTCTGATTTAATAATATAGTAATACTGAAGCCTCTCATATGAATACTCATATGATTATAGTGAGCAGGATTTGGTCTATAATATTTTTCCCTCTTACTGCAAGAAAATATCCATTGATCAAACCATATGTTGAAGCAAATAATCACATTTGGGTTGTTCTATTCATAAGTGCAATAAAAACTGTCAAATTCATCACTATAAGATCTAAAGAGGTAGATTCCTGACATCAGTAAAAAAAATTTGCAGTGCACTTAGTATGATACATTCGAATTACTCAGCAATTGCATTTTATGTACAATTCTTCTTCAAGAAAGCTTTACAGAACATTTTCATGCTTTTGAAAGTTATTATAATTATCTCATTTATTCATCTACTCTACCGGTCAGTTATCTTACAAATTATTTACCATATGTAATGAAGTATTTAAAAATATGTCAGTGTTACTATCTCTAAAGCTGCACTATCTGCAAGTGCCAATTTAACAATATTCTATTACTTGGCATCTTCTTTCTGTATTTCTGCCTCAATTGCTCAAGTCATTTAATTATTTTGCACATTCTCCTCCACCCAAAAACACACTGAGGTCCAATCTAGGCCCAATGAAATACATACCGGTTTTGCTACACAGTTAAGTGTGGGAAAGTTTGGACCTAAGACTATAAAAATCTCAATAAAGTTTGTTTGGTTTTGGTATTCTTATAATTTAGAGTCTGATTCTACAGTCTTCACCTGGGAAAATCTCCTTATTAAAGTACATGGGTGAGTTTGCCTGAATAAGGAATGCAGCTTTAGGTTTTTATATGTGCCGCAGTTACTATCGTAATGCTGATTTCAGTTTCTGAATAACAAATTCACAGAGTCAGGCTTTCACTTTCCATTTAAAAGGCCACTCTCAAGATGGCAGTCCAAAAATTGTAACTTCTCTGACCTACTTTTTCTTGAAGTACCAATGTAGAGTAATTTTGTGTATGTATAGTGGTCTCCATTAAAAAAAACCAACCCTTCAACATCTACCAAATGTAGCCATTCCACAGCATCACAGGTACATTAACATCTGGTAAATACTAAACAATCATTCTATGTTAACTAAACCAGAGGTTTATTGTCAAGCACAGGGAGAAGAACCTCATAGTAAGAATAAGTGTTTCAAGCTTCTGAATCTAAAGATCATTATTGGATCTCAGACACATTTCAGATAAATTATGACATGGATGAAAATCAGAAATTTCAGACTGGGAAAAGAATGCACAATTTTGGAGAAAAAAGCAGCTGGGCCTCTAACTAGAAGATTACTGCTACAGCATTAGTGTTGAGTTCCATACAGTACACATATCACTAACATTTGGGCAAGTGAAATTCAGATAGGAAACTAAAGAAACATTTTCAAATTTTACTAAATCATCCCAAAGAGGTGGGATGATTTCTTAACAAGGAGATATGGACAAACATGGCGAAGGATGGCCAGAGCGAGAGAAGCTTGGAAAACGTGTTGTGATCGGCTCAGTCTTAACTGATGAAGGACCGACAGTCTACACAGTCTACTAAATTTTATCTGAAACTAAACTCTGTTTGCTCACCTCTTGTTATTCCTGAGTAAAAAAATAGAGACAAACCTAAATCCCGCCTGAGTGTGTATGCGGGGAATCATCAAGTTTGCATCTGGGTGGCTAGCCAGAGACACTGCCCAGGGTGCCATAGCCATAGTGTTATTTTTCATTGCACGTTCGAGCAGAGCTAGTGTGTGTATGTCTACCTGAGCTGGGAACTCCACCTCCAAGCTGCAGTGTAGACGTACCCAGTTTGATCACAGCTCTAGGACCAAACCCTATTAATCTTACTTAAGCAAATAGTTTCACTGATTCCTTGTGGGAATCTAGACAAGCAGAATTTGGCCCCCAAATTATCATTATTTTGCAACTTCAAACTTGGATTTATATTAAATTCAGAATAATTTAATGTAAATTGTTATTATGAGAATGATTTTATAAACTAATGAACACAGATATTAAACAAACACCTTTTAATGACAGTATAATTTATAATTACAGTAAAAAAAAATCCTGGAAATAACTTAGACAATAGAACTTTTAACTATAAATGGCACTCCTTGAATTCCTCATGAACTGATTTATTTCAAGTCATATGATGTTTAATGTTTACTTATGCCTGCTTCCAAGTAAGCTGTGTTCAAATAACTGATGTTACTGTGAATGAATCAAGTTTGAGAGCCTAATAAAGCAGGTCTTACACAGGCACAGCTCCCACCCATTTTAATGGGAGTCTCACCTGCGTACATCCAGCAGAATCAGGACCCAAGTTTCTCCTTTCAACATCATGGAAAATCCTAAAGGGACAAGACCCCTTACAGATCAAGTGCCACCCAGATTGATCTCTGGCAAGGTCCTTAAGGTGGTCTATTCAGTTTATGTTCATTACTGGCAATATTTCCCCTTTGCCATGTGACAAATATGCTCTTTACTACTTTGTCTAGAAAATTTCTCCTTAATAGTGATATTACTGCAGCTATAGAACAAAACTAAGTTTGTAACAGGCAGTGAAGAAAATGGAGTATAGAGATTGTAAGTAAACGTTTCAAAAGGTAAATTGTCCTCCAATATTATAAGATAACTTTCAAACTGACTAGCATGTTAACATGTCATAGTATTTTACAGCACTACAAATATATGTAGATATGTATCCATTTTTAAAAATCCTGCTAATACATGTAATTTACTAAACTTAAGAAGCAAGTTTTTTTAGCCTTACCCAATAGGCCTTGAAACAATAATTTCAACTTGAGGTTCTGATTTTGATTCTAAAATAATGTTGTAAACTTCTTCATTTGTAGCTCCAGGCAGGGGTTTACCATTCCATTCTAGAACTTCATCCCCTTAAATTTAAAAAGAAAGATATTTTAAATCTTATTTTCCATATTTCTTTTCACAAAAACAGCAAAACATATTTAAAGTCAATATATCTCTAAGCTACATTCCCTAAAATCAAAAATACTATTGTGGAGATATTAGAAAGAGTTTTTAAGACACTCTCATTACTTGTTTCCAAAACACTGCTATCACCTGCAAACAGTACAGTGTTTTCAATATTTCTTAAATAATATGGCAACCAGTATTGTACCATGGAATGAAAGCAGTGTGCTGCCTTTTGAGAGTCACTTTATTAACGAGAGCTGGTACCCTGTGTATAATAAAGATAGGTTGATCTCCAAAAGTGAAATTTCTGATTACCTAAGAGTTAAAAACTTACAAATCATGAGATTTTTCATTGACAGTTATATAATATGTATTTAATATGACTTTGGTACCCAAAGGGTAGTCTTCATAGCCTGTACCAAATGAATAAAAAGATTAAAAAGTGATGGATGAGTTAGTGTCTCCTGAAAAGATAAAAGAAACAAGCTGATGTGAAATTGTTGGATGAGAGTTACTCTCTCTTTTAAGGTGTTCAGAGCTAGAATCCAAACATATACTTACAATGTATCTTTGGGTACGTCTTCACTACCTGCCGTATCGGCAGGTAGCAATCGATTTATCCGGGATCGATATATCGCGTCTCGTTAAGACGCGATATATCGATCCCCGAACGCGCTCACCGTCGACTCCGGAACTCCACCAGAGTGAGCGGCGGTAGCGCAGTCGACGGGGGAGCCGCGGCCATCGATCCCGCGCTGTCTGGACCCCAGGTAATTTGATCCAAGATACTTCGACTTCAGCTATGCTATTTGTGTAGCTGAAGTTGCGTATCTTGGATCGATCCCCCTCCAGTGTAGACCAGCCCTTTATATTTGTCAGTGTTACATCAAGAGGGAAACCTTACAAAATGTTTTCTAAAATAAGGTCAAATTAATTCTCGGGAAAACAATTAAATAAGTTCCCAGTTACTACCAGGGCCAATCATAGGGAGTAATCAAAAGCACTGCAACGCACACTGCATTTTGTTTTATTACTATTTTATTTAGTGATGATGACTTAGTATTTCTCAGGTTCAGTCCTGTACCAGTGACTCAGGTATGGTGTTGGGCTTTAACAGTGTTGCTGGAGTTTCTTTGGATAAGATCTAAAGCAAGGCCTGAAAAACTAAGTTTGTTAAAAATCTAATGGAATTCTTCATAAGATTAAAGTCCATCCTAGTCAAACTTGATTTCAGATAATTACATTCTGCCTTCCACAATTCTATGTTCTGTTCAACAATTGCTATTCTTTCACCTCCGAAGAATCTGTAATTCAGGAGTAGACATAAAGATCCCTGTATAGAGTTTGTATATGTTTGTAAAGCACTTTGGGATCCTTTAGGATGTGAGATGTTATAGTACATTAATGTAGGAGTATTATCATTCAGTGTTGCTGAAGTTCGTTTTCCTCTTTGAAGTGGCGGGAAATAAACAGGGTTATTTAGCTAAAACTAACTAGCAGCCTATTTAGTACAACCAACCTTAATTTTGGCATTTCCTAACTTTTGAATGTTTGACTTTACAACCTTAATAATGTTGTTTTAATATAGATTTTGTGTGCATAATTTCCTAAAAAAATTTTTTTAAAAAGCAAACTGGAAAAAAATTATCATGTGGCATCATATTGACATTTGTATGTTTAGTAGCATGGTTGGACCCTTTAGATCAGTGATTCTCAACTGATTACATATAGTGGGCCGCATATGCAGCCCACAATGTATTACCTGGGACACAGGGGCTGGGTGGCAGGGCAGCGGCAGCCCCGACCCCGACCCTCGCTATGTGGGGTGGACAGCTGCCCACCCTGGACACCTGGGCCAGAAGGCTACCCCGAACACTGGTCCCCGACATGCAGCTGCCCTGACCCCAGACCCAGTGGGGCCAGGTGGCTGCCCTGGACCCTTGTCACACGGCTGCCCAGCAGCCCCGACCCCCTCTACATGGTGCGGGCTGGCTGCCTCAGACCTGGAGCTTGTGGGGCCTGGCAGCAGCCCTGACCCCCACTAGGCAGGGTGGGCCGGCAGCCCCGCAGCTTGTGGGGCTGGACAGCTGCACGAGATCCCAGCGCTCGCAGGGCAGGCCAGGAACCCCGGATCCCCAACCCTGTGGGGCTCGCTGGCAGCCCTGACCCCTCTGCGCCGGGCGGAGCAGCAGCTGGGTGCGGGGCAGGCTGGCTGCCCCAGACCCCGACCCCGCAGGGCTGGCCGGGAGCCCCAAACCCCCAACCCTGTGGGGCCACCGGCAACCCCTGACCCCGTGGCAGGCTGGCAGCTCCCACCCCAAACTCCCACCACACAGGGCATGCCGGCAGCTCTGACCCCACTGCACCGGGACAGCCCAGCCGGACCCCTCGGTGCTGGGCAGTGGGGCAGCTTGGACACCCCTGCGCTGGACAGCTGGGAATCCAGGATCTCAGGCACGGACTTTCAGCTCTGTGCTAATTGGGCCACATGTGGCCCGCGGGCTGAGAACCGCTGCTTTAGATCCACTGCACAGACCTCTGTCCATTAAGCTAATGGAGTAACTGATAACAGTAATAGGTTGTCGTCCTCAATGTGGACCAGGACTAATGAGACATGTGACACGCTGTCATTGGTTTTCACAGATATTTGCTGACAAAAAAGGAGTAGTGAGATTCAAGAATTTTTGGTTCCATTCCAGGCTTTGGAGGGCACAGACTTTCCTGCCAATTCCCACCAAGTTTGACTCCTTCTGCCCTGTCCCCTCCAACCTGTCCCTCTCCCAATCTCATTTTCCTCACTTAGCCAGTTCCTTTCTCATGCTTCTCATCCCAGTCCCTTTACCTAGCAAGTCCTAGTCTCACTCTTCCTGACTCTCCGCTTATAGTCGCAGTCTCCTTGACAGTTTCCAACTGCCTGCAGATACTTCTCACCAGGTTCCTTACCCAGCCAGTCCTCTGTTCACCCCTCCTGGCACCTCATTCAATCTGTCTCACCCCCAACTCGGCCTCTAATCCCCTCCCATCTGTCCCCACTATCTCCCAGGCTCTCTCCTCATCCAATTTCAGTGTCTGCCTATTCCCTTCCAGCTGCTTGTCCCAGTCTCTTTGCCTAGACACTCCCAGTTCTTCCCCAGCATTCTGGCTCCTTATCAGTTCTTTCTCCTCTCTCCCTCATACCATCGTCTCAGTCTCTTTACCCAGTCAGTCCAGCTCCCAGTCTCAGTATCTGCCTTTGCTTCCAGTCCCAGTTTCATTGCCTCCCAGTCCCAGTCACCACTTTCCCCCTTAATTTCCAATCCCAGTTTCCTTCTTAACTTTTGCCAGCTGCCAATCTCAGAATTAAATCTAGGTGCAGTTCATTTTCAAGGCATTGCACTTTTTACTGTTTTTGTTCAGTTGTTTTTGTTCGGAGTATCACTTACAAACAATTTTCATGATAAAATGATTTTGAGAAAATCTTTTCACTTTTTTCCTAAAACCATTCACTCTTTATTTTATTAATATTACTGGCAAAACTCAATGTTGATCCTTCAGCAGCTAACAATTACTGTATAGAATTTGCACATATATCTAAGCAAAATGTAATTATGTAGTGATACAGTTGTCATGTTATTAAAACTGCCCACATTAAAATGAAAAACATTTTTCATTATTTACAATATTTTTATACGAAAATTATCCACATAACACATAACATTAACAATTTCATTTTAGAAAGTCACAACAATAACATAAATATGGCTGAGAATAGTTGATTTAATTACCTGCTCTTAGATGTCCCACCACATCAGCTAGACTACCCTTCTTTACTTTGGTAATGAAGGCACCAAGTCGTCCTAAATCTGTCATTTTTCCTCCAACAACCTGGATAATCATAAATTTATGAGTTTTCAAACCACAAACTGGGCAACATATTAAGGAATATAATGTAAATAGTTTAGCTTGTATGGTTTATTTAATCACATTAACATTATATTTTAAACTAGGGCCTCAGTCATTCATAATTAACTGTGTTGTTATTATCAATGGTATTTGTATATGGACTTCACGCTAAGGTGAGTGTCGTATAAAAAAGCCAGAATTGTGCCACACAGAGAGTGAAGAGAGCTTGAAATTCGCTTTTACTTGCCTTTGTAAAACACTAGTTTAATTAGTCTAATTCAGAATGTATAGCATAGCATTTCAAATATCAGAAATTATCAGTTGTGGGGTTTTTGAGACAATAATCAAGAAAACATGTTTTGTTCAAATCTATGGTTAACTGTTTGGGATGTGCAGAAACAGCAGATTGTAAGCATGGAAATTCCTTACACAGCAGTCAGTACAAAAATGCTAAAAAACCAATAATGTAAAAGTTGAAACTCTCAACTAAAAATGTATTGTGTGCAGTATTAGGGAATACATGAGAACAGTACATCTAAATACAACACATGGAACAATATCATTACCAGCTAACAACAGACACTAACATCTTCATCATAATACAGTAAAGATTCAGTGAAAGAGTAAGGCAGGCAGAGGCACCAGACTTCTCCCATCCTCCAACAGAGATGAGAGTGTCCTCCAAATAAGGCTGCACAGGACATTGATGGAGAAAGTGACATGAGTCTCTTTAAAGGGACTCAGGCAAGGAAGAGTGCTAAAACCTCTTTCCTCTCAGCATACAGAAATTGCTCATTGTCTTATTAATGACACTCCAGTTAATAAATAATATCAATACAAAAAACAAAGACATGTTGATATTTTTACAGTATGTGACTATGTGTAGCAATAAAACAGATTCTGCTTTTGTCTACAGTGGTTACTGTCAATTCAGACATATTACCCAGGGCTGAGAGTCTCTATTTGGAATTTTAAAAATTCTGTCAAAATACAAAAAATTTTAATGATACAAGTTACACCACTTGCTCACAGTAAAAAAAAAATCTACACAAAGTACAAGCCTAAAGATTTTTTTAAAGCAATACAAACCCAATATTTTGATCATGCTGGTTTTACATGTCCTTCCTGAATGGCTGAGTTGTCCTAATGAATCTGTCCAGCCAGTGGTCTTCTCAGAAATATTTTGCATAGAGTTTTATAATGAAATGCACTATAATGTTCATTACCCACCAGTGTAGCAGCCATTGATAAAGTTTTATTTATTCACGTTGCCACAGTGGTGGCTGATCTTAGTTTTAGTCCACTGACTTATACAATTGAATCTCAGGCAGTCTCCACTAGCTTTAAGGATGCAACAGGACACCTTGCTAAGCCCACCGCTGAGTCAATGATCTGTAGTACGGCACATAACAAATCAAGGTAAGACACAAGAAAGGAAGAGTAGAGGTTCCCTAAAAGTGATTTCTTGTTCTGGGGCCTGAATCTTTAGTATTTTTCCTCCAGTTTAAAAAACAAACAAAAAACCAACAACCTTGTTTCCCGTCAGTAAAGATCAGCTTTAGATTTTGTTACTCTAGTCAAAAATAATGTCTTAATTTTAGGGCCCAGGGTGAAACTGGCAAAAAGTCAAAACTCACCAGTTTTGCTACAGATGCAAAAATATTAAGAGAATTATATTAAACAGCAGCACTGCTAGGTTTTGAAGAGCAGTTATTTATTTAAGATGACCTATCCAAAACTATGCATATGCACTGTTATACACTGTGTGCAACTTGTGTTTCTTCCTGGCAGTGCAGATTTTAAACACTGATTTTGTGAATATTAGTGTCTAGATGACACTCATGAATGTGGAACGTGAGATGAAGATTACACGATTGAAATGCATGTAGTAAAATTGGTAAATCCATGAATGCATTAGGATGTTCTGTGTATGCTTGGAGAACAGGCAGATGGATAGACTGTGTTCTACCTCATGGCCTTCTAATCAAAACAGTTCTGTTCTTTTGCCAGGGGTAACTAGGCCAATGTAAAAAAGGGATTAAAGAAGGTTTCCACTGATAATATTTCACTTTAATTTTTCAAGGCTTAACAAAGTCCGCCTGAGTTAGGGTGCATTTCCACTTCATCTTGCACAATTTTGGTTTAAAAAACAAAACAAAAAACACTTGAGGCTAAATCTTGAGCTTTGTTGAACACCTGCAACCTCAGGGTACTTGATGGTCCTAAGCATTTTTGAGGAGGCACTCAGTATCTGGTAGGGTCACGATCTAAATTATAGAATTTCATACCACGTTTTATCTATCTATCTATCTATTATGTGTGTGTGTTTCTTCTGTGTTTTATTTTTGTGTGTTTTACAGAGAGACAGAGAAGGTGTTCTTATATCTGGATAATATATATATACTGCAGTCATTATTCATGACAGATTAAATGGACACAATCAGCTGCAGCTACTGTATGTTACATGGTAAAAGGCTGCACCGTCAATGGGGTCCTAGTACACATAAGGGAGTGGAGGGCAATATTTGATATATTTGCATCAATTCAGGATGCTGTCCAATACACAGGGGAAAAAGGTATGTTCCACTCTTTTTTAACATAACTATGTAAAATTGTTCTCAAATGGCAGTATAACTGGAGATTTTCTGGATATCTATGATATGCTATAGTGTACTAAACTGTTGTCTATTAGGCTAATGGAAGTTTCATTCATTTACAGCATAATCTTTGTAATACTTACTTTTAGCCCCAGTAATGCACCTGACTCTTTTGGCATGGTAGTTCTCTTGTTAAGAATAACACGTCCAATTAAGCGATCTCCCTCTTTAGATGGTTGCCACGTTACAGGATGCTATTAGAAAATATCAGTGGAAGCAAAAAAGTGGAAGCAAAAAAGTGGAAATCTCTTCCTGTTTTACACACACAAGTAGAATCAGCTAAATTGTTATGTCACAGTAGAGATAAATCCAATTAATCTTTGACTGAATAATGTCTGACAAAATTCTCTCTGTTATAATACTATAGTTAGGGCCCTACCAAATTCAGCCATGAAAAACGCATCACTGACTGAAATCTGGTCTCCCACCATGAAATCTGATCTTTTGTGTGCTTTTACCCTATACTACACAGATTTCATGGGGGGAGACCAGCGTTTCTCAAACTGAAGGTCCTGACCTAAAAGGGAGTTGCAGGGGGGGGGTCACAAGGTTATTTTAGGAGGGGGTTATGGTATTGCCACCCTTATTCCTGTGCTCCCTTCAGAGCTGGGTGGCTGGAGAGCAACAGCTGTTGGCTGGGCGCCCAGCTCTGAAGACAGCAGCAGTGCATAAATAAGGGTGGCAATACCATACCATGCCACCCTTACTTCTGCTCTGCTGCCTTCAGAGCCGGGCAGCTGGATAGTGGCGATTGCTGACTGAGGGCCCAGCTCTGATCCCTCCCCCCGACAACTCCTTTTTGGGTCAGGACCCCTACAATTACAACACTGTGAAATTTCAGATTTAAATAGCTGAAATCATGAAATTTACTATTTTTAAAATCCTATGACCATGAAATTGACCAAAATGGACCGTGAATTTGGTAGGGCCCTAACTATAGTTCTTTACTCCTGCTTCATTAAATATTTACAATTTCCCTTCCTCATTGTAAAATTATCTCAACACCCAAAATGTGCAAGTGCAGTTATAAAACGGATTTGAAGCTTAATGCATGTAAGATGTATTTCAGCTTGTAAAAATAAATGCATTACTTTGTATTCCATTATCTTGAAAATTCCTTTTAAAAAATAACAGTCCTGTAGAATAATATTTATGTTATCCAGCTGTTTCATATATGTTCATTATATAGTAAAAGTCTAATGATCCTTTTCCCATTGGAGTCAAGGACAAAAATTCTGCTGACATCATTGGTGTCTAACTGATTGCCTAATGGATTGAAATACAATCACTCATTTGAAAAAAATCTCTATTTCAGATTAAATACTCAAGTTATTTTTCTAATATAGATTCAGATAGAAAATCTCATGCTTATTTTGATTTTCATGATCTAGAAACATTTTTTTCACATTTTTAGAACAAAGTTCTAGTATCAGTGAGCATCTTACAAGACTGAAATTCATAATTTCATAGATTCTAAGACTAGAAGGCACCACTGTGATGCAAATGAAATAATTAACAAACCTCTTAACAATTTATTTCATACCTATAAACCTACATTGCCTATATCTTACCGAACTAATAGGGGATGTCTCTCTACTGTGCCACGTGGCAGGATCCAGCCAGTAATAATCCAAGTCACCTGGAAGAATATGAATGGAAAGAAATGTGTAATCTCCTATAGAGAGAAATGTGTGTGAATGCATCACCTGCATGCATGAATTTTAATGTACAATAATTCTATGAAGCAAATGCATAAATTATACCATGATTTGAATGATCTTAAATGTTTTAATTTAGGGACAACAATATATACTAACACTTCAAAAATAAAAATGTGTCACAGTACAAAGACCTTCAATTTCTCAATAGTTCACTGAATATCTGCTGCGTGCCTCAACTTGACTTTCTGTGCTGCTGAAACCCACCTTCCAGTGATAAATGCCCCCTTTCATACCTCTCATCCTTACTGTGATGAACACATAGTGCCAGTCCTTTAGAGAGCTAATTATGATTCTAGAGGAAGCTGCCACTAAAAAGAGACATTTGGTTACAGCTGACCCAGAGGATGGGCCAACAGCAAACCACAAGAAGAAACTATGAAATGGTGCCTGCGCACAATGATGATGAGTACTCTAGAGATGCACAGTTCAGGAAACACACAGAGAGAGCCAGCCATAAAGGAATGCAACACAGGCTACCAAACAAAGTACCAGTACGGGCACAGGAAATAATGCCAACAGATTTAATTCAAGGTTGTGGTTTTAATTTTTGTTCAGGACAGACAGAGGTGACATGCATTATGTGTAGAGAGAAGAGACTACTGATAATGCATGCTGGGGCAATCATGAATCAATTGGGTGTTGTAGGGGAATCTCAGAGGATGTGTTCGGGAGGACTTGGGAGCAAGTGCAAGTGGAATCACAGAACCAGTGTTATGAGGGACTTTGAGTGAGGAGTGAGTGCTGCATGCACTGGGGATGAAGTGATAAAGGATGTCTAAGCTCACAGGGGGCTGTGTAATGGGGAGGGCTGGAGAACAAATGACTTGGCAGTTATTTTGACCTACCAAATATGGAATGTAACTTTACGATGAGAGGGATGGCTGCAAAGGGTGTTGGGAAGGACTTGGGAGAATGAGACAGGATGGAATGGAACAAGTGGGAAGAGAGAGCCTGATGCAATGAGAACAGAGCCTGGTATGTTGTTTTTTTGTTTTTTCAACTTTTATTTATTTATTTGCAAAAGATCATTTCTCTTTTTTAAAACACAATATTTATATGCCCCATGTACTCTATTACCTTTCATATCTTTGCATTAATATTACCCTTTGTGACAATATAGAGTATTATCAAAAGCAATAGTTGAAGATGAAAAGGGCAAATTATTCTAAACCCTTTTTGAGATGCTAGTTGTATTTATATACCTGATCTTGGCCCCAAAGTGGACAATTTTTTAAGTTTAAATAAAACTGGTGATGTAAAGGAACAAATTAAAACTAGACATTTTGATCATTTACCATGCAAATCGATAAAAGAAAACTGAACTATGTAGGCTAAATTCAGCCCTGGAAGTAATTGGAGTTGTCCCACCAAACAATTCATCTTTTAACAAGGGCTTAATTTGGACCTTTACTTTCATATCTGGCACGTAGTCTCCCCTCAATTTGTTGGTGATTCTTTGCTATGTTTGGAAAAAACAGCTCGTTAAAGAAAGTTTAACATTGCCTGCCTTCAAACATATATGTACATTATTTTCCTTATGTTTTTAAATGATGTTTTTAAATGATGACAATTCATGCCCCACAGTCTGTACTGGCAGAGGGTATATTGTGGAGAAAATCTGCACATACTTGTCTCGTGATATGCTTAGGCACGCTTTGGTGATTATTAAAAACCCTGTGGTGAAATCCTGACCCATTGAAGTCAATGGGAGTTTTGCCATTGACTTGAGTGAGGGCAGGATTTCACTTCTAATATGTATTTTACTTCAGAAAATCCCAATTTACTTTTTAGACACACTTTAGACAAAGTGCCTGGGTGCTTTTATTAACTTTTAGCAAGTATAACTATATAAGTGAAGAACACTTTTAGATCATTACTGTTACAGATACATAGAAATAAACTCCAAACAAAATGGGATATCAGTGACTAAAACCAAACCAAAAACTAAATATAATGTTAACAACAGTAACTTTTCTTACCAACAACAACAAAAAGAACCTTTATATTTTTATCTTCACATCTCAATGTGGCTTGTGTCATGTTTTATATACTGCATATCCCCATCACTAGGAGTTGGGATTTCTCAAAACTATGTGTTCATTCAAATTGCTTTAACCGAAGGAGCGATAAACCAGCCCAATACCAAGGGGTCACAAATCCCTACCATGAAATTTTTTCATAACTAGCTAATACAATCTCAAATTAGTGTCTGAGTGTCTTTTTTAGTGTACATAACAAATGTTAAAAACTTTGTATAATGTAATAAATTTCTAACAAGTGTTGGCCATAGTATCAGACTACTGAAAAACTGAACCTGCTGGACCACAAATTCCAATTCCTTCCTCACTGCAAATGATAGGAGTCCCCATGTCAGTACAGTGTGTTTTATATATAGTTGGATTTCCAGTAAATTCCACACCTCAGAGTCCTCAAATGTCTATATACTGTATTTTTCCTGTTTCTCTATGTCTATGGATTTCATTCTCTTACAGGTGTTTAGATGCCAATTATGTGGACTAAAGGAGGCAGGGGTCCTATGGAAAAAATTGGATGTGATCATGTAATATGCACAAGGGGGCTGAACGAAGGTTGTACCCCACCCTCCACTGCTATCCCCCTTGGTTCCTGCCTGCGCCCACACTCCTGTCCCTGTCCATCTGCTCTTATCCTTCCTGCCCTGTCCCTCCCATCCCCAAGCTTCTGCTCATGTCTTCCTTCCTCTCCCTGCTCTCCTCTTCCTCCTGCCCTGACCATGACGTGGCCTCATCTGCTCCTTCCCTCTCTCCTGTTCACCCTCCCTGTGCTCTTGTCCCTCTCCTGTAATGTTGTTTCTTTCTCTGCACCCCAGTTTTCTGCCCCCTTTCCTCCTGGCCTTCCTCCTCCCTCTTGTCCTGCTCTTAATCCCCCTAGGCATCAAATCCCTTCCCTTCCTGCTCCCCCACACTCCTGCCTTTGTCCCCACCCCTCTCCTGTTTCTCACCTTCTGCATTTTAGTCAAGCTGCCTCCTTCTCCTCTACCCTGCACGGGCATGAACATGGAGAGCACTGCTTGGGCACCAGCAGGGGGATCCATTTCCCATGTTCAAAGTTCTGGTGCCCACAGCCACAGCAGCTTCTTGCAGCTGGGAAGAGGAGCAATTGCATGGAAAGTCCTGCTTAGTCCCTGCAGCTTGGGACAGAGCATGCCCAGAACAGATGGAATCTTTGGAGAATTTAGCTACAGAATTGGAACAAGTCTCAGCTGAGCACGTGCAAACTCCAATTTTTTTAGAGCTTATAACTTGGCCAAATTCTAGCAAGTTTTCACAGGGCAGCTAAAAGGCCTGACATCAGAGTCAACTCCTGCCAAATGTTAAGCCACTGGCCCGTAAAGCATGGAGGTGCTAAAGCTTCTCAACAAAACCATTGGAATATTTTTTTTAATATGGGCAAAGCAATATATTTTTACCAAACCTCATTCCTGAAAATACCTGAACTATTTTAATTAAAAATCCTGCTCCCTCCCCCCCCCCACCAAAAAAAAATCAGCCTGAGTCAGACACCTGGAATGGAAAATTTCAGTGAACAGCTTATATTTTGGAAAGTTATAAGCCACTGAAAACATCTTATAAAGTGTTCAGCAACCTAAACTACAACCTGGCGCCTATGCCATCTATAAGAATAGAGCAGAATAGAATACAAGTAGTATTATGATTATAATTATATAATTATGCCTAATTATAAATAATACCAGCTACAGGATTTCCACCACATCCTACAAGAGATGGTAAATTTCTTACTTGATAATTTCCTTTCTCTTAGCAGCATCTCCCACAATTTTGATACATATGGGCTATTTAGGATGACCAGACAGACAGAGTGAAAAATTGGGACAGAGGGTGGAGGGTAATAGGAGCCTATATAAGAAAAAGATCCAAAAATCGGGACTGTCCCTATAAAATCGGGACATCTGGTCACCCTACTGCTATTATCCTCCTGTCTGCAATTTCCAGAGGCAGTTCAAAGGCTGTAGTTCAGCCTGTGCTAACCGTGCCCTTTTCTCTGGCCTGCTGACAGATGATTCATTCCATAGTTGTGTAAAAACTCATAGAATATGATTAGTAAGAATAACTTAAATGCCAACCAATAACCTATGTACTGTTGGCTACAGCCTACTAGCACAACTATCAAAAATAAACACTGTCCCTTGCTTAGGAAGAGAACCAGAGAGGGTAGAATTGTGGGAGACACTGTAAACAGAAAGGAAATTATTGGGTAAGGAATTTACCATTCTGCAGCTCAGTGTCTCCCACAAATCTGATACATATGGGAAGTAGCAAGCAGTGAACAGCAGTAGTTAGGGAGAATTAAACACAGAATGAAATAGGGAAGACCTCACTAAGTTAATTGCCCAAAATTGTAAAGCTACTACTGGACCACTGCCTGAAGGAGGCCTCTGCAGAGGACAGAAAGTCCATGTTACAGTGCCTAATAAAGGTGTTAACTAATGACCACCTTGCTGCCCTGTAGATCTCTGCAGTGGAAGCACAAGCTCCTTCTGCCCACAAAGTCAACATAAATATTGCAGTGTGTGCTTTGGTGCCATCTGGACAGGAGTAACTGATGCCTCATATGTTTCTAAGATACACAGCTTGATCCATGTAGCTAGTATAGCCTGGATATCCTGAGCCCTGGGCACTTCAGATGAAAGTAGACTAACAAGGACCCTGATTTTGTTGATTTGGTGTGCTTGCTATAGATCATTAGCGCTCTTCAAACATCTAAAGTGTGCCACAGCTTTACTGCTAAATGTGGCGGGTTTGGACATAATGAAGGGAGGCATGGAAAGATGAATTAACCCTAGGAAAGAAAAATTCTGGAATTCTTAGCATCATCTTGTCATTATGGAACACACCATGAGGTTCCTGCATGGGTACAGTTGCCAGTTCAGAAACTTGTCTAGCAAACATGATGGCAACCAGAAAACAGGTTTTGATGGATAGGTAGAATGGAGATATTGATATTATTGTTTCAAAAGGGAGTTTGAACATAAGAACGGCCATAGTGGGTCAGACCCATGGTCCATCTAGCCCAGTATCCTGTTTTCCAACAGTGGCCAATGCCAAGTGCTTCAGAGGGAATGAACAGAACAGGTAATCATCAAGTGATCCATCCCCTGTCACCCATTCCCAGCTTCTGGCAAACAGGCTAGAGACACTTCACAGCATGGTTTTGCATCCCTGCCCATCCTGGCTAAGTGTGGGGCTTTTAACACCAGTGGTAGGCCTCACTTGAGAAAGATTGGTCTAACTACAGGTTTAGCCAGTCTGACTGCTCGGAGAAATCTGGGTATCTGAGGGTTCTCTGTGAATACGAGGCTACAGCTGACACCTGGCATGCTATGAAGTCCCTTGTCTATACCTTCCTGAAGAAAGTCCAAGATAATTGGGATTCCAGGATCCTTGGGATTATTATTGTGTTCTTGAAACCATGAGCTAAACTTAGTCCAGATGGAGGAATAGGCCTTTAGGGTTAAAGCTCACCTGGAGAAGAAGAGAGTTCCAATCACTTTGGAAGATAATCCTGGCATGGCTAATTCTTCCCTCTCAATAGCCAGGCTGTCAGATGTAGACAGTCTGGGTCTGGATGGAGGAATGGCCTTTGGTAAAAGGTGTCTGGTTTACTGATAGCTACAATGGTGGTTCCAATTTCAGTTCTATCAGATCGGAAAACCATAATCTCTTTGGCCAGTGTGGAGCTAGCACTATCAACATTGCTGCTTCTTGCCTTATCTTCTGGATCACCTTTCCCCAAAAGTGGAAAGGGAAGGAATGCATATAAGAGGCCTTGTAACTATCTGAGGAAAGAGCACCCATCCCCAGGGAATCCGCTTCCCTGGTGAAGTACATCGGCCACTTTGCGTTCTTGAGACTGGCGAACAAGTCGACTGACAGAAGGCCAAACTTCTGCAAAATCAGACAGAAGACTTCCTGATTCAGGCACCACTCTGCCTTTTTGTAAAGTTCTCCTTTTATATGTATTGCTCCTCTAGAAGGGAGAGATCTCACTGCCCATTCCATTATCTCCATTGCTTCTGTGTGTAGAATTACACTCCTTGTTCCACTTTGTTTTTTGATATATACCACAGTTGTGTCTATTTCCATTCTCATGCGAACTACCTTTGTGGAGGTAGTCAAGGAGCTCTTCTTGGTGTTTATCACAAATCTGTGTGCTTGAAGCAGATCCAGTGTCCGCATTGTGGCACTACGTGCTGCTGCTTTGGTCAGAGTAATGATCAAGATGTTGTCTAGGAAGGGATACAGGGGAGTGCTCTGAGACCTGAGTCTGGCTATTATTACCACCAGCATCTTAGTAAAAACTCTAGGGGCTGACAAAATGGGTGCATATGATACTGGTAGTGGGCTGTGCTGTACGCAAATCTCAGCAGTGTGTGGTGTCATGGTCATATGAGAATGTGGAGATGCGCATCTGCTAGATCCACAGAAGTGAAAAAAGACATAGATGTTCCTGTTGAAGCTAGGGCATCCATACAGAATCTCATCTTCTTCATCCATTTGTTGAGCTGCTTGAAATCCAAGATGGCTCTGATCCTCCATATGCTTCTGGACAATGAAAAAAAAAATTGAGTACTTTTTATTGCTTTATATTGCTCCTATTTCCAGGAGATGTGAGATTTCATTTAACATCAGCTCACATTTTATGGAGTCGCTTGGGATGGGGGATTGGATGAGGTGGGGAACTTAGTTTAGGGGAGTATTCACAACTCACTTCTCTTTTACCCATTTGTCTGTGGTCATTTGAGAGCATTCACCTGAGAAGTGGAAAATTCTGTCTCCTAGATTCAGGCCTGGGTCGAGTCACATTAATTTATTGTCATGGTGGGCTGTCAGAGGCAACGGATCCCCCTTGGGATTTTCCAACTGATTCCCAGTTCCAGGATTTTCCCGATATACCTGTTCCTTTCCTCTGTTATCTTTGTTAGGATGGATGAAGGGAGCCTTTTTTGTCTGTTGCTAGGTTTGTTGTTCCTCCTTAGAGCACTGAGTTGGAAAGGGAGGGACTATGTCAGTCTGGCAGGGCTTTCTGTAACTATTTTGTCTAGTTTTTCCCTAAAGAGGTGAAAACCTGTGAATTCAAATGAGCACTGAATTTGTTTGGAGTGAGCGTCAACCTTTCAGACACAAAGCCAGGTATGGTGTCTGGCTGCTGACATACATTCCGAGGTCCATCTTAAAAATCTCTTAGCATCTATTGAAGTATCTGTCACAAAGACAGTTGGTAGGGAAATTTTCTTAAGTGCAGACTGCAAGTCAGGATGGCTCTTGCAAAGCATGTAGCTGCCAGAGATGCTCTAAGAGTAGCCAGCAAACGCTCAAAGTCCCTTCTAAGGGTAGCTTCCACCTTTCTATCAGTTGGCTCTTTTGGGAAAGAAATCCCCTTCGGACTGGATTACCATATCTTCTGCTAGAGATGCCATTGCAGCATCAACTTTTGGTGTATCTGTAATGGCATTTTTTGGCTCTTGCAGCTTGTAACATCTAAGTGCATGGCTACTTTTACCCATATCAGGGGTTTCCTGTTCCTCTCTGCTCACATGCTGGAAGGATGGGTGCAGCGGGATTGCTGTCTCAGGTGAGGATTTAGAAGGCAGGTATTTCCCTTTACGCGTGTCCTCTAGTGCCTGCTCAGGTTAGATCTAGATTGTTGATGCATCCTTTTTGCACATGGTTTCAAACATTTCAGGGGAAAAAATCTGTGTTGCATTTTTCCATCTCCTGCTCAGAGCCTGAATCTGAGAGTTCCCCTTCGTCAGGGGAGATGGAAGTGTCTGAACCAGAGAACAAATAATTCTTAGGTTTTTTATACTTTTTATTTTTCTTTCAGGTTTTTTTTAAGCCTTTCTGGCTGTGGCCAGGGCATTTTTTGTGTGGCTTGCTTTATGCAGTGCCTTGAACCCTCTGAATATGTCTTCCTCCATGTCCTCCCCTTAGGGTCCCAATCACCCTGCCCAGGGATGGGGTTTCATTGCCGGAATACCCTGATTTGAGCTGAGAAGAAGGGGAGGCAAGTAAGAGCCCCGCTTCTCTCCCCAGGATCTTAGGATCTATTTTAGGACTTGGGGGTAGGATGGGATCTGAAGCCCCTCAAAGGTTCCCCTCCCCCAGTCCTGTTCTGCCCTAGGACTTACCCCTTTGGCTGAAGTCCTTGTCCTTAATAACTCTCTCTGCTCTGCTTCTCCAGATCAGGATTTTCTGTATTGGAGTCACGGCTTTTTGGAATGGGGGGACCCAACATGCCTGTCCGACTCAGAGCCCCATGTCCTAGCAATGCAAGGGTTGGCTGGCTGAGAGCAGGCAGGGCACAATTCATCCTCCAAATAATCTGTGAAGGCTGCCCCAAAAAGAGAACACCGCTTGGATTTACCTTAGTGTTTGCACAACAGCTCTGCCATGCCTGAGCAAGCCAGAGTTCGGCTGGGAGGGACTGCAGTGCTGGCTCCAGGTGGCTAAGAGCACCCTCACTGCTCCACAGCTGATCCAAGAGAGGGAGAAAAAAGAAACATCTGCTCGCTATTGCCCGAAAAAAATGATAAAATAATAAGCTGACAAAAAAAAAAAAAGGTTACATGCAAAGTGAACTACTGCTTGACTGCTGCTATAGAGCGGAAGATATGGAGCAGGCTGGAGCAAGGAGCATGGCTATCATGGGCTGTGAGATAGCTTTGAACTGCCTCCGGAAACTGCAGACAGGAGGGGAATAGCTCATACGTATCAGAATTGTGGGAGACACTAAGCTCAGAATTTATTAAGTGATTTTTCTTAACATCCAGGCTAAATTATCTTACACTTAATTTCTTATTTTAACTCATAATTACAGTGTCTTGGAATGCTCCAAACAAATCCATCCTTTTGCTATAATTGCCATTCTTCAAATATTTGTGGTTTTTTCCAGATCATTTCTTAGTCTTTTTACCAAAGCTATCCATATCTAGTTCTTTTAACCTTCCCTTGTAGGACAGACAAAAGTCTGGCCTAATCACAGATTTTGTGCCAATATAACTATTTTAGGGATGTGATTTTTTTTTACTGAAATAGTTATATCACTAAAAACCATACTGTAGATGTGACTATAGCAGTATAAAAGTGCTCATACCAGCAAAGATTGTTCTCCTTCCTGTATGAGAAGGGGAATAAGTTATACTAGTATAAGCATTTTTTATATAAAAGTATCTATATCTATGTATATATAATACACACACAGGTATGATTAAAGCAGTAGAACTTTTGTATGCAGACATGTTCCACTTTATTCCTCTACCCTGAATCCCCTTTTTATGCCATTCTTGTATTATATAATAATAGAAATGTAGGATTGGAAGGGACCTCAAGAGGTCTTCTAGTCAGTCCCCTGCCTCAGGATAGGACTAAATATTATCTAGACCATCTCTGACAGGTGACTGTCTAACCTGCTCTTAAAAATCTCCAATGATGGAGATTCCACAACCTCCCTATGCAATTTCAGTGCTTAACTACCCTGACAGGATGTTTTTCCTAATGTCCAACCTAAACCACCCTTGCTGTAATTTAAGCCAATTGCTTCTTGTCCTGTCCTCAGAGGTTAAAGAGAACAAATTTTCTCCCTTCTCTTTTTAACAACCTTTTATATACTTGAAAACTATTATCATGTTATATACTTGAAAACTGTTATCATGTCCCCCTCAGTCTTCTCTTCTCCAAACTAAGCAAAACCAATCTTCCCTCATAAGGCATGTTTTCTAGACCTTTAATCATTTTTGTTGCTCTTCTCTGGACTTCCCCTAATTTGTCCACATCTTTCTTGAAATGTGGTGCTCAGAACTAGACACAATACTACAGCTGAGGCCTAATCAGCACAGAGTAGAGTGGAAGAATTACAAGGGGTACAAAATATATCGGAAGGCCAGAACAGGTCGTGCGGGTGGGGGAATGGCACTATATGTGAAAGAAAGCGTAAAATCAAATGAAGTAAAAATCATAAATGAATCAAACTATACCATAGAATCTCTATGGATAGAAATTCCATGCTCTATAATAAGAATATAACGGTAGGGATATATTATCGACCACCCGACCAGGATGGTGATAGTGACTGTGAAATGCTCAAGGAGATTAGAGAGGCTATTAAAATAAAAAAACTCAATAATAATAATAATGGGGGATTTCACTTATCCCTGTATTGACTGGGTACATGTCACCTTAGGACGGGATGCAGAGAAAGTTTCTTGACACCTTAAATGACTGCTTCTTGGAGCAGCTGGTCCTGGAACCCACCAGAGGAGAGGTAATTCTTGATTTAGTCCTAAGTGGAGCACAGGATTTGGTCTAAGAGGTAAATATACCTGGACCACTTGGTAATAGTGACCATAATATAATTAAATTTAATATCCCTGTGGCAGGAAAAACACCACAGCGGCCCAACACTGTTGCATATAATTTCAGAAAGGGGAACTATAGAATAATGAGGAGGTTAGATAAACAGAAATTAAAGAGTACAATGGCAAAAGTGAAATCTCTGCAAGCTGCATGGAAACTTTTTAAAGACACCATAATAGAGGCTCAACTTAAATGTATACACCAAAATAAAAAACCTAGTAAGTGAACCAAAAAAAAGACCCACCGTGGCTAAACAACAGAGTAAAAGATGCAGTGAGAGGCAAAAAGGCATCCTTTAAAAAGTGGAAGTTAAACCCTAGTGAGGAAAATAGAAAGAAGCATAAACACTGGCAAATGAAATGTAAAAATACAATTAGGAAAGCCAAAAAAGAATTTGAGGAACAGTTAGCCAAAAACTCCAAAAGTAATAGCAATTATTTTTTTTAAGTACATCAGAAGCAGGAAGCCTGCTAAACAACCAGTGGGGCCACTGGACGATCAAGGTGCTAAAGGAGCATTCAAGGATGATAAAGACCATTGCGGACAAACTAAATTAATTCTTTGCATTGGTCTTCACAGCTGAAGAGTCATTCTTTTTAGGTAACAGATCTGAGGAACAGTCACAAATTGAAATATCATTAGAGGAGGTTTTGGAACAAATTGATAAATTAAACAGCAGTAAGTCACCAGGACCAGATGGTATTCACCCAAGAGTTCTGAAGGAACTCAAATGTGAAATTGCAGAACTACTAATGGTAGTCTGTAACCTATCATTTAAATCAGCTTCTGTACCAGATGACTGGAGGATAGCTAACGGGATGCCAATTTTTAAAAAGGGCTCAGCGGTGATCGCAGCAATTACACTCCTGTAAGCCTGACTTCAGTACCGGGCAAACTGGTTGAAACTATAATAAAGAACAATATTGTCAGACATATAGATGAACATAATTTGTTGAGGAAGAGTCAACATGGTTTTAGTAAGGGGAAATCATGCCTCACCAATCTACTAGAATTCTTTGAGGGGGTCAACAAACATGTGAACAAGGGGGAGCCAGTGGATATAGTGTACCTGGATTTTAAGAGAGCCTTTGACAAGGTCCCTCACCAAAGACACTTAAGCAAAATAAGCTGCCGTGGGATAAGAGGGAAGGTTCTCTCATGGAATGGTAACTGGTTAGAAGATAGGAAACAAAGGGTAGGTATAAATGGTCAGTTTTCAGAATGGAGCGAGGTAAATAGTGGTCTCCCAGGGGTCTGTTCTGGGACCAGTCCTATTCAACATATTCATAAATTATCTGGAAAAGGGGTAAACAGTGAGGTGGCAAAATTGGCAGATGATACAAAATTACAAAAGATAGTTAAGACTCAGGCAGACTGCGAAGAGCTACAAAAGGATCTCTCAAAATTGGATGACTGGGCAACAAAATGGCAGATGAAATTTAATGTTGATATATGCAAAGTAATGCATATTGGAAAGCATAATCCCAACTAAATTAGCTGTTACCACTCAAGAAAGATCTTGGAGTCATTGTGGATAGTTCTCTGAAAACACCCAGTCAATGTGCAGCGGCAGTCAAAAAAGCGAACAGAATGCTGGGAATAATTAAGAAGGGGATAGAAAATAGGACGGAAAATATCATGTTGCCTCTATATAAATCCATGGTACGCCCACATCTTGAATAATGTGTGCAGATGTGATCACCCCATCTCAAAAAAAAAATATTGGAATTGGAAAAGGTTCAGAAAAGGGCAACAAAAATGATTAGGGGTATGGAACGCTTCCGTATGAGGAGAGATTAATAAGACCAGGACTTTTCAGCTTGGAAAAGAGACGGCTAAGGGGAGATATGATTGAGGTCTATAAAATCATGACTGGTGTAGAGAAGGTAGAGAAGGAAGTGTTGTTTACTACTTCTAATAACACAAGAACTGGGGCCACCTATTGAAATTAATAGGCAACAGGTTTAAAACAAATAAAAGGAAATATTTCTTCACACAACACACAGTCAACCTGGAGAACTCCTTGCCAGAGGATGTTGTGAAGGCCAAGACCATAACTGGGTTCAAAAAAGAACTAGATAAATTCATGGAGGATAGGTACATCAATGGCTATTAGCCAGGATGGGCAGGAATGGTGTCCCTAGCCTCTGTTAGCCAGAAGCTCGGAATGGGTGACAGGGAATGGATCACTTGATGATTACCTGTTCTGTTCATTCCCTCTGGAGCACCTTGCACTGTCTGAAGACAGGATACTGGGCTAGATGGACCTTTGGTCTGACTCAGTAGGGCCATTCGTATGTTCTCATGTCTTGCTTACAACACTCCTGCTAATCCTGGAATTATGTTTGCTTCTTTTTACAATAGTGTTACGCTGACTCATATTTAGCTTGTGATCCACTATGACCCCCAGATCCCTGGGTCCCATGAACCAAAAAAAATGTTGGTTACATAGACATGATGTTTTTCTTCTTATTGTTAAGTGTGTGTGTGTGCGTGTGTGTGTGTGTGTGTGTGTGTGTGTGTGTACCTTTACTCTGTTATTGCTATCTCGATTAGCAAAAATTTTAAAGCAAAAAATTGTAAAGCAACAAGAACAATTTCAGGAAGTTTACAAAAGAACATGTTTCTAATTACCAAATGAGTAACTTCTTAGAAAGTTTTAACTAGTGCTTTAAAACAGATTTTTAAAACACCCATCCGAATGTAAAGTCGTGGAGCAATTCAAACAAATGATGTCCTATGAAAATAAGCATATTAAAAAGCTGTGCTGGAGATTTTTCTACATTAAAGAAAATCTCAAAGGAATTAATGATCAATGATCATGACTTACTCCAAGGTATATGATGAAAAAAATACATCACATTACAACTCATGTTTTACCTATGATTAATGATGGAATGAAACCGATAAATGCATATTCATCAAAATGTACTTCCTGAAGAAAAAATTCAAAATGCTGTGTCCTGTCAATGATGAAATATATTCTCTGTTATTATCTTTTCTACTGTGTAATTAATATTACTGGACTATGGGAGATAGAGTTGATTTGTAATTGCATCAGTTTAACTGGAATAAATTTATAGAATATTTGATGAATAGTATATGCCCCAGTCTTCAATCAGAATGTGGAAATAAACAAAACTGACTATCCTCATCTATTTACTTATAATACCCAATCTTATCCCTCCCAACTCCCAGCACTACAATATATCCCACTTGATTTATAAGTATCTAAGACTGGTTGTTACGGAAATGATCCCTTCAAAATCAGGATAACGGATATTTTTCAGCAACAAAGTAGTGACTCCTTCAAATATGTCTCCCTAATAATGTTATGCCCATCGTATCAGCAAATTTGACCATTTTGGGTGAAATCCTTCCATTAAATCAGCAGGGCAGATATGAGGTAAATAGCAAAAATGATGGATTTATCCGAACTGCAAAGCTGAAATGTGGCTTTGCCTGAGGCTTCCAGGCTAAAAAGAGATTTCTGCAACCTCCTTGCCACATTCATATTGGCTTCCAAAAGATCTTGCATAGTGAAAATGAGCTGCCCAGAAATGCTGCTACAAATCCAAATTCTATTTGGAAATTTATTGAAATGTAGAGAATATTAGATGGAATAGATATTGTGCTCAAATGGTTCACCAGATAAGTAGCTGCTACCTCAGTTGTAGACATATTAGGCAAATTCAGACTATATTAGCATACAAAATAGATATCTACACATTATAGAGTTGCTAATGCAAAGCCCACAAAGCAAACATTAACTTTCTTGACAATCACATTGTTTGTAGACAGTCCTTGGTGTGGAAGACAAGTCTTCCAAGGTCCCAGGGAGTTGGGAGAGCAATTCTGAAAATGTTCTACAGCTCTTTTGTGCAAAATGAAGGAAAACTGTATCCACGTCCTTCAGACCGCTACACAGAAAATTACCACAAACTCACTATCAGCACAAAGAAACTCAATCATCAGCTGGTTTGCCATCTTCCTTCACAAATAGAGTCCTCATGAGTAACAGGACTAGCTTTAGAGAGACAAGGTGTGTGAGGTAAAATCTTTTATTGGACCAACTTCTGTGGGTGAGAGAGACAAGCTTTCGAGCTTACACAGACACTCAGTGTTCACTCCTCACCTTCCAAATCTCATAAAAGCAAGCAGAGCTAATTGAAATTTGTCAAGACACATTTTACAATAATAGACAATGTTTTGCAACTTTGGGGTAAAACAGAAGTGGCATTTACAAGATATTTAGATTTTTTTAAAAAATAAGAGTATACTTGGAAGTCTTAAAATGGCGGAGTGGGCGTCAACTGCAGTAAATGTTAAGACATTTTCAACTTTGTCTTTTAATAAAGATTTTTGTGCAGGAAAATATTCATGTGCACCTTTTACGTTTTAGTAATTCTTCATGCTACTGTACATTATATTTTATATTGAAAAGTATTTTAGCAATATTTAAAATTTAAATAGTATAAATTCGTATTCCAATCCCAAACATCCAAATTTAAAGCAAATTTGCCTCAAACTCCAGACCAAAACTTAATGGTTTAGTTACATCTCTAAAATTTCAACAGGGATAAGCATACACAAAGGGATTTCATAAACAGATTTTAGAACTATTTCAAAGTTTTAAAGAAGAGAAAAGTTAAATCCATTTTGATGCTATTTATGTCTAGTCTCACAGAAACACACATCCCTGAGTCTGGAATTTTTATAAGGCTCACTTGAGCTCCAGCAAGCAGCTTCTCAGAGATTCAACTCCCACTAAACAAAATTGTATGCTCTGTTTGAACAGTCAATCTCCCTTAGGGAGAAAACATCACATGCCTGTGAATCAATAGATAACAGTTGATCCCAATGTCAGTGTGCATCAAGTTTATTAATGTCTCTTTTCTAACAGGAGTGACATGAGCCAGATGATTGGGCAAGACTTCTTCCCAGCTCCTAGGACCATTAATGACAACCTCCTAACTGCAACACCAGATCTGCATGGTGAGCAACAGGAGATGTTGCTCCTATAGGTAGGGCCCTACCAAATTCACGGCCATGAAAAACGTGTCACGGACCAGGAAATCTGGTCGTTCCCCTCCGTCCCCCTCCTTCCCCCCATGTAATCTGGCCTTTTGTGTGCTTTTACCCTATACTATACAGATTTCATGGGGTAGACCAGTTTTCTCAAATTGGGGGTGCTGACCCAAAAGGGAGTTGCAGGGGGGTCACAAGGTTATTTTAGGGGGGGTACAGTATTGCCACCCTTACTTCTACACTGCCTTCAGAGCTGCGTGGCCAGAGAGTGGCAGCTGCTGACTGATGGCCCAGCTCTGCAGGCAAGAGTACAGAAGTAAGGGTGGCAATACCATACCATGCCATGCTTACTTCTGCGCTGCTGCTGGCAGCATCTCTGCCTTCAGAGCTCCCACTCTCCAGCTGCCTGGCTCTGAAGGCAGCGCTGCTGCTAGCAGCAGCTGAGAAGTAAGGGTAGCAGTACTGTAACTCCCCCTACAATAATCTTGTGACAATCCCGCCCCCCCCCCCCCAAAATCCTTTTTGGGTCAAGACTCTTACAATTACAACACTGTGAAATTATGATTTTTTAAAATCCTATGACTGTGAAATTGACCAATATGGACTGTGAATTTGGTAGGGCCCTACCTATAAGTGGGGAGGCCATAAGAATCACTCTATACCTGGCTTGCTCAATTGAACTAACAGAAAGCGGTAGCTGTTGTCATCCTGCTGCAATTGGAATCAGGAGAAATCATTAGACTTGGATCTGCCCCGGTCTCTTGAACTAGCAGAAATGCCCTCACTACCACCAGACAGTGACAGGAGGAGGAGGTGTATTGCTGCGGGGAGAAAGAGAAGCTTGTGAAGCCCCTTCCCTCACCCTCGCCACAGCAGACTCCATCTACCATCAGTGAGGAGCAGCAACAGAAGCTGCTTTGTTGCTGACGGCAGGAGAGGCCAAGAGACCTCACTCATGAACCTGGACTTTGAACTCTAACTACACTGGAACACTTGGTAATGGAGGAGGAGAAGGACCTCGGAGTCCTGGTTGATCGCAGGATGACTATGAGTCGGCAATGTGACGTGGCCGTGAAAAAAGCGAATGCGGTCTTGGGATGCATTAGGCGAGGTATTTCTAGTAGGGATAAGGAGGTGCTGCTTCCGTTATACAAGGCACTGGTGAGACCTCATTTGGAGTACTGTGTGCAGTTCTGGTCTCCCATGTTTAAAAAGGATGAACTCAAACTGGAACGGGTACAGAGAAGGGCCACTAGGATGATCCGAGGAATGGAAAACCTGTCGTATGAAAGGAGACTCGAGGAGCTCGGTTTGTTTACCCTAACCAAAAGAAGGCTGAGGGGGGATATGATTGCTCTCTTTAAATATATCAGAGGGATAAATACCAGGGAGGGAGAGGAATTATTTCAGCTCAGTACTAATGTGGACACGAGAACAAATGGATATAAAGTGGCCATCGGGAAGTTTAGGCTTGAAATTAGACGACGGTTTCTAACCATCAGAGGGGTGAAGTTCTGGAACAGCCTTCCGAGGGAAACAGTGGGGGCGAAAGACCTCTCTGGCTTTAAGATTAAGCTTGATAAGTTTATGGAGGGGATGGTTTGATGGGATAACGTGATTTTAGTCAATAGGTCAATAACGTGCCATCGCAGGTAATTAGTATCAATGGTCAATGCGGGTCTGGCTGGAGAATCTTGCCCACATGCTCGGGGTTCTGCTGATCACCATATTTGGGGTCGGGAAGGAATTTTCCTCCAGGGTAGATTGGCAGAGGCCCTGGAGGTTTTTCGCCTTCCTCCGCAACATGAGGCAGGGGTCGCTTGCTGGAGGATTCTCTGCGACTTGAAGTCTTTAAATCATGATTTGGGGACTTCAACAGCTGAGTCAAGGGAGATAATTATTCCAGGAGTGGGTGGGTCAGCTTTTGTGGCCTGCATCATGCGGGAGGTCAGACTAGATGATCATAGTGGTCCCTTCTGACCTTAAAGTCTATGAGTCTATGAGATCGCAGCTAGCTGGCTCTTTCTTTCTCACTTATAATAGAATGAAGTAACTGCAGTGGGTGTGGGTTGGGAGTGAGAAAGGTATTAAGAAATGACAGGACTGACACCAGGAAAAAGAAGAGTTGGACTAGAGTAAAAGTGAATGAAAGAGGAAGGTAAGATTAAAATTAACACTATGCTAAACAAAAGGAGCATGAAGAAGGTGTAAGATTCCTTAGTTCAGTTTGTAATAGGAACAAACCATGTTTTGTTGTTGTTTTTATATATATATATAAAAACATGGAAATAGCAAGTCATGGACCAACTATAACAATTTTAGCACTTTGCTTTTGTTTCACCTCATTATCTGTAATTCTCTATTTACACAGTAAGTTCTTGGGAGATGCTCTTTATATGTATTTGTACAGCATAAAGCTTTTCTCTGGCACAATACAGCTAATAAATAATAATATCAAAGCAGGCTAGTAACAAAATTTTTCTGGCCCGTTCATATGAATTGTATTGTGCCAGAGAAACCAAAAATGCTTAAGCATGGCCAAATTCAGTCCCCAATTCCTTAAGGAAGGGCTAAAGAGCATCCATAGGATGAACACTTTCAGTATCAGTATCTCACATCATATGAATGTGTAAGTACTTTTTGCAGCCTCTTCTGCTCTCTATAAAGTGGCAGTGGCCGCTTACCAACATCCCCCCACTCTTGCAGGCAAGTGTAAGCTCTTTGGAAAGCCACTTACTGAAGAGGAAAGCTGCAGGGCAAAGGGGATTAAAAATTAAATCACTTTCCAGCTTTAACCCTTATTGCAACCAATAGGGAATAAGTATATCACCTCACTGCCATTATAGTGCCTCACAGCCTTTCAAAGGTTTGCAGCTTCCTTCTTTGAACAATGTTGTATTCTGTGGCTACAGCCATCTATCTAAGGAACCCTTGTCAATGTACCCACGTATGTGGGATGCTACAGTGCAAGGTATTGTTGGCAACCTGTGTCCAGGACTTTTGGTGAAGAAAACTTAGATAGACATTGCTTGAAGTATAGTGGTTGACATTAAAAGTTAACTCTACCATTTTTACCATTGGCAATAATTGCTGTTTCTAAGCATTTGTCTATACAGGAGCACTCAGGAAAATTAATCAAATTAGCTAAAGGTGTGAATGTAATGTGGATTTAAAGTGGAAACCCATTTTCAGAACATGAACCCCATGCATTAAACCCCCGCTCATTCAGAATCAAAATGGCTTTAATTAGGTTTATTTTAAAGGATTTCAATTTAAAGTAGATTCGTTAATCCCTTGCATGGACAATTAAACTAAACTGAATTAAGGTCTCTTTAATTCTGAATGAAAGTGTCCACATAGGGGTTTAATGCAGTCTAACTAATCCACTTTTAATTCACCTTTAGTTAATTTGGATTAATTTTCCTGAGTGTCCCTGAGTAGACAAGCCCTCAGATACACCACTACTGTATGGCACTGTTAGAAAACATCAACTTTTTTGCAGCAACCACTGTAAATCCCTTCCTTTGGGTGAGAGGGCTCTGTACGAACTATGGAGACACAGGAACAATATATATATATATAAAGACTTCTGACAAGAATTTAATATGGACCTTTATGTATCGATAAGCTTTAGCATAAGTTGTTTTCCACTGGATTTCATAAGACTCCTGAAATCCTTGTATTAGATAAGGGGTTCTTAAACTTTTCCATAGATCAGAATACACTTTAGTACAAAGATTATCTCATGGACACTTCCCCTCCTTCATGATCAGCAGGAGTACCTCCCCTCCCGTAACAGTTACAGAGACTACCACCTCCTCTGGCAAATAGGCAATTGCTTATATAGAAAACTAGTATTAGGATTACAGTTAGAATATTTTTATCTGCACCATCTGACTAGTCAGCTACCCATACACCACAGCCTCAAAACCTCTCTGTTAAAAAATCCAGACTCTGTGAATTTTCTCCACTATGAATGCCCTCTTTTCATAGAATCATAGAACTGGAAGGGACTTCAAGAGGTCATTTAGTCCAGTCCCCTGCACTCAAGGCAAGATTAAGGACTAGACCATCTCTGACAGGTGTTTGTCCAACCTGCTCTTAAAATTCCCCAATGATTGAGATTCCACAACCTCCCTAGGCAATTTATTCCAGTGCTTAACCACTCTGACAGTTAGGAAGTTTTTCCTAATGTCCAACCTAAACCGCCCTTGCTGCAATTTAAACCCATTGCTTCTTGTCCTAGCCTCAGAGGTTAAGAAGAACAAATTTTCTCCCTCCTCCCTGTAACAACCTTTTATGTACTTGAAAACTGTTATCATTTACCCCCTCAGTCTTCTCTTCTCCAGACTAAACAAACCCAATTGTTTCAATCTTCCCTTATAGGTCATGCTTTCTAGACCTTTAATAATTTTTGTTGCTCTTCTCTGGACTTCTTCCAATTTTTCCACATCTTTCCTGAAATGTGGCATTCAGAACTGGACACAATACTCCAGTTGAGGCCTAATCAGTGTGGAATTACTTCTCATGTCTTGCTTACAATACTCCTGCTAATACATCCCAGAATGATGTTTGCTTTTACACTGTTGATTCATATTTAGCTTGAGATTCACTATGACCCCCAGATCCCTTTCCCCAGTACTCCTTCCTAAGCAGTCATTTCCCATTTTGTATGTGTGCAACAGATTGTTTCTTCCTAAGTGGAGCACTTTGCATTTCTCCTTATTGAATTTCATCCTATTTAATTCAGACCTTTTTTCCAGTTTGTCCAGATCATTTTGAATTTTAATCCTATCCTCCAAAGCACTTGCAAGCCTTCCTAACTTTATAAGTGTACTCTCTATGCCATTATCTAAATCATTGATGAAGATATTGAACAGAACCAGACCCAGAACCAGTCCCTGCAGGACCCCACTTGTTATGCCCTTCCAGCATGACTGTGAACCACTGATAACTACTCTCTGGGAACAATTGTCCAACCAGTTATGCACCCACCTTATAGCAGCTCCATCCACAAGGCTTGCTACCCTGTCAAAGAAAGCCATCAGGTTGGTTTGACATGATTTGTTCTTGACAAATCCATGCTGACTGTTATTTACCACCTTATTATCTTCTTGGTGTTTGAAAATTGATTGCTTAATTATTTGCTCCATTATCTTTCCGGGTACAGAAGTTAAGCTGACTGGTCTGTAATTCCCTGGGTTGTCCTTATTTCCCTTTTTATAGATGGGCACTATATTTGTCCCTTTCCAGTCTTCTGGAATGTCTCCCATCTTGCATGACTTTTCAAAGATAATTGCTAATGGCTCAGACATCTCCTCAGTCATCGACTTGAGTATTCTAGGATGCATTTTATCAGGTCCTGGAGATTTGAAGACATCTAACTTGTCTAATATCAGAGGGGTAGCCATGTTAGTCTGGATCTGTAAAAAGCGAGAGTCCTGTGGCACCTTATAGACTAACAGACGTATTGGAGCATAAGCTTTTGTGGGGAGCTTATGCTCCAATACGTCTGTTAATCTATAAGGTGCCACAGGACTCTGTCGCTTTTAACTTGTCTAAGTAATTTTTGACTTGTTCTTTCCCTATTTTAGATTCTGATCCTACCTCATTTTCACTGGCATTCATTATGTCCAATCGCCACCAAACTACTTGGTAAAAACTGAAACAAAGAAGTTATTAAGCACCTCTGCCCTTTCCACATTTTCTGTTATTGTTCCCTCCTCCCCCCCCCCCCCTGAGTAACGGACCTACCCTGTGCTTGGCTTTCCTCTTGCTTCTAATGTATTTGTAGAATGTTTTCTTGTTTCCTTTTACGTCCCTAGCTAGTTTGATCTCGTTTTGTGCCTTGGCTTTTCTAATGTTGTCCCTACATACCTGTGTTATTTGTTTATATTCATCCTTTGTAATTTGACCGAGTTTCCACTTTTTGTAGGACCTTTTTTGAGTTTTAGATCATTGAAGATCTCCTGGTTAAGCAAGGGTGGTCTCTTGCTATACTTCCTATCTTTCCTACGCAGTGAGATCATTTGCTCTTGTGCCCTTAATAATGTCTCTTTGAAAAACTGCCAACTGTCTTCAATTGTTTTTCCCCTTAGACTTGCTTCCCATGGGATTTTACCTACCAACTCCCTGAGTTTGCTAAAGTCTGCCTTCTTGAAATCCATTGTCTTTATTGTGCTGTTCTCCCTCCTACCATTCCTTAGAATCATGAACTCTACCACTTCACTTTCACCCAAGTTGCCTTCCACTTTCAAATTCTCAACCAGTTCCTCCCTATTTGTCAAAATCAAATCTAGAACAGCCTCCCCCCAGTAGCTTTCTCCACCTTCTGAAATAAAAAAATTGTCTCCAATACATTCCAAGAACTTGTTGGATAATCTGTGCCCTGCTGTGTTATTTTCCCAACAAATGTCTGGGTAGTTGAAGACCCCGTCATAACCAAGTCCTGTGCTTTGGATGATTTTGTTAGTTGTTTAAAAAAAGCTTCATCCACCTCTTCTTCCTGGTTTGGTGGTCTGTAGTAGACCCGTACCATGACATCACCCTTGTTTTTTACCCCTTTTATCCTTACCCAGAGATTTTCAGCAAGTCTGTCTTTTATTTCTATCTCAACCTCAGTCCAAGTGTACACATTTTTAATATGTAAGGCAACACCTCCTCCCTTCCCCCCCCCCCGCCTGTCCTTCCTGAGCAAGCTGTATCCTTCTATACCAATATTCCAGTCATGCGTATTATCCCACCAAGTCTCCGTGATGCCAACTATGTCATAGTTGTGTTTATTTACTGGCATTTCAATTTCTTCCTGCTTATTCCCTATACTTCTCGCATTAGTATACAGACATCTAAGATACTGACTTGATTTTTACCCCCACAGTTTTGTCTTGTCTCTCCCTTATTTCTGCTATAACAGCCTATGCTCCCCCCAGATTCTGACCCTTCTCCCAGGTCTCCATGTTTTTGACTTACCTGTGGGCTTTGGTCACCTGCCTCTGTCAAACCTAGTTTAAAGCCCTCCTCACTTAGTTAGCTAGTCTGTAGCCAAATATGCTCTTCCCCTTCCTCACTAGGTGGACCCCATCTCTGTTTAGCAGTCCTTCCTTGAACAGCATCCCTTAGTCAAGGAAGTCGAAGACCTCGTGGTGACACTATCCTTGCAGCCAGGCATTCACCTCCAGGATGCATCTGTCTCTGCTGAGGCCCCTACCCTTGACTGGAAGGACTGAAGAAAACACCACCTGCGCTCCCAACTCCCTCACCCTTACTCCCAGAGCCCTGTAGTCACTTCTGATCTGCTGAAGGTCATACCTCCCAGTATCATTAGTGCCCACATGGATGAGAAGCAGGGGGTAGTAGTCAGAGGGCCGGATGATCCTCGACAATCCCTCTGTAACATCTCAGATACCTGTCAGGCAACCTACCTCCCGGGATACCATGTCAGGGTGACAGATGGGTGCCTCCGTCCACCTCAGAAGAGAGTCACCAACCACCACTATCCTTCGTTTCCTCCTGGGAATGGTGGCTGTGATCCTCCCAGCCTTGGGGGTACATGGCTCGGGGTACAGAACAAGGAGTAATGGTCTCAAGTTGCAGTGGGGGAGGTTTAGGTTGGATATTAGGAAAAACTTTTTCACTAGGAGGGTGGTGACGCACTGGAATGGGTTACCTAGGGAGGTGGTGGAATCTCCTTCCTTAGAGGTTTTTAAGGTCAGGCTTGACAAAGTCCTGGCTGGGATGATTTAGTTGGGGATTGGTCCTGCTTTGAGCAGGGGGTTGGACTAGTCCTGAGGTCCCTTCCAACCCTGATATTCCATGATTCTATGGCTTCTCCTCCTCCACCTTTGGAGGTGATTTCTCATAGCTCCTTGCCAGGGCAGCATAATGGTTCTCCATCAACATGGTGGGTGGGTTGGGAGTAGGGGTGGAGCACTGCCTGCTGCCAGAAGTAACCAGCAGCCAGTGTCCTCCCTGTACCAGAGTCTTATCCTCCTCCCCGGGTGGCATGACAGCAGTCCTCTGTAGCTGGATAGTGTCCTCAGCCTTGGAAGTCTCCATATGAATATTGTCAATGAATTCCTCATGTGCACAAATGCTCCTAAGCCTGGCCACCTCCTCCTGTTGCTCTCCCACTTGCTTCCTGAGAGATTCCACCAGCAGGCACCTCTCACACTGGATGGTCCCCCCAGCCTGGCTTTCTGTGAGTGGGAAATGAAGGCCACAGTCTCTGCAAATCCACACCAGGATCTGGGTGCAGGCATTTTCATTTAGCCTGACCATCTTCTTTGACAAAAAAACTTTATATTGTGTCTCTTGCTCACAATCCTCAGCACCTCTTCCCCTGTCTTCTTAAGCCCTCTCCCAGCTGCTTCCTCCATTTCCATCACTGCCCAGGATCTTGTTGATTTTTTTCAAAGTTATAATGGATGCCACCCAGCATGAACTCCCTTCTAGATTTTCTTCAAATCCCTTTTCTCCATTCCTCTCACTCTTCTCTGCTTTATCCTGGTATCTGGCTCTGAAGTGTCCAAGCTTCTGTCAACCACCATCCCCTTCAGTCTAACCCCTCCTACCTTCTGATCTTCTCTGCTCCTTTCCTAATGCTGACTCTACCCCCATGACCTCAATCATTTTCTCTCCTCTGGCAAAATATACAATTGTCTCTGCTAACATCAATCACTATCACTTAATCCATCTCCTCTCTAAATGCAATCCCCATCTCCTTCTCTCTCTTCATTGCTAAACTCTCAAATACGATGTGTATTACTGTTCCCTTCTCTTACTATCTTGATCCCCTACAATCTGGCTTCCATTCCTTTACTTTACTTCACCTGCCCTTGTTCAAGATTTCATCCAATGACCATTTATTGGTCAGATCTGAAGGGGTGAGATTCTGTCCTATGCCTCTGTAATACTGATAGACCCCGGTCATTGGTGGATAGGATTGAACCTGGGAGCTCTGGAGCTAAATGCATGAGCCTTTACTGCATGAGCTAAAAGCCACAGGCCTCTTAGCTAAGGCTGTAGAGCATAGAATTATAGACGATTAGGGTTTGAAGAGACCTCAGGAGGTCATCTAGTCCAACTCCCTGCTCAAGGAAGGACCAGCCCCAACTAAATCATCCCAGCCAGGGCTTTGTCAAGCTGAGCCTTAAAAACCTCTAAGGATGGAGATTCCACCACCTCCCTAAGTAACCCATTCCAGTGCTTCACCACCCTCCTAGTGAAATAGTGTTTCCTAATATCCAACCTAGACTTCCCCCACTGCAACTTGAGATCATTGCTTCTTATTATGTCATCTGCCACCACTGAGAACAGCCGAGCTCCATCCTCTTTGGAACCCCCCTTCAGGTAGTTGAAGGCTGCTATCAAATCCCCCCTCACTTTTCTCTTCTGCAGACTAAACAAGCCCAGTTGCCTCTGTCTCTCCTCGTAAGTCATGTGCCCCAGCCCCCTGATCATTTTCGTTGCCCTCCACTGGACTCTCTCCAATTTGTCCACATCCTTTCTGTAGTGGGGGTGGGGGGCTGTTCAACCTCTTCCATCCAATTTTACTCTCTAAAGTCTGCCCTAGGCAACTTCATCCATTCACATGGCTTTATTTATGCCTATGTCTTCATCTCCCAGGCCTACCTCTCCACACCTTTCCCTCCATTCAGACTGAGAACTCTGATTGTCTCTGACACATCTTTTTTTATGTCCTCCCACCAGCCCAAATACAACATGTTATGCCACCTCTTTCCTCCTTTACTGTCGACAATTTCACTATACTCCCTGTCCTACAGACACTAAATATTTGGGTCATTTTTAACTTGTCTCTCTTTATACTGACACATAGACACTGTCACTAAATCATGCCAATTTTATCAGCACAATTTCTCCAAAATATGTACATTCCTCTCCATAAATACTACTTGTACAGGCTTTGATGACCTCGCACCTGGACTACCGCAATCTCCACCTCTTTGGCCCTCCTGAAATTTGCCTTACTCTCACCTCTAACTCATCTCCTAAAAAAATATTTACTTTGTCCACCACTACAACTATATTTCCCTTCGCTTCCTACCAACAACCCACCAAAATTTTTCGCTGGCTCCCAACTGCATCCTAAATTAAATTCAACACCCTCTCTCTCTCCCCTTCAAGGCCCTCCACAACTTGCCTCCTTTTGACATAACTGTTCATCACCTGTCCCACACCTGAAGGTGCTTATCTGAGTGTCCCTTTTGGGCTTTTCTACACTGGGGTGAAATTCTGGCTCCACTGATGTTAACAGCAAAATTTCCATTGATTTCAGTTAGACTGGGATTTCACAGCAGGATTTTTAATTGTTTTAACACGTTAACTAACATGATTGAAATCTTAGAAAAGACAAACTCTGTGTGATCTTCCATTTCCTCCTCCATGCTTTTTTTCATGCAACCATTATACATGAAATCCCCTTCCTGATCCCATCTACTAGGCCTCCATCTTCTCCTTTACATCACTTCTCTCAAAGCCCAGGTCATAGAATATCAGGGTTGGAAGGGACCTCAGGAGGTCATCTAGTCCAAGCCCCTGCTCAAAGCAGGACCAATCCCCAGACAGATTTTTGCCCCAGATCCCTAAATGGCCCCCCTCAAAGATTGAACTCACAACCATGGGTTTAGCAAGCCAATGCTCAAACCACTGAGCTATCCCTCCCGCCACTCACAATCTCAGCAGGTCAACTGGCTCGGGCTCGCACTACAGAGCTAAAAGTGGCACTGTAGATGTTCCCACTCAGGTTGGACTCTGGGCTCTGAAACCCAGGGGGGAGGAGGAGGAGGGAGGATCTCAGAGACCAGGTGAAGGCCAAAGTGAAAGTATCTACACTGATATTTTTAGACCTGCAGCGCAAGTCCCACAAACCCAAGTCAGTTAAACCAGTCTTTGAGACTCCCTGTTCAGGGGGTTATTTTGCAGCATACACGTACCCTAAGTAACTGCATGATCATTTTGTTTTACTTTTACATTTCCCTCTCTGAGCCTTACCTGTGTAGTTATCACCTCCTAATCTTGTCCTAATTTTGACAGTAAATTCTTTAGGAGATGGACTCTGCCCTTCCCTGTTTCATAACGTACGATGCATATATATGGTGCTATATAAGTAATAACTTATTATTAAATCATCATAATCATGAATTAAATTAATGTGCCTTTGTCTTACATATATGGCTATAAAATATTTTCTAAAATAATACACAACATAAAAATATAGAAGCACATTCCATTATGAATAAGTGAAGGCTATGAAATCTATTAAACACAGCATGATTCGGGGACACATCAATTGTCTTCTGCCAAACAGATTAACTAAAAATAATATACCTGAATAACTATTAGTTTCCTGAAGGTCAATCTTCTGAATTCTTTATCCATGACTTCTCCAACATGCAATATATTTATGAGTCAATGAGATTATTATTATTATTTTTCAGAAATGCATTTAAATTTTGGTATGTGTTTTCTAAATTCACATTCTTGTCTGAAAAATCATGCCACATAATGTCACTAATGTACCAAATTATATTTACTATACATGCTTTTAAAACAAGAATGTAACTGAAAAACAGATTTAAAAGCAAAATGGTTCCTTTATTTTCTGTTTAAGATGAAAATTAATTATAATTAATATTTTACATGCTGAGGACATGACCTTTCCCCCACTCAAACTGCATATATGAAATATTTTACATACATATATAATATCAGTGCTATAGTACCAATTGTTTACCTGTCCCTGACTGCAACGCGTGGAGTAGAAACTGGAGAAACCCAGCAAACATAGCAGCATCAGCAACAGAGTGGTTAAATAAGCACAACAGGCATCTAGCAGATTGCCGAAGTCCAGCTTGCAATAATCGCAAACCCGTAATGCAATCAAAAATCCACTTTAGTGCAAAGGAAAGTCCCTATGGTCCTTGCATTCTGATTGTAAACCAGATTATTCTGCAGTGTCAAATATTCTACAATGGTGAGACCAAGCAAGCCTGTAAGAGCTGTTGTCATCAAAACAAATCTCTGCAGTGTAGTGCTAGCATCGATTACTGCATTAGTCTATACATGCTCAGTACAATGATAAAGAGAGCCATTATAGGAGCCATTAATGATTTTAAGAGTCCACAATTAACTGTCTCATGAAACAAGATGCAAAAATGCTGCATCCTCTCTGCAGACAGTTTGAAATAAATGTTGTGTCCCCTTAAAGCTGACACAGAGAAACAGTGTCAATCTCAGGCATCAACATAATCAATTCCATTGCTGCAGTTATTATTTCTGTTTAGCAGTATTACACTGAGTTTTAATGGACTATTTAAGCACAGCGGCATGTAAAATAAACCTATCAGAAATTATGCAAAACTTCTCAACCTGTTCTAATAAATCTTAGAGTTATTTCTACTAAAGTAAATATATAATACTACATCTAGTCATGTATCACCATTATAAATTATGGGTATATTTCATGATTTTTAATATAGGTAAAGAGAAATGGGAATATGTATATCTTTGGGATTTTTTTAAAGCAAGCTTATTGATTAAAGGAACAATTTCAGGTCCATTTTGGCCAAAAATGTAATTTAAGCTTTTCCCAAACCTGAAAACAACAAAAATGTTTCCTTCATGGAAACAGTTTTGTTCTTTAGTATAATAATAAACATGTGTCTGCAGTAAATTAGATGTTGCAGAATTATAATAGTGTGAAACTGTATAGAAACTAAAGTGGAATTAACTAATTATTTTTATCTCCACAGTTAGAGAAACACAGTAAATATAAAAAAATTAAGTAAATTAGATTTTTACAATTCTTTTATCTTTAATAATACAAAGTTATTGGTAACACAGAATGTATATATTTAATGTAGTAATTAAATTACTGTAAAACCCCTGTAATTCTTGGTCATATGACCAAAAATACACATGGAATATTGCCTTAGACCTGCTTTCTCATCTCGTAAATACTCCAGAAGCAATAGTTGACACCTCATGCCATTACTGATATGTAAAGTGTGGCCAATGGGATAATATTAGCAGCAAGAAGATTAGGATATTCTGACCCTGTACTTCTCCCTGACAGGCCACTGATAGGGAAATGAGCTGGTCCAGATGGCCCCTGGAAGAGAGAGATACCAGCTTTGAAGTATCCTGGAGGAGACAGGAAATGACCCAGACATCCACTGACCAGAGAGCAGAGTCCAGCTTTTCTTCTGAAGACATTTCTTGCAGAAGGATCAAAAGAAAGACCTCCTCCAGAGGATATGATAGTTCACAGAGTCCATCCCTCCTCCAAAGACACTACCTGATCCTCTTTCCTGGAGTCTTAATATTCCCCTGAAGACTTTCCCTATTCCAAAAAGATGATTCTGCTGGCACTGGGGGATGGGAAGAGAAAGATGACAAGAGCATGCCCTTGTTTTCAAAATAAGAGGTTATGCTAGGAATTCAGAGAGCTTGAGTCTTTCCCCAATAAATAAATCTATTGGAGAAACCAAATGGGGGAAGGGAATCCCCACAAAGTTAATGACATTCATACAAAAACTTGGTCTAAGAGGCAACTTCAAAAAATGGGGTAAAATTATAACCTTCAGTTATATATTGTGCCCTTAACCTTTGGCTTTGAGAGCATGGCATACATAAATTATGCATTTTAGCCTTGCCAAGTATTTTACAGTTACTTTCATCTGAAATAGGTGATACTTGCAGGTATGTGCATGTGCTCTTATTACTCCCAAGGGCATTCTGCACCAAATTATAATAAATTCTGCATCAAAAAAATAAAAATTCTGCACACAATATTTTAAAATTCTGCAAAATTCTGCAAATTTTATTTGTCAAATAAATGTGGAGGCTCCAGCATGGCAATGGGGAGCACAGGCCATTGGCTGCACAGAGGTGGGAGATCACTGTGCAGCTCCCCCTCAGCAGTGAGGCTGAACCCAACCCTGACACAGTGCAAGGACTGGGCTGCCAGAAACACCCGAGGGGCCTGCCCTTCTGTGCCAGGTGTACCAGATGTGGGCAGGCAGACTCAGCAAGGCAGAATCCAAGTGTGGAGGGGCTTAGTGTGGGGGGATCCAGGTGTGGATTGAGAGGGTTCTGTGGGGGGCAATCTGGGTGTGGGCGGCTCAGTGGGGGATCTGGGTACGGTGGGATCTGGATGCACAGGGGCTTCTTCGGGGTTTCTGGGTACAACGGTAATAGGACTCTTCAGGGGGTCCAGGTGAAAGTGGTTGGGGCTCAGCGGGGGGGGGGCTGGATGTGGGAGAAATAGAGCTCGGCAGGGGAGCATGGGTGTGGGGGCACAGTGGGGGTCCAGATGCAGCTGGTTGGGGTTTGGTGGGGTGGGGATCTGGGTGCAGGTGGTTCGTTGGGGTGGTCCAGGTGCAGGGGGAGTGGGGTACATCGGAGAGGGTTCTGAGTGTGGTGGGGTGAGGCTCAGCGGGAGGGTCTGTGTATGAGGGGTCTGGATGCACAGGGGTTGGGCAGATGGGGGAGCATCTCCCTGTACAGGGATCCCTCCCTCTGCAGCTGAGGAGTGATGGGTGCAGGAAGCGGGGGAGGGGATTGAGGGCCAGTTTGCAGAGGTTCCTTCAGCCAGGGAAGAAATCTGAGGGTGTGTCTGACCCCGGCCATGGATGCCATGCAAGGGAAGAGGAAGTCCCGTCCTCCCCAGCCCAGCTGGGACTAGCAGCTGAGCCCGGTGCAGGGTAGTAGCCACCAGCCGGGTCTTCCCCAGTCCCGCCTCCTGCCCCACAGTGATTTACCTCTCTGCCGGCTGCCCTGGGCACCCAAAACATACTGCTAGGGAGGGTTGCATGACTGATCTTGTAGCTTCCCTTTGCTTCCCTGTCAGAAAGTCATTTTTCTGCGGGGAAGCAAAGAAATATGTGGGGGACATAAATTCTCTGCATGTGCAGTGGCACAGAATTCCCCCAGGAGCATTATATAGATATCAATGGTACAATATACACAGGCTGTAGCTGTGGCTCACGTTCGTACCATCATATATTAGTTTCACTATAATCCTTCCTGGTAATATACTATTCTAAAACTTCATTTACATAGTATTTCATCTGTATTTATAAACTTTCTGACAGGTTTCTGCAAAAGAAAAAAATGACTGGATAAATTCACAGAGATTTCCTAGTCTGCTGTTACATTAACATTGTTAATTTTTAAGAAGTCTAATTCCTGGATTTAGTTTAAATTGTGGGTTGGGATGAAAATGTAGTACTTCTCTGAAACAAGTTATTACTTACATTTACAGTGCAGTAACAACATGATAACGATTGTTAGGACACAACCAAACACTTTCAACTAATATTAATCTCCAGAAAGACTCCTTAGAACTATGGGAAGACACATGGTAGTCAGACATTCTTTCCCCTACATTCTGCATCAATTGTAATGAACTCCTCCACATTCTCTCCTGTCAAAAAGCAAGTGTTAGACCTTGTTCTACACGTGTCGAGAAGCATTACGTTATACTACAGGTACTATCATTTATCAGTTTCAGCCAATCAGCGCAAAGGAATGCCATATGGTAACCTACCTAAACTGCATAACAGTTTTCAGTACATGAACAACATCCCAATACCTGTGCTCTGAACCCACTCAATTCACCAATGATCCACACAAAAAAGTTAAGTTTTTGATTTCACCCTACTTTTCACTAATGCTTTTCCAAACTGATTAACTTCTCTTCCAGTTAGATATGAAACATTTTTATGCCAATTACATCTCAAATAATAATTACATATGTCAATATTACTAAGAGCCATTGAGAGTGTTTGCTGCTAAAATGGCAATAACTATATTATGGGGAAATGAACCCAGTAGTCATGGAGTTTATTAACCCAGGATACAGTTGCTACCTCATTCCTTATGTTATCAAACCTACAATCTGTAAAATTCATTAATTAATGCAGGTCATATTGAATGTTTTTGAACATTTTCTGGATCCAACAGATCTCGTTCAGGACTTCATATGAATTCCAGCTATGGAATAACCAGGAGTAGACATTTTACAAAGTCAAGCTGAGTAGAGCTGGTAGCTCAACAAAATAGGCTGTTTCATGGAGATTATCAGTTTTGACAAACATATGATCAGGTGGGCTTTGGGGTCCATGGTAGAGAAAAAAAAAAGACTTGCTCTGATGCTCTATAACCAGGTGGTTGAGGTACTTACTTGGGATGAGGGAGACCTATGTTCAAGTTCCTATGTGCCCTGATTGACAGTTCTTCATCCCAGTTCATTCTGAATCAGCCACAGCAGTGACTTGACCCATGGGTCTTCTGCATTCCAGCCCACTGCCCTAACCCCTCTCTCTCTCTCTCTCTCATCAGAGCCCTCTACACAATTCTGTTCTCACAAAAACAGCTGGAAGTTTTTGTTTCCATTCCAATGTGGAACAGAAACAGATTTCAAAATCTCAAACGTTGCATCCTCTGGACACTTAGCACTAACTAATTTAGAGAATCAGATTCAGACTAGAGCTAATAGCAGCTGTCTGTCTATATGATAAATAAAGTGAGAAGGAGGAAATGAAACAGATGTATTATTCCAGCCCTCAGCTGTTTGTTCTTTTAAATCAGCAGCTGACACTTCTTTCAACTTTTGGCAGGGAAAGACATATGCAATACACAAGCTGCAGATCAAAAGGAAGGTATTCTTCTTCAAGTGAGTAAAAAGCTCCAGTTTTTAAATAAAGTTTACGCCTTTCTTCACCATGTCCTGCTGCTCCAAATCAATGTAAACTTATAAAAATATATGTAAAAGACTAGTTTCCCACCACTCTTGCACATTTCAGAATTCAAAAGTTTGCAGATCTGATAAATCAGGAGCAGGAGGGAACAAATTCTCAAACAGGGCAGTAGTAATGTACAAAGGAAAGTCTCATTTGGATGAGTACTCAGAGCATTACTGAAAAAGCACAGCCATATAAAGGAAGACTTGGATCAAGTGCCAGTACATAATTACTTAGCCGATACAGGACAGCTGCTGCATTCCATCCCAGTCAGTGAGAAAGGAGCTGAGAACAGACCACTCGCTACATTAAGTTTCGCCACTTCTCCTTCTCTACCTCAAGCAACTCTAGATCACCTGTTCTCTCAACTACATTGACAAAGAGAACTCAAAAAGGAGAATCTCCTCTTGGTAAAATGTTCATCAGCCCACAAGCTGGTTATTTTACATGCATTCTTATTAATTTCTTTTGTTAATTAAAACAAAAGAATTGCAAAATATTATGTGGCTTGCTGAAAATAAAGTTTTTTATCAGAGCTCTACTTATTTGCTCAAAGCTTCTATATTCGTTTTTGCACAGGGCACCAGCACCTACTCTCAGTGGCAGACTCTACACCTAGAAGGAAGAGAGGAGTAGTAGTGAATATGGGCCTGCAAGGTCCCCTGGAGGCAGAGGATTAAGCTGTTCTGAGATATACAGCCCCAAGGGCTGTCCCCCTCCTGATCTGTGTGGAGCAAAGCAGCCCCAGTACCTTCTGTTGGGGTAGGCCCTGCTCTTGAGAGCAAGCTGCAGACAGAGATGGGGAACAACAGCTGTGGAGCAGCAGCAGGCTTTCAGAAACTCAAAAGCTCTCTGACCTCAGCAATGCCAATTTCCCTCAACTTTTCATTGTATCTGACTGATGAGAGAACTTTACCTGGCAGGAGGAAATGGGGAGTAACTGTGGATGAGGTGAGTTATATGGAGAGAAATAAAGAGGGAATTAGGGAGCTGGGGTTATTTCACTACATCCAAGGTGAGCACTGGTGGCCTCATGTCCCCCTGCTCCCAGCTAGGAACACTGCACCAAACCACGTGGAGCATGGATGGGCTACAGAAGCCCGAGCTACAGAACTGTCAGTGCAGTTGAGGAGGAAAGACACAGGTATTCCTTGTGTTGTCACCGTGAATCACTTTCACAGATTTCCATTCCTGATGTCAGAAATATTTCTCAAACAACATAACATAACTTGTCAATAAAGACTAGAGCAAGGACCCACATTTGGAAAGGAAAAATCAAATGCACAAATGGGAAATAACTGGCTAGGCAGATGAAATTTAATGTTGATAAATGCAAAGTAATGCAAATTGGAAAACATAATCCTAACTATACATATACAATGATGGGGTCTAAATTAGCTATTATCACTCAAGAAAGAGATCTTGGAGTCATTGTTCTTGGATAGTTCTCTGAAATCATCCACTCAATGTGCAGTGGCAGTCAAAAAAGCGAACAGAATGTTGGGAATCATTAAGAAAGGGATAGATAATAAGACAGAAAATATCATATTGCCTCTATATAAATCCATGGTACGCCCACACCTTGAATCCTGCATGCAGATGTGGTCGCCCCATCTCAAAAAAGATATATTGGAATTGGAAAAGGTTCAGAAAAGGGCAACAAAAATGATTAGGGGAATAGAACGGCTTCCGTATGAGGAGAGATTAATAAGACTGGGACTTTTCAGCTTGGAAAAGAGGTGACTAAGGGGGGATATGATAGTGGTCTATAAAATCATGAGTGGTATAGAGAAAGTAAATAAGGAAGTGTTATTTACTCCTTCTCATAATACAAGAACAAGGGGCCACCAAATGAAATTAATAGGTAGCAGGTTTAAAACAAACACAAGAAAGTATTTTTTCATGCAACACTCTGTCAACCTCTGGAACTCCTTGCCAGAGGGTGTTGTGAAGGCCAATACTATAACGGGATTCAAAAGGGAGCTAGATAGATTCATGGAAGATAGGTCCATCAATGACTATTAGCCAGAATGGGCAGGAATGGTGTCCCTAGACTGTTTACCAGAAGGAATGGTGTCCCTAGACTGTTTGGGATTGGGTGACAGGGCATGGATCACTTGATGATAACCTGTCTGTTCATTCCCTTTGGGGCACCTGTCATTGGCCACTGTCAGAGGACAGGATGCTGGGCTTGATGGACCTTTGGTCTGACCCAGTATGGCCATTCTTATGGTCTTAATACGGCTGACTACTGCTGGAGGCTACAGTAGATCACAAATTGAATATGAGTTAACAGTGTAACATAGTAGTGAAAAAGACAAATATCATTCTAGAGTGCATAAAGAAATGTTGTATGTAAGACATAAGATGTGATTGTTCCACTCTACTCAGCACTGGTGAGGCCTCAACTGGAATACTGTGTCCAGTTCTGGGCACCGCACTTTAAGGAAGATGCAAACAAATTATAGAGCTTTCAGAGGAGAGCTACAAAAATGATTCAGAAAACCTGACCAATGGGGAAAGGAAAAATAGGGCATGTTTAGTCTTGAGAAAAGAAGACTGAGGGGGACCTGATAACAGACTTCATGAGTGTTAAGGATTGTTCTAAAGAGGACGGTGTTCTCCACGTCCACGGAAGGAAGGACAAGACGTCATAGGCTTAATTTGCAGCAAGGAAGATTTAGGTTGGCTATTAGGACAAACTTAACTATACGCATGGGCAGCAGAACCAGGGAGGCTAACATTGCTGCAATGGAAAGGTTGCGGTGGGGAATCTGTGTTTAGACCCCCGATATCTTACAGAAGAGAGAATGAGACTCAGCCATATTTTACACACGGGAGAAGCTGGAAATGAGTGGGATCTGGAGAAGGGGCTGGAGAAGCCACCGTGAGATTGGTCTCATCACCAGGGAACAGGTAGGACTGGCCCAGCCCAGTCCCACCTTCAAGCCACTGCAGGTCCTGGCAGAGACACCCAGCCTGCAGGAGAGACAGGAGCTCATGCACCAGCCACCAGGGTCAGGGACGGGACAGGGCATCGGCACCTGGTAATGGGTGGGAGGGAGTTGGGGCACCAGCCCCCAAGGAATGGGGTATGGTGAGAAGCACAGGGCACTGGGTACAAGCCACCAAGAAAAGGGCATAGAAACCACAGTAGAAACTACCAGGACCTCCCTTCCCAGCCTGGAGCCTGCTTTTCCCCTCCTCCAAATCTCAGCAGCTATCCCTCGCTCCCCATCCTATCCCCTGCTCCCCCAGCTATCAGGATAGTTAAGTAGTGGAATAGGTTTCCAAAGAAGATTGTAGAATTACCGTCTTTGGAAGTTTTTAAGAACATGTTGGACAGACACCTGTCAAGGATGGGCTTGACTCAGTGCTGGGGGGAATGGACTAAATGACCTCTTAAGATCCTTTCCAGCCCTATAGTTCTAGGATTCTATCTCCCATTTAATTGTTTAACAGTTTCCTCCTTTACTATCCTATATGTACTTTTCTTACCACCATCCTTTCTCTTCCTCTCATCTCCTCCCTTCCGCCCTCTCCCCCCACAAAAAAGCCCCACCTTCCCTCTATATCCTCTATCTTCCATGCCACTTGCTAAAAAAAAAAAATCAAGCTGGAGTACCACTAGGACAGAGCTCTCCAAACTGGGGCACGTCCCCGTAGGGGAATGGGGAGGACCATTTAGGGGTGCACGGCTGGGGATGGGCCAACCCCCACAGGCGGTGGGGATGGTACACCACCCAGCTCCACTCCGGGCTGCTGGCCCCACGCCTGGGGCTCTGCTTCTGGCCCTGAGTCCAGGGCCTCGGCTGCTGGCCTTAGTCTCGGTCTCGGCCCCGCCCCGATCCCTAGCTGTGGCCCAGCCTCGGCCCCCTTACCTCTGTCCATACCCCATCCCCAAAGCCACAGACCCGCTCCTGGTCCCGGCTCAGCAGGGGTGTGTGGACAGGGATAAGGGGGGCATGACCCTGAAAAGTTTGGGGACCACTGCACTAGGATAACGTAATACCCTTATCCCCATTCTCCTTACTATGACGCTGTAGAAAAAGAAAGATGACCATGTTTACACTAATGTTATCACCACTGATGCACAATTGAGATAAATCTTATACAAAGTATGTCTTGTAAGATATCAGTGAAAAAGTTATAATCTGCTAAGTGTTATTATCCTGTTTAAATGTGTGTATCACCATTGTGTATGAAGTTATGAAATTTTGCTGTATGCTAGTTACCAAACATGTTATGTTCCTGGGTAACACTCACAGGACAGATTTACATCAAGACTAGCCAGCCATGTATTGATGGGCCATTAAAGAGAATCAATGATTTCACTGTGTCCTTCCCACGGATTCCTCCGAGAGCATATGGACAATGGAGGCCCAGTGACTCAGCAGGGCATATAGAACATGTGATTAAGATAATAAGTTTCCATGCATATGGACTGGGGGCATAAATTGTGACATCATCTCCTTGCCTCTTTCCTGCTCCACATCTCTGGACTGTAATTTCACATCTGTAATTTCTAACAAAGGGAGTTTGAAACAATAGACTGAGGACTCCAATTGTATGGATGTACCAGAGAGACTTATTACAAACTGGCAGATTTAATATCACTGCTATTATCTACGGATTCTGAAATGAACTGTAATATATATGATTCATGTTAACCATTTAATAACTCTCTTCTTTTCTTTTATCAACTAATTTTTAGTTAGTTTGGCTGCAGCATGGTATTTGGTAAGATCCTGAAGTACATTGACTTGGGGTGAGTGTCTGTTTTTTTGGAACTGAAAGAACCTAATATATGCGATTTCTGGTTTTAATAATCATTTATCACAGAAGTCTGGTTTGTCTCGGTGGTGCATGAGGCTAGAGGGCCTGAAGAGGGCTGTCTGTAGCTTCATAATAACTAGTATAATATTCTGGAAGCACACATTTGTTACTGGTTTGGTGAACTTTTATGATAGCGTATACCACCAGCCTGGGTATATGCCCTGTATTCTGGCAGTCTGACCTGAGATTGGTGCTCTTAGCTGTGTCCCGTACCAGGCAGCGTGTCACTTACATCTTCTTCCTATATAACCTTCCATTATCTTGTCATGTCTCTACACAGATTGTAAGCTCTGTGGGACAGGGTCTGTACACACATCCTTTTTGTATGTAAGCATCAGTTTAAAAAATTCCAAAAATGCCTTTCAATCAGTACACAAGTTTGTAATTACCAAAATGATATCTTCTGTTGACATATATACAATCTGAGAGTGTTATTTTTTCAAAAGACAGCCATGTTCACCAGAACATCATTTAGACAAACTATATCACGACTTGTATTTTTTAAAATTTATTTAAACCCCAAATCATTCTGTACATTTTTTAATATTTATTCAAAACAAGGTGAACAAGTTTTCAAGATTAGGTTGAATACCAACTGCTGCCTATTAATTTCATTTGGTGACCCCTAGTTCTTGTATTATGGGAATAAGTAAATAACTTTTCCTTATCTACTTTCTCTATACCACTCATAATTTTATATACCTCTATCATATCCCCCCTTAGTTTCCTCTTTTCCAAGCTGAAAAGTCCTAGCCTCTTTAATCTCTCCTCATATGGGACCCTCTCCAAACCCCTAATCATTTTAGTTGCCCTTCTCTGAAACTTTTCTAGTGCCAGTATATCTTTTTTGAGATGAGGGACCACATCTGTACGCAGTATTCAAGATGTGGGTGCACCATTGATTTATATAAGGGCAAGAATATATTCTCCATCTTATTCTCTATCCCCTTTTTAATGATTCCTAACATCCTGTTTGCTTTTTTGACCGCCTCTGCACACTGCGCGGACATCTTCAGAGAACTATCCAAGATAACTCCAAGATCTGTGAACAACAGAACAGCTCCTCTGCTCTCCCCCGTTCCTGCAGCACCCAGCCTGGGAAGGGGGAAGAGGGGGGTAACGAGCCCCAGGAGGAGCAGAGGTGAGGCTGGGGTAAGGGGGCAGAACTGATGAGGGGGGACAGGACTGATTTGGAGGTTAGGGGCAGAATTAACTGCTGCGTAGATGTAGGGGAGAGAGCTCCTGCAGCAGGGGCCAAAATCACCTTACCCAATACATTTGGGAGAGTGGGCAACATTAATTGCCATACACCCACACATGCAGGGGATGGGCAGGGGGAGTTCAAAAATCAAAAGACAAACCCTGAAACACAATATAATTTATATTTATCTCATGATTTCTGGGTCAGTCTCGTGATTTTTGATATTGTGAGGTTGGCAATACGGCATACGAAATCCTTTTGTAAACGACACAATGAGTAAAGCTCCTTCCTGGAAAAAGAGGGAGGAGAGCTCTAGATAACCAGCTGCCTCTCTGAGAGAGATAAGAGACTGGGCAGTTGGAGATGCTAGCAACCTCCCCTACTGGCATGCCATTGAGAAGTTGGAAGGACGAAACTTTTTTTTAAAAAGGCTCTTTGTTTGGAAAATGAGGAAGAACCCAGTTATAATACTTCATGGAGGTACCCATGAGGGAGAAAGTAGTACTAACCTCAATCATTCAAAAATAATAAGTTAGACACCTCAAAAATCATTATATTTACTTAAAAATAATGATTTTTAAAAATTAATACTTTTAAATTGATTATATTTGCCACCTGGAGTTAGGGCCTTTAGGTTACACTTGGTTTACATTTTCAAGCTTTTCTCTGCAACCAGTAGGGCTAAATTTACTTTCTTAATGAAAACTGAGATACTTACATATGAACATGCATGACTGCATGAACTGGAACTGTAAGAAAGACATCAAATATCTTGACAGGTTTCAGAGTATAGATTTTGTGAGGTGTGCAGGAGGAAGTTCTGCTTGGATGCATGTTAGAAGCAAATGTACCTTCTCCACAGTTACTGTACTCCTAAAGTTTACAGGAAAGGAGCTCCTGTGGAGTTCTTAAATTGCATGGGACAGGGCCCTCCAGTTGTAACTATCCAAATAGTTCCAGATTATCAAATATATACATACTATAAGCAATTTTTGTGAACTATCAGACCTTTGAATTACTGGAGAATGAAACTCCTCCTTTTCATGTTTTTTATTCTTTTCACCATTCTTGATCTAGAAAAAATTGTCCGATATGCTATTTTATTTCTAAAATAGCTTGTGAACATATAACTAACACTATCATACGATATGTGCTCTAGTGATCAGAGTTCAGGAATGTGAAGATTGTACAGTTGACATTCCATTAACAGTTTTCTGTTTGACAGAATAATATATTTTAGGGTAAATACAATTTAACACTGTACAGAACTGATCTTAAATCATACTATAATTTAAACATTACACAACATATTTCCACTGTCTAGTCCAGGGGTCGGCAAAGTTCGGCACGCGGCTCGCCAGGGTAAGCACCCTGGCGGGCCGGGCCAGTTTATTTACCTGCTGACGCAGCAGGTTCGGCCGATCGCGGTCCCCACTGGCCGCAGTTCGCCATCCTGGGCCAATGGGGGCGGCGAGAAGCAGCGCGGGTGAGCGATGTGCTGGCCGTGGCTTCTCGCCGCCCCCATTGGCCCGGGACGGCGAACCGCGGGCAGTGGGGGCTGCGATCGGCCGAACCTGCCGCATCAGCAGGTAAATAAACTGGCCCGGCCCGCCAGGGTGCTTACCCTGGCGAGCCGCGTGCCAAACGTTGCCGACCCCTGGTCTAGTCAATACTCAATCCCATATAATTCACCAAATATATGAGCAAAGACCCTTTAAATAAACTCAGGTGTCCAGAAATTCTGGAGAGTATTCCTGATGAAACAGTACACAATAACCCCAAAAATACCTACCAATGAATCCCAATGGATACAAAAGCACTGTTTGAATCACTGATTACCTCTTCAATAATGTTCCATGAACTAGATTATTCTTTTGCTACGAAGTCATGGCATTTCTTAAGTGTATTGGGAGGGAGTTCTCTAGGTGAAGGAGGAGTGATTACGTGACCCTTGGGGTAAGTTTGTTGTGTGTGTTTGTGGTATCCTTGCTGCTCGACTGAAATATATCGTGTGGCCTGTTTGGGGGACTGTGTGCTGAGCCTAGCGGCCTGCTAGTCAAGGCTAAGACCTTCTTACTGTGGCTTTGATCCCTAAGCCCTTTTGCACCCATCAAGCCTTAACTAGGGGGTGGGGCTAGTCAGGAAGACCTTGGCTTTAAAAAGCCCACTTCTAAGCGACCAGAGAAGCTAGTGAACAGGAGCGGCTAAGAGGGAAGTTTTGCGAGGGAGTTGTGAGAGGGGGCTAGATACACCTAACATTCTTTAAACTTAAAGCCAAAAACACCTCCTGATAAAAACAAAACATCAACAAAGGAACAAGCTGCAGGAGTAAAAAGAGAATGCAGGCAGAAGTCCAGCAACAGAGTGGGGGCTATTCAGTTTATTGCACCCAATGCAGCATGTATGATTACCCGCCCCATGGGCAGGTGACGTATATGTGCATTCAGTGCAAAAAGCTCCTGGCCCTCAGAGACCGTGTACGAGCTTTGGAGACTAGAGTGGCTGAACTGGAGGAGCTCAGGGAGACAGAGAGGTGCATAGATGAGAACAGTAGAATAGTCTAACCCCCGGTCTGACACCCTCTATGCTGTTGAAGAGGATGAAAGTCTCAGGGAAGGAGAACATCCAACTGCAGCAGAGGGAAACAATCCCATAGTTGGGACCCTCCTTCCAGATGACGTTGTGGTATCCTCTTGCACTGAGGCTACCTTGCCAGGGGAGGGAATTCCAGTTATTAGAAAGAGACAGGTATTAGTAATGGGCGATTCGATCATTAGAAACATAGATAGCTGGGTTTGGTATGACCGGGAGAACTGACTGGTGACTTGCTTGCCAGGTGCAAAGGTTGCGTATCTCTCGAGACATCTAGATAGACTTACGTGTAGTGCTGACCAAGATGGTGATAGTGACTGTGAAATGCTCAGGGAGATTAGAGAGGCTATAAAAATAAAAAAAACTCAGTAATAATGGGGGATTTCAACTATCCCCAGATTGACCTCAAGACGGGATGCAGAGATAAAGTTTCTTCACATCTTAAATGACGGCTTCTTGGAGAAGCTAGTCCTGGAACCCACAACAGGAGAGGCAATTCTTGATTTGGTCCTAAGTGGAGTACAGGTTCGGGTACAAGAGGTGAATATAGCTGGAATGCTTGGTAATAGTGACCATAATATAATTAAATTTAACTTCCCTGTGGTGGGAAAAACACCACAGCAGCCCAACACTGTAGCATTTTATTTCAGAAAGGGGCTACACAAAAATGAGGAAGTTAGTTAAACAGAAATTAAAAGGTACAGTGCCAAAAGTGAAATCCCTGCAAGCTGCATGGAAACTTTTTAAAGATACCATAATACAGGCTCAATTTAAATGTATACCCCAAATTAAAAATATAGTAAGAGAACAAAAAAAGTGCCACCATGGCTAAACAACAAAGTAAAAGATGCAGTGGGAGGCAAAAAGGCATCCTTTAAAAAGTGGAAGTTAAATCCTAGTGAGGAAAATAGAAAGGAACATAAACTCTGGCAAATGAAGTGTCAAAATATAATTAGGAAGGCCAAAAAAGAATTTGAAGAACAGCTAGCCAAAGTCTCAAAAAGTAATAACAATTTTTTTTAAGTACATCAGAAGCAGGAACCCTGCTAAACAACCAATGGGGCCACTGGATGATCGACATGTTAAAAGAGCATTCAAGGACAATAAGGCCATTGCGTAGAAACTAAATGAATTCTTTGCATCGGTCTTCACAGTTGAGGATGTGAGGGATATTCCCAAACCTGAGTCATTCTTTTTAGATAACAGATCTGAGGAACTCTCCCAAATTGAAGTATCATTAGAGGAGGTTTTGGAACAAATTGATAAATTAAACAGCAATAAGTCACTAGGACCAGATGGTATTCACCCAAGAGTTCTGAAGGAACTCAAATGTGAAATTGCAGAACTACTAACTGCAGTCTGTAACCTATCATTTAAATTAGCTACTGTACCAAATGACTGGAGGATAGCTAATGTGACACCAATTTTTAAAAAGGGCTCTAGAGATGATCCTGGCAATTACTGGCTGGTGACCCTAACTTCAGTACCGGGCAAACTGGTTGAAACTATATTAAAGAACAAAACTGTCAGACACATAGATGAACATAATTTGTTGGGGAAGAGTCAACATGGTTTTAGTAAAGGGAAATCCTGCCTCACCAATCTACTAGAATTCTTTGAGGGGGTCAACAAGCATGTGGACAAGGCGGATCCAGTGGATATAGTGTACTTAGATTTTCAGAAAGGCTTTGACAAGATCCCTCACCAAAGGCTCTTAAGAAAAATAAGCTGTCATGGGATAAGAGGGAAGGTCCTCTCATGGATCAGAAAAGGGCAACAAAAATTATAAGGGGTATGGAACAGCTTCTGTATGAGGAGAGATTAATAAGACTGGGACTTTTCAGCTTGGAAAAGAGACACCTAAGGGGGGATATGATTGAGGCCTATAAAATCATGATTGGTGTGTTATTTACGCCTTAAAACACAAGAACTAGGGGTCACCAAATTAAATTAATAGGCAGCAGATTTAAAACAAACAAAAGGAAGCATTTTTTAATACAACGCACAGAGAGTCTGTGGAACTCTTTGCCAGAGGATATTGTGAAGGCCAAGACTATAACAAGGTTCAAAAAAGAACTAGATAAGTTCATGGAGGATAGGTCCATCAATGGCTATTAGCCAGGATGGGCAGGGATGGTGACTCTAGCCTCTATTTGCCAGAAACTGGGAATGAGTGACAGGGGATGAATCACTTGATGATTACCTCTTCTGTTCATTCCCTCTGGGGCACCTGCCATTGGCCACTGTTGGAAGACAGGATACTGGGCTAGACGGACCTTTGGTCTGACCCATTATGGCCGTTCTTATGTTCTTATAAACTGCATTGGACTAAGTTCTGATCTGATTTTAAACCCGTGTAATCCCACTGAATTCAATGGGATTATAAAAATAAATGTAAAAATAGATTGCAAATATTTTGATCAAGCAGAAAATTATTTGAACATTTAAATTCGATGGAGCTCTGAAGAAATTTTTAAAGAGGGATTTTTAGATACTAAAAGGATCATGCATGCTCATTATTAAGAGCTGATAATACTGACAACATAATCTGGGTTACCATAAATACATTACATTATTGTTAATTAATATATTTTGTTGCCATTCCTCAACCCTAAACATTTCAGATTCAATTTAGAGATCCCAGTAGCAATATGTGTTGACCTGGTTTCATCAGGCTAACTTCTACTAAATAGCATTTTTAATTTTTTTAAACTTCATTTACCCTCTGAGTCAATTAATGATGCATTTTTATGTAGGGTTTAATACTAGTTTTTTGCTTGTTTGTTAGTAAACGTTGTCACAAAATACATGTCCTAATCCTTATGATAATTTTCTAGGTCAAACTACGATTAGGCACACACACAGACAACTAAAATTCTAACAATGTGCCATAGGTTAATATTTTTATTTATCCTTCTAAAGAAGATTTTAGGAAAGAAAGCTACAGAAAGATTAGAGTTTATCAAGAAAAAATTGAAGAGCAAATCAAACTATAAACTCTGCCTTAACTCATTAAGAAAAACACCACACTAAAGCAAGCCTTCCAAAAATAAAAAAGGAATTTTCCTCTCTGTAACTATACATTACCTTTAGTGGCAGAAATGAATGCCTCCCTCAATGTCTGCTTTTAGAGGAACTGCTACTGTGATTAAGAATAAACCAAGAAGCTTTCTGGTGCTACAGGATTTAAAACCATGTATTGTTGTTTTAGTTATATGACAAAAGCTACCCAACTTTTTGTATAATTGATTTATGAAAGAGATTTGTCTCTGTGGAAAGGACAAGTTGCCTGCTCTGCCTTATACTGGAAATCTTAGTACATTTAAACAGAACAAAGATTCCACCTGTGTTAAATCTGTCCTAGTGGTGGTGAGAACCCTGAAAAACCCTTGAACATGGTTAGCTACACTGATAATAGTTGAGATTGCACATATAAGAGGTAGAAATCTCAGATACTACCTCTAGTCCTGATAGCCTACATCTATCCGCCTCTTCCCAGAAGAGCCATATACAGCCTTTTGTGAGATTTTGACTGTTGCCCATATTTGTTGTTTAAACTTCTGCACCGAGAAATCACACTTAAAGTGCAGATTTTCACAGATCAGAATTTATGATCAATAATACTTCTTGGATTTTAAAGAATAGATTTTGAAGAATAGCTGTCATGACCTGATAATAATTTACCTAATATAAACATACACAATATAATACTAAGAGTTTGACTAAACCCACAAAAGCAATGAAATTCAAAACTATGATTACATTTCCGTTCTTAACTTACTCTGTCAAGTCCATTTACGGCAGGAGCTGGTCAGCCACACAAAGGATGTGAATATTTCATGAATAATAGGTATTCAGTTTGATTTTACCATATCTGAGCCCTTTAGTATTTGTAAAACTTCAGTATTGATCTGCTTCAAAGCTCGGATACCAATACTGGATACTTTGCAGCAGATTCTCCATGCTGCCCAGAGGTTGACGTGCATAGAAGAGGGGTTGCAAAGTGAGATGTGGCTCCCTGTTCCTCATCCACTGAGCTCCATGCAAGTTCAGAGCTACACAAGATCAGCTCTAACTTTTCCCACTAGCAAAAGTCCCTCCAGTGGAGATTTGGGTTAACAAAGCTCCACTCTCACATGCCTCCTCCTTTCCCCTGACTTGCCCAACCTCACACATGGAATGCCTCTGACATCTTTCTCCTCATGCTGGGGATGGGGGTATGACTCTTCTATCCATTGAATATTTTTGAATGCTCAACATTTGATTGACTTCCAAATGTTTCATAAAGCCAAAATTTGCAGAATTTTGTATTCACTTGACTTGATCTGTTAATTACAGATCACAGTATACTCTGGGAGGAAGCCTCAGTCCTACAAATCATGAAATTTGAAATACCTAGGTACAATGTAAAGTATTCAAGTATGCATACACATTTACCAAAATCTAGTTTTATGAATGTCATAAAAACTGCATGTGCTAAAACTAACTTTGTACAAAAGCCAAATTAGTTTGCATAGCTTTTTTTTTTTCCCAAGTGAAAAGGCATGATAACTAGGGCTGTCAATTAATCACAGTTAACATTTGCGATTAATTCAAAAAAGTTAATCACAATTAAAAAAATTAATTGTGATTAGTCAGACTTTTAACAATAGAATACCAATTGATATTTATTAAATATTTTGGATGTTTTTCTACATTTTCAATATTTATTTCAATTACAACACAGAATACAAAGTGCATAGTGCTCACTTTATATTATTTTTTATTACAAATATATACACTCTAAAAATGATAAACAAAACAAATAGTATTTTTTCAATTCACCTCATGTAAGTACTGAAGTGCAATCTTTTATCGTGAAAGTGTAACTTACAAATGTAGATTTTTTTTGGTTACATAACTGCACTCAAAAACAAAACAGTGTAAAACTTTAGAGTCTACAAGTCCACTCAGTCCTACTTCTTATTCTGCCAATCACTAAGACAAACAAAATTGTTTACATTGATGGGAGATACTGCTACCTGCTTCTTATTTACAATGTCACCTGAAAGTGAAAACAGGCATTCACATGGCACTTTTGTAGCCGGCATTGCAAGGTATTTACATGCCAGATATGATAAACATTCGTATGGCCCTTCATGCTTCGGCCACCATTCCAGAGGACATACTTCATGTTGTTGATTCTTGTTAAAAATGTAATGCATCAATTAAATTTGTGACTGTACTCCTTGGGGAAGAACTGTATGTCTCCTGCTCTGTTTTACCTGGATTCTGGATATATTTCATGTTATAGCAGTCTCGGATGATGACCCAGCACATGTTCATTTTAAGAACACTCTCACAGCAGATTTGACAAAATGCAAAGAAGGTACCAATGTGAGATTTCTAAAAATAACTAGAGCACTCGACCTAAGGTTTAAGAATCTGAAGTGCCGTCCAAAATCTGAGAGGGATGAGGTGTGGAGGATGCTTTTAGAAGTCTAAAAAGAGCAACACTGCTTTGGATTGTTATCAAGAAGAATCCATCATCAGCATGGAAGCATGTCCTCTGAAATGGTGGTTGAAGCATGAAGGGACATATGAATCTTTAAGCACATCTGGCACGTAAATATCTTGCAACACCAGCTACAACAGTGCCATGCAAACGCCTGTTCTCACTTTCAGATGACACTGTAAACAAGAAGTAACAAAGAGTCCTGTGGCACCTTATAGACTAACAGACGTATTGGAGCATAAGCTTTCATGCAAGCATAAGCTTGCATCCGACAAAGTGGGTATTCACCCACGAAAGCTTATGCTCCAATACGCCTGTTAGTCTATAAGGTGCCACAGGACTCTTTGTCACTTTTTACAGATGCAGACTAACACGGCTACCCCTCTGATACATGTAAACAAGAAGCAGCCAGCATTATCTTCTGCAAATTGTAACCAACCTTGTTTGTCTGAGTGATTGGCTGACCAAGAAATAGGACTGAGTGGACTTGTAGGCTCTAAAGTTTTACACTGTTTTGTTTCTGAGTGCAGGTTTTTTTGTACATAATTCTACATTTGTAAGTTCAACTTTCATGATAAAGAGACTGCACTACAGTACTTGTATGAGGTGAACTGAAAAATACAATTTTTTGTTTTTTACAGTGCAAATATTTGTAATCAAAAATAAATATAAAGTGAGCACTGTACACTTTGTATTCTGTTTTGTAATTGAAATTAATATATTTGAAAATGTAATCCAAAACTATTTAAATAAATGGTATTCTATTGTTGTTTAATAGCGCAATTAATTGCAATTAATTTTTTAATCGCACGATTAATCGCGATTAATTTTTTTAATCACTTGACAGCCCTAATGATAACACAAAACATTCATTTTCTTTATTGTATTCTAGTTGTATCTACTATGTAGATAGCATAGTAAATTAAGTATGTTTTTCATTAAATGTTTGTATATTATGAATTAGGTAACACCATAAAATACGTATTTCAATCCAATTTTTGAGTTTAAGACCATCGGGCTAGATTTTCAAAGGTGTTTAGGCACCTAAGATCCAGATAAGTGCCTAGTGGGCTTTTCAAAAGTGCCTGGGCAACTAACTCCTTTTGAAATCAATAGGAAGTTAGGTACCTAGGCACTTTTGAAAATCCCATTAGGCACCTATCTGCATCTTTAAGCGCCTAAATACCTTTGAAAATCTGGTCCATAGTCCTTACACAAAACTAACTTTTTCTTGCCACTGACTATATGTTTCTGTAATACTGAAGGCTTAATGATTTTCTCTTTAGCTGAACTCCCATGTAGCAAACAAGTACTATTGTACAGTTAAGCAAACCCAGGCCTGTGAATGTAATTTCCATATATGGAAGTGAGCCAATAGGAGGAATGTAACAGTGTGGTAGAGTGCACATGGAGGTATGTTCCAAGACAGGCCTTATGTTTAACAACTGAAGTATGAAGATGTGCCTACATTTGCAGAGATATTATCTTTGGTAACAGAAACAGATACTTACCAGAATTGTATTGTATGATTATTTAACGTGCTAGTTGAAAATTACATTCCATAGGCTCCATCTAGTGGCTAATTTAGCTTTTTTATGGTCAAGAATATATAGACTGATGGATTAAGATAGCAAACTTCAGTACAGTTTTCTCTTTCTTTCATTGTGATATGAAGAAAAACATTCTCATCACCTAGTTTTTAAAAAAAAAAAAACACACACAAAAGGAAGTGTCATCTGCTAAAAACATTACTACAAAATTAAAAATAAAAGGAAAAAATGCCTAATGTTAATGAAAACATTTGGAGAGATGAAAGATCCTCAATTTATCAATAAAAGAACCAAGTTAACAAAAGGCTAGCTATTGAAATAACTGTATCTGGTTAAATATGGTTAAGAGTTAACTTTCAGAGCTCAGGTTTGATCCTGCAAGTTGCTCCATGTGGGAGGTCTCCTGTGCAGATGTAGAGAACTCATTGACTTCTAAAGGGATCAATGTGAGCTCAAAGGTCTGCCCATGCAGACAGAGTAGCTTGCATGATTTGGAATTCTGTATCTTCTCAGTGAACAACACTGAGACAAGAGATACTTAAGTATTATGAATAATGCTTTCACCCCAACTCATTTTACATGAGATTTTTTCAAGAATAGTCCTGAGAATTTTAACTACTTTATGGTTGCTTATGCTGATATTGAGGGGGGGGGAACTTTATGGTATTTTGTGCCAGATTTCTACAGATTAAACCCTGAAAATCAGTCTAAAATGAAAATGATTAAATATATAGACTAGTTAAAATCAGTATAAGTATATGTTGCATGTTTTTTCCCCGCATTACATGGCTGAAAGTTATTAATTTTTAGTCACTCATGCAAGCTGTAATGGAGAGGTAGTCAAGCATAAGCTTATGCTTATTCCCCCCCCCCCCCCCCCCCCCCCACCCTATTCCCCCCCAAGAAGACAGCTCTCTGAACTAAAACCTTCAAAACATTAAATTAGGATCACAATTTGCAAACCATCTCTATTCAGTAGTCAGACTTAAGCATGTGCTCAAGTGCTTTGCTGAATTGGGGCCTATAATAATAATTTGCTCCCACCCTGGCACTGTTCCTAAGTGAAGCATGCAGCACACATTATACTGAGATCAACACTTAACTTACTGTTCCACACTTCAAGGGACACAGTCTACTTTTCCTTGAAAGGCCAGCTTCTGATTTGGAAAGTATATCCTTGGACTCAAAAAATGGTCAAAATTAGACAATTCTCAGGGTTGACATCATCCTCCCAGAAAATTATTTGCATATAAGGGGCAGAGAAGCAAGCCACAGGCATGAAAGTAAAGTGGACTGGTGTTTAATTGTATAAACATATTAAAGGTTATGTTTACACAGAGTCAGCCAATGTAAAAAGAAAATATTCTGAATAAAACTTATCATTTGAAGATGCTGCACAGCTGGAAAGAAACAATAATAAAATATTTAATATCCAGAATCTGGAAAATGTTACTGTTTGTAAGTGTGTTCAATGTGTGGAATCATAAAGTTGCTAAAATCATTGTCTCTTATAAAATATCTATAATCTTAGAACTATTTAACACTAGAAAGTTGTTATATTAATGTTTACAGCTAGTCAAGTGAATGCGCAGAGAGAGGCATAAGTGTTCATCTTAGGGTTCTACAGTTGCCATTGAAACATAAACAGTATGTTTATCACCAGCATTTATGCTCCTACCATGACAAATGTTGACTATGAGAAATAAAAGTGATACGGTGACTTAGACAAACTCATCACGTCTACACTGGTGTCAGATAAACGGATTATCATGGGGGACTTTAATGCAAGAGTTGGAAGTAATGGGACAATCTGGCGGCATGCAATCGGACAGCATGGGACTGGGAAAGAGACTAGCAATGGAACTCTGCTACTTAGTGAGTGCATCAAGCAGCAATTAGCCATCATAAATACTTTTGTCTGCCTGCCAGACAAAAAGAAGATGTCATGTATGAACCCAAGATTCAAACAACTACAACTACATCATCATCCGGGGGGAGTATAAGGTCCATCTCTTACCTCAGTTGCCTCTCTGGAAATCAGGTGGGATGGGCAGATGGACTGCACTTTATGAGAAATGTTCTTTATCATAATTAATTATTCCTATTTCTGTAGCACCCGACGACTCCAACCAGGATCCACGCTCTATTGTGGGACATGCTATATAATCATACAGGATGACATGGCCCCACCTCAAAAAATATTACTGAGTTTCCACAACGAGTACTGAATCTGCAGCTTTTGTCTTAGCTTATGATTTTTGCCCGGTACATGCATCTATTAAATTATGCAAACTTGTAACTTGAGCCATGCCAAGAAAATATTTTCTAAATACAAAACATTAATATAAACATAAAAAATTAAAACAATAATTAAAATTGAGTCTAAAATAATAAATAAAATCAATACAATGGGCCTTCTTAAATAAAATAATAACCTGATATAAAAAGGGTCATTTTGTGTTTCAAATAGGGTGACCAGATGTCCCGATTTTATAGGGACAGTCCCGATATTTGTGGCTTTGTCTTATATAGGTGCCTGTTACCCCCCACCCCCTGTCCCGATTTTTCACAGTTGCTGTCTGGTCACCCTAGTTTCAAAGCAAAGATTTTTGACAGCCTAGGGCTTGCAGAGGCAGAGATATGGATAGTATCTGTCCTGTCTGTAAAAATCATAAATAAAAGAGCACAATGGTGCTGTACATAGGAAGCCAGAAACGTTAAACGATCGGTGACCCATTCTTATATGGGCTGTAAAACTGAAAACCAAAATCAAACAAAATCTATGCCCACACACGTAACCAGTGAAGTTAATTCAATAGTAGGATATCCACTCTTTCCCTACCTACACACACACATACACACACACCTAACTGCGATGTCACATTATCCAGCAGTGGCCGCTGAAGTATTAAAGTGCATCAACCTCAATTTGCAACAAAGTATGTGAGAAAAACATATCCCAAAGCACTCTACTAACCACTATGGAATATATACAGGAATCATTTCATGCCCCACAAAAACAAACAAGCCAGCTCAAACCCCTCCCCCGCCCCGAATACTTTGGGATTAAACTGCTGCTCTTTCACAATACACAGCAATATTTTACAATTGTTTAGGACAGGAAGTGAAGAAGCATACCATCTTAAATTGCACCTGTACATTGGAAGGTAAGACTAAAGTTAACCAAAATGGAATTTAAAAGTACCAGAGGGTCTTTGAAAATGGTCAAGAACTTGGTTTTACATCTCATCTGAATTATGATACTTTGAATAGTATGTTGCCTGCTAACACTGTACTTTGACATTAGATAAGTACTGACAGAGTTAAGACCTGCCATCTACTTACTCATCAATCCCACTTTCTGATATACTCTGACTTTTTCCTGGAGTTCTCCCACCTAAACACTGACTGACCTTCCTTATGTAGCTTAGGAAATGAACTAGTCTGTCTCCCCATCAAGAGGTACCAAAGAGAAAATAATACATGATATTAAACAAATATATGTTAAATTACTTTTATTATTTAGTGCATTATGGACCAGATTCTATTATTAGACTTGGTATACAGTAGTTAGGATGATTATTGTCAATACACTAAATTCCTGTAATTCACAGAAACAATTACAACTCCTTCAGAAATTAATATAGTAATATACAAAAGCCCGCATCTGATTCACTCTTATTTTGGAATAAACTCTTATTAGTTTTGAGGGTTGAGAAGGCAGACAGATGCATGTAGTATCCTGTTCCCTATACACCCAACTTCTTCCCCACGTGGCATTCCACACAGGGCATTGAGACAGTGCCACACAGGTAGCTGATTCCCTCTTCTGCACAGCAGGGAAAGTTCTATGAATCGATCACCAGGAAACTGCCTAGCAAATGGCCATCAAGTCACTCAGAAAACAAATTTATACTGAAGAAAGCCAATAACTAATTTATTCTTCTCTTCTACAGGATTTTAATTTTTCCCCTCAAGAGGAACAGAAAGCTACTTGACACTGAAGAGGAAGTACAGGTTTGAATATCAATGCCAAAACCTAAACCAGTTTTCTCCAGTGAGTGAGTTTATATACGTTGTACAGACCTACTGCAGTTGTGCCGCATCAGTAAATACTGTGTATTTCTGTACTTCTCTTTCATAGCTCATCTCTTCCTCTAAACTTGCAGATCAAAAGGATAATCATAAGACATTAGTGGCAGTTCATGGTTCTTCTACATTGTATATACAAAATGTATGTGCACTTTAGTACAGCATGTACTGAGAGGAGGGATTGACTTGTGATTATGGCACTGCACTGGAACTAAGTTATTTGGATGTTAATCCTGGCTCAAAAGTGCTGAACACCCACAATTAGCTCCAGATTTTCAGAAAAATTCAGCTCCCATTTAGGCAACTAATGGAAATAGTCAGGTGTTCAAAAGTGCTCAACACCCAGGAGCTCCCAGTGTTCCTATGGTACCTTTTAATTCTAATTTGAGTTTAAGAGAAGCTGCTGGATGCTCAACAATTTTGAAAATCTAACCATTTTGTGTAGGACCCTAAACAAGCGGTGAGATCTTTTGAAAATCTAGCCACTTACACAGGTGGAAAAATGGGAGCTGTTGAATGCTGATCTTTTTTTTTTTTTTTTAAGAATATGGCCCTTAATATACCTCCGTTTCCCAAATGTATAACAGACATTATAATAGTTCCCTACCTCATAGGGGAATTGTGGTGATACAATCATTTTATTACGTACTCACACATGATAGTGATGAACACCATAGAAATATCCATTAAAAAAAAACAATAGAAAAGCTACAGAGGGGAGATCTTGATAATACAAAAACATCTTCTGATCTTGCCAACTTCCTTTGGAATGGAGGAAAGAGAACTCACAGCTAAAAGAGGGCAAGACAACCTGTTCCCCTGTGTCTCTTTTTATGGATGAAAGTTTACATATTTTTCTCTTTTATGAGAACAGATTGTTTTTGCAAAAGTTTGCACTGGAAATGGAAGGTCACACATGATAGTTTCAAGTTATAAGTTGCAGCAGTACAGAATGACCATGCTGTGTTATATTTTTAATCACTGCATTAGAATTTAGTCACCAAAATACTTCAACACCACTGTACTGACCCCAGTGAGGTTCTCAATTACCTCCAGCCCAAGCTTATAGGTGAGTGCAAGAAGTTTATTACAGCTGCATTCAGTGGGGAGGTAATTGTTGTCATAGGTTTATATGTTAGGTATAAGGTGGCCCAAAAGCAGAGGTAAGTGGCTATTGCAGGTATCAGCTCGAGATGGAGAGACTGCACCAGCAGAGCTATAGTCTGTTAGGTGGAGCCAGTCCAGGTACCTGTCCCGGTGGCTGATGTACACTCCAAATTACTCCCTTGTTTCAGGGAGAGGAATGACATGGACGTGTTCCTACATGCTTTGGAAATGAGGTGTGAATTGAACAAGGTGGGGAAAAGGGCATGGTATGGTACCTCACTCCTCTAGTGGCTGGGACAAAAGCCTTGGAAATTTTTACCCTTGTGGGAAGGAGGACTATAAATTCTCTGGGTTCTAAAGTTTAGATCAGGGAATTAAGTTTTCTGCCAACCCTTAAAAGGGTTGATAGCAGTGTTTCCAGCCAAAAGTAAGGACATTCATGCAGCTGCGGTATATTGTATCTCTCCGCCTGCTCCAAAGACAACCATAAATGCCACCTTGTTTCCTGTATCTCCCTCCTTCTGTGATCTCTCAGCCCTTTATAGGAATCACCTGACCCCTTCCTACCTGAGACTGATAATCAAACTGAGCTGGTTGGACCTAGGCCCCTGGCCCTTAAAGGGGCAGACCCCCCCCCCCCCCATTTACCAAATGTGTTAGCTAACACATTTTTCAAAAAAATCTTTTATCCCAATTTAGACAAGTCCAGAATGGCTTCATCTCTCCACCTTCATACACTGATGTTTTTAATTTGGACAATTTACATTGTGCAGTGTACCACATGGTTCTCTTTTGGCCCATTGATTATTTGTCTATTGCATATAATGTCACAGTACTTGGAGAAATAATCTCCAGTAGGGGTTTAACTTATGTTTGGCCTGTTACGGGAATCTATGTACACTTACACACACAATCTTCTCATACGTGATTCAAAAGGTTTAAGTGGGGAAATTAAATCTATCAGATCTTTTCTGCTATCAGTCCAATTAACACTCACTACATTTGTCTGAAACAAATGAACACCCTTCTCAACCACTCTTTCTTTCAATTTGTTGAACACCCCCCGCCCTGAACACCCTAAAAGATTGCACCAATGTTTCTGCCCACAGCACCTTCTAGCGAATGCAGAAAAAAAAGAGTGATCTTATAAGACTGACACTAATTCATTTCACTCTGCTCCTTCTAGTACCATTAGGAAGGCACTATTTTAATGAACACATGCATAAACATCCTCTATAAGATTCCTCCCCAATAGTAACTCAGAATGCAGAGGCGATGTTAAAAAATGGGAATGCATCTAAGCTGTACTTCATTTAAATCCCTATGCAGGCACAGGTTTCTTTTCACTATTTTGTAGATGACACACGACTATTGGGCATATTTTCAAATACAGATGCCTAAGATGTGTCAGCAAAATGCATGTCCAGGTAAAAATAAGTAATGAGTAAGCAAAATAAGCATTTAACACATGCAAAAACAATACATGCATGAACAATTACCTGACTACATGAACAATTTGTTTGTTTTTCTATCCATAACTGTATGGATCCAATTTAGGCCCTGTTTTTGACAAACTGTATGCCGTATTTCTCCAGATTCTAAGAAAGAAATCTGGAACTTATTAAAATGCATCATATCTATGACAAGATAAAATAAATGAACTGCAGTTTAAGCTGGACACAAACCTATTAGTTCTAAATATATTCTTGTTGACTTCACAATTTTAGAATAAAATTCAGACTTGAAGCAAGCCAGTGCAACTTTTTTTTTTTTTAATCTAACCAAGATCTAAACTGGATTATTAGTTCTTTTCCTTATGGAACCAAGCAGCAGCCATTTTCACAGTTTTAAAATCAGAGGGTGGGACTCTTATTTACATTAAAAGCTGCTTTACACTACCCTGACAATATAAAAGGGCATTAAAGTGAGAGTAAATGTAATTTATGTACACTTTAAGACCCCTTTGAATGCAAAAATGGCATAAATCAGTCTTACTGTAACAAGGAAAAAAGCCTTGTGTTTTTGACTCACAGAACATTCCCAAGTACTCATTTCTTTCTTTTATTATTCTAGGCTATCTCCAGTGATTTCCTTTTAAAAATTCTGCCAACAAATTGACGGTAAGTTGGGATGACTTCTATAGACAAAATTAAATAATTCTTTCCAGAAACGACTTACTCCTAAATTATTAAAAACACTTCTAAAGAGAGTTTGGGGCTGCTTTGGAATGAATCAGAACCCCCGCCCCCTCCCAAAAATGGCAGGTATTTTCAAAATATATCACCAAGGACAATATCTCCACTCTTTCTGCAAAGTGCTCATCTCCATCCCGTCTTCAAATTACACAACTTGAGCATTGTTCAGAATCAATATACTTATGGAGTAGTTTTCCAGAACAATTATAAATATTTCTAGCAAAGGCCAGCTTAATGTGTTTGTCAAGTGATACTGCCTCCTTCTTGTGATTGCGAGGAAGCCTTTTCTCTTTTAAATGTTAAAATGATTCCTCAGTTCCTCACAGCGTTTCTGTGAGCAAACACACTAACCACTTGGTTTTTAACACAGGTTACAGGGGAAAATGTTTGTCAAAATATTAACATCAGATCACTAGCTTCCTTCCTCTATTTCACATCTCTCCCAGATATTTTGCAAATACAGTACTCGTCTTATTGTCATTATGTTTTAAGTTTTTTTCACAAACATTTAAAGGAGAGTACAAAAGTCTATCATGATTATACGTTCAAAATGCTTACATGTACTCTCACTCAGGTGATGATTTATGTATGTTGGCATTCATTTCTTGTTTGCATTAACTTTAATAGCTTGATTTTTTATTTGTAAGGCCATTCTAGGTTTTATTTGCATGATTTGTTATACTTTTATATCCCTGTTTATATTCTTTTGGCTCCAGATTTCTTATTGAACTCATATTTAGATGAGGTGATGAAGTCCAGAGCATTTTTGATTTACAAACCCAAGCTTTACAACTAACCTCCTTAGAAGACCAAATATGCAATTTCTCTTCCAGCTTTTGAGCAAATGCTAGAGGAAAGGTTGGTAAAATTCTGTCCTGTAACAGCACTGTTCGTTAAACACACAGCCCCAGATTCTGATCTCAGTTATACTAATACAAATTAATTCTGGGGTGTTATTCCAGATTTACACTCATGTAAATATGGTCTATGAGTTTTACTATAACAGTTTTATCATTTTGCTATTGATATTTCAGATTTCGATTAATTATCTCCATTGCAATTTAAAGCATAAAAATTTTGTTCATGAGTGATTATGGCTCTTTGAAAGAAAAGATAGCATCTTGGTAATCTACACATACAAATGAGTAGTCAAGACTATTTTATTTTGTACTGGAACAACATTAAAGGTCTAGATATATAGATATCTAGATTAGCAGAAAATTTTTGTTCTTTTGTATAAACATGCATACTAGACTTTATTCTGATCTACTATAAATCAAGGACAACTCCACTGCAGTCAGTGGAGTTATGCTAGTATAAAACCAGAGTAGTTATTACCATACAAAGTACAGGCTGTTACCCCATCATGATTAACCAAAACCAACTCAGGAGCCACACTTGACAGCATCATCTGGGCTACCGAAAAATGGTGTGAATGAATGAATCCTGAGAACTGCAAGTGGGCACCTATACAATGAATCAAATGCAACAATCAGAATAAACAACCAAATCTCAGATACCTGCCCAGCCCACTATTGGAACTTCACAACAACAATGATAAATAATAATAACACCTGATCACATCGTCCTATTTGTCAATAATGTAGGACAGCAATATTAAATCAAGAGATATACATTAGATATATATCAAATGCAAACTTGTTTTATTCACTGAGTGACAAATTGTAGTTATCAATGACCATTTACCAAATCTGAATATTGAATACTTACAGTCCTCTATTAAGGGGGAATCAGGTAGAGATCTTTGCAGTTTGGGAGGTAGTGGAGGGAAAGAGCTAAGCAACACTATGGCTCTGGCTCTGGGGCTAGGGAAGGAAAAGGGTGCCACTGACCATTTTGACTAGCCAAAAATAATTTTCAGAATTAGATTTGCATGATGACTGAAAAAATCTCTGGATTTACATGCAAACAGATTGCAAGGTAGTGAACTATTCAGTCCTTTGATACAACAGATTAACAGTGATAAGTAAAATCTTAATTTTAATCTCACACTTTTAAATGCTGAAAAAACATGCCATAGTAAAGTGATCATCGTCAAAAACTTGGTTTAATTTTAGATAAATAGGTTAGATAAATAGGTTACTAAAGTGTTTGCTATATTCTCTATGCTTATTAAAGAGAACCCCTAGGACAGAAGTGGCCAACCTGTGGCTACGGAGCCACATGAAGCTCTTCAGAAGTGAATATGCGGCTCCTTGTATAGGCACCGACTCTGGGGCTGAAGCTACAGGCACCAACATTCCAATGTGCAGGGGGGTGCTCACTGCTCAACCCCTGGCTCTGCCAGGAGCCCTGTCCCCACTCTACACCTTCCCATGCCCTCCCCTGAGCCTGCCATGACCTTGCTCCTCCCTCTCCTCCCCCCCCCCCCGAGAGCCTCCTGCACACCACAAAACAGCTGATCAGGAGGTGCGGGGGAAGGAGGGGGAGGCGCTGATCAGCAGGGCTGCCAGTGGGCAGGAGGCGCTGGGAGTGGAGGAGGGGGAGCTGATGTGGGGCTGCTGACGTATTACTGTGGCTCTTTGGCAATGTACATTGGTAAATTCCGGCTCCTTCTCAGGCTCAGGTTGGTCACCCCTGTCCTAGGAGGTACTACAGATACTGAGGTAACCATGGGCCAAATCCTCTAGTGCTGATAACTGGCACAGCTTCACTGATCACACTGATTCACTTCAGACCAGAGAGAATTTGGCTCCATGTATATTTTTCTAAGGTACTTGCTAAGATTTTAAAGGTGATCACACTGTTATTTATTCTTAATACCACGGATCTAGTCTACAAAAAAGATCAAAATAAAAAATCACATTAATTTTATTAAATTACCAAAATGTAGAACACTAAATCCAGTGCCCCACAGAAACTGGACTGAACAATGGCAGTCCTCCTCACAAGGAAGGGTTCTAGTGGCCTGTGAATGCCAAGGTGTTACGTAGTGGTTAGACCAGTCTTTTGGCCCTGCTACAACAATCCAGCACTGCCTAGGAAAGCCAACCAATTCTATTCTATTCTCCTTCTGATACTGCATCCCATCATGGTGGTATCTGGATCAGAGAATACTAGTATAGGAATTATATTTGTTAAATGTTCCCAATGCTACACAGTTTGGTGTTAATCCCAAATGTAACAATGGATACACTGTCATAGCAATATAGGGTTTGAAAAGCTAGAGGGCCTGTTAGTTATGCTTCAGACATTTTTAACCTTTGCAAATAAACTGGCCTTGAAGTGCCAAAACTGCTAAGGGCCCTGCCTAAGGAATCACCGTAAGGTACATCCAAAGAATTTGCTTGCAAATTTGTTAAGACAACAGCAAAACTAGCAATATACATTTATCGCTGATGTTTAAGTGAAAGAGTTTAATTGCTTGGTTTAAGCATCACTTCAGCAATCCAGCTTTGAGGGAATTGATTTAACAAACATATTCTATGGAACAGAAACTAATACTCAAGAGTGTGTGTGTGCGTGTGCGTGTGTGTGTGCGCTCGCGTGCATGTACATACACATACTTTAAAATCTCATACTGCACAAATAACTAAAGATTCCCTCTCTGGAAGATTCAGTGTTAAAGACAAGCTAAAATCAATGACCAAAAGACCCCCTATTTTTGAGAATACTTGTATCTAGATCTACATCTTTCTACATCTGTCTGGCACTTCTCTTTATAATTTATAAGTGATGGACCCAAAATTTGGATCTGGAACTTGGGGGAAGTTTGATCCTGATGCAAAGTTTGCAGCTTAAACCCATTTTTATTTTTTTTATTTTTTTTCATGATGAATTATTTTTTAAATAAGCAAAAGGGGCCTAACTTTTTTTTGCCTCTTCACTTTTATTTATAAAGTAATATGACACATTTTTCAATTTTTAGAAGTAGAATCTTTGAACATGGACAAACATCAGATTAAATATGGTGAATAGGCACATATAATAATCCAATAATACAAATGAGGTTTTGGTGGATGCATCAAGTGTAACACACACTTCATAAAGTTCAATGAACAAGCAAAAGTATTCTTCAGCTTTTGCTGGAATTGTCCTTGGCCTCTTCATTTTCTCCTTCTGCACCCTGCTTGTAGAGGCTCTTCTCCACAAGCACAGCTTTAACAACCATTCCTATGCTGATGAGTCACAAATCTGCCTCTCTCTTTACTGACAAGCTTTCTCCTCCTTCATCCAATGTAGTATCTCTCTTTCTGACATCTTTTATAGATGTCCAGTCATTATCTTAAACACAGCATAGCCAAAACTGAGCTCTTGATCTGCCCCCGAAGCTCTCCTCTATCCTTCCTTTCTCTGTCCCTGTGGACAACACCACCATCCTTCAAGTCACATAGGCCACGAACCCTGTGTCCATCTTTGACTCAGCCCTATCACCGGAGTCATATATTCAGACCATTGCTAAGTCTTGCTGCTTTTTCTTACACATCTCTATAAGCTGGATTTTCTTCTCTGTCTACACAATAAAAGCTCTTCTCCAAGCCACCATCATTTCATGCCTTAACTATGGCAACCTCCTCTTTACAGGACTTAACTACTACACCTTTGCTCTCCTAAAATATGTTCAGAATGCTGCTGTTAAAATCAGCTTCTTGGTTCATCATTCTGATCACATCATCTCCTCTTTGGGTCCCTCACTGCCTCCCCCTTCACCTCTGCATCAAATATAAGCTCTTTTAAGGCCCCTACTCTACCAGGCTGATCTAGTAAGCTATTGTGAGTTGACACTTGCCTCACTCTGGTAGAATTCCCAGCCTTTACCACCTACTTGTCAGCGTCTACCTTAAACACCTCCATGCTTTCTCTGACCTTGCCATTTATGCATAGAAAAAATCTCCCTGATAAAATCCAAACAGCTACTTTCTCATCCTCCTTCAAATCCCTCTCGAAGACTCACTTCTGCTATGATGCCTAAAAACCCTATCTTGCTGATCATAAAAAGCCAGGTGAAAAGTTGTGACTATTCACACTTCTTTCATTTTTTCCCTTTCCCTACTCCCTTCCTCTCTAATCCTGCCCCCACTTAAAAAAATACAATAAAGTATAAGTTTTTAACAAATTCATTAAATTGACAGATTAATTTGCTTGTATTTTCTATTCCCATCTCTAACAATCTGTTTAAATGACTTGAGTCAATACTTGCATGTGATGTGAGTCACTTGATTGACTGTAGATTTCTATAGGTGAAGCCATTTTGTATTTTAATCATGGCTCTTATCACCATTCTGAAAAGCCATAAATTACATGTCAGTTAACATTAAAGTTTCTCCAGTTTTGAGGCAATTCAATCATCACACCACCTTATTCCAGGACTTCCCCTACTGAAGACCTACATAATTTTGCCTTACTGAATATGTTACAATGCTTGTGAGACAAGGTGGGTGAGGTAATATCTTTTATTGGACCAACTTCTGTTGGTGAAAGAGACAACCTTTCGAGCTATGCAGAGCTTTTCCTCAAGTCTGGGAAGTGTACTCCGAGCATCACAGCCAATCAGATGGCTTAGAATAAGGGTATGTCTACACTGGAAACTTCAAAGTGCTGCTGCGGGAATGCTCTCGTGGCAGCGCTTTGAAGTGTGAGTGTGGTCGCGCGCGAGCGCTGGGAGAGAGCTCTCCCAACGCCCCTGGTAATCCACCTCCACGAGGGGATTAGCTCCAAGCGCTCGGAGCCTGTCTACACTAGTGCTTTAAAGCGCTCAGACTTGCTGTGCTCGGGGGGGTGATTTTTCACACCCCTGAGCCAGCAAGTTAGAGTGCTATAAAAGGTAAGTGTAGACGAGCCCTAAGTTTAGCACATATTTTAAGGTACCATTCAAGAATATATGCTAAACTAGCTGCTTGACCCTTTTTTAGCTGTGATACTCTGAGTACCTTTCCCAGATTTGAGGAAGAGATCTGTGTAGCTCAAAAGCTTGTATCTCACCAACAGAAGTTGGTCCAATAAAATATATTACCTCACCCACCTTGTCTCTCTAATATCCTGGGACCGACACGGCTACAACAACATTACAATGCTTGTCCTATTTTTCCAGAAGTTATAAAATTTTATGCATAATTACAAGTTTAAAATTTTTTCCTGTATATAATACTTTACATCAGGGGTCGGAAACCTCTGGCACGCGGCTGTGCTGGCCGCAGCTTCCCGCCGCCCCCATTGGCCTGGGACGGCGAACCGCGGCCACTGGGAGCCGTGATCGGCCGAACCTGCCAACGCGGCAGGTAAACATACTGGCCCGGTCCGCCAGGGTGCTTACCCTGGCGAGCCGTGTGCCAGAGGTTGCCGACCCCTGCTTTACATAATCCTTCTTTCTTTACTTAATGTGGGAAAAAAGGTAACTAAAACCACATATTCCCAAAGATATAGCTTCTAAACATATATACCATGATAAAATTAACCTGTAGATTTTCTTTAACTCCTGTCTGAGACTGAGACATTGGGGAAAATATGATCTATAACTGATTAAAAAGGCAAATGGCAAGTATTTAATACAGAAAAACAAATGGCATTATGAAAGGTGAAGGATGGAGGGGTGTCCTGTTTTATCTCCATAAAATGAGCATGTGAGGGATATCAGAAGGAAAAGCATGTCAGGTAAACACACACAAACAGATGTAGAGATTAACACATTGGAATCAAGCATGTGTTCAGGAAACAAAGTCAAGACATAAAAGTCAATGCAGACAACCCATTGACATTGTGACTGTAAAACACCCACAGGCAACTTCAAAATGACAAAAACAAATAATTAAGCAGTTTAAAAAGCCAAATACTACCTCTAGAGGTCCTCACAGAGTCCCATTATTGCAATTTAAAGACAAGTTGTGGTAACAATGAGATAGAGTCAGCATTTTGTCACAGCCTTTTCCGATTATTCCTACTACTACTAGTTCACCATTCATGTATTTCTACTCGTGTTAATTTTTTAATCAAGCAGAAACACTTTATTAAAAAGCACAAAATGTACTGCTCATTAGTGCTCAGTGTTACCATAAATTGATAAAGGAAAATTGAAATGACAGGATGAAAACATTTTTTGTTTAGTTCTGGAGCATATTCACTAAAGAGACAAAATTTGGCAAACCCCTTATTTCGCCCCCAAATAATATGTCCACCCATAAATATTTTATCACTCTTGACAGTGTATTATGGCAGATTCTTGATATTTTATTAAAGTTAATAGAATTTTGTTCATTCTTATTCTGAGATTAACCAAGATGTTTTGTGAAGATCTCACATTTTATTATGATGAGTTCTGAATGTTTGTGGAACTAATTTTTCATGCCATTTATTCCATTCACTGAAAACCATTTCACATTTTGAAAAATAAGATGAAGTGGTAAGTAAAGGGGAACAGAAACCGCAGAGAAGAGTATAAACCAAAAGCCCTCAGCTTGTAATTGTTACATGAAAGAGGAGAGGGAAAGAGGGAGAAAAATCACTAGCTGATGTTAACTTTGGACTATCTCAATTCAGAATGCAAAAGAAAAAAAGTTATACACCCAGTTCAATGGGTATATTCAACCTCTCCCAGGTGAAAATGCTATGGAAAAAAAAGTAAGGGGGAAACTAGAGAAAGATGAAGGTGACAGCAGAATATGTACAAAATGTTTTTCACACACAACATATGTATAATATATGTAAAGCTCTTACCTTTTTCACTAACACTTTCACTTTCTATTTCCACATCTTCACAGCTAGTATATTCTGGTGTTGATGCCCCTTCTTCTTCTGAGCTACTGACCGACATCTGCCTTTTCTTTCCACCTCTTTTTGATCTATGAGGCTTTGGAGGGGATGGCCGCACTGATTCTGATTGATCAGAACTAAGGGAATCATTCCTTAGCATGGTCTCCATTTTCTCCCGCTTTGCTTTTCGCATGAGAATAGCAGAGCTAGGATCAAGGCGACTTTGTTTTTTAAAGGAATCATGGTTCTTGGATTCTAGGTGTTCTGTAGGAACTGGACTATGTCTGGGAGTTGGTGGACTATGATTAGCTAATTGTTTAGAAACAGAAATTCTTACATCACCTGGTCTTTCTATAGAGTATGATCTCTGAGTTTCCATAAGAGATTTTCTGTCCTGAGTTCCCTGTAACTGTGAGCGTTTTCCTAATTTATTCTCAGGTACCTCTGCTTCCTCCACTTCTGTATGTGCCAAAGCTACATCACTGTGTCTTCTTTCATGCCGTGCTTTAGAAAATTTTACTTGCATACGCATCTGTTGTTCCTCAGGATGTGGCTTCACAGGATACCTTGCCAGATTTGGGTCACTCCTATACCGAGTGTGATACTCATCTTCTTTCCTTTGTTTTTCCTCATCAGCTACCTTGCCTTCCTCGGGTTTTTCTGGCAAGTCTGGGTAGTCCTGTGACCTTCCTTTCTCCAGCCTTCTACTTTCATGCCTTTCTTTACGTTCCCTGTCGTCTGCTTGTCCTTGTTGAAGTGAAGACTTTGGCACACGTTTACGCTCACTTTTTAGACCTACTTTTCCATTTTGTTCTGAAATCAATGCTGTCTTCTTCCTACCATGGAAAGAAGTAAAACAATGTGACAAATCTAACAATAAAAAAAGCAAACAGTGGAGCCAAAGGGTACTTGGTCTGTCTAAACTGTAGTTTAGAAAAAGTTAAGTACACTGTGGAAAAGACATAGAAAGATATTTCACCTACTAACAACTTGTCTTTTCAACATTGTTTTCTTCCCTTTCCAAGAGGAAATTATTCCCAGAGTGAATACTATAAAGTTTTACATTCTATAACCTATAACTGATGCATAAACTCATAAAGAATGTTAATATAACATGGCTGAACAAACAAAGCAATAATTTACAAAAAAAATAAAAACCATTTACAAAAAAAATAAAATAATGTATCATTGCTGGAATTGCAGCAGTATAATAGAGTGATGGCATATTTTTCTTACCCATTTTTTAAGTCAGCAGCTGTGGGGGATGGTCTGGCATGACCACCTATCCACATCCCATTTCAAGCACATCAGCATTATATATGTAAACACCATGAAATGGGAGATCTTTCATATATGCAGTGACATAAAGAGAATCAATATGCATATGTGAAAAAGTACAACAGAAGGAGTCTATCCAGAGACAATATTTGATCTATCTTGCTTTATTTTACTTAACCCTAAAGAAAACAAGTACCCATTTCACATAAATCTACAGATTAAGAAAATCAAAATAGGCCTTTTGGATTAGTGGAATTTCCATTTTTGGAAATGGGAAAGTACAACACATTTTAATGCATTACTTTATATAGCCCGAATGTACAATGAAACTACCTGAAAATTATGCTTTTTTATTTCAGGATATTTCAGTCCTAGTCCTTCTTCACTTGGCAAACAGGAGTTGGATTTCTGATTCAAACGTATTTCTTCTCTGATCTCCCAATCTTTGTCCGCAATCATAATGGATTTACCATTTTTTATTGTACCCTATATAAATCCAGGATGCATACTTTGGAAAACATTTTGGAAAGTCTGTGTCTGAAAAGTCTATGGCTAGGTCTACACTACCCGCCTGAATCGGCGGGTAGAAATCGATCTCTCGGGGATCGAATTATCGCGTCTCGTCGGGACGCAACAATCGATCCCCGAATCAACGCTCTTACTCCACCAGCGGAGGTGGGAGTAAGCGCCGTCGACTGGGAGCCGCGGAGGTCGGGGGTAAGTCGGCTCCGATACGTCCTCACAGCGGGGTAAGTCGGCTCCGATACGTCGAATTCAGCTATTCGCGTAGCTGAATTTGCGTATCTTAAATTGACCCCCCGCTGTAGTGAAGACCTGCCCTATGTGAATACCCAAAAATTCTGTCCTGGGACCACCATCTCAAGAAGAGGAAAGAACTAGTACAACACTGTGGCAAATGGCCGACACTACTATGGGGGTCCCATGCTTTCCCTTCATGTGATGGGTCAGGACGCCACCTCTTTCCCCTATTCTTGGGCTTCCTGCCCTCTCTCCCCTTGGGCAGTGTTTCTCTTGGTCCTCTGTGCCTGGGGAGTCCCTCTGCTCTGCTTGAGCAGGGTTTCCCTTCCCCTGGTACTCTGATCCTCTGGTCAACAACAGTACTCCTCCAAACTACAGTCAGTTCTCCTGCCATCTGACTGAAGCAGGGGGTTTTATTAAGTTTCTGGTGGGGCCTTAATTGGCTCCAGGTGCTCTAATTAACCTGTAGTAACCTCTCCTCAGTCCACAGGGAATAAGGCTCTGATCATCCTGGGGCTTATATACCTCAAATCTATCACTCTCCTGCTGCCCTCTGTCCCTGCTGTATCACAAGACATAGCATGCTTGAAGGGAATGATGATCAGAATGATTTATGATATATTATACATATGGCACTAAAAATATTCATGATGCTTTATAGGTATATAATAAAAGAGAATATAAACTCTACAAGACAGGTACCCACGTGTCTCATTCCACAATCCTTACTTGCATCTAGTAACACTTACTGACAAATAGTCCCACTGACTTCTTCCAAGTTTCAATAGGATAACTCAGACACAAAAACTGGAAGAAAGGCAACATTTTAAAATGTCATAACCTTTAGCAATTTAGTCCTATTATATTCCCATCTGCCCCCTTGCTTTCTATGTATTTTTCTCTTATTAGAAAGTGTAAATTATATATAACCATATGATTCATATCTTTACTAACTTCTCCCCTTTTTCCTTCCTCTAAATCTACTATGTTCACCAACTGCTTTACAGTCCAATTATATATTATCTTCAACACCCACTTCCTGACACTAACTCCAACATAATCCTCTCATCTTCCCTCACTGCTTGCCATATGATAATTCTCTCTCCCCTTAGCAGATAAACAGGTCTTAGAATGTTGGTTCAGCAGACATCAGAAAAGAAACTACTGTTCCCACTGTCCCCCTCCCCCTCCATCTTAAATCTTGATGGGGAAGGGTGGGAGCAGGGAACAGGCACAGCTAGGAGGTGATACTGGGGCTTCTCCCCTAAATGGCTGAGTGGATACCCTTGCAAGGACTAGTGGCCTAGACTGCTACAACTCTATAGTCCTCTTCAGAGACTTCAAGGCCCACTTTCACACCCCAGCTCCACCCCACTGTTGCTACTGTCTCTCTATGCATGTGTATTGAGATAACATCTCCAGCTATTGGGTCTTCCAAAAAACATAAAAAGCTGGTATGACTAGACAGCACAAGCCTTCTTGGAAGCAGAGATATTTGAAGTAAAAAAACAGAATTGCTGTCAGCTCCAAGGAGCATTTATTAATTGGATCAATGTTTAAAAGCATGTAAGAATAGATCTGCTATGATAATTTGGATCTGGATGGCCTACTCCAGTTGTGAGCTCTGTTGGTAGAAAGTGGGTGAAGTTCATAAAACATTACAATAACCTGTAACGATTAATGCTGATAGAAACAGGTACAAAAGGGAGACTGAAAGACTGGATTAGTTCAAACAAAAAGGGCTACAAATGTAACAAGGACTGTGATAAGGTTGTGATGAACAGAGAAGTAAAGAATGAAACTGGAAATTAATGGACCAAAAGTGGTATGTCAGAAATTAGATCTAACTGGTGGACACAATAACGAAGGGATGGCCTACTCCCTCCATCACCCCCTTTTTGGGGCCCCTAAAAAGAGACCCTGGGGACCAAAAGGGCAGAACAGACCCCTGGAGAAAGGTTGACAGGCCTCTGCCTTGCTCCAAAGACTATCATTCTTTGGTAAGCCTTGATCATCAGGACATTTAGACCAGTGAACTGATGAGGATACCTGACCATCAGCACTGGACCAACAATGAACTGTATACACACAAAACGCCATTCTGTCATTCCCACTATCTTCCTCCTGTCTTATCACTTTCTCTCTCAACCTTGAGACCAACAATACAGAATGACACCAGCAAAATGACATGAGACTACCCACTACCCATCCCGATCTGCCCAATCTGACAAAAATCAGTGAAGAAGAGGGACCTGACCAGATGAGTGAGACAACATCCTGGACTAGGAAGGCAAGCCAATATCCAGAGCAACTGCTATTATGGCTGGTGAACTGCCAGCCCAGAGCATCCATCTGTGACTGACCACCTTGTATCGTAAGAACTTAAACAAAAAGCCTGTATACCTCCACCTGTACTCTCCTATCTCTTCTCCTTTCTCTTTTGTGTCTGTTCATTTTGTCAAAAGCAGGAAAAGTAATCACCATCCATAGAGGTCAACTCATACTTAAACAACAGAACTAACCTTTTTTCCCCATTAAGAAGAATTACTTGATGAAATAAGAGACTCTAACCAATATCCTCCCTTTGAAAAAGGGATGCTGCTAAGTTTTGATTAAGTTTGTTTTGCATAACCACTGAATTTCAATTTCAAAATGCTTTATGCTTTGTTTTCAATTCTTTTTCATTCCTTTTTCATTTGTGTATCCTCATCAATACATTTCCAAACACTGGCATAAATTTTCTAGTGTATTTGCCATGGGACTAAGGAGGTCAACATCTCTGTATTCAAAATCCCAAACCCCGCTTAACTGTTTAATGTTATACAGTGAGTAACAATATCATATTAACAACTTTTACTTTCTGGGCCCTTTTATTCCATCAAAATTAACACATATATGGTATCCCTGGGTGGGCCTCACATATCCCCTTCTCCCTCCCCCCCCAAATTGTGGACTTGTCATCTACCTCTCCAAACCAAAAATTGTAGGAACACATTTTTCCTGGTCTACACTGTGTAATTGGCATCAAAAGGATTAATAATATCAAAATCTGGATACTTCTATTGTATGCTGCTGCTATTATCTACGTAATATAAAATTTATTTAAAAATCCTTGAATATGTTAAGCTTGCAAAACAAAGATAGCTTTCTTGTTTTAAAAAAAGGGAAACTTTAATCATTCTATTTTAAACTTATTAGTTTGTTTAACCTTTCAACAAATACATTGTTCTGATTTTGCTTTTTGTTTACTTAGTGGTTTGTCGTTTCTGTGATTAGTAATAACTGATTGTTTAATGTAAAGGCTTTGTAAAAAAAGCAAAATTAAAAATGAAGTGTTTTGAACCATTCCAGGTTAAGTTACCTAAACAGACTAAAACATTGTGGTTTACCACCTTGTTAACAAAATGCCAGTTTAAAGGCTGCTTCTGCCTGAACTGTGAATTGAGTGTCAAACCACCTGAACTAAGGGCTGTTGCAGCACCAAATTTTTTAATTGTTTTATTTTTGGTAATGTGTTATTTGCATTTTTGTGTTGATTTTTTTTGTGTTTTTGTTTTGGGAAAGAGCACAGTACTAGTGTTGCAGGTTAGATTCCTGTCAAGAGCTAAATTGCCACCATGGCCATATTGTTTTCACAAAAAGTGGTGAAACAGGTGGGCAAGATTTGCAATGAACTAACAATTCCTGTGAAATGTTACCATCTTTGTATGTTACAATGTTACAAATGGCTCATAAAAGAAAAAGTGGTTCCAGGAACACTAGCTTCCTGCTTCTTTTTATCAAAAAGTAATAAACTTGGCTAAAAATTCTATAAATTCTAAAAACAGTAAGCAAGGATAAATACTTGTGCATAGAATTGTCATAGTTGGTATAAATGTGCAACTTAAAATGTGTAAGCAGGAAAAAAAAGTGAGGAGTTTTCCCCCCCTCACCTTTACTCATTCTGGGCTTACAGCCAAAAAAGTGATAAGAGCTGGTTTCTAAACATCTTAGGAACATAATAATAACTGCAGTTTGGCATTTGGTTTATCTATAAATGAAGTGATTTGTAAGGTCTTAGCTTTGTTAACATCTGGAAGGACTAACTGTAATTTTTGCGACACCTAACTAAATAAGATATGTGAATCTTTATCTGGGACAGAGAATTTGCAAACCTTAAAATAATAGCTCGGTGCATCTTTTTTGTTCTATATGCTTAAACTTAAATAAGTGTTTTGTTTTCTAAATGTCATTTATGAACCAACCCAATACTAAGTGCATTTGGCCCTTAGGAGAGGGGTGTTGTGCAGAAGCCTAAATTCTAAGTTGTCCAAGAGAACAGAAAGTCCAACTCAGCCAATTACACAAATGTTGCTTATGAAAGTCAGCAAAAGTTGAAGATAATAAACTGCTACAAACTGAATGGTTTAGGTTAAAAACTATGATGAGGAGTCTTCAAGGCTCCTGGTAAAGTCAAGGGTTTAATATGACAATGAGCTAAAAGATTCTAGAAATGGGGGGAAATGTTTATAGTTGAAATCACCAAAATGTGTTTTGATCAGTTAATGTTGATAGCTGAGGCTTCGACCCCTTCTTGGTCATTATTTATCTGAGGGTCACTGAATGGGAGCAGGGGGGCACAGGGACTGGAAGGAACAAGTTTACTAGCATGGCTGCCACCCTCCCCCACCCCTCGCCATCTCACCTGGGATCCACTTTGACTCCCTTTGACTTTTGTTGTCTTGATCCTGAGAGATATCATGAAAAGACTCAGATGACATCACCACCTCCAACACTTTTAGCTAATCCTGAACGACACCTGGGATGTGAGACTTGGGTTTCTGCCATTCATCCCCTTCCTCATGTGTCATGTTCCTTCCCCACCCTATTTCTTTTCTTTCTTAACTCTCTCCTGTTGCCTTTTCTCTAATAAGAGTCAGACTTAACTGGCCAAGACAACTCCATCTTTTGTAATACTGCTGAGAGCCTGTGACAAGAGTGACAGTTAAAAGCAATGCATTGAACAACCCGATATTGGTACAAGTTTGCCAGGTCTCAGAGTGCCTGATAAGATCATGTGCTAGATCCATGTTTTTCCAGCAATGAGATTGCAAGTGAGAGTCAGCACCAAACACAGAAGCTAACATTTCTCTTTGCTATTCATTTTCTTTCCCCTTTTGTGTGTGTGTTTGGTTTTGTCTTAAATGAAACTGGACAGGACTTCAACAAGAGCTCCAGACTGTCTCAACTAATCCTTTTTCTGTTTCCCAAAAAGGACAGTTTTTACCACCTCTAATAACAACACAAAAACTGTCAAACAAGGGGTTTCCTAATAAAATCTTTCTGCAGTTAAAGGGTAAGGATATAAGAGATATTGTTAACATGAAAGCTTTACTTAATATTTTAGATTTAAAATGCTCAAGTCCTTCCTTTTTTGTATCTTTAATAAAGAGTTTAAAAGATTTTAAATGATCCTTGTTATAGTAGGAATAAGACTGTAGGAATTAACTATTAATGCTGTAACAGTAAACAAGGTTTTCATTAACATCTTGTTCTTTGTTATGTCTGAGACACCCTTTTTCAGCACAACAAACCTTTAAACTTCGTAACACGGTTTCCTACTACTCTATTATAGTGCACCTCCCCATAGCTATATCCACACTGGAATAAGATTTTTTTTATCTGAGCATATCATTTAGTGTAGATACAGAGTACATTGTCTAGCTATAACTATAATTCCAATGTAATTGTTGATTATTAAATGTTGATTGTCTATCCCAAAAGACACACATAAATAGATTCATAGATTCTAGGACTGGAAGGGACCTTGAGAGGTCATCGAGTCCATGACCTCATGGCAGGACAAATACTGTCTAGACCATCCCTGACAGACATTTATCTAACCTACTCTTAAATATCTCCAGAGATGGAGATTCCACAACCTCCCTAGGCAATTTATTCCAGTGTTTGACCACCCTGACAGTTAGGAACTTTTTCCTAATGTCCAACCTAGACCTCCCTTGCTGCAGTTTAAGCCCATTGCTTCTTGTTCTATCCTTAGAGGCTAAGGTGAACAAGTTTTCTCCCTCCTCCTTATGACACCCTTTTAGATACCTGAAAACTGCTATCATGTCCCCTCTCAGTCTTCTCTTTTCCAAACTAAACAAACCCTTTCAGCCTTCCTTCATAGGTCATGTTCTCAAGACCTTTAATCATTCTTGTTGCTCTTCTCTGGACCCTCTCCAATTTCTTCACATCTTTCTTCTCCACATCTACCCTACGAGAAGAGCAGCAAACATGCGCAGTCCAATAACTTAGATGTAGAAAAGTCACAAAACGGGCTCAAAAGGATTGTGGTTCTGGTGCTAAGAAGTGTGACATACTATTGAACAGGAAATAGTCAGAGGTATAGTGACCTGCTGTTACAATTATATAGGGCTACCATATGTCTGGATTTCCCCGGACATGTCTGGCTTTTCGATCTATAAATAGCCATCCGGGGGGGGGATTTCTAAAAATCTAAAAATGTCCGGGATTTCCCCTGGTCGGCTATTTATAGATCGAAAAGCGGCGGCCAAGCTCCACTGGGCAGCCAAAGCCCCTTCCCGGCTCCCCCCATTCCCTGCAGCCTTAGCACGCCATCCGGTCCGGCAGCTCACTTCCCCCTCCTCCCCTCCCTTGAATGCTCTGCCCCTCTACTCCTCCCCCTCCCCTGCTTCCCGCGAATCAGATGTTCGCAGGAAGCCTGAAAAGAAGCAGGGGCAGGCGGGCAGCAGCAGGTAAGCTGGGGCGAGGGGAGTGGGACGCGAGGAGGAGGGCTCCAGGGAGGCGTGGTGCGGCTCCCTCTGGCCCCGGCTGGCCCCAGCGGCTCCGGCCCGGCTCGGCTCGGGTCCCGGGGCACCGGCCAAGTGCGCCGGCCCGGCCCCAGGTGAGCGGCGCCGGCCGAGCACCCCTGGCCCGCCCCCAGCAGCTCCGGCCCCGGCCCCAGTGGCTCTGGCCCTGGCTCAGGCCCCAGGGCGGCGGCCCCGGTTCTGGCGGAGCGCAGCAGCCCCGACCCCAGCGGCTCCGGCACAGCTCGGGCCCCAGGGCGCCGGCCCCGGCCCCAGCGGCTCTGGCCCGGCCCCAGCTGCGCACCTCCGGCCCGGCCCCAAGCCCCGCTACCCCGGCTGGAGCTCCGGCCGGAGCACAGCCCGATTCCTGGGCATTTGTTAAAGCTGGCCCTGGTCAGGGGACAGGGAGGGGGGGTTGGATGGGTTGGGAGTTCTGGGGGTCCTGTCAGGGGGTGGGGAGCAATTGGATAGGGCATGGGAGTCCCGGGGGTCTGTCTGGGGGCGGGGATGTGAATATGGGGTGGGGGTGTGGATAAGGGTCGGGGCAGTCAGGGGACAGGTAGGGTCCTAGGGGGGCAGTTAGGGTGGGGGTTCTCAGGAGGGGGCAGTCAGGGGACAAGAAGCAGGGAGGCTTAGATATGGGGTGGGGTCCTAGGGGGCAGTTAGTGGCAGGGGTCCCAGAAGAGGGCAGTCAGGGGACAAGGAGCAGGAGGGGTTGGGGGTTCTGAGGGGGGCAGTCAGGGGGTGGGAAGTGGGAGGGAGTGGATGGGGGTGGGGCAGGGCAGGGGCGGGGCCAGAGCGGGGCTCTTCCCCCCCGTCCTCTTTTTTGATTGTTGAAATATGGTAACCCTACAATTATATTAGCTATGCTTTGCATTCTCAGATTTTCTATTTCTTCAGTGAAACCAGCCATTTTAGCTCAAAGCGCTCAAAACTATAGCATGAAGCATTAAAAGTAGCCAGGTCTTTAGCGGTCTACTGCTCTGGGACCTTCACTGAGAACATAAAATTTAATATACTTGTAGAGTATGTTAGATCGGGTCTAGCATTTCAGAGATGATAGGTAAAATCAGAGCCACCAAATAGCAACAAATAGCTATTTTAATGGGAATAGTTTTTAATACATCTATTTGTATAACATAATGCATAGAGGGATGATATAATAATACCTACATCTAGAGAAGGAGCTGTAGCCATCAGAGTTGGCATGGCAGAACTGACAGGGCCCCCTGACCTATGCAGTGGCAGATTAGCCACTGTGCCAACAAGGCCCATGCCCAGGGTCCCTGGCCAACTGGGGGCCCCTGCACCCTGACACGGTCTTCTCACCCAGCACCCCTGTCAGGGAGCGGGGTCGAGGCACGGGAGCTTGCCCCGCTCTGCCCAGCACTCCTGCCAGGAAGCGGTGCAAGCCCCTGCACCCCAACCCCACTCCCCAGCAGGAGTGCCGGGCGGGGGGGACTGCAGGTGGAAGGAGAGGGAGGGGCCCCAGTTGCTGTGGCTCAGGACCCCACAAACCCCTAATCTGCACCTGGACCTATGGCAGCCCATCCTAGTAAAAGTGTTTGCTATCATTTAATTTCAGTGCTTTTGACAAGCAGTGGCACAGTTCAGTGGGGCTCAGCTTATAAATGTCATCATGTTACTTTTAAATCTCAGACAAGATAACTCCTACTGTTCACTAGTTGTAGCCATTTAGTCAAAGATTCCAAAGTCTGTGTTTGTCTCCATCCATAGGCTCTCTGCTATTCGTAAGATATGATGATGTGGTATTACATACAGATTTTAGCAACATACATTTGGGACTGTCATTATTTACTTCCTGTGAAACTATGAGTGGATCATGTCAGACATTCCAATTGTGTGCCAATAAAACATTTCAACCACAATACACCACCTTGCATTCTGTACATACCATATTTCACCACAAAATTATTTCAGAAATTTTAGTTTTTAAAAACTATATTGATATTATTCTTTCTATCCCTCAACTTACCCAGTATCACAAGTCCAGTCATCCAGATGTTCCAAGGGAGAGGAAAATAACAAACATTACTCTGGCAGAATTTATTTGTTTGTTTGTTTGGCAGCTGTTTGAAGCTACTCAGTTTTGGAATGTCAAAAGTAGCTCCAGTGAAAACAGGGTACAGGGTAAAAGTGTAGGGGATAGAATCAAAGGTGCATGACCAATACAATTTATCCCATGAATCTGCAATTTTTCACATAGAGAGCACAACTGCATTTGTGTCACACAGTGTGTGATACATAAGCAAACTGCAAGAATTCTTTTATAAGTTCTGTTTCTTGAAAACTGCTATAAGTACTTCTACATAGTCTAGAAGACCAACAACAATCAGTATATTCCAGCATTTCAGTGTAATGCTCCTGGGAAATAAGACATTTTAGAAGGGTATTGAAAACATTGAAAGGGGAAAACATAATCAACGGGCAAACGTGTGACTATTGTAACTGTGCAATTAACGTAACAACCTTACTTCTGGCCAGAAAAAGAGATATCTCAGGAGTGAGCAAAATAGAAAGGGAACATATAGTACTTTGTTACTGTATTAATGCCTCTCAGCTGAGAGAGGATTGATTTCAGTGCCATGAAGCAGATTGTTGTTCATTGTTGGGGAGAATTTGATGTTACAAGGTAAGGTAGGATGTTGTCTGTCTGTTTATGCTACATACAAGTTCTTATCAGTGAATGCTTATGAGTGCTCATACTTTTAAACAAAGGTAGACCCAGCTATATGCAGGCAACTTCCAGAATCCCCATCTCGGTCACCCTGAGGTAGGGTTGCCAAAATCATATTTAAAAAATACAGGACAGACCTCAATTATCTCCAATCTTGAATTGAAGCTGTGAGGGCAAGTCCCTTTTTCCCTCCCCCATGCTTCCTAGGGTTTCTCTTTCTTCAGCTCTAGATGCTGCAGAGAACCCAGGGCCAGCAGCCACTGCAATTCCTGTTCAGGTTCTGCATGGGAGCCTGGAGCCAAGTTGGAGGTTGCAGTTGCTAGTCTTTGCCTGCTGCAGTGCTGTGTACCCTGTTGGGGACGTTGGAAGAGACTTTGCGAGTGGGGAGGCTACACCCCAAGAGTACTGACCACCTTGCCAGACAGAGTCCCTTCCTGACCCTGGTCCTTCAGCACAGCTCCAGGGCACGCAGCCCCATCCACTTGCCCTGACAGACAGAGCCTGTGCAGGGAAACCAAATGGGGCCACGCTCAAGGGCTGGATTCAGTAAGGGGCCCTGTGCAACAGGGGGCCAGCACTCATGGGTACATCTTTCCACCCCACTCCTGACCCTGGCCTTGAGCGTGGCCCCGCCTGCTTTCCCTGAGCAGCACTGAAGGGCCAGGGTCTGGAGGGGAGTGGAAAGATGCATCCCTGAGTACTGGCCCCCTGCTATTGAAATACAGGATAAAAGGCATCCTGTACTGATTTAGTATGGGACAGGCCATCTTCTATTTAAATACAGGATGTTCCTTGTAATACAGGACTGTTAGCAGCTTAGCAACCCTGCCCTGAGCAGCCACCAAGGAAAGGTGCTTCCATTGCAATCCTTGCAGGTTTCCAACCAGGCACCCCACTGCCATAGAACAAAGGCTTCCCCCACTGGTTGCCCTATCACCTTCTAGTCAGCTTCCAAAAGAGCAGCAGCAGATTGATCACGTGGCTCTCAGCTGACCTGTTTCTGTTCAGCAAATTCATGACAGTATACATATACCCAAAGAATATCATCACCATTAAATTACTAAGTTAAATACTATAAGTTGTTTATGGGTGGCCTTATTCTCACATGCAAATAAACTATAATTACTTCTAAGTACATTTGTTTATCTTACATGTGTAAGCAACCTATTTTTAATATTGTCTTGTTATTTAAATTATTACAAGGTAACTTCTGATGATTGATAAGACTATGAAAGACATAGCAAGTCTGAGCACATCAGACAGAATCCCTACTCTTTTTCTTTTTTAAATACTTCACCAGTGACTGATTTACTAATTATAAAAAATACAGTTCTGAGTCAGGTCAGTTTTTGGTATAACAACTTCGAAAGGGTCCTTTTAATTACCAAATGGCTTTAAGACCCTCTGTGGACACAAAGCGAACCTTTACAATCATCAGTCTGATTTTGCAAACATGGTATGTATTCCTAGTAAGTCAAAGGTGCAACTGTCTTACTATTTTTTTAAACTTCACTTGCATAGAGGTCACTGCATTGTCCAGATAGTTCTTTTCTTAGTGAATTTTTGCACTTTCCTGGTCAATAAACATAGTTGACCATTGATCTTGAGTGCGTAAAGTAAATGAGGGACAGATGTAATCTCCCAGAAATACATTATTGTGTAACACTGCTTAACTAGCAGTTCAGATGCTATGGATGTGTAAAGACAAATTAGGAAGTACTACCTCTCTCTCGGTGGTTCACTTCTAGACCTTGATGAAGCTTGCTTTTGTTCCAGGCCCATAGCTTGCTGTGATAATTCTGCTCCTTTCCTCCTGTCAGACTGCACACTGGAAGAGGAGATTTCCTGTGATGAGGCAGCTGCTGTACTTAAGGGAGTTTGAGATCTGGAACGCTCTTGAAGCCTTGCTTTCTTTTCTCTAGGTGCATCAGAACTTCCACCAGTAGCTGTATCACTCAGTGCTCCATCCTGACTGCTTGGCGGCTGTGGACCACTTCCAAAAAACCATGCTCCAGACTTCGTTAAGATTTCTTGTTGCTTTCGACATAAATTGCATACCCACATAACCTAGTTGAAGATAAAAAGATCTGTGTAAGTATCCTCTAAACTCTAATATATTTCCTTGTTTTATAAGTGTTCAAACATAGTATTTTTTTAATTGGATGAAGTTTGTGCTCATGACAGTGCTCATAGTATGCTCACAAAAGTGAGAATCACTCTACTACTAGGGCCAAGCATACTGCAGGCAGGTGCTTCCACAATGTTCTGTCAATATATCTCAATCTTAATCTGTTATCTCAGTGCTGGGCCTCTTTTGAGTAAAGACTGACAAAATGGTGTGGAGGGGTTATGCAGGTTGTTGGTGTTTAGTAGATTTTTTTAGTGCGGACAAACATTAGAATGGGATTATCAAACTAATGTTCACTGGTGACGTGACCTGAAATGAACTTGAACTCGGGATTGTAAAACTCAAGCCAGTTAACTTCTCCCTTCCAATCACTACTATGAACTATTAAAGAAATAGGTATTGTTACAGAATTTCTCCTTAATATTTTCTTCCCACATAACAATGTCAAATCTCAGGCAGTTTTTCAAAATTAATTAATTACGTACTGTGAATACTTTCAACTACACCAAACACAACTACTTACCAATGTTGTAAACTCCAGGCCTAAAGAAATATACTGATATGTAACTAAATACAATAATGAAATGAAAAATTGTGTACAGTATTTTAAGAAACCAGAAAATCTTCCTTATTAGCTAAAGATGAAAGATCAAACATCTGCATCATTGAGAAATGACCATGTGCTAAATCTCTCAGTTACATTTAAAAAAAGGCCAAGCATTCCAGTCCCTGGTGGTCACCATTAAACTGTGTACATACATGGGTTACTTTTTCCTCCAGCAGCACTGAAAACCACAGCACACACAATAAGGCCCATTAAGGCATAGGTGTTTTACAGGGAATGAGGGCCAGCAGGTACTGTAAGAAAAGATGGTAAGAGAAAAATGCGAGCTGAATAGGGAAAGTAAAGTGAATGCAAATTTAAAAAAAAAACAATAATTAGGGAAAGAAGAGGATACTTTGAAGAAAGAAGACTGACTGGAAAAGGGGAGAATAGGGAAGATAGACAGTTTCATCAGACATAGAAAGAAAAAAGGGGAAAAGAAATTATGGAAACCAATTACAGAAGCAACAAAGAAAAGTTATGCAAGTTTAATAACAACTAGAATAGAAGCATAAATGAAGTTGTGAAACAAGAAAGAAAAGACAGAAAAGAAAGTGAAAAATATTTTTCAAATATTGTCTGTGTGTAAAAGTACAGATACACCACACAATATTTAACATAAAAAGGATTTGAAGAAACAATAATAATTTTTCAGGAAAAACTGGAGAATGGAACAGAGTTTTGGCTGTGACAATACCAAGAACTGAGGAAAAGTTCTTTGCATACCAGCAACAAAGGCATTTCATATAGCACAAAGAAAAAGAATCTTCAGACGTTTTATACAGTAAGCATAATTCAGATTTGTTAAAAGGATTCTAAAATGGGTTATCACTTTAGATCATAAAGAATACATCAGAACTTATAAATAGTATGTAAGTTCTACACAAGTTGACTAAACTGTCAGGAAAAAAATATCAAACTCTCTTTTTATCCATAGCTATATCTATAATGTGCCTGTATCCAACATCAGAAATAGGCTATTTTTTTCCCTTTCAAGGAAGATATTAAAATATTTTTAATTACCGTACTTCAAAAAAGAATCTAATCAAAAGTTACAATTACTGTAGCAGTGGTGCAAACATATACTGTGTTAAAAATAGAAACAATCTTCAACAGATGCTAGGAATGGCAGCTTCTCCTTTAAAACAAATGGTAGACATTTTTAAAACCTGCCTTTGATATTATAATGTCTTATTTTCTTCACCTGGGATATTTTGATTTTGAAATAGAGGAACTGAATATGCGTGTGGTCATGCAAAATAAGTTTAAAATGTAGACTAGATTAACCAGGAAGAAACATTTTAAAATGTGTATATAAACTTGAATGTGATTGCTAACCGGTCAGGCAGTAGCCACCTGGTAATATATATATATATATATATATATATATATATATATATATGTCTTGCTCGCTCACTCTTTGGTGTATATAGTCATTAGCCAAAAGCTATTAAATCAATAGCTCACAAAAAGGTTTAAAAAGCTGTTGTCCAAAAGCTGATAAGAACTGGAGTTTTTTTTAAATCCAGTATTAGTTAACATGTTGCCTTATATCTTCAGACAAAAACTGGCAAATTTCAAGATAAAATGCAATATTTTTGCAAAATTCTTTCAAGTTCTGAATGTTGTTTTGTTAAGGATATGAGTTCTTTTAATCAAAATTCAAAACAAGTTATTTTGTAGATAACTAGAATAAGCTTGAAATTGTAATCAAATTCTCAAACATACACATATTAACATTTTAAAATGTGAAGCTGGTAACTCTGTCAACAATATCATTCACAATTTCTTATATGTACAACCTAAGTGTACCTATAAGATCAAAAAATATGCAATAAACTTTTTCCTGTGATTTTACTAACAAACTTACCCAATCTCCTTTTATTTTGTTATTGCAAATATTTGTTATGGAGAAAATTATTCAACCTAAACAACTGGGAGTAGTTAAGGCAGAAGCAGACACAGAAATAAATACAGGATACAAAAGGGAGAAGTACTAGATGTGAAATTACAATAGAACATATCCCCACACCAGTCTTTCAACACTACAGCTTGAACATAACATACACATCAAGCACCACAGATTATATATGTAGGAAATCTGCATTATACTCACAAAGAAGCTACACTACATCTCTGTTTAGGATTCTCTTCAGGACTTAGCTATTAAATGCTATGTTTGCCTTGAGCTATATTCAGTCCAAAGGGAAAAATGACAAAAGCTTTTCTTTAAGAAGGAAATAAAAAAATTGAGGTGATATAACAGTTTCAGTAAGAAAGCTGTTTATTGAAAAACATTTTTAGAGAAGTATGTGGAGCAAGCAATCTAGCAGCATGCGGGAATTATATCCTGATTGAATATTCTGGGATGTGTTCCAAACCAATCTAAACTAAAGCAGGTCTGTGTAATAACTTATCTTAACAGTCCACAGATGTTAGGCAACCAAACACACACTCTGATGAAGGATTACAGTGCTCTAATGTGGCTTCTGGACCTCCATGCGATGCATCAGGAAAATAAAGTAAGGTAGATAATTTTATTCTGACCTATCATTAACAAAATATTTTCAGTTCTTTCTTCTCTGTTTAGTGAGTTCTGATGCAGCATTACAGTAGGTCATTCTAGAAATGCATAGACAATTTTTTCTATATACCTGTGTAAGGCAACAGTCACATACATGTCTACACATGGAGCTATTAGAGCCAAATAGCCAGGACTATAAGGGGCACCCTTTTTCAAAAAGTTAATATTAATTATTAATATATTATAATTAATATTAATTATTTAATTGGAAAAACTGCATTTTCACAGCACAGCACAAGAGTCCTGTGCTTTACTGCTATGTCACAAAAATAATGTGACACACCGGATTCAACGGAGGTGGGTTAATGATTCCCCTGCAGATTCATGTAGAAAACTTTATGGGCTTAGTGGAAACATGCTTTTTGGGCAGTAGGACTCCATGCTTGCCCTCATGTGGAATGTGTATGGGCATTCATTCACAAACATAAAGATATGCCTCACACTTACTCTTACAGGCATTGCTGAAAGTGATCCATTATGGGTAGGAACAGTATTCCTGTACTAAATAACATGAAATTCCAACTTGAACATATCCGTATTATGCAATATATGTACCACAATATACAACATAAATAAGCATTTTCACTTACAAAACTATGAATTCTGCGTTATGATTACACTTTTCCATGCGATAATATTAGCAGAGAGAAAAAGCTTTCTTTAATTCTACTGTAATTTCCATTATTACTTCCTATCCCATGAGCAGGAGGAAGTAAAAATGATGTTAGAAGGAAATTTTACTTCTACCCCAAATTTAGAGCCAGATGTTGGAAGCCTCAATCAGGCAAAACGCCCATTGAAGTCAATGCAAGTTTTGTCTAGACCAGATGTGCAAGTGTCTAGCATCACTTTGATGCAGAAGAAAAGTCTTTAAAACTTTGTTAGAAAACTTAGAGTATCTACACTGATAGGCCATGAGTTATTAATGATAGTGCTCCATTCTCTGGACGGTGATTTTCTTCCATCTATTTTGTTTTGGAGGATTGGTCCTAATAAACAGAAGCACATCTATTTAAGTCTGTCTCAACATAACTGCACAATAACGTTGACACTCTTTTGAGCCACTTCTTCCATCCACTTCAAGAAGACAGTTGTCCAGGCCCTAGTCCTGTAAGCAGATCCTTTCCTCTGCATGAAGCCCCACTGACTTCAATGGATCTCAGCAACCAACACAAGAGTCCACCCACATGGATCTGATTGCAGTACTGGGGCCAGTTTTTTGCTTTATGAAACTTCATTTGCTGGAATCAAGTTAAATCAAAAATTATTTCATTTCACTGGGGCAACAACAAGTAGTGTTACAAAGTATATAGTATGTTAAACTGTGTGACAGTTATACGTACTATATTCATTCTGTTGCTATATCAAACTGAAATATGGTAATGCAACCTTAGCTATGGTTTCCCAACTGCTCCACTATAATAAAATCTCAAAATATGCAGCTGTAACTATGCCCAGGGCTCCGTGTACTCTCCAAATCCACAGCCATGGAACAACCCAAAGAATCCAACCTCTCTTGCAGGTATGTGTTCCAGAACTCAAGCCTTCATTGATAAAACCTTCAAAACAGAGGTTGTGGGCCAAATCCCATCCTTTGCTACGGCCCCTTTCCACTGCTCCAGAGGTGCAAATGGGCCATGAAGCTGGCCTAACTGGGCAGCTAAGGATTCAAGTGCTGTGACTCTATGACTGGCCTCTTGCAGCTCAATTTAGAGGGCATGGCTAGAGGAGTGAGCTGCTGTGCTCAGGCTGATTCCTAGCTGACATAACAGGCTGAACCAGTTTTATGCCAGCTCCAGAGCTGTGACAGATCTGATAGACATACAGCCATATTATTGCTCTTCCTTCCCTTGAGTCCTGCGCTGAGCTCATTTTCACCAGACCCGAGGACTTGGGTTTAATTTTCCACTGCTTTGTGTCATCATTTATATCTATATAAAGTGGGTGTAAAATGCTACCAAATCAAAATTCTCCACCACACATCAGCAAAGCATTTTATACCCACCTACTATTCACTTTAGGAAAAAAGGAAAAAAATCAGACACTGTGGATATGTCCACACAGCAATTAAACGTCTGCAGCTGGCCTGTGTCAGCTGATTTGGGCTTGTGGGGCTCCGACTGCAGGGCTGTAAAACTGCAGTGTAGATGTTCGGGCTTGGGCTGAAGCTCAGGTTCTGCCTCTGGGAACCTAACACTTTTCAGGGTGTCAGAACCCAGGCACCAACTGCCGCTCAGTCCTGAAGCCCAAGTCAGCTGACATGTTTAATCGCTGTGTAAACATGCGCTGGGTTTCTAGCCCTTATGGCTGCAAACAGTACTTTTAAGAGGTGAAGAGCCTATAGTCAATACAGGGATGTGAACAGTGTGAAACAATAGTTCATTCATCATAGGGTGTTAATTTTGAAAGCCGATAATGCTAATTTTACTGTCAATTCTGTTAACTATTTAATAGCTGATCATTTCAACATCCAACTAATACTCATCTCAGAAACCCAAATTGCCTCCACAGTGTCTTCCTTGGTACCAGAAGCCCCAACTGTCCCATACCCAGCTGCCAAAAAACCTCCTTCCTCCTGATAACTTCTATAAAGATTATACATTTTCAATACAAAATTCTGCAGCAAACTGAATATTAGAAATGATATGTCAGAAAAAAAAACAATTAAATTTAATAAAAAAATCAACGGGGAGTGATTACACTTATTAACATGTAGTGATTCTACTTACTTTCAGATTTCATTAAATAAAAAAATATTTTTAATGTATCTGTAAATGCTGCAGAATCTCCAGTCTGCTGGCCTGGATTGCTGCAAAAGGCAGGGATCTTGCCTCAGAATTTAGGTAATGCTAGTCCTAGAATACAGTGGACTTTCTGCATAGACATGAGGAATATTCTGACTACACTAATTATGCAGTTATAACATTTAAGATTATAAAATTAAGCATAAAAATCTATTTTACTTGGCTTTGTTAGAATTGCTGTTATGTGAATTCTGACTAGAGCTGGGCCTGGGTTGCAAAATCAGATCTAAACTTCCCAAACGTTTTGAAAGATTCCGATCCTGGGTTTGGTTCTATTGGTTCCAAGACTATTTTTAGTTCAAATTGACGTACTTTGTGCAAACTATAAAACATATTGATAATATAGTTGTGATGAGCCCATCACATTGCCTACTGTGGATTGTCTTTTTTTCTCCCTTTTTAATCTATCCCTCTTATCCAAAACAAACACTATCAGCATAATCCTCATAAGTTTCCAGAAGGCAACATGTGCCCTGTAGTGTATGACCAAGGCCAGATTCTTCAAGGCCCTTACACAGGAGCATAGTGAGGAGGGATTAAGGAGCCTCCCCACTTTGCAAAGGCTGTGTAAGGACCAGGCAGAATTGCAGCCCCTGTGCCCCACCATGTCTATTTTGAAAATATAAACTGTTTTTTAAACTAATCAAAGCTTATGAGTCAGTTTTCTTTTTATAATGCTTTTGTAATAAATACCAGTTAGAATATTACTTACAGCGACTGACATACCTTGTGTCCCTGGTGGTGTACTACATGCTAGGTTGTTACTGCTCATTTCAGCCATCTAAGTCACTGTTCACAGTTTTAAAATATTGATAAGAGCCAAAAAGTTAGGTTAAGTTGATTTCATGTAAAATTGCAAGGGATGGAAGGTTTTCACTCTTTTTTTTGCGTATAACTCACGAGCCAATAATACACATCTGAATTTATATAACATAGAGCAAGCGTATTATATAGAACAGAGGTTGCCTTGCTGTGGTACATGAGCTTGTTGGAAGTGGTTCACTGTAGCAGGGTGGTCTGCCTCATTTAAGGGGTACTGGAACCTGAGGCCAGCCAACCCTGATTCCATGACATGGCACTTTTAAGGAAAACACTATAAAAGAGAGCAGCAGCCTAGCTGGGGAATGGGGCCATATGTTAATCAGGTAGTTACCATCTTAACATGATAAAACCTAGCTGGTGACTCTCAGGAGGAGAGAGGGCAGACAGCCTGGAGAGGAGAATTATAGGGGATCATCAATTCAGGAGAGAGTCTGCTTCCCAGGGATGGGCACTAGACCAGAACAGAGAGTGGTGGCTGGGGAAACCTGTCTGAATGGGACAGCCCCATGAAGGAGAGTTGTGGCATCCCTTAATCAAGAGGAAGGAGTTGTAAATCCAGAGACCAGGGCAGGAAGAGGTCAATGGGACAGGCTTTCCAGAGAAGATATGGGCTTTAATGGGATTAGCAGAGTTCCCTGGCTCAGAGGAATTGCAGGGGAACTTGAAGTTTTGGAAGAAGGATAAACTGGAGATGAAGCTGTCAGGTGCGTAGGTAAAGCCCCCACCTAACCCTCGACCCCTCTCCTCTTAGACCTCCCTGCCCATTTATGCACACATATATGAACCACCAGAACACCTCTGCACTTCAGTCAGACCTACAACCCTTGGTCTAACCCATTAGAACTGGTCAGGAAATGGTTTTCCAATCTCATAAAACTTTTTTTGACTTCAAAATTTTTCCCATTCTGCATCAGAACGAAACTGAGACTTATCAAAGATTTTTGCAGAAAAACTCAAAAGAGAGACACACACAGGCCAAAATAACCAATAGCCTAGTGGTCAGGAATGTGGGAGACCCACGTTCAAGTCACTGGTATGAACCTAGGCTGGATCTCTCATAGCCTAAGTGAGTGTCCTGGGATAGATCTTACTCTCTTTTTCTGATTTTGACCAAAAATTACTTCCTGGACCTGAGCAATCCTAATGAAAGTTTAGCTGAAACTGGTACGTTCTCACAAAAAGTTTTGGTTTTGACAAATCAGCATTTTCTGACAAAAAAGTTTAATCAAAGAATTTCCAAACAGTTCTAAACCTCATGTCTTTTAACCCCTGCCCCATCTCCCCCAGCCTCCGAGCCAAACTCCTTTCTCTTCTGATTTCCCCCAGGCAGATCTCTGCCAGCCAGATTCAAAATTTATTTTACTGTGAGCCCATAAATACTTAGGTTAAATCTGTTAAGGCCTAAAATAAATGTGCACAAAAATTGCAGAAATTTGCATGTGGTATTTCCAACATCAATTGTTCAAGAAGGTGAACCAATACAGTTTGGTAGAAAGTGCTTTCTCTGCTGCATTCTATTGAGGCTCTTATACCATCTTCATCACGGGCAGCTGAGTCCCTTCCAGAAGGGCAGTATGTGGTGCAATCAGCATCTGTCAGTTGTGCTTCATTCTCTCTCTCTCTGCCCCTTCCCAAGAATAAATTGTCTGAGCAGTTTTTTTTTTAATTATATGTATATGCTGCTGTGTATTTGTACTGGTGAAGGCAAGTTAGAAGATGTGACCCTTGCACTTGGAACAGAATGTGACAAGGTTTGTGGTGGTTCTTAGTTCATGCCACAAGTCTTTGACCAGTCTTTGAGAAAGCTCTCTCTCCTGCAGAGACAAGCTTCTGATGAAGAAATTATTTCCATAAATGTTTATATGTACAGTTCCAGAGTCTTACATTCCACCAACAGTACCGGGAGAGCTCTATTTAATAACACTGAGTTCCTGTAAGGAAAAAATGCTTGTTTTAGAAGAAGTGGAATTTTAAGGCTCCAGGATTGTACATGTCCTTTCTACATCAACCATTTCTAGACAGCTGTCAAATAATAATAGAATATGCCCTGTCAGCAAGAAGCAATGTGACCTAATGGCCTAGGACTCTGAAGACCTGGGTTCAGTTCCTGGCTCTGCCACTGGTTTTCGGTGAGAGCTTGGGCAAATCACTTGACGGTTTCCTCATCTGTAAAACACACTTTGTAAAGTGCTTTGAGAACTATGGATGAAAAGCATGATATAAAAGCTTATTATACAAATTAGAATACACTCATGAGGCCAAATCTGCCCACAGCTATATCAGTATAAAGCTGATATAACTCCATTAACTTCACTGGAGTTATTTCAGCTTTACACTCATATACATGATGGCAGAGTTTGACTCTCAGCATATAAAGGCATTACATAAAGTAATAGCTCTTCTTAGCCAAGAGTAGGTGAAAATCATGTGCAGACCTCCAAAAGTACCTCTGCTTCCTAAACCACAGCCAGTAGCATACAACAGTTATGCATGACTAAATAACAACACTTTTTAAAAAGGTATTAAAATATATTTTTCTTTAAAATATGCCTATTATGTTTGCCTCATTGCACTTACAAAATGATGTTAAAAATACAAAATTAGCTGACTGATGTCAACTAGATATAAAGACACTCACCACAAAATCAAACTGCAAAACTGTCCCACCATTCCCAGAGGCAAAACCCTGAGAGAACAGAGGAGCTTTGTAATATGTCCTGAAAGTCAAACTAGTTTTGTCAGATAAGTTAGAGAAGCAAATTCTAAAGTCAGGGTTTCTGGATGAAAATGTGGTGATAGCCACATCTAAGGACTGTTAGTGAGAGTCAGTAAGCTGATCTGAACTGGTGAAGCAGTGCACATGGAGACAAGCAGCTCCTTATGTAGCTAGGACCAAAACCATATGTTTTAGATTTGTAAACCCCACGAATCACATCTGAAAGTGAATAGGCAATGCAAACCATGCAGCTACTACTTCTAGGACACGAGAACAAATGGATATAAACTGGCCGTCGGGAAGTTTAGGCTTGAAATTAGACGAAGGTTTCTAACCATCAGAGGGGTGAAGTTCTGGAACAGCCTTCCGAGGGAAACAGTGGGGGCGAAAGACCTCTCTGGCTTTAAGATTAAGCTTGATAAATTTATGGAGGGGATGGTTTGATGGGATAACGTGATTTTAGTCAATAGGTCAATAACGTACCATCGCTGGTAATTAGTAACAATGGTCAATGATGAGATATTAAAAGTTACTACAGAGAACTTTTTTCCAGAGGGTCTGGCTGGAGAATCTTGCTTGCATGCTCGGGGTTCAGCTGATCGCCATATTTGGGGTCGGGAAGGAATTTTCCTCCAGGGTAGATTGGCAGAGGCCCTGGAGGTTTTTCACCTTCCTCCGCAGCATGGGGCAGGGGTCGCTTGCTGGAGGATTCTCTGTGACTTGAAGTCTTTACATCATGATTTGGGGACTTCAACAGCTGAGTTAAGGGAGAGAATTATTCCAAGAGTGGGTGGGTCAGCTTTTGTGACCTGCATCATGCGGGAGGTCAGACTAGATGATCATAATGGTCCCTTCTGACCTTAAAGTCTATGAGTCTAGGATATTAGTCTGACACATTGGGCATAAGCTGTAACTTCTAACTGCTCCTCAAAGAAAGCTTTATGTAGAGAGCACATTGGTTTATTGTGATCAGAAGATGTCAAAAATACAGGTAATTGTAAAGAACCTATCCAAAAGAAACAGTCACAATCATTCAATTAATAGATGAAAAAGTCACTTTAGTCTACTAGAGGTATCCAGGACATCAGGAACAAGAAGGGATCCAGAAAAAATAGTTGACAAAGTTGGGAAAAACCAATCATGTGGACAATTGGCTGGAAGGATTCTATTTTTAATCAGTAAATGTTGCTAAGTGTTGATTTCACCATACACACAGAAACTGACAAAAAAGTCTTTCCCTCAATAATAATTGAAATTTACAGATAGGCAAAGAAGGAAAAATACTACTTGAGAACTTATTAGAGTTTGGTTTATGGGTAATTACTTTGTATATTTTGCCATACGATGTTGACAATTTGTATTTTAGCAGTTATAACGCTTTAACTTTTTGAATCTCAACATCTACTGTCATTAAATAATTATTGTGTAAACCCCCCCCCCATTCTCTGAGTCTTTCCATAATTTCTCTCACCTGTTAACATTCACATTGATAATAACTGGGGGGTGGGGGATTAAAACTTATAATGTTGTGCAACTATGAAAATTTAAAACAATAAAAATCCTTTAAAATATCTAGATTATCCATCTAAATTATAAAAAATATAAAAAATTCTACCAAACCTAAATATAGTTATAGCTAAAGGCTGTCAAATGGACTGTGACTAACTGTAAGGAGTAACTAGGCTCCTGTCTATCACTCAAGTGTTGCCAACGTTTGACAATTTATGGCAAGTAACACAACTCTGACCCCTGCTGAAGCCAGTCTTACCATGATGCAAGAAGCTCCACCCTTCATGCAATATTGGACAGCCCAGAGAAAAAAAACTCTTTGATTGGCTTCCTTCCCCAGTTCCCCGCTGCTGCAGGAGGCAGAGAGAGCTCTTCCCTCTGCATCCCACTTCAGGGTCTGACAGAAGTTTTTGAGGAAGGGAGAGGGAGTAGCTGATACTATTCTCACACCAGGGAAGCAGGAACGAGGAAGCAGAAAGAGCCCAGAAGCTCAGGATGTCTCTGCTCCTTTCGGACCTGACCCCCTTGTGAAAAATGAGTTGGTTCCTCCCTCCTTTCCCCGGGAAGAGAACCCCCTGGGTGCAGCGCTCCATCCGGGTTTGGTGTGTGTCTGTCTGTCTGTCTAGAACCTCTGGACCTGAAAGGCCTGGGCAGAGGTAAAAAACCTCCAGAGCTGTAGAAGAAGATGTTTGGCTGGTGGGCAAGGAGGCAGATATGGTACTGGGGGACAAAAGAGGTGAAGAATTGTATGGCTGGGTGTGCAGAGTCAATGTGTTGCTGGGACACAAAATTAACTGATGTAGAGGCATGGTGGCCAAAAACATATTTGTCACTATAAACTGGCAGCATAAATTGTTGCATATCCAGTGCAGGTTGGCAATAGTGCTGAACTGAGTAGGGATATAAAAAGAAAGGGGAAACGGGGATATAGGAGGCTATCACAGAGAAGAGTATGTCCTCTCTCCTCCCAGCTGACTAAAGCAGGAAGGACTCAGGTGGTTATTATCCAATAATCTGAGTTAAACTGTTCTTGGTTTGAATTTGTGTTTCTGGAATTAAAGCAAAACCTGAAAATAAGGATGTGAAAAGCCCTATAGTTGGGACTTTATTTTTCCTTCTCTGGGGGGGGGATTCTATACACTGACTTTGTTTTTTTATTTCCAAATAGGCCATGGAGGTTGCCTTCCTTCACATTGCTGTGAGTGAGGAAGGAATCAAACTGGAAAAGCATAAGAGGGATCCCTGGAAAGAGGGAAAATCCGGAAACATAATTGGCCATCCCAGAGCTTCCATCACTTTTCTGGAGCCTATATCACAGTCTAATACATCTCACTGAGGGGAGATTGTTCCTGATAGTCATCTTAATTTAATCTCAGCTTTTCTAGCTATATCCTCTCTCCCTCTTAGCTTTCTTGCCTTGTACCACACTAAATAATACCTTTCAATCCTGGGTATTTTCAGATATTTGTATATTTACGTCCCAACATTAACCACCACTTAGGCAAGTGACAGTATAAATATTTAACTCTTTAATCTTTTCTCATAAATCAACCCCCATCCACCAGACTACCCATTTTTGCAGCTCTTCTCTGAACTCCTTTCAATTTGTCCATATCTTTCTCATAAGGTGATGACCAGAAAATACTAATGGCAGTTATCAGATATACTCCTAAATTTCACAAACCATTTGAATAAACTTCAAATCATTACTTGCTAGATTCCGAAATCCTTTCTCAGATTTTACTCTACCCTTACTCAAAGCCAACAGGAGTTTTGCCTGAGTAAGGATTTGACTGCATATAAATTTACTTTATAATACACCACGGGAACATCATCAAGTTCTGCCCATACCAATCACGTCACTGTATTGGTAGTTACCAATATACAATGAACATCAACATGCAGAATCATAAAAATTACCAAAGTCTAACAAAATAAGGTAAATAAAACATGTGATGTTTAGGGATGTTATAAAAATTCTATCACTTCAGAAGACCTAGAGCTCACTCATAGCTTGTGATTTGCTGTTGTTTCAAATTGTAGCCAAAAAACCCACCCACAATCCTCCACAAAAACAACCCACTCTTCTAGTAGATATATTCCCACTCTTTCCAAAGTGAGTTCATACAAATACAACACAATTTATTTTTCTATAGTATTTTTTTTAATACAAACTATCTCAAAATACTTTCTTGAGAGAATAAAGAGAATCCTTTACAGAGTGGGCACATCAACTCTTGAAGAAAGAAACAGAAAATAATGAATGGAAATACAGAGGAAGTAAGAAAATAAAGCTGGAATGAAAATGCACTGAAACTGCAAACTGGCATTCCTGCGGTGAGGAGAGAGCAAAAGGAAAAGTAATGTAGGAGAGAAAGCTGAGCAGGTGAGTTTTAGGAGGACACAGAATCTGATTTGGGGACTGGACACACATAGATCAAATGGGAATGTATCATCACTGTTAAGTTTTAACTCTCATAACCCTGGGAAATTCAAGCAAAGTGCAATTAAGTGTGGAAAATTGAGATACCTAAACATCACGAAACTTTGGATCACTGACTATAACCTATACTGTCACAACAGTATCTATATTCATAATACTTTACAGCCAAAGGCCTTCCTCTGTACTGTCTTGCACCTCATGCAGACATTTAAACCTATGTAAAATGAGTATAAAATCTAACCTTCTGATTTAGCAGCACTTTGCACACACTTTCAATAAGTGTAAGTGATTGTGAAAGGTGAAAGGCAGTGCAGAATCAGATCCATTCCCTTTCAGTGAATTGTATTTATCTGCAAAGTACAGATTTAGGTTTACTACAAGTAATAAATATTAAAGGTTTATTGCAAGTACTTTTCAGTATTTCATATAGATACAATACTGACCAAAGAACCAGACAAACCTATTAAAGAAATTAAATTATGGCTGATTTTATTGGTTGGTCCTTTTAACTTCTTAATTTTTAGCAAGAGCACACTATCCTGTCAAACAATAAAGCCATACTACATGATTATTTATTATTATTATTTCTATTACCAGTGTTAAGCCCGTATACAGTGTGCAAAAGTACAGAATGGTCACCTCTCAAGTGAGCACAGTGGAAATTATCTATACTACTCCTATTTCCCATTCTAAATATTGGTAAATTTGGTGGTATCTCAGATATTACTATTTGGTACCCATGGGTAAATATTAATTGTATAACAGTGACCACTGTCCAATAAGAGTTTGGGCCCTGCAGGAAATGTAGGATTGAGCAGATGTAATAGGCACATTTATTATTCAAGAATGGTTATAGTCTGTACTTACCTATTTGTCAGTTTCCTTCAAGCAATTAAAGCACATAAGTAATATTTTATTATGTTTCGTGCAAATAGTTTTACACTAGTGTTCATAAGTAAGTCTATGTTTTAGTCATGGGCAATGTTCCCTCTAATTTTTCCCATGCATGTGCGGAATTAATTTTGTTACGTGCACCAATGACGTTACACATCACCTCCACATTGGTGCACATAATAAAATTCATGTGGTGGGGGGTGGGGCCGAGGGGTTTGGAGTGAAGGAGGGGGCTCAGGGCTGGGGCAGAGGGTTGGAGTGCGGGGGGGTGAGGACTCCAGCTGAGGGTGCAGGCTCTGAAGTGGAGCCGAGGATGAGGGTCTCAGAGCTGGGGTAGAGGGTTGGAGTGTGGAGGGGTGAGGGCTCAGGCTGGGGGTGTGGGCTCTGGGTTGGGGTTGGGGATGAGAGGTTTGCGGTGCAGGCTGCCCCGGGGCTACGGCGGGAAGAGAGTATTCCCCGCATCTCTCTCTCCCTGCTGCAGCAGCTCCAGGGCTGGGGCCTTGGGATAGGCGCCTCTCCCCAGGCCACAGCAGGTCCAAGCCGGGCTGGAGCCGGGGGAGGGTCACCTCTCCCCTGGCCATGGCAGGTCTGTCCACAGTCCGGGCCACCGGTAACAGTCTGCAGCTTTGGGCTCCCCAGGGAAGCTTGAAGTGGCCAACTGTCCATCACCGGTGGCCCGGAGGAGCAGCAGCGGGCTCTTTTCCGCACCCCTCCCCCCCCGCCCATCACTGGCAGGAAGCCAACAGCTGCTGCGTGCCAGTCACAGAGGGCAGGGGCAGAGAGAGGAGCCCTCAGCTGGCCGTCTAAGAGGAGTGTGTGACGGGTTGGGTCACAGAAACTCCCTCAAGACTGCTACCTGATGTGCTGAGACTACCTCTGAGCTCGTTTTCTCTGCCAATTTGGGCCTCCAGAACCCTGCTTTCTCAAGCCAGACATACCAGTCTGCTCCAACACAGACTCCGGGTCTGAACCACGTGCCCCAAAGCTGCAGACTTAACTGAAAACACCTTAAGAAGTGCTCCTGTCTCTAGCACCCAGACACCCTACTCCCAAATGGATCCAAACCCCAAATAAATCTGCTTTGCTCTGTATAAAGCTTATACAGGGTAAACTCATAAATTGTCCATCCTCTATAACACTGATTGAGAGATATGCACAGCTGTTTGCTCCCCCAGGTGTTAATTACTTACTCTGGGTCAATTAATAAGCAAAAGTGATTTTATTAAGTATAAAAAGTAGGATTTAAGTAGTTCCAAGTAATAACAGACAGAACAAAGTAAGTTACCCAGCAAAATAAAACAAAACTCGCAAGTCTAAGCCTAACACATTAAGAAACTGATTACAGATAAAATCTCACCCTCAGAGATGTTCCAATAAGCTTCTTTCACAGACTAGACTCCTTCCTAGTCTGGGACCAATTCTTTCCCCTGGTACAGCTTTCCCCTTGTTAGCTCCAGCTCAGGTGGTAACTAGGGGATTTCTCATGACTGGAACCTCCTTTGTTCTGGTCCACCCCCTTCTATAACTTTGGCACAAGGCCGGAATCTTTTGTCTCTCTGGGTCCCCACCCCTCCTTCTAAATGGAAAATCACCAGGTTTAAGATGGATTCCAGTACCAGGTGACATGGTCACATGTCCTGTGAGACCCCAAGCCTTCATTCTTCCTGGCCTGACTCACAGGAAGGCTTGCAAGTAAACAGAGCCATTTAAAACCCATTGTCCTAGTTGATGGGGGCCATCAAGATTCCAAACCACCATTAATGGCCCACAGTTTGCATAATTACAATAGGACTTCAGAGTTATATTTCATATTTCTAGTTTCAGATGCAAGAATGATACATTTATACAAATAGGATGAACACACTCAGTAGATTATAAACTTTATAATGATACCTTACAAGAGACCTTTTGCATGAAGCATATTCCAGTTACATTATTTTCACACTCATTAGAATATTTTCATAACATCATATGGAGTGCAATGTCACAGTGCGAGTGGGCCGGGGGGGGGGGGGGGGGAGAGAAGCCCTGGGCTGGTGGAATAAAGGAGCAAGTGAAGTGGAGCACCGGGCTGGCGGGGTCCCTGCTGAACGTGAGTCTGCTGCCATTATAAACCCAGTATGGTCGGGGCCAGGCTGGGTCGGGGCCGGGGCAGGTCCAGGGCTAGGGGAGAGGCATCCCTGAGCGCCTGTGCAATGTGCAGCAAACAAAAATTCACAGCCCATGACCTGTCCATGACTTGTACTATATGCCCCTGACTACATTTGGGTGGGGGGGGGCAGCCTATGGGTGCCATGGGTGGTTGGAAGGTCATCCTGAGGGGGCACCACGGGTGGTTGGGGGCGGCCCAGGGAGCACTGCGTGTGCTATCGGGGGTGAGCGCCTGGCCCAAGACCCCCTCTGGTACTGGGGAGGGCGGCGCTGTCAGGCCAGGCTCCCTACCTGGCTCTGTGCCTCCCCAGAAGCAGCGACATGTCCCTTGGCTCCTAGGCACAGCCAGGGGGCTCAGCGCGCTGCCTCAGCCCCAAGCACCAGCTCTGCAGCTCCCATTGGCCAGGAAACACAGCCAATGGGAGCTGCAGGGGCGGTGCCTGCAGGAGGAAGCAGCACGCAGAGCCCCCTGGCCGCATCTCCACCTAGGAATGTCTCCACTTCTGGGATGCCCCCTAGAGCTAAGTGCCACCCAGAGCCCTCACTCCCTCCCGCATCCCAACCCCCAGCCCTGAGCCCCCACCTCTCCCCAAACTCCTGCTGCTACTGGGGGAGGGGGACGCAGTGGCCTGAGATTGCCCCAGCAGCAGCCGGTGCAGAAGTCCCGGAGGTCCCGGAAAGTCAGCCTTATTCATAAGTGCACAGATCATAGGTATGATATAGTGGCCAATTTTTTCAAACTCTGATACCCATAGTTAGGTATAGGGTGGATTTGATTTAAATCACTAGTCAGGAAGACTCGATTTAATCATGGATTAAAAGTGCATTCTTATTGATTGTTATAACCTTAATATATATTCTTCACAACTCAGAGATAGATGTAGGTTTCATTTTTAGAAGGTACACACTATACATTTTTAAGTGATTTATTTTGAAAACTTTTCAGATTAGTTTTACAGCTATATCAGAAAATGAATGATTGTTTGGTTATTTCATTTACCAAAGGTAATTGAAGCAGATATTTATGAAGTTATTGGGAGGCGAACTATCTCCAATTCAACAGGTTAATCATTAATATTTGGAGGATTTTCTTGCCATACTGTATTAGGAGGAGAACATCACCAAACAGACATTTAAATTGTTTTATTTAACTAAAACAACAACGTTATATATTCTGGATTTTCTTCTTCAACAGCAAACATACAATATTTTAACAAAACAAGCATATGAATTTTTGAATTTAGTTCAACATTCAAAAACAACGAGGAGTCCGGTGGCATCTTAAAGACTAACAGATTTATTTGGGCATAAGCTTTCGTGGGTAAAAACCCCACTTCTTCAGATGCCTGGATGAGAAAGCTTATGCCCAAATAAATCTGTTAGTCTTTAAGGTGCAACCGGACTCCGCACTGTTTTTGTCGATACGGACTAACACGGCTACCCCTCTGATACTTAAACATTCAAGTTTTTTAAAATCAGTTTGTTTTTGTTAAAAAAAATTTTAACTAAAAGAGTTAAATGAAATATTTAAAAAAAAAATTTAAATCGCCTATGTCAGCCAGGTCAACATGAAAAACTTAAAATATTGTCTTCTGCAGCTAACTCAGTTGGCTTCACCTTCATTTTCCTGTTTGTTCATAATCTGGAAAAGAAAAACAAGCTTTCCTGCTTTTTCAAGTCCCAAACAATTTCTCAATTTGGAATCAATTTAGTCCAAAGGAAGAAAATATTCTTTTTACACTGGCAGAAGACTCTATTGCTGTTAAAAGTGAGATTATCACTTCAACAGACTCTGAATCCAAGTGCTTAAGTGACTTCGACCAGTTCACTGGTGTGACTTTCTTTAAAACATCATCAGCAAATATATATTTCTCGAATGGTTCTTATTCCCAAACTGGGTCCTTTTACGGCCTGCTGCCATTATAGGTTTTCCCTTCTAGTGAGAGGATGGAATGGTAGCTCTCAAATCAATGAAGGCTACACTCAGAAAGACCTCAAGACTTCTGGAATATGCTGCTCAAACAGTTTCACGATTGTTTCTACTTCCTGTCCCTCCCTTCTCACATTTATCTCCAGACTTCTCCTCTTTGTCCAGATCTATTCCGCCCCAAACAATCTTCTATTCATTGAACTTTTTGAAACTTTGCACTTTTAGAGAGAGGTAAGGGATTGACTCTGTGTACACAAATTTGCAGAGGGACAATAGGGTTGAGGTCTGTTATTTCTCACCTCTATATATTATTTATTTGTTTTAAAACATTTTTGCTGTTAACAAGCATGTTATCTCTGGAGACACAAATCCAGAGTTTGAGAACTGCAAAACTAAGCATCTCTGATGGTATCTTTTAGACTGAGCACTGAGTCCCATTGAGCAGATAGAAATATTAACCTAAATTATCTATAGAGAAGCCCCTGGAACCCCATAAGATTGGGTCCCTAATCCATGAACTACTGGAATTCATTTACAAAACTTTTCTTAAACATTACTTGAATATATTGTCTCATACTATAGAATTAGAATTTATAATCCCTATTCCATGATGAGATCGTTCTAATTAAGATACATTATAGCTCAAAGATATCTTTAGATAGGTTTTTTCCTCAAAAAGCTTTTTATCAAAAAAATCCAATTTAAATTTTAAAAATCTGATTTTTTTTTAAACATTGATTTTTATCCACCCTGGTTAGGTACCACAATTAATATCGAGACACCTAATAAAAGAGGCTTTACTGTGGGTGCTCAGCACCTCTGAATATCAGGTAACTTTTGTTTAGGTGGCTAAATATGGATTGTGATGCCCCAGTTTGCGCACCTAAGATTGACAGTTGGGGCCAGAGTACTTACGGCACACAATCAAGACAGTATATTTAAAGCTCCTAATTAACACATGATCCTTCATTGAAATCTTCTAGTGTGGACTCCTATGCCTATGCAAAGTCTCACTGAAGTCAATGAGACTCCACACTGAACAGAGGCCTGCATTAGAGGATCCTGATGCAGCTTCAGAGACTTAATGTGTGCCCGAATTTCCTCCTTAGCATTCTATACATATACACTATGCTTTGTACAGTACCAGCAATTGGGGAAAAGACAAAGTCAGACAAATGTTAGGTGGCAGTCTAGAATGTTGAAATTGTAGAATATGTCATAGACTGGAGTTGATAAAGATTAAATAAAACATTTCATTCAGAAAGTATTATTATTCGTATTGTACATGGTGTTCAATCATCACTATGGCTAATTTTATAAATGTCCACAACTGCTACTTTGAAAACAAAATGAGGTTGAGCCTTTCATGCAGCATTTTACTTGGTATAGAATAGCAGTCCAAATGCCATTTTTTGAAAAGTCTGGCTAATCTAAGAAATCACAGTATACCATAGGAGTTGGCTAAACATTAATTTACAGTACTTCACTTACTGCAATAGGATGACAAGTTTGTTTTTCCAACTTTATCTTTGTTGAGCCTACCTTCTGGGATGTCCATGGTCTTTCTCTTAATTCTCCCACCTCTCGCTCCAGATGCAGAGGTCTGAGGCTAAGTTGATTAAGTCTGTGCTATCTGTGCTAGCAAGCTCGAGCACAAAGGCAACCTCAGTAAATCTGGGATGGAAGATTTGAGGAAGGGGGAGAGAAAGTATCAGTGCTCTACAACAAATTTGAGTGGATATCTCAGAGATTAAAAAAGAAAAGTGGAGAGAAGCAATGTATTTTTTGGTAAGGAAGGGAGTGGGTATTTAGGAGAGTCAGAGATTGTGGGAAAGGTTGGGAAAGGATTGACAACTGTGAGACTTAATATGGAAGATTTAAAATTTAAGATGGGGGAATAGGGCAAGAAAAAGCAGTAAGGAGTTTTGTGCCAGCATAAGAATATAAAAAAAATGATTAATCAAAATAAAGCACGGTTTGCAAGCCAATCCATAGATTAGAAATTGTATCAATTTAAGAGGAAGTGTGTTACCTTGATCTCACCTTAAGTTACTACACTGGCAGCTCAAGTAGGGGAAAGAGAGGAGTTTCAATAAGGTAGGAAAACAAAACGCAGTATGGAATAATGGAGCCTGAGAAAACCAAACAATAATGACATTCCATGATCTAATGTAACTACTGTTACAAAAGTAGGTTTAAGAAGTGAGATCAGAACTTTGCTGTAAGCTTAGTATCCCATTCTGATCTTTTGCACTTACCTGTACATTCAGAGATATCTAATGAAGTTGTTTATTTCCTAAATAAATAAAAGACATATTGTGTAGTGAAGCTGTAGGATAGAGGTTAGGATATCCTGTCCTGTGGGCGTCAGACATACCTGGGTGTTAACTGGCTTGGTGGCAGGACTGTAATGACTGCGTATTGCTAAAAATTCTTGAGAAATTTTCAAATATGATGATGAAAATTTTGTTTATGACTAAATAGTACATGATCCAGAAATAATGGTTTACTCAACAGAAATAGGTCATGATTTTCAAAAGTGACTAGTGATTTTGTGTGCCTCAGGTTTTGTGTACCCACCCTGAGGTACCTGATTTTCAGTTGATGGATTGGTTAAAACCTTTCATGGTGACTCAGGGTAGATACCCAAAAATTAAGGTACCCAAAAATCACTGGTCATTTTTGAAAATATTGGCAATAGAAAATGGCCTAATTCATTACCTATGTCTAGTTTCCCAATACTCTATTACCTGTGGCAGGGAATAGTGGTAGGTGAGATTCAAATAATTCAGGACAACCTACACATGCTGACATACATAAGCAAAGTATGATGGCAGGAGTCACACACTAATGAAGATTATCAAGAGTGATGAAGAAAAGGTATATTTTAACATTATGACAGAGAGAAACAGATGATGAAAAGAGAGGTGACTATAGAGACCTTGTAGCATATAAACACATATGTTGTCTCTGCCCTTTTCAAAGACCTATTCACTCAGCAATAGCCTGCCACCCTGCCATCTCTACAATGTGTAACTCAGTGAAGCCCTGTACTGCCTAATGGTTCAGGGACATTTTAAAACATCTTAATTTGAGCTACCGGTAAGTAGTAGACAAAGATTTATTTACAGTGTTTTTGACATTCCATTCGCTTCTATCTCTACATTTTCAATTTTCAGAATCATTCAGAAGGAATGATGAAAATACCCACTTGGACCTCTTGAATGGAAAAAAGTAATATACTTCCATCACCTTCCAATATAAAGACTGATTTTTCTTCCTAATTTACATTTTTCTTATTTAAGTGGTTAACACATATAAAACTTGATACTTATATTATTTTAAAAATAATTTTATCCATTCAGTCAGTTAACCTCTTTTGTCTGCCATACCTTTCCCCTTGCTAGGCTGTTCACATCTCATTTTGAGTAATTTATGTTTTTATGGATCCATTTTTGGAGTGTCTCATTTTCATATAACTTTAATTACATAACAGGCTTACAAGAATCACCTTAGTAGTGCAAAATGACTTCGGTTATTTAAATCTAAAAAAACCCCTAGTGATTTAATCGGATACCCTCCGGCTCTTTGTTTGATTTTGAGGTTTATTTAAGATTTGATTCTTTAAAAGTTGCTCTCCTCTGGAATGTATAAATAATCATTCATTGATCTTTTTCACTAGTCTATAATCAATTTCAATTCAGTACTGAAATATACTATTGAATCATTAGAGTCCTGTAGTAATAAAGTTACCACTGTTCTACCCTGATTGTGTCAGTAAGCCCCATCTAATTATATAGAAACCAGGGGTTTATATCAGTTTAAATATGACTGGCTTTCTGGAGGCCAAATTCTGTCCTGTCCTCTCCCTTTGAAAAGCCTTCTTATATCCACTGTTGCCTGTAAGGGTCACCATAACCTCTTTATCATAATTGGAGAGAAGGACACAGGATGAGAGGAGACATGGATAAAGGTAAGGAGGAGGACTAAGAGGGTGGAGGCAGGTCGATGCAGAGACCCACCCTAGAGGGAAGAGGAAAAACAAACATAGGAGGGCGAAAGGAGACAAGGACCTGTGAAAAATAAAAAGGAGGTCAGAGGCACAGAAGACCTGGAGGAAATAGGAGGGGGGGGGAAAGCGAGAGAATTACAGGAGTTAAAAAGAACCAAGCTGGGAAAGAGGCAGGATAGGTGAAGGAATTGCAAGGGAAATGTAGTTTTCCAGCTGTCTTTTTCATTTGAGCAAGGGACAGTGATAAAAATCAAAGGGTACCAAACAATCAAAAGTGAGACTAAGATACTAATTTACAAAAAATACAAGTGACCACTTCACTAAAGGTTTTAAAGACTATTCCTTGTGAAAAACCTTAGATACCATGAAATTAACTATAAAAATTTAACTAGTGTGCATAATGTTTATTTATCTTATGCTAGGCATTTGCATATTGATCCCTCCCACCTACCCCCTCCATTGCAAAATCCCAGATCCACTGTTGCTCAGAGAAATGTTGTAAAGATAAAAGTCATTAACCTGGATAGGTGCAAATACTACAGAGATGAGCACCATAGAAAACCCTATTAATAAATAAATAAAATAATAATTCACTGAACATAGGGCTGCCTGTTGGGATCTCCTGGAAAATAAACTTGGTGCACAACATGACTGAGTAAAGCTTAATGCTGAGAGCATATAATACCTGTGCTGTAGGATCTGAACTGGCTAGTTATTGGTTTCCAAGGGGAGTTTAAAGCTGTTGATTGTAACATAAAACTATAGATGGTATGGGACGTAGCAACCTGAGATACTGCCTCTCTCCCTATGTGATACTATCACAGTTGTGGTCATTCAAGGTGCTGAGCTGGAACACTTTTGTACTGTCGGGGAGGCTCTCTCTGAAATTTACTACCTCACTTGAATTTAGGTCTGTTAATTTTTGAATGCATCTGTTTTCCTGGTCTTTGAGGGATGAAGTGGTTGTGGGAAGGATCCTTTAACTGCAATTGATTTTTTGGCAGGTTTTTGGTTGTGGCGGGCAGTCTATCTGAATATTACGATTGTATCAGATATAATGAATTTTAATATATTGTAAGCGTGCTCAGAGCAGTGAGTGGGTACACATTAAGGAAAAACAATCATACTCATTTCAATGGGCAATGCATCAGGCCCGAATATTGCTATAAAAAAAGTAAATAATGAAATAAAAAGTAATTGTTCTTTTAGAGATAGATATCTGGAAGTTGGCTACAAGTATCCTGGATACCTCTCAACAATATGCTTTTCTATATTATAAAGTAAAATAAATCAGTAAAACTATAGAGAGGCAGAGCAAACTAAAGTGCTATTTTTGAGAAAAGCAGAAATCAGACACATTTGGAAATAGTGGTGGATTAAAAGTGAAAAAAATATGTTATAAATTGAAACAAAGGTTCGGTGACAGTTTGGAGGTCAAGTTATTGTGATTTGGATTCTTTATCTGCAAATCCCTTATTCCTTTTGATTTGTCCTCACTATGTAAAATAAATAAGATTTGTCGTGAACATTTAAGACACAAAGGCTATAAAAACCTTTTGTTTAAACAAGGGATAAATGTTTTGTTCATCATTTGATTTTATACTTTAATTCTTGTTCTCTTCTTTATGAAGTGTTTGCTTTCTGAATGTGATTTACTTGAGAGAGTTAAAAGCTTGACAATATATAAAGTCCTTTGTGTAAAAATCAGATTATTGTACCAGGTTTTCAGGGTTCTTTTTAATGGCAGGCTTTTAGACTGAACGATTTTATAAACGACTTTTCTATTTCAGTTCTGTAAATTCATATCTATGCGTTTATCTTCAACCAGGAACATTAGTATTTAGCGGGATTAAAATCATTTAGCCTGAAATAGTCATTTGAAATTTTTCTATGTCAATTTGTGTGCAAGTACAATAATCATTTCTTGGTGAAACACCTACAGTATTTACTATATCTAGTGCCCCCTAAAATTTAGTAGACAGCAGGCTGAAAATGAAAAACTGCTGTTGTACTTTATTAATCTTGACTATTATCTTCTTTTCTATGTTGTTTATAATACATGAACTGAAAATTCCCTGTGCTTATGTAATACTATGTCATGTGACATTTTAATTGGAATGGGAAAGAAAGCAAATTAGGCACACATTTTGGCCATCCAGAGAAATTTACAGATTAAAAGAAATAGTGGTTGACAGAATAGATACTTTTCAGCTATTCAATAAGATAAACTGCTGAATCAATGTAGTTACATTTAACTCATTTGTCATGCTTCATATATTAAAACAAACAGAAAAGAACAGAGTAGAAGCAAGGAGTAAGAGTTGATTTTTGACCTCAGAAACATTATAATATCAAATTTTAAAAGGGATGTGTGACAAACGCAAGCCTAAAACCTTTGAGTACTAAGTGGCCTATGGACAACCCAAAAATAACACAAAAGGCAGTATGTTATCAAAGACATGTCAAGTTGAGTGAAAAAGCACAATACTGAAAGGGGGGGGGAGGTGAATAGCTAGTGTAGACAATGAGAAGTTAAAGAAAACAATATAGCTGACATCAGTGAAGAAACTGTAAGATGAATGATAAGGAGTCAGTTTCTAAATGAAAAAGCAGCCTGTAAGGAATGACACCAAAGCATAAGGGGAAAGAGTGAAAAGTCTGTGACAAAGTTTCATGGTGTCTGGAAGCATATAGTTACAAAAATGTTGTCAAGCTGTGTTTCATTGATGACATAAAATGCCATCCCACCAAAAAAGATAAAATAAATTCTCTTTCTTTTTTGAGAGAAAAACCTCTCAAAATGAAGATTAAAAATTATATAAACTTTATTTCAAGAAAATGCTCCAGCATTCAATAAATCGATCATTACAATAATTGATTTAAGTGAGTAGAAAGAATCATAAATTAACTGAAGAAAGCAGTAACTAAGAGTCTACAGTCAAAGAAAACTAACAAAAAAATTTATGCATCATATTGACCACAGATCCCATGACAATGGAATACATAAGAGTGAGCATTCAAAAGATAACAAAGAAGGAAAGAGAAGATTGTATAAGGGATCCACAACATGGGGAACTCTTCTTTCAGATGATGCATCAGTGGAGACATGCTGGCCCAGTTTATGTTTGGCCAACCAAAACAAACTAGGGAAATATAACCTACATGGAGCTACTATCAGGTTGGTGCATAACTGGTTGGAAAACAATTCCCACAGAGTAGTTATCAGTGGTTCACAGTCAAGCTGAAAGGGCATATCGAGTGGTGTCTTGCAGGGATCAGTTCTGGGTATAGTACTTGCAGGGATCAGTTCTGTTCAATATTTCATCAATGATTTAGATAATGGCATAGAGAGTACACTTATAAAGTTTACGGACGATACCAAGCTGGGAAGGGTTGCAAGTGCTTAGGACGATAGGATTAAAATTCAAAATGATCTGGACAAACTGGAGAAATGGTCTGAAGTAAATAGGATGAAATTCAATAAGGACAAATGCAAAATACTCCCCTTAGGAAGGAAAAATCAGTTCTGCCTAGTGACTGCCTAGTACTGGAGAAAGAATTCTGGGGGCGGGGGTCTGTAACCGTGGCTCAGTGGGTCACAACTGAGGATGCCAAATTCAGGACAAACTGCTGAGAAATAGGGTAGATACACCCCAAGACTGGTGGCTAATCCCCCATAGGATATACCAAACCAGCAACAAAAGTAAACTTCTGTTTCACCACACTGGACAACAAGAAGTCATAAAAGCAGTTTCCTTGGGCATTCCAGTTCTATATCACCACCAAAAACACTGGATTTAAAGGTGAGTGGTTCTTTACAACCAATCTCATCAAATAAAACGTTCTTCTGATCCCAAAGGACCAATCATACATCCATGTCAATATATAACTTAGATCATAACCAAAAATCATGCTGATGCCAATCCTTTAGTATCTAAAATCTACAGATTTATTTATAAAAAGAAAGAAAGGTGAGAGTTAAAATTGGCTAAAGAAATCAAATACATACAGTAATTGCAATGTTCTTGGTTCAGGCTTGCAGCACTGATGGAATAAACTGCTGTCTTAAGTCAAGTCTCTGTCTGCTTCCAAATCATTGGAAGGACTTCAGTCCATTGGTTAAAATGCTTCCATTAGTATAAATTAATAGTCCAGAGGCTTTAGCAAGAAAGAGGCTGCAGCAGGACAGAGGCAAAATGGAGGAGTTTCCAGGGTCTTTTCTCTCTTCTGCCATGTGGAGGGACACCCATTGTTTCAAAACAAAGCCCTCAGCACAGCTAGTAGAGAATCACAGGTGACAAGACAGTGTTTAGAGTCACATGGACAAGTCACATGTTCATGCCAATTTCACTCATTCATTGCAGGAATCCATTACCTATCCTTCAGATGGAAGGTTCACAGAGAAGTCCATTCCGTTTAGATGGGCGTCTCCCATGGTCCATTGTGAGTTAAGTGACCTTTTGATGGGCCACTCAATTTGAATAGTCCCTCCAACATGTGCTGGCTAACTATTTCGTGGGCTTTACCCCAGGAGCAAACATTTGAAATTCAGGAATAGAGCCAATATTCATAACTTCATACAAAAATGATACATGCATACAGATAGCATAATGATAACCAGCAAATCATAACTTTTTCATAGACACCTCACCTGACAACCTTTGTACAAGATTTGTTGCAAATATATATCAGTGGTTGCAACAATGAACTATATGATCATATTGTAATCAGATAACATCACAAGGTCATAGTGGATCACAAGCTAAATATGAGTCAACAGTGTAACACTGTTGCAAAAAAAGCAAACATAATTCTGAGATGTATTAGCGGGACTGTTGTAAACAAGGCATGAGAAGTAATTCTTCGCTCTACTCTGCACTGATTAGGTCTCAGCTGGAGTATTGTGTCCAGTTCTGGGCATCACATTTCAGGAAAGATGTGGACAAATTGGATAAAGTCCAGAGAAGAGCAACAAAATGATTAAAGGTCTAGAAAACATGACCTATGAGAGAAGATTGAAAAAATCGGGTTTGTTTAGTCTGGAAAAGAGAAGACCGAGGGGGTACATGATAACAGTTTTCAAGTACATACAAGGTTGTTACAAGGAGGAGGGAGAAAAATTGTTCTCTTTAACTCTGAGACTAGGAAAAGAAGCAATGGGCTTAAATTATGGCACGGGCAGTTTAGGTTGGACATTAGGAAAAACTTCCTGTCAGGGTGATTAAGCACTGGAATAAATTGCCTATGCAAGTTGTAGAATCTCCATCATTGGAGATTTTTAAGAGCAGGTTAGTCAAACACCTGTCAAGGATTGTCTAAATAATACTTGCCCTGCCATGAGTGCAGGGGACTGAACTAATGATCTCTTGAGGTCCCTTCCAGTCCTACGATTCTATGTTTGGAGCTAATGTAAAAGGGTATTTCAAACCATGAAGTGCTGCTGACTCTGGTCTTTGTCCTTATTTCATGAGCCAAAAGAACATTCTTGCATAAGAATCTTGGATATAGCTTTAGACCCATCTACTTTCTCTTAAGGTCTAACAGCCTCCTGCCACCAACTTCAGTGGAAGGCTATGAATCAAAATTAGATTTCTGGGAAGAGTTTTGTTATCTAAGGGACATCATTAATGCTCTTCACATCAAACTTAACCTGATCTCTAACTCCTTATGATTCAGGACTGTTCAGAATAAGGAAAGAACTGTCTTGGAATCTGTGGAAAACTGAATCAAAATTGGGAACAAAGTCTCACGTAGTCCTTGTGAAGATATACGGGATACCATTCCTCTGGGATCAGAGGCCTGCAGTTAGCTAGCTGGCTAGCAGGCTTATTAGCCCCACCCGCTGCACCTGAGAAAGAGTTGGAACTTAATTTGCTGAGCCTTATAAAAGAGAGCAGCAGGAAATGGAGGACAGTACTGCAAAACCTTCCAGAAAGCTGAGGGCCCAGAGACTGTGCTCCCAATGGACTGCTACTGAAGCTACTGCAGAGCGGAATTGCTCCAGAAACCAAATGGACAGAAGGGAGAATGTGTAGAGTCCTGTATTGCTGAGGTTCTAAGGTAAGAGCCAGGAAATTTTGGTTAATGAAGTTACTAAAGTGAGGGACAGACTTGGGAAGGGACTACTCAGCCTGCACAGACTTTTGAGGTAAAAGTCTGCAAAGGTTTTGTTATGAAGGCTTAAATAAAATAACTATACCCACTGGAAATTGCTTCCCTGGATTCCTTGAGAGAGCTCAGACAGAATTAACACAGGAAGTGAGCTGACTCAGCAAGAGAAAATCTGGGTCTGGAAGGAGGAGGGTGTTATAAGATAGCCCTCATCCTTTTACAGTACTCCGCATAATATTAGCTGAACATAAATTGCACAACTGCGTTTCAAGTGTTCTCATTCTGACATCTGTCTTGCCCAAATTATTGCCAATAGGAAAGTTATTTAGAGAACTAACAAATACAGAAGACACTCCTCATTTTTTTACTTCTCTGGAAGACTGCAGTGCAAATTTTTGGAAGATTAAAGTTCCCTGACACTTTAAAGAAGTTAACATGTGGATGAAGTGAGTTTGGTTTACCATGGCATGAAGAGAGGATGAAACTTAATCCCCAAATTGCTCACTGAAGGCATTTGTCAGCTGCTGAGATCTGTGGATCTTTAAGGTTTACCCATTTGTCTCTGCACTATCAAGTGGACCTATTCCAAATTTAGGAGATTTTGGAGGCAGAAATTTTCCTTGCACTCAAGTTACTTGGTCTGAGTTTCCCTCCCTTCATCAATTCACTTTCATGACCTAACTCTTAGGCTCTGATTATCTCAACCTTAGTTGAAGAAGACTCATTTTCTTTCATATACAGGTGCATACCTTAGCTCCTGAACTGTTATTGCACCAAAATCACTCTGTTAACTACACGTGTGGCACAAGGCCAAAATGTGTAGCTTGAAAAGAGATGTGGTAAATTCTCCATCACTTGAAGTTTTTAACTCAAGACTGGATATCTTTCTAAAAGATGTGCTATAGTTCAACCACAAGTTATTTGGCTTAATATAGGGATTACTAGGTCAAGTTCTATAGTCTGTAGTATCATGCAGGTAGTCAGCCTACATGATCATAAATGTTTTTTCTGACCTCAAAATCTATTAATCAAAAGAGGAGTACTTTGTATTGGTAGTAGATGGATGTATAGCTGAAGCTGGGGTACTTTCTATGGTTTTTACATACTGGGATATGTTTATTTCTGTGGGGAATTCTGCACTAAAAAAATTAAAAATTCTGCGCACAATATTTTAATATTCTGCAAAATTCTGCCTTTTTTATTTGTCAAAATAATACAATATAATCAGTTTAAATCACATTGGTAATTTATTTCAAAATACCTGTCAACAAGTATGTCTGTAACAATACAGACCACAAAAAAGATTCCAGAAATGTATTTTTGACAAATAGATTACTTACTAGGCATATTAATACAAAACTCGGAGTAATAATTCATTTAAACTACAAAACAGAAACGTATTTCCTGCACCCCTCAGAAGCAGTGCAAAGGCTTGGGGGAGTCAGGGGTAAAAGAGGAGCTGAGGGAGAGGAAATTAATTGCTGGGAAGGAGCCTGGGAGTGAACCTGGAGGGTTGTTGGGTGTGAGTGGGAGAAGTATGGAACAGGTTTGGGGGGGAGAGGGATTGTTAGGGACTTGGGAAGCCTTCCCCATACAGACCCTGGCTGACCCCTAGCTTCTCCCAAATCAGTCAGGCATATCTGCCCCTGTCCCCAAGTGTCTCTGCACCCCCACTCCTGTTCAGCCCCCATTCCAGTCTGTCCCCCCACTAGCCCTTCTAAATCCCAGTTTATGTGATCCTCAGCAGCTCCTTGTGCCCCGCTCAGTCTGTCCCCCGTATCCCGTGTCTCCTCACCTGGCCACACAGGCAGGATGCTCTGAGAAACACAGCCTCTGCTTTCTCCCTATCAGCTGCTGACTACTATAGCCAGTGAGTCAGCTTCCTCTGTTCTGGTGCCATAGAAGCCCCAGTGGGCAAAAGGTGTAACTGCAGTGCCTCTCCAGCAGAATGTATTTTTGCAAAGAAAAAAAATCTGCAGGCACATGAATTCTGCATGTGCACAGTGGCACAGAATTCCCCCAGGAGTATAAACTTCTGAAAAGTCTGTGAATGAAAGGATGCCCTCTGATAGGTGTGCCCCAGGCTAAATGACAGACTTTCCATCCTGAATTTTCTGCATTTTTTAAAGGAATTTGTTGATGCCTTTAGCACTCTGGGTTTCCGGGGGACTAAGGAAATCACTAAGTAGAATTTTCAGAATTTCATAATGAAATTGGCTATGATTATTCCTTTGTCGAGCAAATGCTCTTTGGATGAAATTCTCTGTTTTTGTGGCTCCTTCAAGTCCAGGACTAGATGAAAGGATACTATGGAAACTTTAAAAAGCAACAAAGATTCCTGTGGCACCTTATAAACTATCAGATGTATTGGAGCATAAGCTTTCGTGGGTGAATACCCACTTCATCAGACACATGCGTCTGACGAAATGGGTATTCACCCATGAAAGCTTATCCGCCAATACATTTGTTAGTCTATAAGGTGCCACAGCACTCTTTGTTGCTTTTTACAGATCCAGACTAACACAGCTACCCCTCTGATATGGAAACTTTGTTACATGTTGTCATAACTATAAAGGGAAGGGTAACAGCCCTCCTGTGTACAATACTATAAAATCCCTCCTGGCCAGAGACTCCAAAATCCTTTTACCTGTAAAGGGTTAAGAAGCTCAGATAACCTGGCTGACACCTGACCCAAAGGACCAATAAGGGGACAAGATACTTTCAAATCTTGGTGGGGGGGGGAGGAGGCTTTTGTTTGTGCTCTTTGTTTTGGGGGTTGTTCGCTCTTGGGACTAAGAGGGACCAGACATCAATCCATGCTCTCCAAATCTTTCTGAACAAGTCTCTCATATTTCAAACTTGCAAGTACAGCCAGGCAAGGTACAGTTCCAGGTATTCTATTCATGGAATGGAAAAGTAATTTTGAATGGTAAACTAAAGTTAAATATTAGGAATTTAATTGTAGATTATTTAAACATTTCATGACATATGGCTTTTCCTTGCTATCTTTTCTTTATTTTTTTATTTTATCATAAAAATAGAAAACAGATTGAGTTCTATCTAGCAGAAAATATTCACAGCCTTTCAAGCCTTACAGGCTGCGGAAGGCCAAGGATACCAGCTTGGCAGAAGGCCAACATAGTTAGAAGACCAGTCAGCCTGCTGCAAAAGACAAAAATATGCATCCCTCACATGTTGTGGAGCTGCCTCTGGGGGAGACGGAGAGTACAGCTCACATATATAATTCAGATAGTGTGATCTTTACCTACTGCTGTTAGCAAGGTTGTAGTGAAGACTTGGGTATCTGCTTCTCAGATTCTAATCTCAGATTCACCAGCCTCCACTGTGGCTGGTCTACTGAAGTCTACTAAAGTCAATTCAGGTGACCAAGAGACTCAAACACTGAGTACTACTAAAAAGGTGTAAATTGAGCAGAAAACAAGTTTACATGGGATAGGTGGTAAAGCTGTGTAACTTGCATCAGTAGGATAGTCACTGGATATGCAAGATTAAAGTAACATGCATGCTAAAAAGGGTGTGGCAGAAAAACAGGAAGAACAGGTACCAGGAGGATGTAAGATGAAGTGAGGTCCTAGCACCAATAGAGGGACAAAGGAGTTCAGGTCACACCCTAGCATAAGGTAGGTAAGCTGATTAATTTGCAGCAGTGAGGAGATGCCCTGGTCACACCTCTTCCCACTCTTTTTCCTGCAGTCCCTTATCTGCTGACACAACCCTAGAAGATCCACTATTCCAGAAGTGACTATGGAGGTGACACAGATCTGACAAACAAGACCCCACGTGCAATTACTATTCACCGGGTATGAATTACACCAGTCCCATGGCCCCTTTGCAAAAACTATGCTATGCTGGCATAAAGACGCTGTAGTTGAAAAGTGAATCTGTCTCAAACACACTTACTTAACTATTAAATTGCCCTTATTTTGCTCACCCACTGAATGCCAAATTGGTGCAAGCTACACTATTTGCCACTTATACCCATTTCCTGAAGAACTTGCACCTAATGTATAACTTACACCACCATTTACAACCATTGAATTTGTCCCAATAATACACACAAACAATCTTGTCCAGCAGCAATACCACAAACATCTTTACATTTACTAGCAAAAAATATTCAGAGCTCCCAAACATGTCAGCTCAGCTGAATATTCAGATTCCGATACCTATTTTTAAAATATTTTACACTATTCTCTAGAAATGAAAATGGCAAATTTCCCATAACTATTGATCGGTGCCATGGTCTCACTATTGCTAAATAGATTTTTTTTATGAAAAATATAATTAACATAGATAATCAAAGATCAACTGTATTTAATTGTCAGGCTCTATGTAGAGTGTTCAGTAGAAATAAGTTCACATAGTAGATGAGATTTTCCTGTATCCTGCTAAAAGTCAGAGCTGGACACCTTCTAACGCTTTGAAAATCTGAATCTGGGACCAAACTATGTGACTTGGACCCACCTCTGGTTTAGTCAATTAGAGATTTCATTATCTGGCCTAGTCAACCTATGCTTTAAAGAACCAAATGACAGCTTTTGGACTTTGTTAATCGTATTATAGTTCTATTTTTAATAAAAGTTATCCTTATAAAGAAAACCAGGAACTTCAAAAGCTATTCCTAAAGTGCACCAAGACCATGAGAAATGTTCAAAAAAGGCACAGAAACTTCTATAGCTCTGCTTACTTTTTACAGGATACTCTATTCTCAGATGTGTGTATTATAAAATGTATTTTAATAAGAACATATACTCCACCCCACTGTTGTGATTAGAAAATGTGGAAAGAGCCTAGATAATTGCAGCTATGCACATACAGATTTATATCTATGTTTTATTTATACATATACATTCCAGTATGTGACTGTTTGATAGAAGGACAAAATACTCCAGAATCCTAAAAGACATGTATAAAAATATAGAGAGAAGTATCTTTTATCTAGGGCACAGTACTGCTAAAAATACACTGAATTTTAATCCTGGATGAGGATTAAACATCTTTGTAACAAAAAAGAGAGGGAGAAAGAACAGATTACATCCATCCCTAATAATGACTTTGTTCTCTGGAAATTATTCTGCTATTTGTCAGTTTTGTTTAATGTTTAGTAAGTCAAAAATCTTTCTGTACTTTTGAAACTTTTTAGCTAGCAATGAAAGTCTTACTGTGATTCCTTCCCACAGAATTGCTCCATAAATTTATTCTACTAAATCACATTCTAGTTAATGTTTTCACACATTCATAGATTTTAGGACTGGAAGGGACCTCGAGAGGTCATCGAGTCCAGTCCCCTGCC
>NW_020664393.1:31205511-31313974 GCF_002925995.2 Terrapene triunguis
TGCAGTTTAAGCCCATTGCTTCTTGTTCTATCCTTAGAGGCTAAGGTAAACAAGTTTTCTCCCTCCTCCTTATGACACCCTTTTAGATACCTGAAAACTGCTATCATGTCCCCTCTCAGTCGTCTCTTTTCCAAACTAAACAAACCCAATTCTTTCAGCCTTCCTTCATAGGTCATGTTCTCAAGACCTTTAATCATTCTTGTTGCTCTTCTCTGGACCCTCTCCAATTTCTCCACATCTTTCTTGAAATGTGGTGCCCAGAACTGGACACAATACTCCAGTTGAGGCCTAACCAGCGCAGAGTAGAGCAGAAGAATGACTTCTCGTGTCTTGCTCACAACACACCTGTTAATACATCCCAGAATCATGTTTGCTTTTTTTGCAACAGCATCACACTGTTGACTCATATTTAGCTTGTAGTCCACTATAACCCCTAGATCCCTTTCTGCTGTACTGCTTCCTAGACAGTCTCCTCCCATTCTGTATGTGTGAAACTGATTTTTCCTTCCTAAGTGGAGCACTTTGCATTTGTCTTTGTTAAACTTCATCCTGTTTACCTGAGACCATTTCTCCAATTTGTCCAGATCATTTTGAATTATGACCCTGTCCTCCAAAGCAGTTGCAATCCCTCCCAGTTTGGTATCATCTGCAAACGTAATAAGCGTACTTTCTATGCCAATATCTAAGTCGTTAATGAAGATATTGAACAGAGCCAGTCCCAAAACAGACCCCTGCGGAACTCCACTTGTTATGCCTTTCCAGCAGGATTGGGAACCATTAATAACAACTCTCTGAGTACAGTTATCCAGCCAGTTATGCACCCACCTTATAGTAGCCCCATCTAAATTGTATTTGCCTAGTTTATCTATAAGAATATCATGCGAGACTGTATCAAATGCCTTACTAAAGTCTAGGTATACCACATCCACCGCTTCTCCCTTATCCACAAGACATGTTACAGTATCATTGTATCAACTGATTTTTAAAAGGGATCCTATGTCCCAGAGTATTTACTGCAATCATGGAAATTTTGGGTGCACAAGGAATTCGGACTTGGATCCACAATCTGTATACCATTTTTAGATCCTTTGGGATGAAAACCCATAAAATGTAGAATAGAGTTAAAACAGAAAAAAAATAATGCATTCTAACACTACATTGCTTCCAAGGGAAAAATAAACTGACTTTTATTCACAAGGAGAAATAAGCCTGATTCATGCAATTAAATAAAAAGTATTCCTTATTAAATTTTGCATGATAATTGAATTAGCATCATTATGATAGATCTAAAGGCTTAAAGTAAAATGCACAAGTCAAGAAGATCATTTATCACAGACATATTATAGCATCTAATTATCTTTAGGCTATAATGGACATGGTAGCTTGACAAAATGGGCAACGTTTTAGGATCAGATCTAAACAGTCATTGAGGTATTGATATGTTGTCCTATGTGAAGGGGATGTTCTTCCTGTTAGACATTGTAATGTTTTCTTTTAAAGTCTTAAAGTTTATGTAATAGGTTAGTTATGTTGTAGTTGTGGCAGATGTTTAAAATAAATGAGAATTTAATTACACTGTGAAAAGATTATATATTGTTTTTGTAATGAGTAAGCTAATTTTCCACAGTAAAAGTAGTAAGTTCTCAAGTCCGATCAGACATTTTAACATTTTAAAATTAATTAAATCCCACTGTAAGTACAAGATTTATTACCTAGTTAAAATGTGTTCTATAACCAACACTTTTTTTCAAGTTGCCAGGTCCTCCCTTCCACTGAAAAAGAGACAAAAACCTTTTGGAGACTGTCTGGCTAATCATGAGTAGTTTTACAATTTAAGGACTAGTTGATTTCCAGGACTAATCGAGGGGAAGGTCTATGAGAAGAAGAAATGGGTCTTGACTCCTGGAAGAAGCCAGTGGCTGAAAAGTAGTGAGTGTACTTGGTCTTTATAATCAAGAGGTGAACACTCAGCAGAAATTGCAGCCTGCTATATCCTTTTGTTGCCCTGCTTCAGGACTAAATTTTGGCTTTTGTTGCCAGAGAAGTTCTTGGAAAGAAGGCAGACTGAAGGCAGAATTGTAGGAGCTACTAGCAAGTTTCCTTAGCCATTCTTCACCTGCAGCACATACCCAGACAGGCAAAATATTCTGAGAGAACAGGGGTGTAGTGCACTTAGGAGAGCTCCTTTTAACTAGTCTGGAAAGAAACAGTGGCTCCCGTGGGTGTCAGCAGGTATGAATGGGAGTGGGGCAGAGCCCTGGCCACATTTCCAAGCCAGCTAGCTTCATCCCTTTGAGGCCACCACCACCTATCAGGTTTCCATGTTATCTATTTCCTCTTTAGCACCCAACCAAGAAAAAGGAGAATTTAGGCCTCAGTATTCACTGAAGTGCTAGTAATAATTTCTTGGTTGTTTAAACCTTCTGCTCCATTTCACTTTGTCAGACGTCTATGACAGACAGCTAGCTTTCTAACTGTATATATCACACTTACAGTAGATAAAACTATCTTCAAGTTTACTTGAAGGAGCAATCACACGAAGAAAGATCAATGTAGGGTGCTCTAATACTATTACAGTTGCTCCTAGTTATTATAATAAATAATAATTAACAATCAACAAGTATTAGTAATGGGATATAATTAACCAAAAGAGAATTTAGGCTGAATAACACAGCCACAAAGGAAATGCTATGTGTAGGAAATACAGACAGACTCTTATGGATTATTTAGCAAATTGTGAACTTCCTAACTATGGAGTCATGATTTTATATAAATCTTATTTTCAGTTGATTATGAATGTTTGGAATTCTCTCTGATGCAAATTCTTAATGGTGTTACTATTTTGCTTAAACTTGGTATTGGTATTTCCATGTTTATTAATCTTGTAAGAGCATACTTTTTCCATTTTCTCTGGTGGTTTGTGGGAAGGGGAAGAAATAGAACACACTTACTTATAATTTTAGGGTCATAGTTCTTCATTCTAACCAATTAATGATGGGCCAATACTTGCATTATTTGTATTTATCACTCCAGGGCCCAAGTCACAACACTCAGTCAGGCTTTGTTCACCTAAGAATATAGAAAATGGCCAGCTGCTAAATTTTAGTCAATTCAGATCCTTCTACATTCAGTTCATTTAATATTTATAGCATACATTTGAAACATTACATTTAAGGTATGTGAACACATCAAAAGAAAATAGACCCCTTTGATGATTTCTTCATATTTCACTGCTAAGGTTTTTTAGCTTTTTTTTTTTACATAAGCTATGGTGTGTATGTTTACTTACGATGTTTACCTCTCCAATTAAACATTCTTTTAGAAGTTTTTCTTTTCCCTTTTTCCTACAAATTCATATTCAGAACCTATTATTTTACCCTATTCCCATTTACAAATTTCCTGTTCTTTATTCATAGGTTGTTTAGGGGGTATTGTAATAGAGTCCCTCACCCCTGGAGTGCCCCTAGTGGCTCTGTGCAGCACTACCATTGCATTTCAGCCTCAGTTTCCACAAACAGGGAGTTTAATAAGTCCAATGAGGCTTGTATAGTGAACAGTACCCCCTCAGGGGTCTACTTTATTCAACCCCAAAGGCAGAACATCACGCAAAGCTCTCCTTCAGCTTCTCTCGTATATACCGGGCTATCTTCCAAACTATCCTTACTGTTTCCCTTCTTAAGGCAGGAATTTCCCACTGCTCTTCTCCGTGGAGGTGGGGCTGTGGTTCAGGTCAGCTTCAGGACTTTAGATAGCTTCTCACCCAGCTGTGCCCTTTTACCAATCAGTCCTTCCTCCCTCAGGCTATGAGAGTTCAGCAGGCTGGCCTTCCCCTACTGCTGACTTCTCCCAGGTAATTCAGGGCCTCTGCAAGAGCCTTCTTGCTCCCTGAAGTATATATAGGCAATTCTGCCCTTCTCCCAGCTCATTCCTTATTGGCTGGGTGAGAGGGAAGCCCTACCACACCTTCTCTTCAAGGCTCCAGGTTCCAGGCCCTTAAAGATACACTAACAGAATTTCTTTTAACTGCTGCTTCTTCCTGGGACTCTTTGCCTCTCTCCCCATATCTCCTTAGGCCTTGTGTGTAAGACCACCCCAAATTCCTAAAGGCCAGGTCACATGACAGGAGGACTGACCAGTAGGGAGTACTAGCCTTAAGGGGCAGACTACCCCATCACACTATGCTTTGAGTTTGCCATTGACTAATAAATGCAGGGGTGCTGATTTTGTCAATGATATTTTTTAGTTGCTAAAGTAACACGGGGATGAAAGGAAAACATTTGCTGATGTGGAAGAAATTGGAAGAGAGATCAAGAAAATCATAGAATCTCATTTCATGATACAGTTGTCTCAGGGGATATAAAGTTCTTCGGGGATAGTGTTTTAAAAGGGAGGGAATGTTAAAGCTTGATTAAAAACTTCCAGAAATTTCTAAATATGTACTGTAGCTGCTAAAAGAAACTAAAAAGCGCTTTTTTAGAAAGGCTTTAATGCTACAAAAGGACACATATCATACCAGTCCACACAAGCTGATCAGCATGTAGTGGAAGGCTAGAAAGGCACTAAAGCTCTCTGTCTTTTTTGATGAAAGTTGCCTTATAAGCAAAAAAAAAAAAAAGAAAAGTGAGAAAAACTGAAAGGGAATGTCAGCTTCCTGAAGATGTAGCTACTAATTAGCTCTATGAATGACAAGTTGAAGGCTCCATTCCCACAGAATATAATATAATAATAGCAGATAAAAATCATAGCAGGTGAAACTGCTTCCACTGTAGTTAAGGCTACACAAGCATTTCCACTGAACTCCATTTTCAGTTGGTTGTAATTTTCTGAAGCTTTTACCTTAGGTTGACATTTTCCCAGCTTCTCACCAAAAGTGATTTTTTTTTAATGTTTGAATATAAACCTTTAAGCTATTTTTTATTACAAGGAAAGTGAAAAGATTAAACTTTCCCCACTGTTAAAAATATTTCTTATTTTCAATGGACGTAGTGCCAAAACTATTGGATGTAAAAATCAGGCTTGCTAATATCCTTCATTGAGAAGAAGTGTTCCTGTAAAAGTATGGCATTGATTTGACAGAGTTATGATCCATTGGAAATCACATTGTGCAGGTGCAGTGCAATTTGAATAGTTGTCTTGCTAAACTCATAAAGTGTGCAGCTAAAGAAAGCCTCACTGTGCAGTGAAATGTTATTTATGACTGCAGTAATGATATAGGTCACCGGAGACCAGGTTTATGTGCTGTGCATCTTGAATGCTAAAAGCTGCACAGTTGGTAATGTTCATAAAAAGGGGTTCCATATAGGATAAATTAATGACTATAATAATGTATAGCACAATGGGCATAGTGAAGCTTGTATGTACAACCTTAACTTTGGCATTTCTTGACTTTTGAGTGCTTAACTGTATAATATTTAATTTTTCTTAGTCTAGGATTTTATTGCAGGGGCAGGGAAGATTACTGGAATTATTCCACTCAAGAAATACACTAGGACCACTGCTGAAAAATTCTTAACTAAATTACATTTTGTTTCACTGCAACATTTCCCTTTCTTTGAGCCGATCATTTGGAGCAACTGTACCTACAATCCAGGATCACACAGTGCTATAGCATATAGCCTGTAGTAATGACCTAGGGGACTAATTATATTACATTTTATTTACACAGGCTCCATTGAGTATGAAACTTTCCAGTGTCATCTACACAGGGTTTATACATAATGGCCGATTAATTGACAGGCATTTGCTTAACAGCCAAGATAGCTGTGAAAACTTCAGTAACTTTTTAAAAAGAATTGAGAAAAAGGAATGGATCTAGAATATGTTACCTTGGTCATCCACTGCAGAATCACATGGAAAAAGTAGGCAATCTTTTTTTGGAGCATTTGGCTAGCAGGGATAATAAACCCAGAGGACACACCAGGGTTTGTGTGTGCATATTTGCTGAATTAAATTCATACGTTAAAAATGACCTAATGAACCCTCCATAATCAGAGTAAGTACTAAATGAAGAAGCCCTGATCTGATTAACTGAAGAACATAGGTCCACCAAGATCCAAGGCCATTAGGTGGCTGCTTCTCTGTGTATTGAAGGTTGCAGATGATTCACTATCAAACATAATTACATCAATCAAAAAAAGCATAAAACAAAAACAGTTGAAAAGATGAAGATATAGTTTAAAAATAAATAACTTGGCTCTACACAAATTCATAAAGAAGTTGCTCTCTATAAATACATCAGAGGGATAAATACCAGGGAGGGAGAGGAGTTATTTAAGCTGAGCGCCAATGTGGACACAAGAACAAATGGATATAAACTGGCCATCAACAAGTTTATGCTCGAAATTAGACAAAGGTTTCTAACTATCAGAGGAGTGAAGTTCTGGAACAGCCTTCCAAGGGGAGCCGTGAGGGCAATAAACCTAACTCGCTTCAAGACTGAGCTTGATAAATTTATGGAAGGGATGGTATAACAGGACTGCCTACAATGGCATGTGGCCCATCAGCGTCTGCCAGTAGCAAAAAATCCCCAACTGCTGGAGATGGGACACTAGATGGGGAGGGCTCTGAGTTACTACAGATCATTCTTTCCCAGGTGTCTGGCTGGTGGGTCTTGCCCACATGCTCAGGATCTAACTGATAACCATATTTGGGTTCAGGAAGGAATTTTCCCTCAGTTCATATTGGCAAAGACCCTGGGGGGTTTTCACCTTCCTGTGTAGCATGGGTCACAGGTCATTTGCAGGTTTAAACTAGTGTAAATGGTGAATTCTCTATAACTTGAAATCTTTAAACCATGATTTGAGGACTTCAGTAACTTAGCCATAGATTAGGGTTCTATTACAGGAGTGGGTGGATGAGGTTATGTGGCCTGCAGTGTGCAAGTCAGATTAGATGATCATCATGGTCCCTTCTGACCTTAAAGTCTATGAGTCTATGGGTAACTCAACACTGAAATACATCCTCAGAAAGTCAGTCTTTAAGTCTTACTAAGATAGATTTTTTTTCTTCAACTTCTTACAGTACTTCTTTTATCTGCTGAAAGCAGCAGTTTTAGTCAATGCTGAGTGAAAAGCAGTGCTTCTTCTCTGATGCATATGAAAACTAAATCTTTTAGGAAACAAGTTGTGCTGAATGCTACAGAGAGATAATTTATCTATCACTTTGCAATTTGTTATGTAATTTTACCTCCTTTTGAGGAAAAAGTTTTGGTGTTGCAGCTGTATTAGTCAGCAACATACAAATTAGCCTTTTAATGAAGTATGTGACAATTTTTTTACAAAAATTACGACTTTTGTGAAAGGGAAGTGAAAACAATTCTTGCCAATCCTGAAGTTTTGTTCTGGCTACATTAAAGTCTTGTGGCACGAACATTTTTAAGCAGTTGAATAGCATAGCATATGCATTCAAGTTAGTTAGGCTTAAATCAGCAAGACATTGTGCAAACATAAATTTTAAAAAGCATTAAAATTATGATGAGTCTCTCAAACACCTGGCCCACAACTACAGAAAATCTTGTAATGAGTATGTTTTCTTTTCTGATTATAAATCACTTACACTGTAATATAATGAAAATAATTTCAATCAATCATAGTCCAGAAAAGCCAACCTTTAGCACTTCAGGAAAAACAGTTGACATTATGTTTCTCCAGTCATACGTCATTATGCTCAGATAAACACTATGCTCTACAATAATTACCTACTTTAAATTCTAATCTTTAGTCAGTTCCTGCCCTGCCCACAATTTCCTACACACACAAATGGATAAAATCTCTCTCCAATCCTGCCCTTTGTACCAGAACTGAAATTTCTGGACAATGTGAAAAATGGGCAGCAACTAGGATCTTGCTTTGTTTGCTCCAATCCCTTTTTCAAGTTTAATTTTGTTGTAAAATTATAGTCTTATTGAAGTCTAGGTGGGTGTATCATTGGCTTTGATGAGCCAAGATTTTGGCTTGTGAAGAGAAGTTAATATTACCTGTTACTGGACTACAATACATCACTTAGTTCAGGGCTATCCATCTCAACTCACACTAGAAGCATCTGGCTCATGAAAAGGCTTGACCATGATGCTAAAATCACTCTCTTGGAATGCAAGCTCTCCCATAATTCCTTGAAATTGCTAACAACCATTTTAGTTTTGTTCTGACTGAAAAATCAGCATTAACATTCACATTCCCTTGGGTAAGCTTACTGTGAAGTCATTTAAATAGCCAGCTTGAAACATGGACTTTTCATCAAGTGAACTGAAAGATGAACATTGGACCATCTAACCACATGCAAATTTCTCCCAGGGGGCAGGAGATACACACAGTCCTCTGTGGTGTGGTTCATAACACTGAAGGAGAAAAGGAATTAGATTTGTCTTGGGAAAATACTTGGTAAACATCATATTGCCATATAAGGAGTAGACATGATCTGGAACTAAAATCCCAAACCTGAATCCCCCCCAAAACTTTGGAGAAGTTTTTGATTCACATTCACAGCCAAACTTTGTGGTTCTGGCCCATTCATAAGTAATTTTCTGAGAAAACTGAAAATAGCAGAAAATTACTTACAGCATCTCTGAGTCTCTAACACAGAAAAGAAGTAATATATAGATATATAAACATATTCAGAGAGAGCTGTGTGTGTTTAAGAATTGTATTAGACATCATTTCAAGAGCCATGGAGTCCTCACCATTTAAAGGTTCTTCTGCACTTCTCAGAGGTACAGGAAAGCGTGCAACAAATCTTCTAGTTTTCTGCTACTTTGAGCCCTATACTGACATGTTTTACTACCTTCAGTAGCACAATGATGGGTACCCAGATACCATCGAGATGAGCATGGTATAATAAGATTAGATACAGAGAGAGGGTAAAAAAATTAGAGAAAATATCAGTATTATCATTACAACTGAGCAAATTACTTTTAATGAATCATTTATCTGATTAATTTAGTCTCTTTTTCTGCAATCATAATAACCATGAGCAGATTGCAAGTTTATAGTTTTTTTGTTATTAGGAAGTATTTTTGAGATTTTATTTTAACTCTGTGGGTTGATTGTGAAAAGTTATCTGAATAGTCAAAATTGATTATCACTTTTTGTTTTGTTTTATTTTGGGGGGAGAGTATATGAGGGGAGGGTTAAAAGAATTTTTTCTCCTTTCAGAAAATTTCAGTAGTTATAAGTATCAAGTGGTCAGATTTATTAAGAGTAAATGATGAGCAAGTTAGAACCTGATTCCAAGAAAATCTATCCTCTCATGGAAGATTACTTTTGAACATTAAAATGCATCTGTTTCCTTAAGTAGAGAAGGAACAAGAGCTAGCTAAGACATTTATAATCATGTGGTTATAAAGGAGAAATATAATAGTTTGATTTTGCAAAAAATATCACAAAGGATATTTTGGGAAAGGATTTACACCATCAAAGAGTCACAATATGCTTTCAGTTCCTCTTTGCTCCAAGGAGCTCCAGCCATTTATGTGACACAGATTCCTTACATCCAGCAGTGGCCAGCACAGCTGCGTGGAGGATGAAATCATCTGTCAAGTAAAGAGCGCCCTACTCAGGCTATTGACATCACAGGTTATAGCTTGGGGAAGAAGTGAACTGAGCATGCTCAGCAGGGTTGCTCCTCCTTCTCTCAAGCAGGTGGTTAGGTAATATCAGGAAGTAAATGAAACTGAGACATAAAGGACTCGTGCTCCAGAAGAAACAGAGGAAAACTTCAAATACAATATGCAAAGTATGCCAATGAAAAATATCAAAAGGAACAGGAGAACAAATTTTATATTCAAACTTCTAAGAGGATATAACAAACAATGCAGAGGAAAAGCATATAAACGAAAATCTATTAATAAATGTACTTAATATCCCCTTAAGTATATATTGAAATAATTAGTGTGTATTTGCATAAGGGTTATGCAGGGTAAGTAAGTATGATAAATTGGTTTCTTGAGGTGAGAAACAAGAAAGGATAACTATGGAACTAACTGCATGAAAAGAAACTGATCAATGGGAAAGAAAATAGTTAAAGAACAGGATATCAATTTTTTCTCATAAGATCAACATGCCCCATCCCTCTCTTACCAAAACTCCTCACACCACCTCTTCTGTAGGTTCTTTTCACATGTAAAAGCCATCTATTATAAGTATCATTATTTCTTGTAAGATATATGCAACACTGCTCAAATTTCCTCTTTTAGATATAAGTCACCCATATGGTGAATGTATTGCTAAAAGTCACCCATATGTTGAATGTATTGCTAAAATGAATAAACACTGTTCTTAAATAGTATGGTAATATGGAAAAAAGTAAAACATTGGCACTTTGTTCATAGACCATACAATCACTAGTTTCTATGTGCTAAACCCAAATATTATTACTATTATTACTGTATTGCACATGTCTTATTTTAAGCTTGGGCTGTCCCTTTCATCTGCATCCATTAAATGTAGTCTATCTGTAAACATATGAAGAAAGTTTTTCACATTTATAGCTGCAATCTGCTCTATCCCATAATAAAGTATGCAGGAACACTTATTAAAAATGAATTTCTAGATATATATTAAAAAGATATATATTAGACCTTACATTGTTTAATATATCATTTGTGACAGACCCAGACCAGTGGGGTACAGGAGTCTGGTAGAGGGCAAATATACTGGTCACTGGATGAGTAGTTTTCTGTTCCCTGCGTGACCAGAGCAGGAGCTGTACTAGAGTAATCAGGAACCTGCTAGAACCAGTTAAGTCAGGCAGAGTAATTAGGATACCTGGAGCCAATTAAGAAGAAGCTGCTAGAATCAATTAAGGCAGGCTAATCAGGGCACCTGGGTTTTAAAAAGGAGCTCACTTCAGTTTGTGGTGAGAGTGTGAGGAGCTGGGAGCAAGAGGCGCAAGGAGCGGAGAGTGAGAAGGTGTGCTGCTGGAGGACTGAGGAGCACAAGCGTTATCAGACACCAGGAGGAAGGTCCTGTGGTGAGACTAAGGAAGGTGTTTGGAGGAGGCCATGGGGAAGTAGCCCAGGGAGTTGTAGCTGTCATGCAGCTGTTACAGGAGGCACTATAGACAGCTGCAGTCCACAGGGCCCTGGGCTGGAACCTGGAGTAGCGGGCGGGCCTGGGTTCCCCCCAAACCTCCCAATTGACCTGGACTGTGGGTTCTTCCAGAGGGGAAGGTCTCTGGGCTGTTCCCCAACCCACATGGTGAATCTCTGAGGCAAGAAAATCCGCCAATAAGCACAGGACCCACCAAGATAGAGGAGGAACTCTGTCACACATTATAAAGATAAAGATAAAGTTTATGCCTTATTAACCATCTCTACACCCCAGCAGCTCCTTATTCATCCTACCAAGTGCACTGGAAATCATAAAATATTGATGGCAATATAGCAGGCTGGGAACTCCTAAATCCCATTACAAGGGGGTTTAACATTTTCAGATACAACATACTGCTGTAAATATGGAGGAAAAAAATGTATGCCAATAGTAGGGCTGTCGATTAATCGCAGTTAATTCACGCGATTAACTCAAAACAATTAATCATGATTAATTGCACCGTTAAACAATAGAATACCGATTGAAATTTATTATATATTTTTGGATGTTTTTCTACATTTTCAAATATATTGATTTCTATTACAACACAGAATACAAAGTGTACAGTGCTCACTTTATATTGTTGTTTTTATTACAAATATTTGCATTGTAAAAATGATGAAAAGAAATGGTATTTTTCAGTTCACCTCATACAAGTACTGTAGTGCAATCTTTTCATCATGAAAGTGTAACTTACAAATGTCAATTTTTTTTGTTACATAACTGCACTCAAAAACAAAACAATGTAAAACTTAAGCCTACAAGTCCAGTCACTCCTACTTCTTGTTTAGCCAATCGCTAAGACAAATAAGTTTGTTTACATTTACAGGAGATACTGCTGCCTGCTTCTTATTTACAATGTCATCTGAAAGTGAGGACAGGCATTTGCATGGCACTTTTGTAGCTGGCGTTGCAAGGTATTTACATGCCAGATATGCTAAACATTCGTATGTCCCTTGATGCTTCGGTCACCATTCCAGAGGACATGCTTCCATGCTGATGACGCTTGTTAAAAAAATTTGTTAATTAGATTTGTGACTGAACTCCTTGGGGAAGAACTGTATGTCTCTGGTTCTGTTTTACCCACTTTCTGCCATATATTTCATGTTATAGCAGTCTCAGATGATGACCCAGCACATGTTTGTTTTAAGAACACTTTCACAGTGGATTTAACAAAATGCAAAGAAGGTACCAATGTGAGATTTCTAAAAATAGCTACAGCATTCAACCCAAGGTTTAAGAATCTGAAGTGCCGTCCAAAATCTGAGATGGATGATGTGTGGAGCATGCTTTTAGAAGTCTTAAAAGAACAACACTCAGATGCAGAATCCAAACCACCAAAAAAGAAAATCAAGCTTCTGTTGATGGCATCTGACTCAGATGATGAAAATGAACATGCATTGGTCCACTCTGCTTTGGATCGTTATCGAGCAGAACCCATCATCAGCATGGATGCATGTCTTCTGGAATGATGGTTGAAACATGAAGAGACATATGAATCTTTAGTGCATCTGGCATGTAGATATCTCGCGATTCCAGCTACAACAGTGCTATGCGAACGCCTGTTCTCACTGTCAAGTGACATTGTAAACAAGAACCGGGTAGTATTATCTCCTGCAAATGTAAACAAACTTGTTTGTCTGAGCGACTGGCTTAACAAGAAGTAGGACTGAGTGGACTTGCAGGCTCTAAAGTTTTACATTGTTTTATTTTTGAAAGCAGGTTTTTTTGTACATAATTCTACATTTGTAAGTTCAACTTTCATGATAGAGTTTGTACTACAGTACTTGTATTAGATTAATTGAAAAATACTATTTCTTTTACAGTGCAGATACTTGTAATAAAAAATAAATAGAAAGTTAGCACTGTACACTTTGTATTCTGTGTTGTAATTGAAATCAATATATTTGAAAATGTAGAAAACATCCTCAAATATTTAAATAAATGGTATTCTATTATTGTTTAACTGCACAATTAATCGCGATTAATTTTTTTAGTCGTGTGATTAATCGTGATTTTTTTTTATCACTTGACAGCCCTAGTCGATAGGAAGTTCTGTCCTATAATTTCAAAACCAAGTCTTAGTCACTAAAAAAAAATTTGCCAAATGAAAAGATTGATGCCTATGTTTTTCCTTAATCAACAAGTGATCTACATTGCATTGTTTAAAAAATTTAACCTGATCATTCTGGATTAAAAGTAATGCAACTGACCACACTGCACATTAAGTGGGAGGCCTGTTGTCTGGCTTGCTTGAGGAAGGTGGGTACCTCTTTAAGTGGTAGAGCGACATGAAGAGATTTTGCAGCAGCCTCAGAGCAGGTCATTGTGGGGATGCTGACCCATCCCCCTATGAGGACAGTTATACAAGTACATGCGGGGCAGGAGAAACCCTCTTTTACCTGGACCACTTCATTCTTTAAAAAATTTAACCTGATCATCCTGAATTAGAAATAATGTAATTAAATGGTGGTGTAAAAAAGCTGAGTGGAAACAACATGCCCAGTCCTGAAGTCATAAGTAAGTCCTTACTCAGGTTAAACTCCTATTCAGATTGAATAAAGTCTGCAAGACTGGACCTAATATGTGAATTAGACAAGAACTCTGAGCTACTGAACATTGGAAAATCTAACTTTTTTTGACATTGCTTTAAATAAATGCAGCCAATTGCGTTCCTTGTAAAAGGACATCCAGTTATTTTTACTCAGTTTTTACTTTTAAATTCATCCTAAAATATAAAATTTTAAAAGAAGCAAGCATTATTAACAAAAAAAAAAAAATACTACCCTCTACCCCGATATAACGTGACCTGATATAACACGAATTCGGATATAACGCAGTAAAGCGGTCCCCCGGGGGGGGGGGGGGGCGGGGCTGTTCACTCCGGCGGATCAAAGCAAGTTCGATATAACGCGGTTTCACCTATAAGGCGGTAAGATTTTTTGGCTCCCGAGGACAGCGTTATATCGGGGTAGAGGTGTAATGTATTTGCTGTCTCCACATTCCTCACATCATTGAGTGCTTTTGCAGTAATAGCTATCCCCTGTTAATACACCAAGTCGGCTTAATCAATGCTGTATTGATTTAGAAACAGATCAGTACTGCATGAGGAGCTTTCCCCCCCACCCCAAATAAGTTAGATTATTAGAACTGGAAAGATCAGAAAGCCCCACAGCTCAATTCACCACTTTGTCCAGAGTGCCAAATATGCTATACAGTGAAGTGTCCAACTATGCAATAAAGTTATAATGTCATAATTCACAGTCATTATGAAAGCCCACGTAAAGTACACAGGAGAGTATCTCTTTGGAGTGGGGAGGAACCTGAGGCTGGTCGGAGGGACCAGTTTCCAGGATTTGATGGCAGCTTGCCAAAAATGCCTGTGCAAATCAAAATCTAGAGATATAATAATGTGTACTGCATGCATAAATGTTAAGCAATATCAAGGACACATTCGATTCACTCCCATACTATGATGCTCCATATTATATATATAAAAATATATATGAAAGCGTAAATATGCCAACAGCAATCCTAATAATACAGAGTGCAGTTCCCATGGAAGGTATGCTTCTCCCGTGGGGGTGCAGCCTTAGTCTCAAATTAGGCCTGTGCTCTGACCTCTGCAGGATGAAATATTGCCATTCCATGACACAGTTATAGCATTGCTGCCTGCAAGTCAGGGATGGGTAACGCTATGCTTGGCTGTCAGGCCTCCAGTACCTTTTGCTGTTCAGATGACTGAAGAAAGCTTGCTAATTCCCATTGCCTGATATGCTAAGGTAAAAGTCTGGAGCGACGCCTCTGGGCTGGGATCCTGGCTCTGTACTACATCTGTCTGGCTGGGAATGGAAGCTAAGAAAAACACACCTGCTCTTTCACCCACATCCATCCACTATTTCCTCCAGTGCAGAGAATGCATAGCTGGATGAGCAGCCACTTACTGAACACAGAGTTCTGCTTGCTCCACATAAACATACTTATTTGACCCAGAAATGCTGCACAGTGGTCCTATCTCAGAAAATGCATAGGCCTTGTTGCACATTTCAATAATGAATCAGACCGCTCCACAACTTTTCAACTTTCCAAAATGTATGATTTGCCTTATTTACATGGGATTCATGAAGCGCCATCCACTATACTTTTGCCCATTTTTAGGCAGTATCTTTTGCCAGAATCAGCATGGTGAAAATACTTCAGATGTAAAATCAAAAGGCTGACTTCCCATGAATTAGAAGTCAACTGAATTTTTGCTGCAGCAAGAGTTAAGACACAGCAAATGATATATATCAAATTAAAAATATATTTAAAAAATTAAACTAGATTTCCTGAAGGCAGATGGAAGGACCTTGTATCAGAAAAATCAGAAGTCAGGTTGCAATTGTACTCATATCTACTGAAATAAGCTCTTTATTACATTTTATCATCTCCTGCTCTTTTCTTGAACTCTTTAGAACTATAGAGATTGATCACTGCCCACAGGTTTTAATGAATTTGGTTGATTATCCTAATTTTGGCAACTGCACACAAACCAGGAATGGTCTTGGGTTTTTTGTTGTTGTTTTGTTTTGGGGTTTGTTTGTTTTTTGTTTTTTGCAAAAGATGATTTTAAAATTTCAGTTCAATAATTAACATTAATATACTTCACATTTACTTTACTAACAACATTATAATAATAAATGATAAAAGAAAGCATGGATTCTAACCACTTTGTCCTCCTTTGGGAAAGCATCCAAGGAAGCAGAGTAAAGACAAAAAAGAAACAGGAAGAGAAAAAGATTTTAGGCAGATTTCAAAGAAAGGCAATTCTAGTAAGTGTCTCTATAAAGCATTAAAAACGTAAGAATTAAAAAAAATATATAACATTTGTAAATAAAAATATTTATAGTACTACATGCCCAAAAATATATATATTCTAACATAGACCCATAGAAGCATGAAAGATTGTAGCAAAGAATGGAGAAGTCAAAGAAGAATGGAAATATTAACAATTAATATGTCAGTTTTGCCATGAGAAACACTTTCTAAATGTTTTAAGGGCACCTAATAGGGCCCTGTAGTTATGTATTTGTGTTTTCATCACAGGCTGCTTGTTTTCAAGAGTCCATAACTTAACACTTTCTCTCCTAGAAACGTGTCAAGTCAACATACTGGACAAGGTCTTAACCCAGTTATGACATCTGGGGGCTCTTTTTATTTTATTTATTTATTTTAAATAGGACAATTTGACCATTTTAAAGTTTTAAGTGAGTCAAAAATTGGAAGTTAATTGGTTTTAGAGCTATACTACAAAAACAACTATCAGATAAGATATAACACTGATGTCTCTTGACCCAGTTACAACATGGTTAAAATCTATAACGTGGCCAGGCCTTAGCCATGTTCCATAACTGGCCTAAAGCTCTAGCCATTTCCAAGGCTTTAGTCCAGTCATCTGCCCCAGTAATAACAACACTAGGTCATGTGCACAAAACAAATTGTAACTGTTTCATAACTGGGTAAGAGGGCAACTATGTAACCAGATTGATGAGTCTGTTGCTTTTCCAGCACGGATGGGTCCTATCAATCAAAAATAGGTTATTTTATATTGAATGCTTGAAGTCTCTGTTGTGGGCTGACTTTCTTTATTGTGCCTAGGTACTGCAATTTACTATACTTAATTGGTAACAGCCTTGCAAAACCATCATGAACATTTCCCAGACCAGGTACAAAAATATTCTAACTCACATTTACCCTGATAACAATGTTGATATTGATAAAAACCAATAATTTTTTACTCTCCTGTCCTTGCCTTGTATGACAATAGTACAGAATTTTGCAAAACTAATAGAAAGCACCACTGTTCTAAAGGTCTGGAGAAAGAATGATAATTACTGCAACGACTAAGCACAACAAGAAAAATTCAGGAAGTAGTTTAAACCTTAATTCTGAATGTCTTTGGTTTTAAGTCACCCCCTTTGGCTTTATTTTAAATACAGTAAACCAAATTTATGCGTGGTGCAACACTACTGAAGTCAATGTTATATCAGGAACAAATTTTGGACCAATGTTGACGTGTGACCAGAAATATTAGATAAGGAATAATTAAAACATGTTCAAGTTCTTCTGAATAAGCTGTGTTGTACATCTTGCACTGCCTAATATTACCTAAAATACCAAAGTAAACTAGTTTTTCCTATATAACTTGTTCTAATGATACCACCTGCAGGTGATAGGATGTGGTGCACACACATAGTTTTAAAACTCTGAACATATTCAGCAGGTCATGTATGCAGCTGCATTCTTCTTTCAAAAAGTGCATTTAACTCCAAGTAGGGTTATTGGGAGTTAAACGGGTATACTAAGAGTATAACATATTCAAGATATAACTCTGAAATAGGCTGTTTCTGCATTTTTAATTTTTTAAAACCTGAATTTCAAAAGATTCTTAATAAAATAAATTCTAGTTCAGAGAAGAGGAAAAGTGCACAACAATTGTTCAGTTGTAGAAGGGATTAGCTGTATTATGTATTTTGTTTCTTGTAAATTTTTGAATTGAGTTCATATAGAAAAAAGGGAGCTCCAAATATATTTAGGACACTGTCAAAGATTCTAGTGCCTTGATACAGCATCTGGGAAGCTGGACTAGGTCTCACAATAGTTAACATATCCGTTGATAAGATGAAAGACTATTTAAACATTTTAGAGCATATTATGGGGCCAGGATATCCCCCTAAAATCAGCATGTGGCAGTGGTCTTCTACATATATATCTCAACTCTCATGAATGAGTGAGATAGTTAGCCACCAATGGATCTATGATGCCAGAGAAAAGGGAATTGCCGGCTAGAAGGCTTCCATATAGATCCCTGGGAAACCTAAAGGTTTGGGGCCAAGCTCTCCAGCTCATTCTATACAGGTGGATAAGAGGGCACAAACCCCACCTGCCTGACAGAAGGATCAGGAATTAACTCCATGAGAGGGAATCTAGTCCATGGTAACTTACAAGACCACTACAATTTAAAACTAAACTAAATTAAAACTAAACTAAAACTAATACACTTAGTGTATTAAATCTCCATACTTTTGGAATACATTGTTTTGACTTGTTACCTACCACCACAGAAACTCCACCTTAGAAAGGATCAAGATGAAATGATAGATGGAAGAGATGCTAAAGTAAGATAAGTGAGGAACAATTTGTAGGTTTGAGCGTATCAATATTTGCAATAAAAACTATACAGTAGAAAACTTACATTGTTTGATCGTAGAGAAACACGACCTCCACATCGGGCACAAAACTTGGTCCGGCAGTAAGAGCATAAATGGCCACAGCCATCAGCAAACTTTGTTTTAAGACAGATTCCGCATGTTGGTGCATCATCCTTGTGCTCTCCCTGGTAGCGGCGGGATTCTTCACCTATTTTTCTTACTTGCTCTTTATAACTTTCAAATTGTTGATGCAGCCTCCTGCACAGAAGAGAAAACAGTTTATAACAATAACAAGACAAACTATTTGTGTTTTGATTTACAATAGCATCTAACATTCTAGGCACTTTTACAACAAATAAAATACACAATATCAAATACAAGTTGAACTTGAAAGACTGCCCCACCAGCTTTAAAATTCACATAAAAAATCATAGGCGTAAACTAACAGGAGAAAATGGTCAAAAGATAATTATTTAAAAGATGTCAGGCGAATCATTTTACATGACTAATACCAATTTCAAATACACAGTTACAGATTACCAAAAAACCCTAGTCAGATGTAAAAGTATCTAACAAGTATGAAATCAAAGCTAAAAATATCAATATTTGCTTGAGCAAAGTTTCATCTATTATTATTTATTTATTTACATTGCACTAGTGTCCATAGGTTATAATCAGGATGCTTGTTGCAAGCTCAGTTTAAAAGGTTAGACTGCTATGGAACAATTAAAGACCATAACTTAAAGATTTCAACAAACATTCTGCCATCATCTCTAAAACCAAGAAAAAATTCCCCAAGTGAAATGCACATATTTTAACATAAACAGCCAGACCAGTGTCAAATAAAATAAAAAATGCCTGCAGTATTGATACCAGAGGTATATGGACTTACTAAAGATTACACTCTGGCCCTTACTACAGTGGTCTCTTTCAGTGTAATTGCAGGGCTCTTCCTTCACAGTGTACCTAGAATTCTGACATGAGAGTTCATGCTTTGCATAAATCCACATGAAATTACATGGATGTTATAGAGTGTACCATATATTCCAGCTTTCGTTGCTGGATTAGGCCAGTTAGCAGTGGTTCCGTAAACAAGCAGTTTTTCCTTGGTTGTTTCCAATTTTGTTCTAGAATCTAAATTCTTCATTTTAAAAAATGGTGGTGAAGGTAACCTTCAAAATGTGAACCATATGAAAATAAACACAGTGGTGTCTTTTTGAGTCTGCAAATCTCCTTAAATAATAAGTAGCTTTGAGAAAAGTAAGGACTTCTATTGATCTGAATGAGATGGTGACTGAAGCTTAATTATGACAATTTGAACTTCAACATTGTTAGCTGATCAAACCGTACAAGAACGAACACCTACACCATCTACTGTGAGTAGTGGCACATTTTGCTGCCACAAGTAGGAAAATGTTTCATAGTGGGAACCAAGACATCACCACTACTTATTTTTTCCTCAGTCTGACCTCTGGCTTTCTGTCTATTACAACTAGCATGGAAGTTATAGATCCCATATGTGTGAGAGTACAATACAGAGAGACATTTATAAAAGATATACACCTCACCATCCTTATGTAGAGACCACATGCAACATTTTCACATTTATACTGTTTTAAATATATATCTCCTTATATATTATAAAACATGAAAAACTAAATATCTTATTAATAGAAACAGGACATCTTGAAATTAATACATTGTGTAAGTACATGTGTCTGTCAATGAAAGCCTTGATTATTCTCTTCATCATTTCCTCCTGCTTTGAGCTGGCTACTTTATACTAGCTTTGAGAATCATGCCCTTTAACAGATTTTAGTTATATATATGTTTTCCTCTTGTGGGAGCTCTATATTTGAGTGCCCTTTTTTGAGATACAAATAGAACTCAGTCTTAACTAGTAACAATCAATTCAAACTTCCCCCAAAGGTTCTTTAAACTAGTTGGATATTTTTCTTTTTTAGATGCTATTCAAGCTTTGCAATTCATAATCCAATTAACTAATAGATTGGCCGCCGGAATTCATGATAAAATACATATATTTGGTGTTAGAAATGGTTGTTCATAATTAAATAAATTAATAATAGTTAAATAATTAACATCAATGTATGTGACCAAACCACGCAGTCTAGTTTGAAGCTTCACTGGTTTCAAATAGTAAAAGGGCTGAAGAAGAATGAATTGAATGGAAGCCTTAGTACTCAGGGAATACTGGAACATTTTTTGTTCCAGTACTTGACCAATTCTAATAGTAAGCAAAGAATGATGTTCTCTGTCCTCGTTTTTCCCATATGAGGGTAAGTGAAACATGGGATTCAGGAATAAATCAATCAGCAATTACACTAATAATAGTCACCTTGTTAGGACACCATTCTAATAAAGAAACAGAAGAAAAAAGGCAAAGTTATCCTAATTTTCTCTTCTCCCTCTCTATAAGCATTATACACTATCCTAAGTGTTTTGTGTTAATGAAAAAGCTGGCTGTAGCACCAAAGTCTTATTTTTGCTAAACCACTTAAGCAACATTTGCAATGTCGGATTAGATAAGAGAAAAATGGGTCAAGAGAATTAGGCAAAATACTGAAAAACAATACTACTACTGGCTACATTATTGGATTTCACCCCTGGTATATAACTACTTTTATTAGACAACTAATGCCATCTGCTCACATATAGCTTTCTAATGGGAACTATTAAAAATGTTAAGGAATATGTAAAATAACCAATTTAAATATCCAAATAATTTTAAGAGTACCATAAGTAAATCAATTATTACACAGAATGTATCCATCAGGAATTTTGCTTAATGTTATTTAATTTGTGACTAGACTAGTTTTGCTGCAACAAAATTCCTGATGGATATCTTGTTGTACATTTTGTTCTAGGATGGAATGGTAGCATGGAAACTAATTAATTTTTTCCTCCACTACACACTGGCCTGGTATTGCCAAACTTGGGTTATATAGTAAAGCAGGAAAGAACTGATTGCAGAGAATACAGTACATCTGTTTTTGTCTCAAGATCTTTGCCCTGCTCCTTTTCTATTAAGTATGTGTAGCAAAAAAAAAAAAATGTTTAGTTTTCAAATGTTGATATGAAACAAAAACTTTCATTTCAAATTCTGTTGTTGGAAAACCAAAACAGTTTGTTGAAATTGACATTTTCCATAGATTTTGACAAAACAATATTTTCCAAAGGAAAAATATTTTGGTCAAAAAATTTCTACCAGCTTGACTGATTAGTTTGTCCTAAATTGAATTATTTTTTGATTTGGGGGGGGGTGTGTTTTTTTTATTTGTTATCATATGGCAGTGACCATGATAGACAGAGTTTGGATTCATTATATCTCTTCATTTTCACTCCTAATGGTCTCACTTTTCCTTTTGCTTTGAAACTTCCCCCTATGCTTGGTTTCATCCCAAAGGGTATTTATTTGTTCATCAGTTACCAAGTCAGATTAGCATGAAAAAATACACAATTCCTTACATAAAAAATTTCAGAAGCTTCATACGGATAGAAAAAATATAAAAATTACTGAGAGTACAAAATACAGACTCACTGAAAAAAAATCAATCTAAATCTGGGTGAGGAAAAAGGGTTAGATTTTTTTTTTAAGTTAAGGTTTAAAGTAATGTGTTTTGCCTGTGTAGTAGAAAAGTTTCATATTTGTTTTTGTTTCATATCAACACAGTGCTCACTTAAGTGGGTTCAGAACAGTGGGCACACATGGTGCATCAACTGCAGTTCTTGTTTTGGATTACTTTATTGGCTCATTCCAAGGATAGATCCTATGAGAAATTCATGTTGTTAGAAGAGCACTTTTCGTGGGTTGTAGCCCACGAAAGCTTATGCTCTAATAAATTTATTAGTCTCTAAGGTGCCACAAGTACTCCTGTTCTTTTTTCATTTTATAGGAACTACAGGAGCACACTTTATAAAATTCACATTTGGAATTTAGCTCCTTCTGCTCAAACAAAGGTGTGGCTTCTCGATCTGCCTCATTCAAGTCAGGGACAAAACTCCTACAGACTTTAATAAGGCCAAGATTTCACACCGGTCCTGCTCTTTTCTGACTTGTAAATGGGTTCACAAGGCGTAAAGTCCCTCAACTGGGATGGACAAGGATTACAGCAGCCCCTTCTTGTGGGGAAAATAAAGGCAAAAAATATTGTGTTAAAGTAGCACTAAACCTGAGAAATTAAGTACATAAAAGTGAGGAAATTCAAAAGGTGAAGAGTTTCTACAGCGACATTATCTCTCCTACATTGCACATATGATATGAAAACCACCAAATGTATTGTTTTATTTTGTTTCTTTTCAAGAAGACCCATTGTTTCTCATTGGAAAAAAAAAAGACAGAACGTGACAAAAAGGTCCATTTTGCTTAAAGACATGTTCCATGCTTTTTCTGCGTACGTTTTCTAAGAATGCCATGAATTTGCATCAATTTATGTCTAGATATATTGAAAAGCTTTGAAATATGTAGCTAGTCACTTCACATGTCCAGCAGATGGCACTGAAGATTGCATTTTCACATTGTCTTCTCTTATGTTCAACTGAAATTACTGACTCTCACAACCTTAAACATCTAATTTTCTATACTAAAATTATGTTCTGCTGTGGGCACATCTTATTAGAAAAAAAGGTGTCTTCTCATAAGTGGCATTGCTGTAAGAAGTGCAAAGTACAGCTCAGCAGCTGTAGCACATATGGTGTGAAAAAAATAGTGCTCTGAATAAGATGCAGTATCTTGCCCCCTACACATACACAATTTTTTCATAAAATCAGTTAGATTTTTTTTGTCTATCTTTATCAGCATTTTTAATTCTACATCAGCCTTAGCAATCAGCCCAAGAAGGTAAATTCTATGACCTACTTCAGAATGAACATGCCAAATTATGTGCTCTGGTGTATTTTCTTTAATTATTTGATCATACTCTGCTTTCAAAGCCAGGAGTAGAATCCAGCAATCTTGATACCCAGAATTCCACTGCTATCTCACAAAGAGCTGTATGTATCACATCCCACTCTATGGGTTGGTCCACACAGGGTTTGTCTTTAGTAGGAAAAGTAGTCAAGTTTAGATTGGGCTTAGCTAACACATGCTAAGAATAGAGACTACATGTGACCCAAACACTTTGCTTCCCTTATCAGTTTTCTACCATTCCTAGCTTTGTATTTATATATATATTACTATCACCTTCCACTTTATTTTATTTTATTTTTTTATAGCTGCCTTCCCTTTACCTCTAAACCTTCTTCTTCCCAACTGATTTGGCTCATAATTGTTTTCAGCTTTGTGAAACTGGCCCTTTTATTGCATCAAATATATACACCACTGGTCTGGACTTTAGTCTATTTGTCCATTATAAATGTAATCAAGTCACAATCTCTTGTACTTAAAGTTACCATAAATTTTTAGTTCAGTGATCAGTTCCACAGTATAAAGATTAGGTCTAATATAGTATTCCACTGTGTTTGGATGCAACACTTTTTGAATTAAGAAATTGTCTTCTATAATATTTAGAAATTCAAAGGATGTTTCATATTGTATGTATATTATATGTTATATTTATTATTAATATTTGTATTATATTTTAATCACCTGTATTTGGTTTAATGATTAGGGGGCTGGAGCACATGATTTATGAGGAGAGGCTGAGGGATTATTTAGTATGCAGAATAGAAGAATGAAGGGGGATTTGATAGCTGCTTTCAACTACCTGAAAGGGGGTTCCAAAGAGGATGGATCTAGACTGTTCTCAGTGGTAGCAGATGACAGAACAAGGAGTAATGGTCTCAAGTTGCAGTGGAGGAGGTTTAGGTTGGATATTAGGAAAAACTTTTTTACTAGGAGGGTGGTGAAGTACTGGAATGGGTTACTTAGGGAGGTGGTGGAGTCTCCTTCCTTAGAGGTTTCTAAGGTCAGGCTTGACAAAGCCCTGGCCGAGATGATTTAGTTGGGGATTGGTCCTGGACTAGATGACCTCCTGAGGTCCCTTCCAACCCTGATATTCTATTATTCTAATGGGAACTGTCTCTTTAAGATCAGGGTGTGACATTTGATTGTAAAATAAGCTTGCAGTAGACAAAGCAGCCTGTGAGGAAACCCTGAGCCTGTTTAAGTTCAGTCAGAGGTCAGAACTTGGATTAATAAACATCTTTATTGAAAGTGCATTATTTTTAAGGTTTAACATTACCACTAACTGAGGGTTTGGGAGCCTCAGGACACTGCTAATGAAAAGTCATCTGTACTCCTAACTGCAAGTGTTCAAAAATCCTGAGTCAGAAACCTAAAATTGTGAGATTTTTATAAAATTACATGAATTTTAGGTCAAATAATTGGTTTGGTTTTTGTTTGTTTGTTTTGCATCCTGGTTTCTCTTGAGTGCTTAGGGTTCAGTTAGGCCACATTTTCAAGCTTCTCTCTACAAACATGAGGATTCAAAAATTTTAGGTTTTTTTTTTTTTTAAGTGAAAGTTCACATTCTCCCATATTCACATGACTCCAGGAACTGGGGCTTTAAGTATAACACCAAATATCATAAGACTTATGATAAAATTGGGAGAGTTGACAACACTGAGACCCCCCTCCCACCACTATGAGTCCAGATCAGACCAGTAAGAAATAAAAGTTGTTCGCCTTTAATGATGTTGGGTGGCTCCTCTATGAGATATGTTTGAGCTATGACTACGTTACAGCTCCCTTATCACAAATTCACATCGTGTTTTGGCAGAAATTGGTAGAATCAGAAGAGTGGCCAAGAACTATCTAGGTCACAACGACTGAGCTACCCCTTCTTCCCCTAGAGAAAGTCCCCCTCCTCACCACGGCAGAGTGGAGGCATGGTGGCAGGGCAGCCTGTGCAGGAAACTGTGTCTTTGTAGATAAACAAAAGACTTCATTCTCACCACGGTTATCTAATGTCTTTCACCATCAGTGAATCCACGCAATCTTCAAGCTAAAACTTTACTAAATGAAGGGTTTTTTAAATGTACAAATTATCTAATTAAATAATTTGCATAAAATGTCACACATGGAGCTGCATGAAACCTGGCAGTGATGTAAGTAATTGGAAGATTCCATTTTCATACATTTTATTTTTTTTTAGTGCAGCTATAGCCCACCAGTGCTCTCAATTTTTATCTGTCATGAAAGAGGCTACCTACTGAAAGATAAAGGTGCTTCAGAAACCTTGTGACTCAAGAGGGACAATTGGTTGATTATGAGTCAGTGATGTGTGATATCTAAAATAAAGGAAACTAAATTTGCTAGCTTCCCACTATTCCTCCCAGCGTGACCACAGGCAGCTGCTCTACCAGGAAGCTTCCCTCTGACCAAGCTGGCAGGAACTTTTATAGGCTTTCTTTTTTAGCTAAAAGTCGCTTTTATATATCAAAGATGAACTAACTCTTATGAAAACTCCACTTCACGTTGGTTTTCAATTACATACTTCAGTAAGAGAAGCCATGGTCATTGGGCCCAAGCCTGCAGGTCTTAATGAAGCTAAACTCCTGAGTTCAATGGAATATGTCCTAAATAAGGCCTTTAAAATTAGAACCAATATTTTTGTAACATACTGTAGCTATTAAGGGCCTGATGCTGTGCCCATAGAAGTTAAGAAAAAAGCTCCCATCAACTCTATAAAAATGGAAGCAAGCTATAGAGATTAGGAAAGGAAAGGGAATAAAATAAAGAGAGAGAAAGAGAAAGAAAACTAGTGAGGAGAGGGAGAGGGGAAAGAAGAAGAAAAGAATAAGTGCTCGATCATCCACAACTGTTTCAGAGCTGTGCTCAATGCACCAGAGTTGGGAGGGTAAAAATGGCTTTACATGACCTTTTTGTGACCAGCCCTTGTTGCGACGGTTCAATTGCCAGCACATGTTAAAGAATCATCAGAGTTGCTCTAAATTACGCTGGCTTGTAACAGCCAAGAATTACTCAAGCACCGCTTGCTCCTGTCATGCTTCTTTATACCCCCCACAGCATGTCCCCGACATGCTCCCACACCAGGGAGTCACTAGGCTATGTTGGGCACCACGACCTACACCTCCTCCTTCTCCTCCAGCTATTTTGTGTGGAGCTAGGCAGCCATCTACCTCATTCCCTCCAGAAGCAGCTTAGGTACCTATGCCAACTGACTCCATGCGGCAAGTCCCGTACATGAATCACTAAGCCGATGTAGGTGGCTATCTCTGAGACGGGGGAGGGGTTTAGGACCCATTCCTCTCATCAGCATCTTCCATTGACTAGCTTAGGCAGCTCCCTGCCTAGCATGCTGGCTTTTGTGGATCACATTCTTAGGCGCCTATCTCTCCCCATTCATTATACACGGAGACTAGGCACCTAAATCGGCTTTGTGGATCACAATGTTGTTCCTGTGATTTTCTATGCACCTAAAAGTTAGACATTATGACACTCAGTGGTGAAACAGCTAAGTCCCTTTGTGGATCCCACCCTAAGTGACTTAACGAGAAAAAGTCCATTGATTTCAGATTGCAAACCCTGGTGGAGGACTACAGCCTGGTTGAAGCATTTGTGCTTTCTTAACTTGTAGAAATTCCTCAGAAAATGGCTTTAGTTGCAAACCTAGCACAGGCTATTTGCTTGCCAATTTTGTGCTTGGAGTTTGCATTGTCTTACAGAAAGGATGGTAATGAGGCCCTGGACTTTTCTTTCTCACTATACATAAGCATTTTAAGACTCTTTAGTAGAAAAATCTAAGCAAAATCTGAAATTCTACTAACAATAAGGAAACTAAAGAAACAAGTACAGAGCATCCATGATAGCAATTTAAGACTATAAAATAGGAAATAAAGAACTAGCAACATGTAAAAAAAGATCTGATTTAAATTTTAAGGGTAATTTTAAAATACATTATTTTAGCTACTCTATGCAGAGGATAATAAAACTATAAGCTATAATTAACATGGGTTACAAGTCTGGACAGTCAGGTTAAATAATTGGTTTAAGTGCTATGTTTAGTCTAAAGTCTCTTCTTTGCACTTAAAAAAAAAGACAGTAGTATGTGTAAGAACCTAAATAATGAGCAGAACAAACATCATAACTTTTTTGATCATATGACAAAGCTTTTGGATGAAGAGAATTCAGTAGATATAATTTGACTTTAGTAAATTAACTAATGCAATGCCACACAAAATATTACTTCAAAATGTATTCAAGCTGGGTTGAATAAAGACTAGTCCAGATGCTCAAAGGTAGTTAGGCTCCTAACTTCCACTGACATGAACAGGAGTTAAGTGCCTAAATACCTTTGAGGATCTGGGCCACTGTCACATCGTGTGATGATCCTTCATCTGATTTTAATCAAAGGGCAATAGACAACATATTGAGTTCTATTTATTAATGTTTTTATACTGTACCCAAAACCATGCTATCTGAGTATCTATTTGTAATATCTCACTCAGGAGGGGATCCCATAGTATCAATATGATGTTTAATGTCTATTATCGTTAATACACGTTATAATCCGAAAAGCAAAAGATCATCTAATTCACTGTCTTGTTAGAACAGGAGTGCTGCTTCTTGTCAGGGAGAAGTGCAGATTGGGACTCCTTGGCCTTGAAAGTCTTTCTTTTCAATAGACATCCAATTTTGTGAAAGCAAAAGTATGCTAAACATGTGAAAAGCAAACTGTAGCAGTAGCTGAATGTGGGTACAAAATCACTGGCACTTGACAATGGTTTATTCCATAATTGCTCATGAAACAAACTGATACATTGTTAAAACAAGGCCCCAATTCAGGACAGCACTTAAGTATGTGTTTAAGTCTCACTGAAGTCAGACAACCTGAAAACCAATCATCAAAACTTTAAAGACTCTGAAAACAAATAATCAAACATTTTTCTTTTGAAAATAAATAACACAGATTTAAATAGGTCTATTTTAATATTGTGAGGAGAGTGATAAAATATACCGTATTCAGGACATACCAACCTTTTATGTTCAATGAGATATTTTAGCTTTCTATAATTTACTTAGTACACTCTGAATGCTAGATTAGTCTCCAATCATTAGGTATTTATTTTCTATATCTGTGTATATTTCAATATCAAAGTTAGTCTTAGACAAAATGTACTTTCCTTTCTATTTTATTTGCTAATGGTGACATCTGTTTTCATCCTTCAATTAAAATACTTTGTTACATTTGCATTTATGGCCTATCATCTAAATAATAACACAGGTGCTGTAAATAAATTCATCTTTTCAAATATAGTTCCAATAAGCAGTCACCAAATTCCCATGGGAAAATGAATTTCTGGTTTTAGTTGCAGTATTCACACACAAATCACTTCATGAAACCAGCCCAGATTGCTAATGACAAACCCCAAAATCATAAGAAATACAAGAAATATAAAGTAAAGCCATATATTGGCATACATTATCCCTCACACATTGAAGCCAACAGACATTTCAAATACACACCATCTGTTCTCCAACAAATCTAACCTTCTCAGCCACAATCAGCCACCATGGTCACACACAAACTCGCATAACTCTGCCCTATGTTTGATGTATTTCTATGGGATTCATCATTATTTTTCCTACTTAGGGCATTTTTTACATTATTTCCCATTAGGAATCTTAACCAGCTATAACAAACTTCTTTGTTTGTAATATTAGAATTGTGAACTATGCTATGCTATTATTGATAGTTCTATCAGTGAGCCACCTTTGGCAGGGCTGGCCTTACCATGAGGAGAACTGAGGCGGCCAGATTGGGGGGGGGGGTGCCACTAGGACCCAGAGTGTAGAAAATTGTGACTGCTGCTGGTGCATATCTATTCTCTCTGCTCTAGATGCACAGAGATGATGGAGTGCTGTGCTGGAGGAAGGAGGACACAAAAGACATAACAGGCAGGCAGGAGAAAAGGTGAGAGGGAATAACAGAAAGCAGCAGGAGCTGCAGGGAGAGAGAGGAGGAGGATCCTCTTATGTACCTCTCTAGCACCCCCAGGAGCCTGGACTGATTAACACCAGCTTCTCAGGGAGCTTCCTGTTTCCTGCTGCTTCCCTGAACCCACTTGAGGAGAACAGGCAGTCAACTGAAGTAGTAGGAGCCAGTTAGGCCCTTAAGACGCTGATAACTTCCCTCACTCGGGCCCTGCTACCAGCCTGCTTATTTGTCCCCTTCAATTGAGTGTTGAGAGCCACTATAGCTGGCACAGAACAGCAGTCATGAGTAAAAGAAGAAAATGCCCCTCTGGGGCACCATTCAGAAAAAGAAAGAAAGCAAAGGAAGCTTTTCTATCTAAGCAGGAAGGAGCTCTCCTGAGATACATAGACACAAATGTTCATGGTGAGCCTTCCAGCCCCAGTGAGGATGTGTGTGGTGAGGAGAGGCCTGATCTTCTAGTTAGTCAGAGTGCAGGTGACCTGGCAGCTACTGCAGCATCCATATCTCCATCTCAAATGGATGTAACCATGCACATTCCTGAAGAAAAGTGTAGATCAGAGAAGAGTGTGGTGGAGGCGCAAGAAACAGCTGCTGCTGAGTTTAGTTCCTTAAGTCTAGATGATCCAGGACCGTGGACCCACTTGAGCAGTAGCCTGAGGGACTTCCTCGTACTGCATAGGCCACAGCAAGTGAAAAACTTCATGTTCTCCAAAGACAATGAAAATAGAAGTTTCCATCCAACACATTACTGGCGTGAAATCTCCAATGGTGACAAAGTGGAGAGGCTATGGCTTATGTACTCAAAAACCCAGAATGCTGCATACTGTTTTTGTTGCAAACTCTTCCAGACTAATGTTCCAGACACATTGGGTTCTACAGGAACAAAGGACTGGAAAAAATCTGGCTAGAAATCTGGCATGCCATCAGTAGGCAGCAAATCACCAGAGAGCATTCCATAGGCGGAAAGAGCTAGAGATGAGACTAAGGTTAAAGGCCACCCTAGATGATCAGCATCAAGAGAAGATTGCATCAGAGTCTCTTTACTGGCAAAATGTTCTGAAAAGGCTCATTGCCATGGTGAGACTGCTTGCTACCCAAAACCTAGCACTGCGTGGCACTTCAGATCAGCTGTATGTGCCAAACAATGGAAACTTCCTTAAAATTGTGGAGCTGGTGGCTGAGTTTGATGCTGTACTCCAGGAGCATCTAAGAAGAGTCATCACCCAAGAAATGTACACACAACTCTACCTTGGAAAAACAATTCAAAATGAGATCATAGAGTTACTGGCAACAAAAGTTAAACAGAAGATTGTGGCAGATCTGAAGTCAGCAAGATATTACTCTGTTATTCTAGACTGCACACCTGACATCAGCCATGCGGAACAAATGACTTTAATGATGTGTTTTGTAACAACAACGGAACCGAGTGAAAATGTCCCTGCAATGGTGACTGTCAGAGAGCATTTTCTAGAATTTATTGACATCGATGATACTACAGGAGCTGGTATGACAAATGTGGTTCTTAAAAAGTTGGAAGATACGGGAATTGCAATAGCCGACATGAGAGCGGTCAGGGCTATGATAATGGTGCCAACATGAGAGGAAAGAACAGAGGAGTGCAGACACAGATCCGAGAGTTAAACTCTCGAGCTTTTATTGTCCCATGCAGTTCTCATTCATTGAACTTGGTGGTCAGTAATGCGGCACCAGCTGACCCAGACTGTGGACCTTCAGGAAGCAGTTCAAATCTTTGCAACCAAGAAGGCACGGAAAGCACCATTTTGATTATTCAAACAGATAAAAATGCCAGTGTTTACGATGCAGACAAGAAAAGTTACATTTGCTGTTCAGGTGTTTGAAAGTTAAGTGTTACTTAAAATTTCTGAACAAGGAATTTTAAGTTCTTAGTTTTCCTTTATTGGGGGTAGGTAGCAGAGTAGTACCATGAGAGGAGTAGAACAGGAAGAAGGCAGAATTGAGACCTTTCAAAGTTTTGGCCCAAGCGAGGGGGCGTCATTTGAGCTCCCCGCCTCAGGTGCCAAAATGTTGTGGGCCGTCCCTGACCTTTGGTTATATGCCATAAACAGCATCGATATTTTAATCTTTGGTATGTATACTGCTTTGTATTTTGTTTATCCAAATGGAAAAGTTAAGGTTGTCTTTTTGAAATTTCAGTGACTGTGCTTTGCACCTTTTGGAACAACAACAACAACAACAAAAAGGACACTCGCTGTTATGCAAACATCTTATGCACAATATTAAATGAAAATTTGCATATTCTGATTTGCATCAAGTTTGTTTATATCCCCAAACTTCAGCTTTAAAAAAAACACTGATTGAAGATTTAGTCCTGTGAAAGGTGTCAGACTGACAACTCTTGTAAACAAAGTCCTCTGTTTATCAAGCAGCAGGGCAAGTTTCCCATGCTCGCTGCACTGCCAGCATGTCTCAAATCTCATCAGGGAGGACTTCCTTTATGGGTAACACGGGTAGTTCAGACTCCAAGACCCTTACAATCCTTGGCCTCTCCTAAATATGCTAATTAGTGTAAACAGAGGGAACTTGAACTGAGACAAATCAAATTATCTCAGAGGGGCCAAACAATGATTAGATGGGAATATGTACATAACATAAGAAAGATGGGGATCTATAGGATGTCCTAAATTACCACTATTTGGGAAACTAAAATATTTCATTTTATGTTACATTACTGCATTAACCAGGAGGATTTGAAGATGCAGACCAAAATTTTCAAACTCGGTGCCTAAAGTTAAGCTACTAAATCAAAATTCAGATGCCCAAATAAAATCTTTTGGCCAAAAGCTATTTATATAAATACCTTCTAAAAGAAAATACATCTGTTGGAAATTTACCTAAAGTTTCATCAGGATTGAGAAAGAAATATACTATTATCTTCACTGGCCAATCAACATCCTTAATTCTCAATTTTCTTAGAGCAACATGAGACAACACTGTTAGCAAAATAAGTGTGCTTCAAAATGTTTGGGAATCAAGAGCACTGATTAGTTGGTGAGGAGGCAATGATTTATAATACAGGGAATGAGTATAAAACCGTTCAGTGAACATTTTGTTGCTGGTACTGAGCCATAGGAAACTAACAGCTGCAAACAAGCGGAGAAAGAATGAATATAAACACTGGCAGAATGGGCTCAGTTTAAAAATAGTTATAATGCTACTTGATCCTAGACAGGCTTTTATCTAATGCATCCATTTTAAATATATTTTCCTTTACCCAGATATTAAACATAGGGCTTTCAACCCTGCTTTCATAACTGAAGACAGAATCTGGAATATTTCAGATGTAGATTCAAGCTTTTCCCCCAATCGTTTGTCAAGGGCTAGGCCATATTCACCTTTCCACACTAATCTCATAATAGCAATGCTGAATCTCATTCAGCGTAAAGTTCTCATCTCTCACACAATCTGAGTGACTTGCAAAAATGTGTCTTCTCAGGGAGCTGACCTTCTGTATAATCAGGAGAGGTTCATAGAATCACAGAATATCAGGGTTGGAAGGGACCTCAGGAGGTCATCTAGTCCAACCCCCAACTAAATCATCCCAGCCAGGGCTTTGTCAAGCCTGACCTTAAAAACCTCTAAGGAAGGGGATTCCACCACCTCCTTAGGTAACCCATTCCAGTCGGGGCGGCTCTATGTTTTTTATCAAAGGGGTAGCCCTGTTAGTCTGGATCTGTAAAAGTGCGTGCCTGGGGCGGCAAGCTGCGTGAGAGTGGCAGTTAGGCAGCCTTCGGCGGCATGCCTGCAGGAGGTCCACCAGTCCCACGGCTTCGGCGGCAATTCGGTGGCGGGTACGCTGAAGGTGTGGGACTGGCAGATCACCCGCAGAAACACCACTGAATCTGCGTGACCAGCGGACCGCCCGCAGGCGTGCTGCCGAAGGCTGCCTGACTGCCGTGCTTGGGGCGGCAAAAAACAGAGTAGCAAAGAGTCCTGTGGCACCTTATAGACTAACAGATGTATTGGAGCATGAGCTTTCATGGGTGAATACCCACTTCGTCGGATGCATGTAGCGGAAATTTCCAGAGGCAGGTATAAATATGCAAGCAAGAGTGAGTCAGGCTAGAGATAACGAGGTTAGTTCAATCAGGGGGGATGAGGCCCTCTTGTAGCAGTTGAGGTGTGAACACCAAGGGAGGAGAAACTGCTTTTGTAGTTGGCTAGCCATTCACAGTCTTTGTTTAATCCTGAGCTGATGGTGTCAAATTTGCAGATGAACTGAAGCTCAGCAGTTTCTCTTTGAAGTCTGGTCCTGAAGTTTTTTTGCTGCAGGATGGCTACCTTTAAATCTGCTATTGTGTGTCCAGGGAGATTGAAGTGTTCTCCTACAGGTTTTTCTATATTGCCATTCCTAATATCTGACTTGTGTCCATTTATCCTTTTATGTAGGGACTGTCCAGTTTGGCCGATGTACATAGCAGAGGGGCATTGTTGGCATATATTACATTGGTGGACGTGCAGGTGAATGAACCAGTGATGGTGTGGCTGATCTGGTTAGGTCCTGTGATGGTATCACTGGTGTAGATATGTGGGCAGAGTTGGCATTGAGGTTTGTTGCATGGATTGGTTCCTGAGTTAGAGTTACTATGGTGCGGTGTGTAGTTACTGGTGAGAATATGCTTCAGGTTGGCAGGTTGTCTGTGAGCGAGGACTGGCCTGCCACCCAAGGCCTGTGAAAGTGAGGGATCGTTGTCCAGGATGGGTTGTAGATCACTGATGATGCGTTGGAGAGGTTTTAGCTGGGGACTGTATGTGATGGCCAGTGGAGTTCTGTTGGTTTCTTTCTTGGGCTTGTCTTGCAGTAGGAGGCTTCTGGGTACACGTCTGGCTCTGTTGATCTGTTTCCTTGTTTCCTCGTGCGGGTATCGTAGTTTTGAGAATGCTTGGTGAAGATTTTGTAGGTGTTGGTCTCTGTCTGAGGGGTTGGAGCAGATGTGGTTGTACCTCAGTGCTTGGCTGTAGACAATGGATTGTGTGGTGTGTCTGGGAAGGAAGCTGGAGGCATGAAGGTAGGCATAGCTGTCGGTGGGTTTTCGGTATAGGGTGGTGTTAATGTGACCATCACTTACTTGCACCGTGGTGTCTAGGAAGTGGACCTCCCATGTAGATTGGTCCAGGCTGAGGTTGATGGTGGGGTGGAAGCTATTGAAATCGTGGTGGAATTTTTCCAGAGTCTCCTTCCCATGGGTCCAGATGATGAAGATGTCATCAATGTATCGTAGGTAGAGAAGGGGCGTGAGTGGACAAGAGCTGAGGAAGCGTTGTTCCAGGTCAGCCATAAAAATGTTGGCATATTGTGGGGCCATGCGGGTACCCATAGCGGTGCCACTGGTCTGGAGGTATATATTGTCATCAAATTTGAAATAAAGTCACAGAGCAGCTCAGCAACCAGTTGTGCTGTGGCATCATCAGGGATACTGCTCCTGACAGCTTGTATTCCATCTGTGTGTGGGATGTTTGTGTAGAGAGCCTCTACATCCATGGTGGCTAGAATGGTGTTTTCTGGAAGGTCACTAATGCATTGTAGTTTTCTCAGGAAATCAGTGGTGTCATGGAGATAGCTGGGAGTGCTGGTGGCGTACGGTCGGAGTAGAGAGTCCACATATCCAGACAGTCCTTCAGTGAGAGTGCCAATGCCCAAGATGATGGGGCGTCCAGGATTTCCGGGTTTGTGGATCTTGGGTAGTAGATAGAATAACCCCGGTCGGGGCTCTAAGGGTATGTTGATTTGTTCCTGTGTTAGTTAGGGAGTATCCTGAGTAGATGGTGCAGTTTCTTAGGGTATGTCTACACCCAGCCGCTAGTTCGGCGGCTGGCAATCGAAGTTCTGGGTTCGACTTATCGCGTCTTGTCTGGACGCGATAAGTCGAACCAGGAAGTGCTCGCCGTCGACTGCGGTACTCCAGCTAGACGAGAGGAGTACCGCGGAGTCGACGGGGGAGCCTGCCTGCCGCGTGTGGACCGAGGTAAGTTCGAACTAAGGTACTTCGAACTTCAGCTACGTTATTCACGTAGCTGAAGTTGCGTACCTTAGTTTGATTTGGGGGTTTAGTGTAGACCAAGCCTTAGTGTATTCCTCAGTGGGATCTGAGGGAAGTGACCTGTAGAATTTGGTATTGGAGAGTTGTCTGGCAGCCTCCTTTTGGTAGTCAGACCTGTTCATGATGACAACAGCACCTCCTTTATCAGCCTCTTTGATTATAACGTCAGAGTGGTTTCTGAGGCTGTGTATGGCATTGCATTCTGCACGACTGGATATCCAACTACACACTCAGCCCGGCAGAAGAGTCTGTCCTACCTCGGGGACTCTCTTTCTGCCCTGCCACCCCCACAAACATGATACAGTTCTGCGGTGATCTGGAAGCCTACTTTCGCCGACTCCGACTCAAAGAATACTTTCAAGATAACATTGAACAGCGCACTGATACACAGATACCCTCCCACCAACAGCACAAGAAGAAGAACTCCACAAGGACTCCTCCTGAGGGTCGAAATGACAGTCTGGACCTATACATAGAATGCTTCCGCCGATGTGCACAGGCAGAAATTGTGGAAAAACAACATCGCTTGCCTCATAACCTCAGGCGTGCAGAACGCAATGCCATCCACAACCTCAGAAACCTCTGTATCCTATCCCTACCCTCCAGCATATCTACCACTCCTTCTAGTTTAGTGTCATCTGAAAACTTGCTGAGGGTGCAGTCCATGCCATCCTCCAGATCATTAATGAAGATATTGAACAAAACCAGCCCCAGGACCGACCCTTGGGGCACTCCTTTTGATACCGGCTGCCAACTAGACATGGAGCCATTGATCACTACCCGTTGAGCCCGACGATGTAGCCAGCTTTCTATCCACCTTATAGTCCATTCATCCAGCCCATACTTCTTTAACTTGCCGGCAACAATACTGTGGGAGACAGTATCAAAAGCTTTGCTAAAGTCAAGGAATAACACGTCCACTGCTTTCCCCTCATCCACAGAGCCAGTTATCTTGTCATAGAAGGCAATTAGGTTAGTCAGGCATGACTTGCCCTTGTACTGCACTAACACTACCGTTTCATTGACAAAAGTACTGTGAGCTTTGTGGTAGTGGAGTAAATAATCTGTGTGAGCATTAACAGAATCACCTCCATTGAACAAAAAAGTTTTATGAAGCACCTATGCCAGATATTTTAATGCAGTACTTATGCCTCAAATACATTATATGAGTCATTGAAGAATACACTGATGTATTTTTTCTTCATAAGCATCAATTTAGGTACTTCAACCATGCCCATCAGTATGCTATTTGAGTGCCTCAGAAATTCAATAAGCAGAACACAGGAATATTGCTATATCTCTCTTTTTCCCCATTCTGAAGGGAGGTTAATTTTTATTTGTTCAAATATGTGATTTTGATGGAATTACTGAGGAAAGGTTAGGTCAAAGAAGTAGGATTTATGTTTCATTATGAAGCCAGTGATGTTTGTGATCATTCTCATCTCCAGAAGCTAATTCCATAGCCACAAGCAGACTCAAATCTCTATGTGGCCCAGTCACTAGAGGGGGACAGAGGGCCACACTGTGTAAGCACACACAGGGCATGAAGTTCACACAAAAACAAATGGAAAGTGATAGTGTAAATTAGACTGAGTGAGGAATATCTTAATGACACTAGCCATGTATGGTATCAATTGCTTGATAAACTCACACAGAATATATACTTACCGAAGGGATAAGCAAACCTCTCACATGTACCTCATTGTGTGGTACCTCCCACACTGGCGCTGTTTTATCCCCGCTTTCTTACTGCACTGCAATTTTAGGTGATATTCCAGCCTGCATCTCTGGGACCTGTGTTCCTTCGCTTCTTACCCTCCTCTCCAAGAAGCAGAGAGATGGTTGCTGCTCAAGAGCCAACAGGGAAGGAGTGAGAAGGTGTAAGCTGAGGGGCACTAATACCTTTTTCATAAGACAGGAGGGATGTTGGATAGGGTTGCCAACTTTCTGATTGCAGAAAACTGAACAGCCTTGCCCTGCCCTCCCCTCCCCTTCCCCAAGTCCCACCCCCCCAGTCCAGTCCTCCTCCCTCCATCGCTTGCTCTCCCCCGCCCTCGCTCAATCGCTCATTTTCACTGGGCTGGGGCAGAGGGTCGGTTGAGGGAGGGGGTGAGGGCTCTCAGTGGGAATGTGGGATGGGGCTCTGGGATGGGGTGCCAAGGGGTTCGGAGTGCGGGAGAGGGCTCCAGGCTGGGGGTTGGGGTGCGGGAGGGAGTTTGGGGTGTGGACTCTGGGTGGCGCTTACCTCAGGTGGCTTCCAGAAGCTGCTGGCATGTTCCTGCAGCCCCTAGGTGCAGAGGTAGCCAGGGGGCTCTGTGTGCTGCCCCCATCTGCAGGCGCCACCCCCGCAGCTCCCATTGGCTGCTGTTCCCGGCCAATGGGAGCTGTGGAGCTGGAGATTAGGGCGGGGGCAGCATGCAGAGCTTCTCTGGCTGGCCCTTCACCTAGGGGCCTCAGGGACATGCCAGCTGCTTCCGGGAACCCTACGGAGCTGGGACAGGCAGGGAGCCTGCCTTAGACCTGCTGCACCGCCGACCAGACTTTTAGCAGACCGGTCCTGCCAGGGTCCCTTTTCAACTTGGCATTCCAGTCAAAAAACAGAAGACTGGCAACCCTATGTTGGAGGGAGCAGAACAGGTCCTGGGCAGCTTAGCTCTTTCTGCTCCCTTTGCTATTGTGAAAAAAAGCATGGCTCCCCTACACTGCCGCCTCCTCTCCCCTCACATACCTCTCTTTGTGCCAGAAGGAAAGGGAGAGGGGAGGAAAAAGCAACAGAGGTCCCAGAGTTGCAGTAACAGGGGCAGCTTGGGAAGCCTCTCAGCTCCCAGAAAGGGGAAGGGGCACAGAAGTTATGGCAAAGTAGGGAGGTCCCAGCCTCTTCCCAATAACTGGGAAGAGAAGAGGGTATATAGTAATTGGGGGGATTGTTTTTTTGTGGGGGTAAGAGGCAGCACTGTGGGCAGCAATGTGTGTGTGGAGGGCGACATTAACTCAGTTTGTGGCCTGGCCAGAGGACATAGCCCACACAGACACCAAATAGCTGAAAGGTGGGGTATATGAGTTTTATTGTGTGTTGTGCCAAAGCTGACAGACTATGATGTTTTTTTCAATAGCAAACCTGATTTTAAGGATGTTTTAAATGTAATAAATCAGTTTTGCAATCTGTAACTGGATAATGGGGGAGGGAAGAGCAAAGCCTGTTACAGACTGCAAAACTGGTATATATTACATTCAGACAGTGAGAAACATGCTTGACTCTGAAAACCATTATAATCTGTCAATAGTGGCACAACACACAACAAAGGTGTAATGCATTTCAGTCCTCTGATACACATTGGCAAGAGACTCTGGGAACTGGGACAAAATAATGGAAGACTGTTTTGGAAAAACTATTATGGGCTTACCCAACTTCCTGTATATGCCTGAGATTGAATTCTCATATAATGCATCCACTCCCTCACACACCCATACATACAAAAAAATGTGAATTGTTCTGGCATGCAGCGTGCTAAACAGATGATAGGTATCAGATGGTAAGACTGGGTGAGCAACAAAGATATGACAAAGCACAGTGGTCTGTAAGCAGAGCAATGCTACTGAAATTGTAACTACCATATGGTGGTAATAAACAGGACATGTGCAAAACAGGAAAAGATTTCACAGCAAGGGGTGTGATAAGAGCCAGCAAGAGGCAGAACTAGAAAAGACACAATGGGATTGCAAACACAACAAACAGCGATGGCATTTCATATTAATTATCCTCAACTAAGTCCCAGTGTGTACAGTACGTCTTATACCTAAAAATACTTTAAACAGCCTTGCTGTGAGGACCTCTAATTTATCATCCTGTTCACCTTCCTTTGTAATATCCATATTTACAAGGAATAAAAAAGACTCATACATCTATTTTAAATATACTGTCAAAGTGCTCGAACACAAGACAATGATTCAGCTCATCTTCTGTGTATTTAATTCTCTCCAGTCTTTTGGATGCCAAATAAACACAAATGAAAAACATATGGCATCTTAATGGACTGGAAGAAAAGGAGGACAGTGGCTGATTTTTAAAGGAAAGCATGACATTCAGGTAGTATGTTTTAAACCTCCTTTCACCTAGAGTTTGATATGTGTTTTTGTTTTTAATGGAAGAGAATGGCCTATTCTTCTCTACTGAAGTTCAGTACTTTGCTCACTACTAAGCCAAATTTACTACTTATGACAATGAATACATACCTCTTCCTAGGTTCTTATACAAGTGCTCAGCACCATATTATCCCATATCTATTAACGTCCGTGCTGAATATGGCTCTACTGATATATTTATATCTAATTTATTTAGATATTATACTATCAGAGGTGTGCTTGGCCCTTTATAGGCAGAATACACAGTTCCTGATCCAAAGACCTCACAGTCTAAGACCTAAGTCTATCCTGCAAAGGGGCACCTGTGGAGAAGTTTACAGAATAGGGGCTTTAACTAGGCTATGTAGGGATAAAAAAAGTTTATATGGAATCTGACTTTTACCTCAAATGCCATTGGTCATAGTTGGTAATAAGTGAGCCACCTCACAGAGCTTGGAATTATTCTGGGCTGGGAAATGGAATCTCTCCCTTTTTTGTTGTTACTTTTTACTCATTTTTTAAAAAAAGCCAACACATCATTTTACCTTAGTTGTGAGGCTGTGAATTTTCAGGCATCTAGTAAGGTGTTCTTAAATTATTCCCAATTATCATTCACATTTTTCTGATTAAATTGTTCCTCCCAGATGATTTAGCTTATAATTGTTTTCAGCTTTTACATATATTGCTAGTCTGGACTTTATTCTGCTTGCATGTGCAGAGAGTTCATGCTCGTTGTTCACTGAGTATTCAGAGACTGTGAATATATTTGTGTTCACACAGAGATATTCCACAAAACTATCTTGTTTGCTCAAGTTCCTGAGAGGAAAACATAATGAACAAACAAGTAGTATCAACTGGATTTTGTTTTGGTACAAACGCTACCAAGAGACACATAGAATAACATGTACATATAATTTCAGATTTCAACTTCTTGAGTTTTTTTGTCGCTGTTTTGTTATTCTTGTGCTCATGAACAGCTATATCCCACGTTTACTACTTATGTGAAAAATCTTCCTAAATGGCACTCCCATAATTTGGATTAAGTAATTCTGTCATATCACCACATGACACAGATATGAACAACTGGTATGCATTATCACCAGAACAGAATCACTTCTCCAATTCTTGATCTACTGAGAACGCAAGCAGAGGGAAAAAAGAGAGGGATGTGACTACCCATTGGGACAACACATCTTGAAGAACTCCAGTTACTATAAAGTAAGTAATCTTCCTTTCTTCTTTGTGTGCTGGTCCCCACAGGTATTCACTGTGGGTGACTCCCAAGCAGTGTTCATTGAGGAGGAGGGTGCAAAGAAGTATGCTGTACCACAGAGTGGTGGACCACTGAGCCAAAGGAGGCATCCCCAGCAGAAGGTTGAATCAGACTGTAAAGCCTGGTGAAGGTGTGTACGGCGTCCCAAGTAGCTGCTCTGCATATCTCTGAGAGAGGGACTCCCTGCAAGAAGGCTACTGACACTACTAGGGCTCTCTTGGAGTGGGCCCTGAGAGGGATGATGTAGGAGTAAATCCACTTAGAGTGCCTTTGAGAAGAGATAGCTCCCCCTTCATTCTTTCGACAATAGTGAGGAGCAGTCTGGAAACTGCCACAAGGATGCCATTCTGTGCAGCTAGAAAGACAGAGCAGTGCACGCATCCAGAGAATGGAGCCTTGTCTCCATGCTGTGGTGAGCCTTAGCATAAAACACCAGAAGGCGAACAGTCTGGTCAAGGTGAAATTCAGAAGGCATTTTGGATCCAATCATGAAGAAACTTTGTCCTTGTGAAAAACAGTATAAAGTGGGTCTGTCATAAGGGCCCCAAGCTTCCCTACCCTTCTAGCAGAGGTAATCACCAAAGGCAATAAAAAGGCAACTTTCAAAGAAAGGTGCAGGAGGGAGCAGGAGGCCAAGAGGTTTAAAAGTTGGTCTCATTAGAGCAAAAAGGACAAGATACCAGATACCAGGTAGGGACCAGTTTGGTCCAGTTATCCGTCAGGAACTTTGTAGTAGTGGGATGGATAAAGACCGAGCAGCCCTCCACTCAAAAGGGAGTGTAAGGGGGTGAAAAGCATTCGTAGATGCCAAGTGTACCTGTAGGCAGTTGATAGACAAGCCTTACATCTTCAGTGAGAGAAGATATTCCAGGATGAAGGGGATACACAATGCCTCAGGAGATAAGTGGTGCTGAAGGCATCAAAGGGAGAATCCCCTCCATTTGGTGGAATAGCATGTCTGCATCAACGGTCTCCCATTATTGCTGAGGATGGATTGAATTATCTAAGAGCATGCCCTCTCTATGTTCATTGTCCATCCAAAAAAAATTTCCTACAATGTGCTGCCAGATGTAGGAACAATGGGTTGGGGTGGTTTGTCCTGCCTTTTGGACAGCAGGCCCAGGAGTGGTCATAGTGGATGCATTAGTGGGAGGCTAGCTGCAGGGTGGTAATGGGGCTATTAGGGGCTATCAGGATCACATTTAGCTTGTTTTTCCCAAATTTGGCAAGTTAACAGAAGGATGGGAAGGAAGGCGTACATCCACGATTCTGACCACAAGAACGGGCTAGGCAGGAGCAGGGGACAGGCACAGGAAGCAGTAGCAAGCCCAGCTGCAGGCATGGAATGTATTGAGCAGCTAGCAAGCTCTGGCTGCTGCTGGGTCAAGTAGTAGCTAGCTCTGTACCTCCACCAATCAGGAAGTTTAACCAATCAGGCAGCTCCTGCCAGGATCAACAGTGTCCTGGCTGTCCAGTGTAGTGCTGGTCTATACTTGGAATTTACATTGGCATAGTATCAGGCATTCACACTCCTGAGAGATGTAACTATGTCATCCTAACCCCTTGCATAGACAGTGGTAAGTTGGTGGAAGAATTCTTCTGTCAACCTAACTACCACCTCTTCGGGAGGTGGATTACCTAAGCCAATGGGAGAATGCCTCCTGCTGGTGTATGTAGTGTCTATGCTGCAGCTGTACCACTGTAGTGGTTTAAGTGTAGACATACTCTGACCCTTCTGCAGCTGGCTCCCTGACACCCAGAAAGCAGAGGGTAACATGAGAGTCCTTGATTGTATGTAGTGATTCATCAGTTTTGTCGCTTAAGAGACTGCTACCCTCAAAGGGGTGGTCCTCAGTTGTTTGAACTCCTTGGGGAACCCCAAGGCCTTTAGTCATGAAGCTCATCTCATGACTGTCGCTATACCATGGAACACGCCATTGAAGGATGCCTGGAGGGAAGATCTTGCAACTAGCTTTCCCTAGTCTAGGATGGCCTGGAACTGAGGTCTGTATTCCTGAGGCAGTTTCTAAGTGAATTCTGGCAGCTTGTTGTAATTCAAAAAGTTATATTTGGACACAGCTCTTGGTAATTTGCTATACGGAGTGCTAAGCTGGTCAAAGAAGAAATCTTCCTCCCAAAGAGGTCTAGCTACTTCATATCTTTGGAGGAGTTGACTTGGGCTGATGCAGTCAGCTTCTATCTGCGACAGCCTGGACCACCAAGGAGTTGCGATTAGGCTGAGAAAACAAATACTCAGCTCCCCAGGAGGAAATGAAGTATCATTTCCCAGACCTCTTCCGGGCACCACTGGCAGGTGTGCGCCAGATGGTTTTAGCAGATTGTTTGGCCTCGTTAATGGGGAGTGCCACTTCAGAGGGAGGCATAGCCTGGAAAATGTCCAGGAGCTTGTGGGTCAGAACTTGGACCTCCCCTAGTGGGATTTGTAGAGATCGATCCTCTGAAGAAGGTCCTGGCACAGCTTAAAGTCATCCAGTGGTGATGCAGAGGCTAGTGACACTGCCTCATCTGCCGAAGATAAAGAAAGTACCACTGGTGGATCCAATGGTACTGGCAGTACTGACAGCTCCTCCTTCATCAAGTGGTCCTGTGGAAACTGCTGGGAGTAATACAGAGGGTCCTTGTACTCAGGTGCCCAAAAGTATGGCTCCCAGGGGCCCTAATAAAGTTGATGGCCATAAGCATAGAAGTATGCAGGTGGACCCCGTAGTGGTGCCATAGGAAGGGTTGAGGAAGACCTCTTTGTGACACTGCACGCTATATTCCTCATAGTAATATTATTATAATATGGTTATGGCATAATTATGATGCATTTTGTACAAGATAAGTCTGTGAGGTGTCATTGGAAAACTTATGATTGGCTGAATATGATTATCCTGTTTCTATGCATGTATCATTTTTGCATCTGAAGTTATAAATACTATGTATCTGTACTTCAAATGTAATTGTACGTGGGTAACGCCCACTAGACAAGATGCTTTCAGTCTAGATAGTGGGTGGGGAAGGGCCTGTTCAGGACAATGAGCCGTTAGAAAGAACAATAGGCCTTAGGAGAAGCTTATCTCCCACCTGGTGAGCCTTCCTGAGAAGCTGGACTCCATCTTGGGATGTCAGTATTTTTCCACAGACTGATCTGGGAACCAAGCTTTGGGAACAAAGGGTTCCTGCCACATGCAAAAGTTACGTAAGGCAGGGAGTGACATCATCTGGGGTTCTTCACGCCTGCGCAAGAAGACTCCTGGAAACACCCGAGGAACAAAGACCAAACTGGGGGAACTGCTGGACCCAGGCTAAAGGGATTCCTAGCCCGTGTACAAAACACCTGGGGATTCCAAGCTGTAAAGCAAGTGCAGTTTGCCCCTTAAGAATTTGCAGCCTGCTTGTATAATCTCTTAGGGTGAGAATCTGCTAATTCATATCCTATCTATCTAGTATATTAAGCTTAGTTTGTGTTTTTTTGTTTATTTGCTAGGTAATCTGCTTTGATCTGTCTGCTATCCCTTATAATCACTTAAAATCAATCTTTTGTAGTTAATAAACTTGTTTTTGTTTAATCTAAACCAGTGAGCTTTGACTGGAGGGCTTGGGGAAAATCTCTGCTTGGTTACCACAAGTGTGCATTGTTCTCTCTGTATTGAGAGAGAGGCAGACCAGGTATTAAACCGATATACTGGTCAGATTTGACCAGGGCAGGATGGTACTGCTCTAAGGTCCCAGTCTGGGAAGCTGGTGGTTAGAAAGCCTGCGTATAACTGCAGCTGGGTGTGTCCCTACCTGTATGTATGGTGGTGAAAGTGCAGGCTGGAGGGCTTTGCAGCTTGTTACAGCAGTACAGTGTGAGAGGGAGCCCAGGCTGGTGGGCCGGGAGCTCAGTGGTATCCCAATTCCAGGTGGCACCTCAGGGGAAACCCATCACACTCTTTTTAGACAATGAGTAGGGAGATCTGTCCCTCTTCTTGTGGTGGTGTTTGCCCTTGCTTTCCTCATGATTCTGCTTCATGAAATCCTTATGCCTGCTCAAGGACTCCAATCTATCAGAACCATTCAGCGGGAGGGTAGATGGGGAGCAGGAGGCCCAAGGTCCCCAGCCTTCAGAACCCAAGCGCCAGCCCGAACTGCCACTTCAAAGCACTGTCTATAGTTATTTTTAGAGCGCTAGCATGAGCCCCACTAGGTCATGTCTATTGACCCTGGCTGGGAGGCTCACTCCCATGGGCTGTGTAGACATACCCATGAAGACACTTATAAGAGAAGACACTCATTCAGAATTCATGAGATTGCCTGGTATGCAGGGGGAAAGCAAGGCAGATGCCGCATCTCAAACAGATGTACGTTTCCCTGAGGCACTATCAGCAGCTCTCATGCAGGGTGCTCACCAGGAAGACGGGGTGGGCAGGCGAGGCATGGCTTGAAGCCTGGAACCTGGGGCATAATATGTGCCCAAAATGTTGGGAGAGCTGAGGATGGGGGAAACCCCTAATTCCCAACTAACTATCACTAAAACTAACACTATCCAGTACTTTAACAACTAGTTACAATATTTACAGACCTGAAGAAGCAGAATGCTGAAGAGCAGAATCAGACACAGGAGGTTCTGTCCCAGACTGTGAGTTGTAGAAAAGGAACTGGAAAGGCAGTTGATCTTGGCAGCTACCTCAGCTGGGAGCACAGGAGGCACAGGTGCATACCAACAGACACTGCTATCAAAGAATTTCTGGTTCCAGGAGCATGGACCATATGTGCACCCACAGTGAATACGCATAGGAGCCAGCATTCAAAGAAGACTTGCTTCTTTTTGGTTTTGGTTCCTCCTGCCCTTGCATGACTTTGTACATTCCATGCAAATAAACAAGACTGCACCAAAGAAAATACCAGATGCCAATTCCCTAGTCAATTTCTACTCCCAGCTGAAACAACCCCAGGACCCCCAGCTTTGGCTAGCCACTTGTGTTGAAAAAGGGTAACAATATACAATCAGTCTCTCTCTCTCTCTCTCTCTTAATAAATACATTTGAAATTAAAAACAAAAACAAAAAACAAGTGCTATACATAGATGAACTTATGCCACTATATACTCTGGCATTTATAGTTGAAAAGCAGTTATTACTATTAAATACTGCTACCAGTTTTCATTAAAAAAATGACTGAAAGGATTTCCCTATCCAGTCAGGGTAAGGTTGTTGCATGATAAATTATCGTTTTGAATCTGTCTTGTTGTCATTAGACAGCTTCTGTTACAGTATATCATACTGAAATGTAGTTTTGTCATGTGAAAATACATTCTAATTTTTAAGAAGAGTCTTTGATATTTTAGCAATGTCACTTTTCCACTCCTTTCCTGACAAAACTCTAAGTACAATGTATAGTAATTGAATTAAAAGTTGTGAGTCTGATTTTGCTCTCATTGAAGTAAATGGCAAAAATCCTATTAACTGCAGCAGAAGCAAGATTGCACCTGTGTTCCTACTTTTCTCCCCTAATGTCACAAGGCTAAATCCTAAAATCTTTACTCAGGCAAAACTCCTGAGAGAGAATGGAGTAAGGATTTCAGAATTGTGCTTCCTGTTTATAGATTTCAGATGTTGGCAGGAATGAAAGTTGGCTGTTTGTAATACTGAATTTCAGTTAGCTCTTTTGACTTCCCTTTCAAATAGGAAACAGCCAATTAAATTGTCCCCACTGTCAGAAAGTTTCCTTAATTAAGACCATGAAAAGGCTTTAGAATTTTTGACACAAATAGAACATTCTTATTTGTCACGAGTGATGTCATTAATGCTAATTCTGTACATAGATCTGCTACTTTTTCTTATTTCTGATGGTAAATTCCATGTCACAGTAATAGTTAGATGCTGGAGCCTATATTTTTCTATGAAATTTGGGACTAATCCTACTACCAATGAAATCAATGGCAAAACTTCCAATGACTTGGAGGCCTTATCCTGCTCCCTTTTTGCCTTTGGCCTTCTGCCTTGCATCACAAACGATGGCATGATATAATTATTATTTTTTAATCTAGATTCATAGATTTTAGGGCCAGAAGGGACCATTAGGATCATTTAGTTTCACTTCCTGTATAACACAGTCCAGAGGACTTCCCTGAATTAATTCCTCTTTGAACTAAAGCATATGTTTTAGAAAAACATCTAATTTTTATTTAAAAATTTCCTGTGATGGAAAATCTACCACTACCCTTGATGAATTGTTTCAGATGATTAATTACATTCACTGTTAAAAACGTACACCTTATTTCAAGTTTGAATTTGTCTAGCTTCAACAGCCAGCCATTAGATCGTGTTATACCTTAGTTTGCCAAATTAAAGACCCTTTTAATACAGCAAAAGCTGTGTTATCCGGCACTTTACCAACTGTAAAGCTGTATAAACCGGCATTTCTGATCTTCATTGAAAGTCGGGTTTATACTCCAGTTGGCGCGGGGCCAGCAGGCTCCCTACCTGGCTCCTTGGAAGCAGCGACATGTCCCTGCTGCTCCTACAGCCATGAAGAGTTCAGAGTGCGGGAGGAGGTGCAGGGCATGGTCTCTGTAAAGGAGTTTGGGTGCAGGAGAGGGCTTGGAGCAGGCGGTTGGGATCCCCGCCCCGAGCGCGGGCTCCGCAGCTCCCATTGGCTGGGAACCGCAGCCAACGGGATCTCCGGGGGTGGTGCCTGCAGGCGGAAGCAGCACGCACAGTCACCTAGCCGTGCCTCCGCCTAGGAGCAGCAGGGACAGGTCACCACTTCCGAGGAGCTGCCCGAGGTGAGTGCCGCCCAGATCCAGCACCCCGCAACCATCCCACGCCCCAACCCCTGCTCCGAGCCCCCTCCTGCACCCAAACTCCCTCCCTCTTGGTTAACTGGAACTTTTTACTTACCAGCACCCCCCATTCCCCCAACATGCCGGATTACAAAGCTTTTACTGTATCAATATTGTAGGTACTTATAAAATGTAATCAAGTCACCCCTTAACCTTTTTATTTTGTTAAGATAAACAGATCAAACTCCTGGAGTCTATAACTATATGGTATGTTTTCTAATCCTTTAATCATTGTCCTTATTTCTGTACCTTCTGTTCAATTACTAGCTTTTTCTATAAAAAGGAATAATCATAGAATAAATTTCGCATTTAATTTTAAAACTTCAAATTATGAACTTCTAGCTCAGAAGGACATTTCTCGGAGCTGAAATTTTTGTATACGTTTTTGTATACATTCTATGTAGTTGAAAATTCAAGTTGCATTCTGTGATTTTCTCAGCTAACCAAAGAATCTCAGTTTTAACCTTCAAGTATTTGTTCTGATTTCACTGAGATAAGTGTTTAGCTTTGCAAGGATATGATTTGCATTTTATTTGTAAGCAGAGCCAATACTGATTCACACAACAAGAGACATTTAGAGTGACAAGAATAGAGACACAAAAGATAAAATTTCCAGCTTAAATCTTTGCAGGTGCTAAAAACAAAAAGGGAATAGGTGATGAAAATATGAGCACTGCTCAAGAAAAAAAGAGAAAAATTTTAAAGGGACAATGTCAAGTATTTTTTACAACTCATTTGTTTTATCCATTTTTTTTTAATGCACAGAAGCTTTGAAATAAATTTCTCTATAGACTTTGCCCCTTTCTGTTTGGAAAACATGAAATTTATTCTCACATTTCCATTGTGACAAGCTAATGTTGCTTTGTTTAGTTTACTTGTTTGTGCACTATCATAAATGATTAAGTCAGCAGAGCTCTAAGATTAGGATTCATAGGCGTGTAAACTGCTTTGAGGACTCTTAAGCAACAAAGAAAATAATACATGAGGTCCTACAAAAACAATTCCTTTTTAAAATAGTTCCTTGATACTGACTGAGGCATTTTTCCACAGGGTAGTATTTGCTCATCTCTGTGTCCTTCACACCCTTTACAGATCTTCTGTCTTCTTTTCACTCCCTCATCCTTTACCCTCCACCATCTGACGCTCCCCTACTGTGTGTAAGGAGCAGCTGCCATTCTCCCAAAACCCCACAAGTGAGGTCTCAGAGAAGAATTCTTTCCAGCCTCCCCCTTAACCTTCCCTGCTGCCACTGCTCAGGTTGCAGAACTGGGCTCCTGCTCCCTGCCTATCCCCTCCCAACACAATGGAAAAATTATCTGAGGGGACTCAAAAGGGAAGGGAGGAGGAAGAAAATGAGAAATGAGCCTGGGGGATGCTACCTAAAGGGAGAAGAGAAAAGAGAGAGAGATTCCTCAAAGAGAAGAGGAGCGGAATCCATGAAAAGAGGGGAAGAAAGAGAGAGAGAGAGAGAGAGAGAGAAGGGGGAAATTCCCAAAGACAGGGAAGCTGCATGTGTGGGGGACAGGGGGTTGTCCAAGTGGGAAGAGGGAGAAATTCACAGTATTGGTAAATGAGAGAACCTTCCCAAAAAAATAGGCTGTGGGGAGCATAGATGGATGTGTTATTAGAGGTTGGGAGATTTCATAAATGCATCTACTTTCAATAAGGTCTTCAAATACAGTATTTACCTTAGCTAGCTAAACAACCGTATTCTGTATTAGGACAAGACTGCAACTGGCCTCTTGTCAGTGAACTTTTTATTTCCATCCTGAAGACTCTGATTGACATGGTATATTTACCCTTCATCACAAAATGAGTTTGACATCCCTGCCCTAAGCAAAATCAAAGTCAAGGTAGATAGTGGACCATAAAATTAGCCAATCACCACATTCCCCTCTTTCCTCAATTATGCCTGGATCTTGCAAACATGTAAGTGCTCAACCAGACAAATCCAGTAGTCACATTGACTTCAGTGGGATTACTCATGTACCTAAAGTAATTCATGTACATAACTGCAGGACCAGGTCCTTAATTTGCATGTAACAATCCTATTGGTTAAAATGCTTTCAAGTTCTCCATTATGAGTTTTATATTTTTCCTTATGAGTTGCACACCTAAGAGAAAACATAGTTAGAATGACAGTACATTTAGCTTACCCTAACAATTTGAGGAAAAAACATATATGCAATACACCTTCAAAACTCAGCTTCAACTAATCTGTGATTATAGAAATTAAGATACTTTTTGATAAACTGTGTCGCTACAGGTCAGAGTTTAAGATCAAAGAAGATTAATATTACATACCAAAATTCCTTGGAATTGTTTTTTTTCATGTTGCCCCCCACAGAACTAGTTCCAATAGATACAAAAAGAGGGACCTGTGGTATTATTCCCAGCCTTCCCTGCCAGGATAGCCTCATGCAGACTAAATTTATGTGTCAAGATGGGACAGAATGAGAGATCTGGTCTCCATAATAATATCACCATACCTAAAAAGGGCAGCAGTAAGTAGAGATACCCCTGACAGCAGAGCTCATGCAGATTTATTATTTCCTTGAGCGCTAAGTGGCCTTGAGTTTACGGTGCTAGACTACTAGTTATTTCAATGGGGTCAAAACAGTCCAGGGAAATTTGGTGTGCAGAACTCATCTGTCCCCAGTATATTAGATTTTCCTACGTATGAGGGTCAATCTGGGCCCGAAATCTTGAACATTTCAATGGACCACTACAAAATAAAAGACATAACTGTCCTCAAGCAATTTCAAGACTGTTCTCGGTAGGCCTGACTAAAAGCCACTGAAGTCAATAGGAGTCTTTTAATTTACATCAGTGGATCAGGACCTCAGTTTCTGCAGATCTTGCTGAATGAGAATATAGGCTCATAGCGATACCAGTGATTTTGGACATCATATGAAATTATTGAATGGTATCCAAAACTTAGCCAAGTAGTTACATTTTAAACACATAAGGGAAAGTACCAGATCTGGATTCCTTCCTGTTCCGCAGATGAAAGAGATGGTTTTTCATGGGAAACATGCTCCCATGGAAGTTAATGGTGAAACTCCTACTGACTTCAATTGGGGCAGCATTGAGTTCAAAATGATCAAGTACAAAAAAGCATTTTTCATAAGTGGTCAGGAAAACAACTTCATGATTTCAAAATTAAGCTGCAGATGCATTTAGAATAAAGGCAATTTTGAAATATCTTGCTCAGTGTATCAAGATACAGTAATATAATTGAAATTCTGGTAATTATACACTGTATTTCTTTGGTATTAACATATTTTACACCAATACTGGGTGAGAGCTATTAACACTCCAGTTACTTTTATTTAATTTTACTAATAAACAATAAATTTCCTACTTATTTGTCAGAAGCTGGGAATGAGCGACAGAGAATGGATCACTTGATGATTACCTGTTCTGTTCATTCCCTTTGGCCACTGTCAGAAGACAGGATACTGGGCTAGACGGACCTTTGGTCTGATCTAGTATGGCCATTCTTATGTTCTTAATTAACGGTCTAATAGTGGGCAGGTAGGTTAAATATTTAGCAAAACACAATACCCCAAAAGTCTGATCATATATTAATTAATATTTTAAATACACATACATCAAAGCCTACACACACATATGAATAAAAATATCAAGGGCTGTGTTTTAAAGCACATCACTATATTTACCAAAAAAGCATGTCTGGTGACAACAGGAAAACCTGCATCCATACCAGGATTTTTTATGCATTTTATCACCCTTGCTTGTGCATTATTTAAGCAACATTAATAATACATGAAAAAAATGCTAAAATTTGCTCTTTACTTCAGTCTGTTATAGAGCTTGTATGATAATACAAGTCTAGTCTTGTATAAGTTCTATGCTATTAAAAAGGCTGTTGAAAATATATTTACATCTTTCACTTATTACATGTTTGACAGACAGCCAATAGAAAAAAAAATTATTAAGCTGGAGTAAAAGTAATTTTTAATTTTAGAACACAAATAGGGTGAACGAGAACAAAGAAAAGTGCATATAACTCCACCTCAGGTTATCCAGTTCCAAGGTGAAGAGGAAAGAATATTGGGTTAACATTCTAGTTTATTATTTCATGTTGTATACACTTAAGGTTGCCCATTTACTACCCGCACAAAACCTTTCCTCGCCCTCTGCCCCACCCCTCCTCCAAGGCCCCACCCCTGCTCACTCCATTCTCCCTCCCTCTGTCGCTCACTCTCCCCACCCTCACTCACTTGCTCATTTTCACCAGGCTGGCTCAGGGGGTTGGGGTGTGGGAAGGGTGAGGGCTCCAGCTGGGGGTGCAGGCTCTAGGGTGGGGCCAGAAATGAGGAGTTCAGGGTATGAGAGGGGGCTCTGGGCTGGGGGATGCAGCCAAAGGGTTCAGAGCATGGGAGGGTGCTCCGGGATGAGGCAGGGGTTTGGGGCTTGGGCTAGAGTACTGGCTCTGGGCTGGGGGTGCAGGTTCCAGGGTGGAGCCATAAATAAGGGATTCAGGGTGCAGGAGGGGGCTCCAGGCTGGGGCAGGGGCTTGGGGTGTGGGGCTGTGTGTGAGGGCTCCGGCTGGGGGTGTGGGATCTGGTGTGGGGCTGGGGATGAGGGGTTTGGGGTGTAGGAGGGTGCTCCAGGCTGGAACCGAGGAGTTTGGAGGGTGGGAGGAGGATCAGGACTGGGGCAGGGGGTTGGGGCACAAGAGGGGGTCAGGTGCGCAGGCTCCCAGCGACGATTACTTCAAGCAGCTCCCAGAAGCAGCAGAATGACCCCCCCCCTCCAGCTCCTACACGCTGGCACCACCCCCGCAGTTCCCGACCAATGGGAGCTGTGGAGCCGGCACTTGGGGCGGGGCAATGTGTGGAGTCCCCTGGCTGCCCCTGCACATAGGAGCCAGAGGGGGGACATGCTGGTGCTTCTAGGAGCCGTGCAGAGCCATGGCAGGCAGGGAACCTGCCTTAGCCCCACTGTGCCGCCGACCGGACTTTTAACAGCCCGGCCAGCAGTGCTGACCGGAGCTGCCAGGGTCCCTTTTCAACTGGGCGTTCCAGTCAAAAACCTGACACCTGGCAACCCTATATACACTCAGCTATATAATGTTAGAATTCCATTCATAGTTGTATTATTGGGACTGTCTATTGCAGGTATTTGTACAGCACCCATCAGCACGGTTATCTCAATACTGACTTTTGCTGATGTTTGCATTTACATAAAAATACCACCACAGAATCCCACTCTCAGGGTTTTGCACAGTGTAAGACAAGTCAGCATCTTCTATAGTTCTAAGTGTTTGTCCATCTATGGAACTTACAAGACTGCAGGCCCCACCTCTGCATTCTGGCCATCTTTCAGTGTCACTTCCTTACAGATCCTTTCAATCATTTCCTCCTTGTCTGTTTCTAGTCAAAGATCCCCCCAGGAGATACACACCAGACCTTCACTCGCTGCTGCTCAGGAGTTTCTTCATCTACAATCTTCAGCTGATATTAGTGTTTTCAGTGGTGTGCCAACCCTCCCAGTCAGTCCTAAGTCATTTTTTCTTTTATTGTTTAATTTGTCTTTTTCTTCAACATTTGAGCTGTATGGATTCAGGGCAGATTTTAAGCTCTGTGGCTTCATTTCTTCTCTTATGTCTTGGTCCAGGGCACTGAGGAGTTGACCTGAGATCCTGAGGCCTTCCTAACATACAGTAGTATTAAGGGCTCTTGATGCTTTTGAGCCTTTAGTCCAAGCTCAAATGATCTGTCACTGACACTTAATCTCAATTCATGGACTCCTGAAGCACTTTTGGGACTCAGTATTTAGTTTTCTCTGTTAGCCTTCAGTGGGGTTACACAGTTGTAACTGGGAGCTTAACTTGCCCTGCAGAATCTTTATTATTGATGATAAATGACAAGGAAATAATCCTAGTCATCTCTGAGCTCTGGATGAGTTTGCAGGGCTTGCAGTTGGAAAAAACAATATTTCTAAACTAAGCAATTCTGATTAGAATCAATCAGTGAGACAACGCAGAATCTTACAATGCCATTTTTAGAAAGTCACCTTTTCAGAACAGAACCACACTGAAGGTGAACTCTCCAGTTCATGCCATGACAATGGGCACGGTTCAGTGGGTCAAGAAGAAAAGCTGTTATTTTCTTTCAAAAATATACTGAAGTCAATGGAAGATTTGCCATGAAAATCGATGAGAGCAGGATTGGATTCTTCGATACTCACTATGTTCCAGCATTTTTGGATCTTTTGTATTGTTTAAGAAACAATAAGTACAGTAATAATCTTTGTGTGACCCAGAATTAACCCCACTCACCGAACAGAATTCTTACTACTTTTCCAAAGTATGTGATTCAACTTTACAAGCCACAAAACAGAGCCAAACTGGTACTAAAAAGAATTTTGCTGCATATAGATTTTGATTATTGATTTTCCTTTTGAATACTTTACAATGGAGAGGAGTAAATATTTAGATGGAGAGCTTTAATAAGGAGAATACTTTAACAGCATTTTAAATAGTTTGGTGAAAGCAATTACAACTTTTTTATTTGAATCAGGAACAATTATGTTTTTGTAGTATTGAAGAAATTACAAATAATATCCTTAATATTGAGGATTTTGAACATAACAACATTTAACTTTAGCTTTAACTGTTATTTTAAGAAAAGATTGTAGGCCTGTGTCTAATCTCAGACACACAATGCTGAACAGAAAGTTCCATATATATAAGCATGTGTGCACAGGTACAGTAATGGATTTTCAAGGTGCAGGCCAGTGTGTTGACAAGCATTTGAGACTGTAATTTATCTCCTTTTATAGAATATATTCACTTACAGCTCCCCCTCCCCAATATACATGTTTTACTGCTCTTCCATTTTGTATTATAAGCCTCATCACAACACCCACCTTCACTGGTTTAGGTCCATCCTAACATAAAGCCACTCTCCTCACACACAGTAGTAATACTCAAGTGAGGTGTTCAAAATAACAGCCCCCTGGTTCAAATGGGAAGGTGGACAGAATGGGGCTTTTTTAGTGTCGCTTGGAGATGTAGGGGCTTGCCTCCTTCTTCCCCCTGTGCAGCTATGTTAGAGTTATTCACAATCTAGCCAATCTGTACTGTATTTGTTTTGACAGTGCTCATGCATCTCTAGGCATGACTAATCACGTTTTAAAAACTGGGGGGAAAAGACTAATTCATAGACAAGGTAAGAAATGATAAGGAAATAAAAAGCACCTTCAACTCTGTTACTGAGTGACAACCACTCCAAAAGTTATCATCTGACAGCTATTTGGTAGGATTTGGTAGGCTGTGTGCTAGGAGCCGGTGATGTTAACTCAGTTTTTAGAAGACTAGTTTCCGTATCACCAAAGCCATCATCAGATATTATCTCAAGTGAATACTGGGCCTGAACCCTCTCAGTCCTCAAGCTGGTTCATTCAAGTAAGGGCTATTGTGAAATGGCAGGGAATTGTGGGGAAACTTGCACTGCCACTTCTATACCTTTTTTTTTTTTTTCAGTCTAGCACCTGTCTCTTTAAGAATTTTTTTTTTAACAGCATCCATCATAGAAGTATTTAAGTGCCTTTAATTTAAGGACACATTTAATTTTGTTAAAAACAAAAAGATTTAAAAAATATATTCCTGCTCATTCTTTTTTTGCCTTTTCCATTTAAATCTCTGGATTACGTATCCTTTACTAATATGTGTGCTTTTCTTTTTCTATCACTAGACAGCTACAGGCTAGAATAGGTTAATGGGACTACTCCCAAAGAAGTCAATAGCAAATTGACTTCAATGGACTAAGGATTTGCCCCAATATCTGAATCTGTTGTGGTCAGGTGATACACTTACGTTGATAGGGAGAGATTATAAATGTTCTGTGGATTAAAACTGTATGAATAGGGAAGTGTTGGGAGTCATGTAGTTAGTGAAAAAGTAAAGAAAATAAGTGATTTAGAAGTTTTTATTCTTTTATCTTTAAAGTTCTCCAGGGTTATAAAAAGTTATCATCTGAATACTGAAAGAGAGCTGAAAAGCACAGACAAATGTAGATTAGGGATGTATTTAGCAAAGGAGCAGGAGGGGAAAGAGGCCCATGATGGAAACACTGCTAGGATCTTATTAACTATTTAACAAAGGAGCATCAACATTGATCTTCAAGAAGAATATGCGTGTTTTCTGACATCCTGATTTCATTACGTCACAAGCTATAAAAGTGTTTTAAAAATTCTACTATACATGCATCTCAGAATGCACTCATAATTTACCAATCATACCAAAAGGATGCCATGTCTAAATTTAAAATCAAGACAAGCCAGTGCCATCTTCTCCAGGGTTCCCTATTTAGCAGTTTCCTCGTTTTTCTTTTCTCCTGGATTAATTGATTAAGTTCTGTTTCTACCATTTTCTGTTCAGCCACCAGTCTCCTTTAGATTCTTTTGATAATGTTTTAATTTCTTCCTATTTAGACAGTGTCAATACTTGGATTTGTTTGAGATTTCTTCAGCTAAATTTGACAAGAATTATATTCCTCTGCTGTAAAAAAAAAAGTGTTTGAAAAACAATCACATTTTAGTTAACTTTTGTGGTCTCTATTATTTTTCTGAGCTTGCACCTAAGGTCTTGTCTACATGAGAAAGTTGCATCTGTAAACTGGTTTAGCTAAACCAGTGCAAACCACTGAGAAGACAGTATGGTTTAAGAGTATCTTGTTTCAGTTTAAAGTGTCCACATAGTCTTTCACACCAATTTAACTAAATCAGTTTTAAAACACACTTTCAGTTAAACCAGTGCAGCTTTCTTGTATAGACAAGCTATACAGTACGGTATTTCAAAATATGAATGCAACTTTGTTTCTCCTATTTCCTATGCTGGTGGGCCTACATATAATCACTTTCACATGGATGCTTCTGTCTTTATATGACCCTTATCCATGCTTTTGTTCCTCTCATCTTAAATCTTGCAGTTTTCTTTTATTTGAACTTCCTGAACCATTTCTTTTACATATTCACTGTGCTCAAAATTCTGAACCACACTTGTTCATTCAAACCTGTAAAGTCAAGCAGATCACCTTCATTTCCCAAAGATGCCACTGTTTTCTCTCTCAACCACCCTACTCTGATCACCTTTTTTGTCTTCTTCCCTCCAGTTCATGTCTATTTTCCATTCTGAAACGTTACAGTTCAAGGTATATCTTAAAGCAGGGATCGGCAACCTTTCAGAAATGGTGTGCCGAGTCTTCATTTATTCACTCTAATTTAAGGTTTCGCGTGACAGTAATACATTTTAACATTTTTAGAAGGTCTCTTTCTATCAATCTATAATATATAACTAAACTATTGCATGTAAAGTAAATAAGGTTTTTAAAATGTTTAAGAAACTTCATTTAAAATTAAATTAAAATGCAGAGCCCCCCGGACTGGTGGCCAGGACCCAGGCAGTGTGAGTGCCACTGAAAATCAGCTCGTGTGCCGCCTTCGGCACCCATGCCATAGGTTGCCTAACCCTGTCTTAAAGTGTTTTGCACCACGTGGTTTTTTTTTTCCTGCTCCTCTTTGCTTTAAATATTCACTGAAAATGTTTTTTTTTGGGAGGGGGGGTTAAAATGTTTACATGATTTAAGCATGTAATTGTTGATATTGCTTCACTTATTTCTTTAAGAAATGTTGAAAGATATATTTATACAAGTAATGTATAAAATGTGTAGTGCTCCACATTCGTGTTTTCTAAATATTAACTATGACATTCTGTTCTAAACACACTGCAAGATTGATACAGAACAATTTACTACAGAATTTTTTTTTATGAACACAAAGAGGACTGTATCATCCTCCCAGGATCCATGCATTGAGAAAACAGATATCCCTGTTACTATAGTGAAGATGGGTTTGACTGCCTCCCTGGCATTGTCTGTTCTCCATCCCATCCAGACCCTGCAGAGGTTCCTCCATAGGGTCTGCACAGTGGGAGGGAGCAGAGACTGGGTTGACTAGGAAGGAGAACAGGTTGGGTGGAGGCAGAACTAAGGGGAAAATACATCTATCACTGTGGACATTTCTCAGAGGGTTAGGTTGTTCAGGGCTAAGCTACTACTGAGCTGGGAATTGTTGGGAATCAGCCAAGTTTGTCCCTTCCCCTGCCAAGAGACAATATAAGGGGCTCTCTGAAAGATTGCTCCCCTATAGCCATCTCCCATGGGAAGGGGTGATGTGAGTCAGGATTAGGATAAAGAATAGGGGTACTTGTGGCACCTTAGAGGCTAACAAATTTATTGTAGCATAAGCTTTCGTGAGCTACAGCTCACTTCATCGGATGCATGTAGTGGAAAATACAGAAGGAAGATATATATATACACAGGGAACATGAAACAATGGGTGTTACCATACACATTATAAGGAGAGTGATCAGTTAAGGTGAGCTGTTGTCAGCAGGAGAGAAAAATAACTGTTTGTAGTGGTAATGAAAATGGCCCATTTCCAGCACTTGACAAGGAAATATAAGGAACTGGGGGGGGGGGGGGAGATAGAGACTTTTAAAAAGAGAATGGCTCTGTGATAGCCCAGAAAATGTCACAATTTCAAACCTACTTAGGTCTTTCTTTCATTCTTATTGGCTTTCAGGTCAATGCAGATTAGAGACTGTGATGACTTCCTACCTAGAGCTACCTCATGAATTAATGATACGGAAGGCATGAGGGAATCAGCCAGAGCCTTCTACCATGGAGACTTAACATGTCACCTCCACAATGCACTCTCTCAACCTTCCACCTTGGGATTCCAAGTACACTCCCATCTATTTCTATTTGACAGATTAATGCACTGAATAAGACAGCTCATTAAAACATTTTTAAATAAAGTATAGTTTGGGGATTTCTAATGTGAACATGATTTCCAGAATTACTTCAACACAGAGTTTCCCCACCACAATATTTCCCCAGACATCAGTGCAACTGCAGCAATGCAAAACACCAAAGCACACTTTCAATTTTAATTTGTAATTGTTGAGCACCACTAGGTTGTTTGAAAGAAATAAAGCTCCAGTAAGTAGTGGTGTCTGATGAGCACGTTCAAAGAATCCCTGAACTATAGCAGTAAACAAATGAACTCCACAGGGTATGTGCACAGACTAGCAGCTGGAAGAGTAGGGCCCACTGCTCCCATCTGCTGCACAATGTAGAGGGGAGCAAGGAGATGGAAAATCCATGGAAGACAGATTGAAAGGGATGGGCAGTGGAGAAGGGAGGCCACATGTAATTACTTACCCACCATATATACACCTCTATCCTCAATGCAACCACAATCCTGGTGCTGAGCTCCTAATGGGCAGAGGAGCTGGAAGGACATTACCAACCATAGGGGGAGCGGAGTCTTGACACAGCCACCTCTACCCAGCATGCCCTGCCTATAAGTTAGAGTAACAATAACTTCCTCTGATTTCTTCACACCACAGACGGGGCTTGATGGTGTGGCAGATTGGGGGCCATCCAAAGGCAGCACGGCAGGGCCAACTGCATTGCTGCACTAGACCACTGGAAGATGTGGAAGAGCAGGTGAGCCAATCCCCAAGAGCTGTGCTGCCAGGCCTGCCTCCAGAAGGGTGATCAAGCATCTCTTTACAGGTCAGACCTCCTCCTTGGTCTTGGAGAGCTACTTTAAGTAAATACGAAGTCACTATGCCATAAAAAATCTTTCAGATTTGTTGTGCCATTTAAAATCATACAAATGAATAAGTGGATAATTTAACTTTCCTGGTTCTTCTGGATCTTCTCTAACTCTGCCCAGTGGTTGCATTTGCTAAGCCTACCTGACATTTTTATTCCGCATAGGTTCTGCAAAGGTTTCTTTTCAATCTTCCTCTTAGCAACAAAGCAAGCTAATAGGCATTTTAATGTTTTAATGTTTTTGGCCAATTAATCCCAGGAGAGAAAAGGTTCAGGACCAATGTTGGCTTAAATTATTTTGTTTTCTGTGAGCAGAATAAATGACTGCCAGATCTCCAGTTTAAAGTTTTTGAGTGTAGTGTCACCCTCTCTCATTTCCTGCCCATTTTAATCTACCCCTTCACTCGCTCTGTCTCCCACATCCTTTATTCTATACTCCATATTTATCGCCTCCTCTCTACCATTCCCACTCTCCCTTTTGTCTCCCTCACTCTCCCTTTCACTTCCGCTCTCACACCCCCTTCTCTCAGTTTAACTCAGGGGTGGGCAAACTGTGGCCCGAGGGCCACATCCGACCCTCCAGCCTGTTTAATCCAGCCCTCGAGCTCCTGCTGGGGAGCAGGGTCTGGGGCTCACCCTGCTCCCGCGCTCCAGCCAGGGAGCGGGGTCTGGGGCTCACCCAGCTCCCGCGCTCCAGCCAGGGAGCGGGGTTGGAGGCTGCTCCACGTGCATGTGCCGAAGCTCCCGGAAGCAGCAACATGTCCCCACCCTGACTCCTACATTTAGGGGTAGCCAGGGGGCTCCACACGCGGCCCCTGCCCCAAGCACTATCCTCACAGCTCTCATTGGCTAGGAACTGCGGCTAATGGGAGCTTCAGGGGCGGTGCCTGCGGACGGGGCAGTGCGCAGAGCCGCCTGGCCGCACCTCCGCATAGGAGCCGGAGAGGGGGACAGCTTCCAAGAGCTGCTTGAGATAAGCGCCGCCCGGAGACTGCACCCCAACCCCTTCCCGTGCCCCAAACCTCTGCCCCAGCCCTGATCCCTGTCCCACGTGCTAACCCCCTGCCCGAGCCTGGAGCCCCTTCCTGCACCATGAACTCCTCATTCCTGGCCCAACCCCAGAGCCTGCATGCCCCAGTCAGAGCCCTCATCCCCTCCTGCACCCCAACCCCAATTTCGTGAGCATTCATGGCCCACCATACAATTTCTGTACCCAGATGTGGCCCTCAGGCCAAAAAGTTTGCCTATCTTTGATTTAACCAGATATGTGAAAGTGATTAACAGACAAAATTAAACAACAAGAAAAGAAAGTGACTGGAATACAGAGAAAGATGAAACAAAAGACAGACAAACAGAAATACACAGAAGCAGACAGAGAAGAAAGAGGTCTCACTCATCTCAACATCAGCAAGAGGGGAAAGTCCCTTCTCCTTCCCAGCAGGCAGATGCCAACTGGTGTAGGATGCTCCCCTGCATGACAGACACTGCTCACTCTGTGGAATCTGCCCACAAAAAACATGGCTTTCGGGAGACAACCACTAGCAAACCACCAGAGAAAACAAATACACAAGTAACATTAAAACCTAGAAATCAATGCCAGAAAAATCATGCTGAAGGATTTCTGTGGTACATACATAATTAAATGTTATGGATACAATGAAGGTGTCATCAGCATTAAATAAATGTAACAAGTTCAATATGATTGCAGCAGTGCAAACATCTCCCCCACACCAAAAAAAACCCCAACAACCCCACAAACAAAAACTAATTATAGTATTCAGTTATTGCACATCACATGCAGGCACAGCATCAGAAGATAATTATTTAGACAGATTATCTGGAAGGCATAATTTTCTCCGGTTTTTAATGTTGAACATTTTACTGACAATGTCCACCACTATCAATTCCATTTATTCAATTTCTTCCCCAACAGAATTAATGTACTTAGTTGAAAAAACGGTTTCATCTTCATGAGTTGTGTGTTTCTGAGTCTGTCTCTAAGGCCAGGGCTTTTGCTGTGTATAGCCAGGCCCCCTGGCTTGTGCTATTCCATGGTTATAGAATCACTCATGCACCCCAGATTTATTTATTTTTTTAAATTAGGTCATACCAAGTTTATAATTAGTAGTGAGTGGGAGCAGAGTTAAGGTAACCTACCAAGTAACAGAACACTTTTATATCCTGCTCAGCCAGTGTCAGTACTACAATATCTAATATCAGCTTATTTGCTCCCTTCCACAGATACGATCAGTGGGGAGCAGAAGCCAGTGGAAATGGGTCACAGAGTACAGAAAGTTGGGAATGTAAAGACAAGTATCAAGTTACTATGAGTGACTTTGCAAATAATATAATGTGAAGTCACTCCCATACCAACACCTATATTAAGCCTCAGAGCCCAGCAGTGTATGTTTCCAGGAGCAACACCTGGGGTGGATGCATAAGATGTTGTCCTTTCTTTAACTGCTGATGAAACATAGCAGGGAGCAGTGGCTCTGAAGCATGCTCCACACCCTTCTCCCTCATCCACAAGGCAGGGTTCTGCTGGTCACCAAACATGAGTCCAGGAGGGCTGACAATCTCTGTCACATATTCCTCGTTCTGAAATTGCCACATAGCCAAGCAGAAACACACACTTAAATTAATGCTTTCTCAAGTAGTATTAACTACTGCCTCATGCCTGCATCACAGTTTTGAAGGAGAGTTTGTGAAGGTGAGCAGTGAAGTAAAGTGGATGGTTCCTAAGGAAACCATGATGCCATGAGGTAAGCAGCCAGCACCACAAAAGGCCCAAAACAGGATGTGCTGCAGATTCCTGTCCCTGTGGATCTGCAGAAGGGTTGAGTGACTGTTCCCCATCCTAATCCCCTTTAGAGAACAATCCAAAGAAATGCCACGAGAGAAAATTCAATATAGAATTTTAGTAATGTTAGTCTGTATCTGCAAAAAGAACAGGTGTACTTGTGGCACCTTAGAGACTAACAAATTTATTAGAGCATAAGCTTTCGTGGGCTTCGGATATGCATCCGAAGAAGTGGGCTGTAGGATGGCTCATTTCAAACAGTTGACAAGAAGGTGTGAGTAACAGTAGGGGGGAAAATTAGCATGGGGAAATAGTTTTTAGTATGTGTAATGACCCATCCACTCCCAGTCTTTATTCAGGCCTAATTTGATGGTGTCCAGTTTGCAAATTAATTCCAGTTCTGCAGTTTCTCATTGGAGTCTGTTTTTTAAGTTTTTTTATTGAAGAATTGCCACTTTTAAGTCTGGAATTGAGTGTCCTATGATGGTGTCCCTTGAATAGATATGTGAACAGAAGAGAAAGCATGTCCACATATCTATTCAAGGGACACGATCATAGGACCTAATCACATCAGCCACACCATCATGGGCTCGTTCACCTGCACATCTACCAATGTGATATATGCCATCATGTGCTAGCAATGCCCCTCTGCCATGTACATTGGCCAAACCGGACAGTCTCTACGCAAAAGAATAAATGGACACAAATCAGACGTCAAGAATTATAACATTCAAAAACCAGTCGGAGAACACTTCAACCTCCCTGGACACTCAATTACAGACCTAAAAGTGGCAATTCTTCAACAAAAAAACTTCAAAAATAGACTCCAACGAGAAACTGCAGAACTGGAATTAATTTGCAAACTGGACACCATCAAAATTGGGTTTCCTGGCCAGACTACACCTCCCATGATGGACCACAGTCTCTTCTCTGACCAATCCATGTGGTGTTGGAGGAATAGCCTGGCCAGGGAGCCCAGCCCATAGGAAAGAATGGAGGCTTGAAGCACACAAACTACAACTTTCACAGTGGTACCTCAGACAGATGCAATTTAATATCAAATGGACTCAAGATGAAATGTTTTGATTTGGTTCAACAAACAAAACAAAGACAAAATATTTCAATTTGGGACTGTTGAAGTGTTTTGTGTTGATCAGAAATGTCAAAATGAAATTTGCCATACCGAATTAAAAAAAAAAGTACTTTTTGTGCCATGAAAAATGTTCCTATTTCAACTTTGTCCCAATTAGGACAAAAATCAATGTCAGAACAAAATGTCTATAGGAAATTCCAATTTTTGTTCAGCTCTAGTTAAAAAACAGTTCTCTGGCAGGAAAAATGTATTGAGGCTTACTGTTTCCTACCTCTGCCCTTCCACACACCCCTCACTGGCAGAGTTTTCTGGTGACATCCTTTCACATGACCTGCATGTAAAAAACGTGAGAGTGGCTCTGTAAGCAGACAGGGACTAGGTTGAACAATCTTCAGGGAGGGAGAGAGAAAGGTGGGAAAGCCATGTGCTGCTCTCACACTTCCCCACCCACTTCTATAACACACGCACACCTCCCCCCTTTCCAGTAACTTTTCAAACTGAGTAGTTCTGTCCTGTATTCCAAATCATCATGAATTATGATTAGAGACAGACCGCAACCCCACAATGTAATAGTTCATAATTATTATTAGATGAAAATCTGGTCTGAGAGCATCAGAGCACTATCCACGTATTACAGAATGCAGAACAGGTATCTGTGTATCATGTATGACTGACCAATATACATTTTCTTAAAAATTGATTGGACTCCAATCTGCATGTAAAAAGGCTAAAAAAGTTTAAACAATGAGACCGTGCCACAAGACTGCTGCAGAAGAGTAATATTGAAAAAATAAATTAACTGTGATAACTGTCTGAGATAATCGTCAAAGAAAGGGAAAAAAATCTTCTAGCCTCAGTATAGTTTCATTGGGCTGACTGATTTAACATTATTCAAATACACAGAAGTAGAGTCTAGAGCTATGTCTACCTACAGAGTCTATGTTGGCATTGCCCTCTGGTGTAGACACAGTGTATGCTGACAGTTTTCTGCCAGTGTAGGACCACCCCGCCTAACAATGTTAGCTATACCAACAGAAGCACCCTTATGTTGGCATAGTTGTGTCAATGCTCTGGGTTTTGTCAGCATAACCATGTTGCTCAGGAGAACTTTCACACCCCTAACCAACATAGCTATGCTGGTATAAATTGTAAGTGTAGACAACACTACCCGCCAGATCGGCGGGCAGCGATCAATCCCCCCCCCCCCCCCCGCCCCCTAGTGTAGACCAGGGCTAAGCATAGGTTTACTCTTTAGATCTACTTCAGAGTATTCAGTGGTAGCACAGTGTCCCATAAAGGCTGATTTCAACAGACTTTAGATCAGGTCCCAATTGCTTACATTTTACAGTGTCCATCTTCTCTTCAATAATCCATGTTAGAAAGTACGGAACAATGAGGAAGTCTCAAATTTTGTAAGGTAAATTTTGTATTCATGTTGGTTAATTTAGAAACTATTAAATTAGTTTAACAAAAAATTAACAAAACATCTTATAATAACTTTGAAACATTCTGATTTCCAGTGTTTTCTAATGAGAATGCCAATGCTTTCATGCTGTACTGTAAAAGTGGCTCCTGCTGGGAAACATTGTTAAAATGGCAATTCCCATGGACAGAATGAAGACTGAAAAAGCAAGGGATCTGTATTGCTAAAAGCTTATTCTGAAAATCCATATTATCGTGTTAATAATACATCCAAGGAAGATTACTATTTGAGATGTGTCTGGTTTCTCAAATGGACAGATTATAAAATTGAGGGGTTTCCTATGATTCAAGATATCAAATCACTCCCTGTCATCTGGACTAAACTCTGAACATAAACAGCTGTTCTCCCACTTCCCAGCTGGGGACCAACATGGGGCTTTGATTTTGTTACTGGCCACATGATAATTGAGGTTTTGGCAAAACCAGTAAAGCCTCCTGAGTCCATTTCTAATTATGATTGATATGCTCCATGATAATTTCAATGGGATAGATCATTTAGTCAGGAAGCACAATCACTGTATACATAGTCCATTAACTAGTTATATTTATGCTAACTTTTTCCATTAAACACACATTTTGTAAAGTGCTTGAGGAGGATAGGATTTCACATGAAATTGCAAAAAGAGGGTCCTTAAAGAGCATTTTAAAATGAATGTCAGGGCCTTTCATATTAGAGATAATTTTTATAGTTGATTTTTACTTCCTTCAAAATCTATTTTAAAAATTTCAGGTGCTATTATCTCCTAGAAGCTACTTTTAAATCATAAAATAGAACACTGTAAAAGAGCAGTCAGTAACTCAGCCAGCTTCAGGCTAACAGGAAAACACCTCATTACAGTCAGTTCTGAGAAATCCCAGCACAGGCCACGTCACAGCTGCCTACACTTCATTCCCATGAGGATCCCACAAAATATAGCCCATCAGGAGATGCCCTCATTATGCCATGTGTACTAGCTGACTGAGCATCGTTTCAGTGAGGGTTGCATTATGCAGCTCTGGGCTGTATTTAGCATCACCAAACTGTGCTTTCATTATGCGTACCATCAGTTTACTAATTTGATTGCCTTATAGTAACAGTTTCCCTCATCGTCAAACAGACCACCCAACCTCCACCCACTCCTGTGTCAATTAATCTAATTGTTTTATATTAATTTATAATTGATTGGATATTTTTGAAAATTATTTTGAAGTTCCAAACCATATCTTTCCCACTCATTAACTTGACTTGTTGAATATTTTATAGTATTTATATATCACCAAACATTTACATTAGTGTACTCACATATTTATTTTATACATGCATTTATATTTACATATGTAATTAAATATATAAAAAGTGTATATATAATATAAATAGTCTACAACATAAGTGTGTCTATAAAATAAATAAGAATATGTAAATATAAATGTCTGGAGATCATATATATTATAAAGCTGCATGAACTGCACACAGACTCAGGAAAAAAATGACGTTACTGAAGTTTTACAAATAATTATGAAGTTTAGAGAGCAAAATTATACTTGATTTTATACTGAATTCTTACAGTACTTCATCTTGCAAACAAGAAAAAAAAATCTCTGTTTATCAGAAGACTAACATCTTGTCTGCAGAGGAGCATAGATTTCATTCATTCTGGAATTCTCCCTTTTGAGAAAGGTCTCTTTTTTGAAATCCACAGCCATAAGTCTGATGCCTCTAATGTTTCTGATCAATTTTAGAATGAATTATTCTTTTGGGAATAAACTCTGAAAGCTACTGTAAGGGGTAAATGCATAAAATATGCCCCGCCCCCAAAAGAAGAAAGACAGACTCAAGTTAAACTCTCTGGCCAAGGTAATAGAGGAGTTGCAGTGAACGCCCAAGACCGGTCCCAAAAATGAAAACCACCTACGTTCTCTAATCAACGCCAGACATAAATATAATTAATACTTCTTATCCAGATAAGTCAAATTTACACTCAACAGGGTCAAACAAGGATATTATGAATGGGGAGATAAAACAGGTAAATTATTTGCTAGGAGACTTAAGATGGAACTAGCCAATAACAATATTTCTTAATTTATTACAAGAAGACGGGAGTGCCGTCCTTGAACCAATAGATATAAATAATGAGTTGAAGTAATCCAATCAAGCTTTATATAAATCAGACAACCACTCTGACTCTAAATGTGATCATTTTGTTGAAGGCCTACCTTTTAATACCCTAAGTTCAGAAAAAGTGTTTTTGGACAAAGCTTTCACAACACAAGAGATCAGACAAACTATTCAAATATATGAATTTCAGCAAGGCCATTGGGATGGATGACTTTTGCAGAGATTTCTACAAAACATTTTGGAATCAACTATATTCTATTCTTTCAAAGGGCTTCACTGAAATATTCCAAAAAGGAACCATGTGATATGAGAACTGCTTTAATCACTGTAACATTAAAGAATAACAAAGATGGTTGCAACTGTAGCAACTTCTACCCATATCTCTATTGAACATAGATTGCAAAATAAATACAAAATTTTAACAAAGCTGAACACCATCATCCCATCAATTATACATACAGATCAACTTGGTTTCATCAAAGGAAGATGGGCTGCTGCTAACATGAGAAAAATTGCTCCCTTGATCCAGCAAACTCAGGCCTGGTCTACACTACGAGTTTAGGTCGACTTTAGCCGCGTTAAATCGACTTAAGCCTGGACACGTTTACACTACGAAGCCCTTTCTGTCGACTTAAAGGGCCCTTTAAACCGGTTTCCTAACACCACCTCGACAAGGGGATTAGCGATAAAATCGGCCTTAGGGGGTCGGAATTGGGTTAGTGTGGACGGAATTCGACATTACTGGCCTCCGGGAGCTATCCCACAGTGCTTCATTGTGACCGCTCTGGACAGCACTCTCATCTCAGATGCACTGGCCAGGTAGACAGGAAAAGCCCCGCGAACGTTTGAATTTCATTTCCTGTTTGCTCAGCGTGGAGAGCACAGGTGACCATGCAGAGCTCATCAGCACAGGTAACCATGATGGAGTCCCAGTCCCAGTCCCAGGATCGCAGAAGAGCTCCAGCCTGGACCGAACGGGAGGTACAGGATCTGATCGCCATCTGGGGAGATGAAGCAGTGCTCGCCGAACTCCGAAACAGTAAAAGAAACGGCAAAACATTAGAAAAGATCTCCAAGGCCATGAAGGACAGAGGCCATAACAGGGACGCGCGGCAGTGCCGCGTGAAAATTAAGGAGCTAAGGCAAGCCTACCACAAAGTCAGAGACGCAAACGGAAGGTCCGGGGCAGAGCCGCAAACATGCCGCTACTACGCGGAGCTGCATGCCATTCTAGGGGGTGCAGCCACCACTAGCCCAAGCGTGTTCTATGAGTCCCTCTCTGCAAACGGGGAAGCGGGTTCGGCGGACAAGGAAGATGAGGATGGAGAGAACATAGATAGCTCACAGCAGCAAGGAAGCGGAGAAACCAGTTACCCCAACAGCCAGGATATGTTTGTCACCCTGGACCTGGAAACAGTAACCCCCGAACTGACCCAAGACCCTGAGGGCACACAGGGGACCTCTGGTGAGTGTACCTTTGTAAATATTACACATGGTTTAAAAACAAGCGTGTTTAATGATTAATGATTAATCTGCCCTGGCAATCGCGGCCAGTACAGCTACTGGAAAAGTCTGTTAACGTGTATGGGGATGGAGCGGAAATCCTCCAGGGACATCTCCAGAAAGCTCTCCTTCATGTAATCCCAAAGCCTTTGCAAAAGGTTTCTGGGGAGGGCTGCCTTATCCCGTCCGCCATGGTAGGACACTTTACCACGCCAGGCCAGTAGCACGTAGTCTGGAATCATTGCATAACAAAGCATGGCAGCGTATGGTCCCGGTGTTTGCTGGCATGCAGACAACATCCATTCCTTATCGCTCTTTGTTATCCTCAGGAGAGTGATATCATTCACGGTCACCTGGTTGAAATGGGGCAATTTTATTAAGGGGACATTCAGAGGTGCCCCTTCCTGCTCTGCTGAACAGAAATATACCCCGCTGTTAACCACGCGGTGGGGGGGAGGGGTGAAGTGACCATCCCAGAGAATTGGGTGTGAGGGGGAGGGGAGTTAGTTGGGTTTGTGCTGCATGTTAAACCTGAAATCGCAGCCCCTCCTTTTACATTGCAAACCCATTTTAAATGGCACGGGTGCTTGGTATGGGAAATGAGGGCAGAACTGTTTGAAACCATCCCCACATGTTAAGAAGGTTAAAAAAGCCCAAAGACTATATGTCTTACCATGGCTGCCTGCAAGCTGAAATCTGTGTCCTGGCACTGCGTGAGTGATCTCTCACACCAAACCAGGAGACTCTCAATATAAGAGGAAAAATGCGACCTTGTAACGAAAGCACATGGGCTGTGTGATGTTGTGAACAGCAAAATCTAACGTGAAAGAGTCTACCCATTGTTCTCTAAAATGTATCTTTTTTAACAACCTCTCCCTTCTCCACCAGCTGCAAATCTTACTCCTTCGCAGAGGCTAGTGAATATTCGAAGAAGGAAGCGAAGGACGCGTGACGAAATGTTTACTGAACTTCAGACTGCCTCCCACGCTGACAGAGCACAGCTGAATGCGTGGAGGCAGTCAATGACTGATTTTAAAAAAGCCCAATATGAGCGAGAGGAGAGGTGGCGTGCTGAAGATGAGAAGTTGCGTGCTGAAACGCGGGCTGAAGAGGAGAGGTGGCGTCAACTTGTAATCAGAAAGCAAGAGTCGATGCTCCGGCTGCTGGAGCATCAAAGTGATATGCTCCTGCGTATGGTTGAGCTGCAGGAAAGGCAGCAGGAGCAGAGACCGCCGCTACAGCCCCTCTGTAACCAGCAGCCATCCTCCCCAAGTCCCATTGCCTCCTCACCCAGACGCCCAAGAACACGGTGGGGGGGCCTTCGGCCACCCACTCACTCCACCCTAGATGATTTCCATAGCAATAAGTTTTAAAGTTTTAAATTGGAGTGTGTCCTTTTCCTTCCCTCCTCCCCCACCCATCCCGGGCTACCTTTCCAATTATCCCCCTAGTTGTGTGCTGAATTAATAAAGAATGCATGAATGTGAAGCAACAATGACTTTATTGCCTCTGCAAGTGGTGCTCGAAGGGGGGAGGGTAGTAGGGGAGGGTGGGGTGGTTGGTTTGCAGGGAAGTAGAGTTAACAGGGTGGTGGGGGAGGGGCAGAGGGTTCATCAAGGAGCAACAAACAGAAGTTTCACTCCGTAGCCTGGCCAGTCACAAAACTGGTTTTCAACGCTTCTCTGATGCGCACCGCGCCCTGCTGTGCTCCTCTAACCGCCCTGGTGTCTGGCTGCGCGTAATCAGCGGCCAGGCGATTTGCCTCAACCTCCCACCCCGCCATAAATGTCTCCCCCTTACTTTCACATATATTGTGGAGCGCACAGCAAGTAGCAATAACAATGGGGAGATTCTTTTCGTTAAGGTCTGAGCGAGTCAGTAAGCTGCGCCAGCGCGCTTTTAAACGGCCAAATGCACATTCCACCACCATTCGGCACTTGCTCAGCCTGTAGTTGAACAGGTCCTGACTGCTGTCCAGGCTGCCTGTGTATGGCTTCATGAGCCATGGCATTAAGGGGTAGGCTGGGTCCCCAAGGATCACGATAGGCATTTCAACATCCCCAATGGTTATTTTCTGGTCTGGGAAGAAAGTCCCTTCCTCCAGCTTTCGAAACAGAAGAGACTGCCTGAAGACGCGAGCATCATGTACTCTTCCCGGCCAGCCCGCGTTGATGTCGGTGAAACGTCCCTTGTGATCCACCAGGGCTTGCAGCAGCATTGAAAAGTACCCCTTGCGGTTTATGTAGTCGGTGGCTTGGTGCGCCGGTGCCAAGATAGGGATATGGGTTCCGTCTATCGCCCCACCACAGTTTGGGAATCCCATTGCAGCAAAGCCATCCACTATGGTCTGCACGTTTCCCAGAGTCACTACCCTTGATATCACCAGGTCTCTCATTGCCCTGGCAACTTGGATCACAGCAGCCCCCACAGTAGATTTGCCCACTCCAAATTGATTCCCAACTGACCGGTAGCTGTCTGGCGTTGCAAGCTTCCACAGGGCTATCGCCACTCGCTTCTCCACTGTGAGGGCTGCTCTCATCCTGGTATTCTGGCGCTTCAGGGCAGGGGAAAGCAAGTCACAAAGTTCCATGAAAGTGCCCTTACGCATGCGAAAGTTTCGCAGCCACTGGGCATCGTCCCAGACCTGCAACACGATGCGGTCCCACCACTCTGTGCTTGTTTCCCGGGCCCAGAATCGGCGGTCCACGGCATGAACCTGCCCCAGTAACACCAAGATTTCCACATTGCTGGGGCCTGTGCCTTGTGAGAGGTCCATGTCAATTTCCTCATCACTATCGTCGCCGCGCTGCAATCGCCTCCTCCTCAGCTGGTCCTGGTTTGGCTTTGGCATGTCCAGGAGGCTCTGCATGTTTTCCAGGACAATGCGCGTGGTGTTCACAGTGCTCATAATTGCCGCGGTGATCTGAGCGGGCTCCATGATCCCAGTGCTGGCTATGGCGACTGGTCTGAAAAAAGGCACGAAAGTAGTATCTGACGGACCAGGGGAAGAAGGGAGGGAGGGAGAGAGGGAGGGAGGGAGGGGCGAGTGACGACATGGCATACAGGTACAGGGAATTAAAATCAAGAAAGGTGGCTTTGCATCAGGGAGAAACACAAACAACTGTCACACAGAATGCCCCCCCCCCAAAGATTGAACTCAAAAGCCTGGGTTTAGCAGGAGGAAGGGGGGGAAGCAAATGAATACAGAATAAATCTATTTTTTACATCTTAAGACGACGGTGCAGCATGACTGATAGCCCTTGGCATTTTCTGGGTGCTTGGCAGCAAATACTGGGCGCTTGGCAGTTAGCCTTCAGGTCTACTGCACAATCTGATACCCACTGCAGTATGACAACGATGGATACCAGTCGTAATATACTATCTACTGCCCAAAAGGCAAGGGGTTGCTGCTGTGTAGCAATGTTGCCCCATCCTGCGCATACTACATCTGATAACCATCATCATCAAGGCAAGGGGGCTGGTGCAATGCAGCCCCACGGCTGCCAGCCCCATGTCTGCCAGCACCCAGATAGCCCTCGGCCTCTTCTGGGTGCTTAGCAGACAATATTGGGCACTTGGCAGAAAATAGCATACTACGACTGATAACCATCATTGTCTGCCCGGGTGCCCATGATCGACAGCCACTGCAGTACGATGACGACGGTTACCAGTCGTAATATACCATCTTCTACCAAAAGGCAAGGGGCTGGTGCAATGCAGCCCTACGGCTGCCAGCCCCACGGCTGCCTGCACCCAGATCGCCAATGAAGGCTACCAGTCATGCTGCACCGTCTACCGCCAAAAGGCAGTAAGCTGCTGCTGCTGTTTAGCAATGCAGTCCCACGTTTGCTGGCACCCGGAAGACATATGGTGACGGTGAGCTGAGCTGAGCGGGCTCAATGCTTGGCGTGGTATGTTGTCTGCACAGGTAACCCAGGTAAAAAGGCGCGAATCTATTGTCTGCCGTTGCTGTGACGGAGGAGGGGCCTGACGCAATGTACCCAGAACCCCTCGCGGCACTGCTTTGCATCATCCGGGCATTGCGATCTCAACCCATAATTCCAATGGGCGCCGGAGGCTCCGGGAACTGTGGGATAGGTACCATAGTGCAATGCGCCGGAAGTCGACGCTAGCCTCGGTACTGTGGACGCGGTCCGCCGACTTCATGCACTTAGAGCATTTTAGGTGGGGACACACACAATCGGCTGCATACAACCGGTTTCTATAAAACCGGCTTCTATAAATCCGACCTAATTCTGTAGTGTAGACATAGCCTCAGATATTCCCTCCATAGCTTTATCTCTAATGGCCTTATCTAAAGACTGTCCTAAAAAAGTTCAGATTTGGAACAATATTTCTGAATTGGGTCACTGTATTATTACAACTCTCCCCTGCCTTCATTATCATCTAGTGGAAGTATATCTTCTACATTTCAAATAGAAAGAGGGACAAGGTAGGGATGTCCCACCTTGCCCCTCCTTTTTAATCTCTCAAACTACTGGCAATGTATATACGTCAGCACTCAGCCACTGAAGGTATGACTATGAACAGAAAGAATACAAAATTAGTTTATATGCTCATGACATTTGTGTACTGATTAAAGAATCCATCTTCATCAGTCCCATCATTGCGTAGTTGACATTTTTTGAGAGCTCTCTGGTTTTTACATCAACTGGAATCCTTGAGCACAGCTACTGTCTCATAGTTCCTTCTTTGAGTGGCTATGCTCACGGATTCACGCAAGGATAGGGGGCAATTAGTCTGTTTCAATTCTCTCACTTCTAGAGGAACATGTTAAGAAAATATGGAAACAAAAGTCACTTTGTAGGAATTACTTATAGGTGACTTAATACTTTGCAGTACCCTCTCAATCTCAGCCTTAAAGCAAACTGAGATAAAGAACTTGCATCCGAAGAAGTGGGTTGTAGCCCACGAAAGCTTATGCTCTAATAAATTTGTTAGTCTCTAAGGTGCCACAGGTACTCCTGTTCAACTTACCCTTAGAATCTCAAAAGAAACGTGGGAGGATATCTGACTTAATGTGAAAGATACTTCAAGTTCTTTATCCTTATGATTCTTCCAGAACAAGATATTAAACTCCAGATCATTTGTTTAATGCTTGATTGGCAACACACAGTGAATGTTGGTGATGCAAACAGCCACATGCCAACCTTTCACACATCCTCTATACTTGTCAAAAATGTATGTGTTCTGGAACACCATATTCAGTGCTCTCTCAAAAACTTTGTGTTACTATCTTTCCTTCTACAACCTTGTATATTTTGAGGGTGCATGATGAGCTGGTATTACCAGTTAACATTAAAAAATAGATTGCAGTAACTGTATTAGTGGCCAAGAGAGTTATTTTGAGGAAAAAAAAATCTGCAATTCCTCCCTCACACAAAGACTGGCTTAGTGAGCTCTCTACTACTACTTCATTAAAGGAAAAAAATGGCTGTCTAACAGAAATGCTTGGAAAAAATGAGGATGTCTGATCTCAAATGAAACTATTGCATACTTTTGCAGTTTAGTATATAGTAGTCCCTGATACTCATTGGCTATATTCACTTATTTATCTATTTACTCACTTCAATAATTAATGCCCTGCATGACCTCTACAGGTTTGTTTCTTTGTTTCTCCAGGTTCTGCAAATAATGATCATTGAATTTTGTTATTTATGTTATTTCTATCTTGTGCATGTATTTATATGTTTTGTTATGTGTTTTTTTATTTTACGTAAAAAATACAAATAAAGTTTAAAAAAGAATGTGTGTTAGCAGCAGCACGATACATTCTGCTGTATGGTATGAAGTATTAAGATTCATTTATTTCCAAAAAATAAACATTTATTGCATACCAAAACAATGCAAAGAATAATGTGCAATTACAAAAATAATATGATGCAAGCTTATAAATTAATGGAACGGAACTTTAAAATTAGAACACTAGATAAAATTTGTGTCCATTCCAGTCCATTTCTGCCAAACATACACCAGCAGTGGCTCTCTCAGGTCAGGGTATGTGATGCTGTGGTTTTCCTTACTGTCCCCTGGCATGGAGTGGTGGGGGTAGGGATGCAGCTCAAGGACACTACCAAACTGGTCAATTTCATAGGATTTTAAAAAAAATTAAATTTCACAATTTCAGATATTTAAATCTGAAATGTCATGATTTTGTAACTGTAGGGGTCCTGACCCAAAAGGGGACTGCGAGAGAGTTGCAAGGTTATTCTATGGGGGTCACAGTATTGCAACCCTTACTTCTGCAACCCTTCAGAGCTGGGTGCCTGACCAATAACTGCCACTCTCTGGCCACCCAGCTCTGAACGCAGTGCAGAAGTAAGGGTGGCAATGCCACAATCCCCTAAAATAACCTTGCAGCCCCCAAAATCCCCTTTTGGGTTGGGACTCCCAGTTTGAGGAACTCTGGTGAAATCCGTATAGTATAGGGTAAAAGTACACAAAAGACTAGATTTCATGGTCCGTGATGCGTTTTTCATGGTTGTGAATTTGGTAGGGCCCTACTCATGAGGTCATGGGGAATGTTAGTGGGTGTAGGGAGCTGCTGAAATGGAGTTCTCCACTGACTTCAAAGGTAGGCGAGCACATGACTGTGGGACCTATAGGTCAACACAAGTCTGCAGCACACCTTTTCTGCCTGAGAAGACCCATTATGTGCTAGTGCATCTCCCTCTCCTTTTCCTGCTGTGTCTCCTGGGCCTCTCTCCTAAACATCCTTTCCTTCTCCAGGCTGTCTGCTACATTCAGCCTCCAGGCCTTCTGTTCGAGGTCTGATGCAGCACAGGCTTTCAGGACCTCACTGAACATGTCCTCCCTAGTCCTCTTCTATCTCCTCCTCATCAGGGTCAGGCATTCCACGGGTGTGGAGTGGGTACCCCTCAAGGCCGCAATGGCCACAGCTACAGATAAAACAGATGTATCCTTTGTATTTACAGTCACAACAGAAATCAAAAGATAAGTTTCAGAACTCCTGTCCCTCATTCCCAAACGAGTTTTAAATCCGGTATATTTGTTGAAATTTCATCTTTGGAGTGCTTCTGCACACTGCCACTCTCCAGCCCCAATCATGGTGAGAACGGCACTCTAAGGATGAGGAAGGAGGTTGGAGGTAAAGAAGGAATTGTTTATTTGTGTAAAACAAAAAAATTGGCCCATTTCCATAGGCAGGAGCACAGGACAATGGCGCTGAGCAGGGTACTATTTGCCACAGGCAGTAGTGATGTTAGCAGATATTTCACTCATGAAGGCAATAAAGGCACAGAGAGCACAGCTGCTTCTGACATCCTGAAGCTGCCCAAGCCCATATGCCACTAGCCTGTTTACTGTAATGTTGCCTGCTGAAGTCATCGTGGAGTGTGGGCAAATGTCCTACCACAGAGGAAGAAATGGAGAGGATTGCAGAGTATCTCCATGAAAGTTTCATCAAGATCTCTCCAAATGATACCGGGGACATTCCTACGTACATAAACCACTCCACATCTCCCTCCTCCTCCATCTAACCCTAAGGAGAATGAAAAGCAGATAAAAACTCTGTTTGTTTTACTCATATGAGAAGAGGTAGCTGTAGAAGACTGAAAAGCAGATACCTGTATCCTGTTAACTTGGGGTTGGGCTGGGCACCACCTTCAGATTTAACCTTTTTAAGGGAGAATGAATGCACAGTTACCCAAGGTCTTTTCCCTTGGATCAGGCTCAGCTATGCTTGGCTGGTGGGACTGGCTAGACTGTGGTGGAGTCTTGAAATGATTCTGGCTCCTGGCATAGGTGGACTCACCCACTGTGTGTCTTCCCTCCTCCTCCTCCTCGTCACTGTTCATAACAGAGGTCTCTGTCTCAGGCTCCACTGAAAAATCCATAGTGGTCTGCAGGGTGCTGGTGCTGGCTCCACCAAGCATGGCATGCAGCTCGTTGTAAAAGCGGCAATCTGCAGCTTGGCATCAGATCGACTGTTGGCCTCCCTGGCCTTGTGGTATGCCCGCCGCAGTTCCTTTGCTTTCACACAACCCTGCTGTTGATCCCTGTCATATCCTTTTATCTGCATCCCCGTAAAATCGTTTCATAGATGTCCATATTTCTCTATAGCTGCTCCTGCACAGCATCATCTCCTCCCAGGCTACTCCAGGCAGGAGCATGTAACTGGCATGGTCGGCTGGGCAGTTGCACACAACAAGGAGAGCTGTTACCTGTGCTCACCAAACTTGGGCAATCAGGAAAAGGCATTTCAAAACTATGCAGGAATTTTAAGGGGGAAGACGGCATGACTTCCAGTCTCCATGACTCCATTGCAGTGCAGTTCACAATTGTGACCAAAGTGGTCAGTGTTGGGGATTGTGGGACAGCTGCTGGAGGACTGTTAGGGTAACAAAGGTCACAAAGGTAACAAAGGTCACGCACTGTTCACATTCGCACTGTATTGACCACAGTATGTCAACCATGGCTCAACCCCATTCGGGGAGGTGGTGTTTCTGCATTGCCGTAATGGGGTGCTTACATTGGTGGGAGACAAGTTTGAGTGTAGACACATGCACAAATGAATTAACGCAAGGTGACTTATGTAGACCTAACTTTGTAGTATAGACTGGCTACTGAACTTCTTTTAAAGATTATTTAAAAGAAACCCCAATTTAAAAGTGAGGAAGAAAAGCAGGGATGAAGCCAGGGGAGAAAAAAATAGCAGGAGAAAAAGTAGCAGAGGGAAGGGAAGAGTTGGTGGGGAAAAATGGAATGAAGGGGTGCCAATTTACATTTGTTCCTGAAACAGCACTCTGATGAGCCTGCAATCCCAAAAACAAAGCAAAATTGTTCCAGTGCAACCAGTCATTTTAACACTAATAATACTTTGGCAATTTCAAAGCACTTCTTGTTTAAGGACCTTAAGGTACTTTTTCAGTATTAATAAAAACTCAGAACTCTGAAGAAGGTAAGTTCTCCATTCATTTTTCATATGGCTAAATTGTGCAACATGGGAATTAAGACTATTTCAGCAGGTCATGCAGTGAATGAAAAGAAAGGCGAATAGGAAGAACTCCCAGACCCCAGCACTGAACACTAAACCATACTAAATCTGTAGAAATTTCCTGAGAAAAGAGGCTAAGATCAGTATTTTCTCTGCTAAAACCTATTATTGGCAGAGTTTTATACTGGATAAAGGGCCAGTTTTCCCAATTTATGGGAAATCCTCAGGGACACCAGAGCATTCCGGGACCCAAAGGGGATGCCCAGTGGGAAGAGAACACAGCAATGCAAATAAAATAGGACAGGAAAAGAGCAGAGAGTCTTAAAAAAAAACCTGTTGTGAAGGAACTTGCTTATAATTTTTGCATCAATTACCACCTTCCTTGTGTTTGAAGTACACTTTAGATCACACATTCACTGCTGACTAATCTTTGATAATTTATTTAAATTAGCATTACTGTTTTTAAAAAACAAACAAAAAACTTGCATCCGTAAGGATCCCAAAAGTCTTGGAGTGGTAAAATTTGATTGAAATTCCTAAAAACTGTGTTAGAGAGACAAAGTGGGGAAGGTAATATCTTTTATTGGACCTTCTTTCAGGTCTGCAGAAGAAAATAAGTGAGATCTGGGATTTTGCTGGTGGTCCTTTTGCCTATGGCACAAAGAGGGTGATCTCAAGTGTTTGTGGACTGAGATCCTCCCTTAGTAACCTCTATCAACTGCTCCCTACACCCCCCCCCCCAAAAAAAGTAGGTCAGGAAGAGAAGATTCTGTCCTTGGTTATAGCCATTCAATCCCGGTAGAATTTGATCTTTGGTATGTTAACTTCTAAATCAGTAGTTTACAGAGTACAACTATAAAGTCATGAGTATCCAATATATTGAGTCAAACTGTGCTCTTGCTTAGAAGGGTGCACTACCTATTGGATTCAATGGGACTTTTCACTTTGTAGCTGACAGTGTTTGTGTTTAGTAATAAAAGGTCTCTATTACAACATTATTTTTCTGCTCTACAGAATGCATCCCCCTCTAAGGGAACTGTCCCTGTTTCCAGTCTGTGAAGTTGGTCCATAGGATAGATTTATCACTTCAGAAGGACAGTGAATCTTTTCTGTCATTTTCTATGCATCCTTAAGGCTTATCCAAACTGCTTAGCTTGGGAAACCTTCCAGTGCTCCTCCTTGGCTGAAGTTTGTGTTTGGTGGACAGCCAGTTCCAGAACACTTTAAAACAATTGTTACACGCCTTTCCAGATTCTAAAGAGATTAGCACGGAAAGGGTGCCAGTAAAAAGCGTAAAACAGACTGGAGAATGGTTAGCACATTAACTATTGTGCCCTCTGTAAATGTACTCAGGAATATCTTTGAAACTTTCAAAAAGGTAAACAAATCTACCATTTGGTTGGCGTTTCCCAAGTCTATCTTCCACCATTCTAGATTAAATACCTGATCACTTATCCCAAAACTGAGTCATTATAATATATTACATCTTATCACATAACAATTCTTGGCCCAGAGTTACATGATTTGCATATGCCGTATAATACAAGAACAATTCCTGGGATAAATTATGCATGATTCATATACATGGTTTTCTGCACCACTGGACAGGTTAACTCCTACAGGGGGTGAAGTCAGCCAAAAGAGAGGCAATTCAACCATACGCAAAAAAGATTAATTTAAAAAAAATTATAAAAGAGGGCAGCAATAATTTTATGCACTGCAAATTACATATGTTATATTTGTCTGTCAATTCCATTAGTCAAAAAGGTAGCTACAGAACCCTAACTAGGTATTTGAAGACACTATTGACTTCTTTGGAATTGTATCTGCTTATATCAAGACTGAATTTGGCTAATTGTCTGTAACCAGTTTTAAACACACTAACGTGTCATAATGTTTTTGTGCCTTTTCATGAAGAGCTGTTGTTATATGAACAATTACCTGTTTTCTCTTTAGGTTTTCACCACATTTTAAAGCTATTACATACTTTAAATAAGATGGCCCACGAACACAAGGAATGCATTTCACAACTAGCAAATATTTACTCAGAATGCTTGGACGAAGTTATGCCGAGCTGCATAACAAAAACAATTATTAAGGAAATCTGTCACTCTCCCTTTTCTTTTGTCCTACTTCTATTTTAAAGCTATAGAGGATTTTAAGAAAGTGTAAAAGTGTATCTTGGGATGATAATAGAGGTAGTTGGAAAATCTGTCTGAATAATCAATTATAATATCTGGGAGAGCTTCTGAACACATGTAAATGAACTTGCATAAACCAAATTCATAAGTAGGAATACATTTTTCATTTTTAAAGTTTTCCCTGTACTCCTTGTCATGCTGTGGTGCAGGCAGGAGCAGATATGTATATATGTGATTCCAAAGGTAGTAAATGCTTTATTCAAGATAACCCGGACACAGTTAGCAATACTTTTATGTGTAGTGAAACCTACACTTAACTAAGTAACTTAAAGCATACTTATCTAAAGCCCTCTTTACTAGAAAATACTACCACAGTAGAGAAGAAAATATCATTTGTTGTTTTGTATTTATTGTATTGTATCATTAAAACAAAAATCTCACCTTTAAAAAGATAATTTTATGTTAAAAGAAACAATTAGGGCCAAATCCTATTGGATTTACACTGTGGTACAGATTAAGCTGATCAGAGATAGTGGAAGCCTAGAACTACGCTGACAGAACTTCTACTAGTGCAACTTCTTTGTTTAGACAAGCCTTAGGAATAAGCCATTCTAGATCGAGAAAGAATCTGATTGAGTGTAATGACTACACACTATTTGAATTCAACAAAGGAGGTTCATATAACATAGTAGTGAAAGATATTAGATTTCAAAAAAGCAAAGTAGGCATTATGCATTATCCACTGAATGTAAAAAAATCTAGAGCATCTCAAAAGATACCCTACTGAAAGTATAAACAACCTATAGTTGATCCAAAAATTAAAGATTTTCAGGCACAAGAAATTACTCATATGACTTCACACAGGACTGCTCAAAATGTGAGGATGTAAAAGAACTGTTGTCTAATGCACACAGGACACACACTAATTTCTTATGTTAAATGTATTGAATGGTGCCGAAGCATAAGGTTTACTTTTTCTGACCCACTCAAGGAAACTGATAGGCCTCTTCACTAGCTAAAGCATTTGAGCTTTAGCTTATCTTCAAGATAAGCCTAAGAAAGAGCATCCTGGAGTTGTCCAACATGGTGACAAAAGCATTGATACACGTGGCAAGGTCCACATTAACATGGAAAACCAGTAACTAATTAGCTTACCACAGATGGGGCAAAACCAGTGTTGGATACTGGTGTTATTTGGCAGTCCAGATACTAATATGTGCAATATGACCTCTTGTCCTTTTTTGCTTTTCAATGCTCACCTTTCATGCTGCATTAAAAATAGGTTTTGCATTCAATTTCCTTGTCATTTTTAAAATTGGGGGGGGAGAAGAATTCTTGTTCCAACAAAGCAAACACCAAACCCTCCCTGTGGCTTTCAATACCACTCTCCATCAAATAGCAAGACATCATTACTTTGGGCTGAGCTTGCCACATGCCATGTTCGAGGAAAAAAAAAATGTATCCGTTATTTTGTGAATGCAAAAGAAATCAAAAGAATTGTTTTAAAATAAAAAAGGATTTTTCACATGTTTGTGTAATTCACATAAACAGTTTTTGGTCAAATTTACCAAAAAGATAATGAAAAAGAATGAGAAATATCAGCCCAAATAATTTTATGAAAACATTATCAATTGTAAAAAAGGTTCTATTATTTTTGTCAAGTGATAACAATGTGCTTAGTGACAAGACTGATATCATCAGCATAGTCCTTTACCAAGAGAGTTTACAATCTAGAAAACAATCACAGGAAAATGACGTACAGTAGGCGATTCAAGGGAAAGAAGGAAACATTTTTAAAATTTTCTTCATAATGCTGGAATTTCACCATTTCCCATTTATAATAATTGCAGTGGCCAGCGTCCAGTGTGGATAAGGCTAAAAGGGACCAGCTCCCAGATGCCGGTGGATTTTGGTGTGGAAGGTCCCAGGATTTAACTCCCATTAACAAGCATAGTATCAGTGAAAACATTTTATGTGTGATTACATGTATAAAAGTGTGTAATATTTTGCCATTTTATGTATGTTTGAAAGCAGATAACTGTGTTAGAAAAGAATAACATCACCAGTAGAAGACATTACAATACCCAGAGTATAAGGACTGACATAGGAACACTGGAATCACCATAGACAACACTACGACTTCATAATTAGTTGGAGAAATTGCTGTTGAGAAACATGAGGGATGTAAGACAAAATGGCAGATGGTGCTGCCTTCACAGAAAACAGGTTTTTACTTCCTGAGCTGGGTCGTATCATATTTCTGAGTCAAAGGGGAGAATCAGACCTTGAGACACGCACATGTTTTTTCAGTTCCTGGATGGCCAGGGAAACAATCCCAGCACCAGGGAAATAAGAGGATAGAGTGTTTATACTTGGTCAGAAGTGACAGCTCAGAAGAGTTAAACTAAGATTAGTTTGAACTTTTTGCTTTACATATTGGTTTGATATGTCTTCTATTTCTAATAGCTGATTATATTGTGATTTTCAAGTTAATACCTGTGAAAAAAAAAGTCATACAACAAATCAACTACAGTACACAAATATGCAGAGTAAGTTATTGACATTGGGTTTCCTCTATCCTGGATTCTCCTATATTTTCTCCAAAGGAAAAACCTTAGATTTTAAACACATTAAAAACACAGTTATTTTGTGTTTGCAGTCCTTACGCAGTAACACCTCCTTCATAACACTTCACTCCCAAATCTGCTACCTTGCTTTTGCAATTGTTCTAAGTTTGTATCATTGTACAGATTTGCAGTACAACATACTGGAAGGAAATGCTTTTTAAAGCACAGACCTCTATTTAATCACTAATCAAATGTACTGCAGGACTATTTCATTTTTGAGCATTTGCTAATAAATGAGATCTCCCCCTCCCATATGAACCCTGTTTTTGTTTATATCTCCAGTCATTAATTCTTTTACTTCTTTATCTCTATAAGTGATTCAATGGGCCAACCCACCATAGACGTATTCCCTGCCTGACGTTTCTTTAAATTAATCAAATCATTAAGCAAATTACATACAATAAGGAATCTATGCTAGCACCTAGGACCTAGGTAGGGTGACCAGATGTCCCGATTTTATAGGGACAGTCCTGATTTTTGGGTCTTTTTCTTATATAGGCTCCTATTACCCCCCACCCCCGTCCCGATTTTTCACACTTGCTGTCTGGTCACCCTAGACCTAGGTTTAACATCCCCTGCACAACAATATATTCTGACAGACCCAGACCAGTGGGGTATAGGAGTCTGGTAGAGGGCAAATATACTGGTCACTGGATGAGTAGTTTTCTGTTCCCTGAGTGACCAGAGCAGGGGCTGCACTAGAGTAATCAGGAACATGCTAGAACCAGTTAAGGCAGGCAGGCTAATTAGGACACCTGGAGCCAATTAAGAAGAAGCTTCTAGAATCAATTAAGGCAGGCTAATCAGGGCACCTGGGTTTTAAAAAGGAGCTCACTTCAGTTTGTGGTGTGAGTGTGAGGAGCTGGGAGCAAGAGGTGCAAGGAGCAGAGAGTGAGAGGGTGTGCTGCTGGAGGACTGAGGAGCACAAGTGTTATCAGACACCAGGAGGAAGGTCCTGTGGTGAGAATAAGGAAGGTGTTTAGAGGAGGCCATGGGGAAGTAGCCCAGGGAGTTGTAGCTGTCATGCAGCTGTTACAGGAGGCACTATAGACAGCTGCAGTCCACAGGGCCCTGGGCTGGAACCCGGAGTAGAGGGCGGGCCCGGGTTCCCCCAAACCTCCCAATTGACCTGGACTGTGGGTTCTTCCAGAGGGGAAGGTCTCTGGGCTGTTCCCCAACCCACATGGTGAATCTCTGAAGCAAGAAAATCCGCCAATAAGTGCAGGACCCACCAAGATAGAGGAGGAACTTTGTCACAATATGTTTAGCTCACCATCAACAAAAAACAGGCCCTCTGGTTTTTAAAATGTGATAGGCCAAGAGCATGAAGAACACATTGATAAATAGCAGATATTTACTCAGAAGGCTTGGAGGAAGGTATGCCGAGCTGCATAACAATCAATTATTTAGTAAATCTGTCGCTCACCCTATGCTTTATATTCATGGCAGATGATAAATCACTTATCTCTGACTAAATCTAATTAGCACATCTATAAATAAACTGTAATTACTAATTAGTTGTTTGGTTGAAGTGCTATGATTTTGGGGACTGATCTAAAAAAAAGTAATTGGAAGTTATAGAACATGCACATCTAACATTGATGGGCAAAATTTTAAAACACTGCACAGAGACACACAGAACTCAGTTAATTGCTGAGCTATTTCTGTGCTTACTTGTCACATAGTTTAAAAAATGCTGCCTCTCTTTCTCTAGCATTTTTTCACATGATAAAAGGGCTTGTCCTCTATAGTTTAAGGATTTTTTTTTTTTAATAAAAAAGGACACTTGGCTGCATTTCAGATTTTCCACTTACTGAATGGTCTCAGCTTGTCCCTTTTGAATTGCTCTCTCTAATTCTGTAAACCTTCAGGTCAATTTTAAAGTAATATTATAACTCTCCACTTACAGAAATATTTATCAATTTAAACTGAATAACTGGGTTGATACAAATGAACATCCACAGCAGTGTCATCAACAGTCTCATATACACAAATTGTTCAAAATTAAATTTACAAATTGGGATGGTGCTTCAAATTTTATGTGCCACTACCACTTTCTGATGCCTTCCAGTTACTTTTATATACACATCTTTTCCTTTCTGTGCACATTCCAAAAGGGGGGCATGATCTACTGTGAAAGTAGTATAGTGCACATGCTCATAACTCTCACTTGTGGCTGGCCCCAACAAATAGGTACAATAGCTTGGTATTTTCTCATAACCTAGGGAATTCAGTTCACATGTCGATGGATTTTGCTGTGGAAGGTCCTGGGTTTAATACCTATGAGCAACCACAATATCAGCAGTAAGAGGCCCTGATTCATTACATTGGTTCCCTGAATGGTCAATTTGCTCTCTTAATTCCATTAATACTCAACAAGAAACCCTGACTTCCTACTTTTCTTGACTGTATGGGTAGCTAATGTATGTGTAACCCATGCCTGCTGGATGTGGTGCTCTGTTCCCCTCTAGTGGCACCTAGACCACCTAGAGATTAATGAGTCTACTACAACCTTAGCTAAAAGCATGTGGCTTTTAACTCATGCCATAGAGGCTCATGCACTAAGCTACAGAGGTCCCAGGTTCAATCCCATCTGCAGACAACCACGTTACAGAGGCATGATGCAACGTTAGGGCAAAATTAGGTGCTATATAAATTCCCAGGCAAAATCCATGTTAAAACAGAGTTAAGGTTGACAGTATATATCAATAGTTTAGAAAATATGTTGCAGAGACATTGTCATTATAAAAGCATTATAAGCCCAGAAAATTAAAAGTTATGGTTAAACCTAAAAGAAATCCAAATATGTTAAGAATGGAAATGCACAGTTAGAGCACCCAAAACAACCTTGAATCTACAATATGTGACACCATGTAATAACAATATGATTAAGGCATTTTAGTGTTCATGGTTCCAGATTAGGTTAAACTGATTTTTAAAGAATTTTGTTCTTTATTCCCCTCCCTCAAGGCATCATTATAGAGCAAAGTTTATCAATAAAATATGGTACTGAAATCACATGATGCAAATGAAGATGTAATTAAGGCAAGAAAATAAAAGGATATATGAAGAAATGGGAAGGTGGAATAATGGAGTCACAGGCAAAACTCAACCAACCCCCCCACCCCCCCCACACACACACACGGCCAACGAGAGGAAGAATAAATAAGGCACTATAACTAGAGCTGGACAAAGAATTTTGAGCAAATAATTTATTCACTTTAAAAAAATGTTGTTTCAATCGACTTGACATGAATTCATCCAACAGTTTCATCCAGAGGTTAGGACACTCACCTGGAATTTGGGAAACTCAGGTTCAGTTTCTGTCTGCTCCTGATATGGAAAAGAGATTTAAACTTGGGTCATGTACATCCTAGGGGAGCGCCCTAGCCTCATCACTCCTTCTCCCTGCCCCAGTAACTGTTTGTCATTCATAGTAGCAATTCATAGTAATCCAATGGACAGTGTTCGGGGCAAGGAAAGAGAGTGAAAATGAGGATGTGGGAGAACCAAGTTCAAGTCGCTGCTCCAGTGACTAGTTAAGTATTTTATACTAAGAGTAACACCTTCACTAGGGGACATTAAGAGATCCACACCAGCATGGCCCGTAGCCCAGTGCCTAGCCTCAACTGCAGTGTGAGAGATCCAAGTTCAAATTCCTTCTTCACATGAGGCAGTGGGATCATCCTAACCACTGAGCTAAAGGCTATAAAAGAGGGTACCACCATCTTCCCCATCTTGTGAAACTAGCCCTTTAAAAATGCCCAGAACCATATTTTTAGTCGAATGACATGTTTTGTTCAACCTGAAACTGACTGTTTCAATTTGCCAAATTTTTTTCACAATTTTTCAATTTGTTTCAACCTGAATCTTTTTTCTTTTTGGAACTGCCAGACAACCAAAAAAAAATCCATTATTTACACACACTAACTACACTACTCCTTGCCTACTGCTAGCACAGACACACCAGCCTTCCACCTGACTGCCCAAATAAAACAGGTTTCTCACATGGACCTACAACAAAGAAAGCATGGCATGAAGAAAAAAAATTCCACCACCATAAAATTATCTCATGCAGACAAACTCAGACACACAACATTTCTTCAAGCCTATGTCATTATCATGAAGGAGGCAAGGGGAGCCCACCTCTCCTCTGCCATAAAAGCAGTAAAGTCACATCTAGCAGGATTTTTCTGGACCACAAATCACTTCACAAACCCAGAGTGCCAGTAAGTTCTTCACAAACAGAGACACAGCACTAGAGCTGACGGGGAAAATTAGTTTTTTTTTTCCCCAGTGGAAAATTATAACTTTTCAGGGAAAAAAAATCAAACCCAAAGTATTTTGGCTGAAAACCAAAACTGCTTGATTCAGAAATGCTGCCCTGGTGCCGGAGTTGCAGTTCAGCGGCCTTATGCTCCCTTTCTCGTCTATAGGCCTGGCTCTCTTGTCAGACTATATCTCCTGGGATAGTGAGGGCTGTGGTGCTTCATGGGAGTCCCTGGCAATGGTACATCTTTGGAGATATAGTCTATGGTAGTGCTTGGCCCATAGGGGAGAATGGAAATATCAAGCAACCCACCCACACCTCACATGAGACATTAAGGAAAGATAGCCAATCAAAATATTTAGCTTTGGCTGAAATATTTTGGTTTTCAGGCATTAGGGGTTTTGAGGAAAACATCAAAATTTTCCACTAAAAGCACACATGCATGCATGTGAACACACATACATGCACAAAAAAAACCAATAAACCAAACTAGCCCCTTCTCCTTCAGACTGAGAAGGAAGACAGACACAGATTGTTATTTTTATTTCTATTTTTAAATCTGAGCAAAATATTCAGATACTACAGTGATGGGTGCCATGTAAGTATCTAGAAAGACAGAAAATTATAGATGAAGAACAAATCTTACATAGCTAAGATCACAGAAAAATCAAGAGGAAATCACACTAAATTAAATTACCTGTGTATCTGTATAGGGTGATCCAAGTGGTCAGTGCACTTAGTGCCACTTCCCGTTGGGTAGGTCTCTCGGTTCAGACCCTCTTTTGTGGAGAGCTGGGTGGGCGGCTTGGGTCCCTCTTGTAGGAAGGGCAGGGGAGCCCACGACTTCCTACTCCATTGGGCTCTGACCCTAAGAGGGTCAACAGCGTCTGGTCCCCAAAGGTGCCCTCTGAGTCACCCTCCCTGGGTCACTTCCTATCACCAGCTTTTCTCCCCCAGCTTCCACTAAAATATAAGGTTAAAAGAAAAAGAAAAGGCAACCCAAACCATCAGCCCTAACCAGGCTCAGCATACAGTCTTTCCCCTCTGGGAGGATTCTCTAGCTCCCATGTCAGAAGCCTTAGCTGGGTTGCTCTATTTTCAACCCTTTCTCCAGTTGGAACGTGCTCTGCAGGGCTGGAGGGGTGGGGCTACCTGGGCCCAGTACTACCCTTTAACCCCTTCCAGCCCAGCATGGGGTGTGTACACCTCATCGCAGTTCCATATGAACACAATTGTATGTAAAGCTGAAACATGGTTGCTGTTTAGATTAAATGGTTTAGTGTGCTTTTACACATCACAACTCAAAGACCGTAAAGCTCCTTTTTTTAGTATCACTCGAGTTTAAAAAGACAACATCTCAATTTTGGTGTTTCTTTCAATAAAATCTGTGTCTTAACTTGTTTTCCCTTTCTGCCAATAAATGTTGACCGTATCACTCCATCAATCGTCAATCAGCAAATTCCTCAATTTTAAGCACTAACAAAAATGTAGTTTTGGATACTGATATTCTAAGGTTTACAATATATTAAATACATCATAGTTATTTTTGGTGAAATGGTCTTCTCTCATTCATGCCCTCTCTGCTCCCCCTAAATGAGGGGGTGCCTTTCCTCTACAATTAGTTCAGTGCTATAAAAGGGACAAGGAAAATAAGCTCCACCCAGCATGCAAACCACCAGAAGTTCTCTCCCTCCAAAGTGAAGGTCTGTAAAGGCTCTAGTTGTTTTAAATGCATCCATTTTCTTTTGTGTGTTTGCTTGCTTGATCAGATTTCTTGTTATATGTGGAAAAGACTGTTCGCAACAGACTCCAATTGTGAAAGTCCATGACCAGAAGAAATGTAAAATGAAGGTTAGTTACCAATTAATTAAAACAACCTGCTCCTCCCTGGTGCTGTAACTAGTTTTGCTTGGAGCAACTGATAGCTTCAGCATAAAATAAATTCTCCCTTATTGAAAGAAGAAAACTAGCTTACTGTCAATGGGGAGAGGGACCTGGATGAAGAGGACAAAAAAAAGGGCATCAAACTTCCAAAAAGAGTTCCATTCCATAGAAGTAGAATAAAAACTCTTCACATCCCACAAACGTAAGGTTTTTTAGTGGGATGCAATGGATTAGAGAAGAACAAAGGTAGTAGGATTTCATGGTGCAGGTGCAAAGGAGAGATTTTACTCGCTCTAGTGCAGTTCAAAGATCTACTGTGCTATTAAGAAAATGTGTAGAAAATATTATTTCATGTACAGAGTTGTCATTTACATACACCAATCAGGTGGGCATGATTGCCAGAAAGAAATTACTTGGATGGTTAGGGAATGTATGGACACAGCTATCAGTGTAAAGGAAGGACATGGACATGGACATTGTCTGTAAGAAAGAGTTAAGATCTAACTTATGACTGTGATATATTTTGAAATTTGTCTCAAGCTTGAGTGTTCAGACAGCAACCCCTAGTACTGTACTGTAAGTGAGCTGGGGCTAAAAACGTCATTTTAAACCTTTCCAGGGGACTCCTGGATGATCTGAGAGTTGGTTGTTATGGAAGATGCCTTAAAGCAACATGTAAAGAATTGTTTCCAAATTCAGTGATGCAGTTTTGGTTATGGAGCTTCTACACTGATGTCAATGAGCAGGTTCACAAGTTGAGCCCAGTGCCTGGCTCACATCTGGGGCTGTCAGCCCCGGGGCAGGCCGGGCCCGGGGGGGGCGGAGGGGGAAGGGGGAGTTTCCAGATGTGAGCCTAGCGCAGCTGTCAGTGCCCCACACTCCGGCTGTCAGTGCCTCCACAATGCCCCACTTCAGTTGGTGCAAGTGCTCCTCGTGTGGACACGCACAAACAGCAGAAGGAGGGCAGTGTGGACACCAACAGTCGATTAAATTATGTGGTGGCTGTAGGTCAACCTAACTTAAGTTGACCCAATTTTGTAGTGTAGACAAGCCTTTAGAAAGGGTATCAATTGCAGGAATTTTGGTCCCAAATTCTAAAGCAGTAAGACTTTATCGACATTAGGTTTCTAGCCACCAGTGCAACATGCAGCTTCACTAGTGCAGACATCAGTATAGCCACACCCAGTATAGCTATGCCCAGTGTAGACAAAACCGTACATGTTCTTATTGTTGTTGGTCTGAGTTGCGACCAGAACTATCGTTGGTTGATGCTTCCAATTCTCATAATCATAGGGGAGGTTTTCTATTCCCATTCCCCCCATGTAATAACTGTTATGATCAACTTATCTATTGCAACATTCAGTTTGCCATGCATATAAGCGTCTAACATTTTTTGTTTGAGTTTCAAATGGGCCTGCATTATTCTTCTTGTCAAAATGATGAGCCCCCTGCCAGCTCAAAAACCAGGGTAGGTTTGTTTGTTTTTTCTGAAAACTGGGAAATTGTTTTTCGGTCTTAGCATATTGAAAAAGGGTATGATGGAAGGGGTACATACAAAACATTATCCAGTTTACTGTTCCAGCAGAAATGTCCATCGGGCCCAGGAGTTGGATTTGTAAGTTCTTCAGGGTAGGGACCGTTTTTTAGCTATGTATTTATACTGTGCCTAGCACAACAAGCCCTCATTCTTGATTGGGGCTAGCACAATACAAATAGTAAATAACAGTTTTCTAAACCTAGATAGCTGGGCCAAACAGGCCAATAATCTGTTACTTAGAGAAAAGTATTCGGTCTTCATTTTTGAATGGACTGGGAAAAGAGAAGATAAGAAATACCAAAGTTAAGGTTCTAAATACAACTTTATTCTGTCCCCACTGGCAAACGTAATAAAATACGGAAGCAGGGACTATCCAACAGCTTTCAGTGCTCTTCTCCCTAAATCCACACTGGAAGATGCCACCACAGCTGGCTCACTGCAGCTAAAGAAAAGAGGGTCAGGTGGCTGCTCTGCAGGTTTCCAGAGGTAAGGCATAATGAACCAGAGTTCAAGACAGCTCTAACAAAACAAGCTTCCAAAAGAGAGGTTCTCCCTAAGGCATCTACAGACACCTTCCTTTGGAGTCCTCCACTCTTTTTATTACACCTACACAAGACAAAACTGTGATGAGATCAGATATCCTGAAGTGAATGGTAGATTTAAATTAAATATGTAAAGCCCTCCTGCCACTGAGAGAATTAAGCCTTTTCAGACCAGATTTTCAAAGGTATTTAGACACCTAAAGATCCAGATTGGCACCTCTTGGGATTTTTAAATGAGGTGATATCAAGGAAACTTGGGCACATAGGCGCTTTGAAAAATGTCACTAGGTACCTATGTGCATCTTTCTAATACTTCTGAAAATTTGGCCCTTTATCCTGTTTCCAGACTGCAGACACAGCTACCTGCGAAAGATAACAGAAATTAACTTTGATAAGAAATAGGTGACTCCATCCCTGTCTCTGGTAGTTTGAAGGGAGATGAGGAAAAGGCTCAGAGTCGGTCTTATCACCTCTTTTTTTCCTCTTCCTCTATCTGCAGACATGGAAAAAAAGTGCAAGTTTTCCTGTAATTCAGATGCCAGAAAAGCAGAAAGGCACATCAGTGGAAGACAGTGGCCAAAATATGAGCAACTACTAAGTAAAGATCTGGAGAAGTGCTGTTCCATGCAACAAACACCCTTATAATCACTAAGGGCTTGTTCTACACTTACGGGGGGGATCGACGAGCGGCGATAGATGCATTGGCAATCGATTTAGTGGGTCTAGTGAAGATCTGCTAAATCTACCACAACTCCCATCAACTCATGTACTCCACTGGATCGAAAAGAGTAAGGAGAGTCGATGGGAGAGCGTCTCCTGTCAACATCGCATAGTGTGGACCCCACGGGAAGTAGATCTAAGCTAAGTCGATTTGAGTTACACTATTCACGTAACTCAAATTGCATAGCTTAGATCGACTTTTCCATTTAGTGTAGACAAGGCCTAAGGGTACATCTACGCTGCAGCTGGGACCATGCTTCCCAGCTTAGGTAGACAGACATGTGCTAGCTCTGCTTGAGCTAGTGTGCTAAAAACATCAGTGTAGACGGGAACAGCACAGGTCGCAGCACATACCCAGGGGGTCCAGACAGATTTGTACTCAGGCAGCTGCTCTCTGTACGTAGCCCGGCTACACTGCTATCTTTAGCACACAAGCTCAGATAGAGCTAGCCTGTGTCTGTCTACCTGAGCTGGGAAGCATGCCTCTAGCTGCAACGTAGATGTATCCTAGGATTCAAGCAGCAGCCATGATAGCATTATTTAAAAAATAAATTGTATGCTGTACTGGAACTTTTTTTTAAAAAAAAAAAAAAAACCTCCTTAAAATATAAAGACAAGAAATATCTGATTTCTTACATATTGCTCTATTGATTACTTGTCACTGAAACCATTTCAAAGGACAACAGCTACTGCTCAGAACTGTAATACTCACAGGAATGCTGAGCTCTACAAAACTATTTTCTCACAATGAGTATTTCCAGCAGCTTGGCCCTCGGCCTATGAGTGCTGATAGTGAAATGAGAATGGTCACCATCTTCTAACACCACGTAGGAGCTGTAAACCTTTCCTTCTTTGGGGATGTAGTAGTGTTTAAATTAGTTGAGTGGAGGAGGGGGAGCCCACAATTTTTGGCTATCACTAAGCAAGCCAGGGGGGAAATCCTGGCCCTATTGCAGTCAATGGGAAATTTGTCATTGACTTCAACAAGCCCAGGACTTTACCATCAAGGCTACAAGGGAACTGAAGGTATAAAGGATGGGGTGAGTCCGGAACAATCTCTTTATTCCTTCTCACAGGTGCAAAGCAGGAAGAGAAGCCACGTGTTCAGGACTGACAGTGAAAGATGAGAACCACAGGGCCTCTGCTTTTTTCCCTCCAGAGCGGGTATGTGGACTCCTCACAACTAAGGCAGAAGGGCTGCTTTCTGGGGCATCATCACTCCCTGAAGGTAGGGAAAGGAGAAGCAGAGGGAGTTCTCCTTCACATTCCTGCTTTAACCTTTTTTGGGTTTAGTAATCTCAGGGGGACTCTCTCTAGGCCTCACCTCCTACCTCTAACAATCTTGGCTTTCAATCACTTTTTTGATGCTTTTTATTTGTTAGGGTAAGGATATCTACCTTCAGTCTGGTCTTCTCTAAACCCAAAAGATGTTAGAGCATGCTGGCTATAAGCTGAAATTTTACTGAAAATTCTAGCCATGACAAACCCATTATGGGGATGGGCAGGGGAGCTGCAAGTTTCTAAATAGAAACTGCCATTCCAACTACAGCTTTGAGATGCATTTCACTGATGGGTAGGCTTTTATCTATTTTATAAATTATTTAAGGAAAAAAGCCTTCCTTTTGTAAAATGTTAGTTATTCCACTACTGCAACTTGCAGTACTGACCGAGGATGGAAAATCAAAAACAGCCAAGTATATTGTAATGAATCGGCTGAGTGCTAATAGGTCATCATAAGGCAGTATGATGAATCTGCTGCTGCTTTTATGGCTCCTGACCGGAAGGTGACAAAGTGGCCAGGAGGGGAAGGTTCTGTGGCAGTGGGGAGATGTTTGGAAACCTCCAGGGACAGCAGTTTAACAGCTGTTCTTGATGGCTGCTCAGGGTGACTAAACTGGGGTGTGTGGGCAATGCCTGCATGCGGCTGGGTCTGTCTCAATCTAAGAGTAATAGAACATGTACATAGGGCATTGTTTATTTAAGCTATCTGACTTTATAACATTAATTCTTCTCCAACAATGGACAATTAGCTTCTGAAAAATAGGATTAAACATATATACATTTTCACTAGAACATAGCCATATAGAACCATTTTTTTATCACAGTCTCTGTAAAAGCTTCAGAGAGGCTGGAATGTACAATTTAATTAGCTATTTGTTAAAGATGCATTGAGTTGCTTTGCTGTAAAAATCTTCTGTCTGATAACAGGTGTGACAAGGTCTCAAAAGTAAATTTGGGACTCTAAAACAGTATATAACCATTTAGCTCATTGTCTCTGTGTTTAACATAGGCTGGTATTAAAGTTCTTTCTGACTTTACTTAAAATGGGTCTGAACGAAAACTCCAGGTGCAAACACCCAAAATTCTGGGGAAGTTAAAGCATTTTTATGATAGATTTTGATTCCCCTCTCTTTCACTTGTCCATGGAGATCCTTCCTATGTGACATGATACAGTAGCTGTTTTACACTATAAGAAAATAAGTCATTTATTACAGAAAATCAAGTCTGACCATTTTAAAATAAGGCCCTTTAATTTTAATGCTATGGTACTGGACACTGCATCATGCCTTAAATATTGTATCTTACTAATACTACATCAGCATGCTGTCAGATGAGTGATTACATCTAGAGGTTTGTGGGAAGGACATGCCAACTTTAAAAGACTGTATACTGGATGTAATAACATTCACATCCAGTTTTTTAATAAATCAAATTTATAACCTATAAAAAAAACAAACGTCTTCCAATGTGCCACAACATCCCCATTTTGCTTCATTGACTCATTTTGGACACAATGATGATATAAAGTGTTGTCAAGATGGTATGGTGAATAAGCAGTTAAGAAAAATAAAACTGCTGCATACAGCAACCATAAAAAAATAGCCACATTGGAGGAAAGAAGTTTTTTATTGTTTGCTTTTTTTGACAGTAATTTCCCTGGAAATTAAATTCTTACTATCATTTAAAAGTCTGAACAGTTATGGGGTCCAATCCTGCACTCCCTGCAGATCCAAAACTGTTATTTGAGTCAGCAGATGTTTTGGGTGGGTAAGGAATGCAGCATCAAGCCCCCAGTTCTATTTCTATAGACTTCAGAATCTTAATATATGGACTTTTATAGGCTATAGAATTTGATTTGGTATCTCCAGCACAGTGTGTTAATTACCTGTTATTGTTTGACATCTATTAAAGGAAATAAATGCAAATATTGCAAGCAACTTCACAAAACAGAGTGCACTCCTTTAACCTGATTTATTGTTTTCAACTGAACACAGAGAAACTAACAGAACTGTCAGATTGCTATGTACATGAAATTGTGATGGGCTCAATAAATAAAGAATTAACATATTTTATTTTATTCTATGCAATTTCTTTTAATTACACACAGATTTATCATACATCTTGTCATTACATTCATCATGCTGTATTTGAGCAGCTTTTAGAATCACTTATGATTATGCAAATGAGCATCTTCTGCAACAGTCTGAAAGGCTGCTCCTTCTGGCTCCACCTCTCAGGTCTGCAGTTTTTATGAATGACTAGCAATCACTGACAATGAATGACTGCCAACTGCCCACTCAACCCCTTCCTACTCTTCCTTGCACGTACGTAATAGAGAAGCAAGCAGTGTTCTATGACTGCAGATGAGCTTTCGGTACACTTTGCAATGTAAGGCATTCATCTTTCAAAACAGGAACTAAATGTTCTTCCAGATACTCAGCCTGCAGAAATTAAATATTAAAAGCTTTTGCAAAATCCCATTTTACCAAATAGCGTTTTGGCTGTTTAATCAAAATCAATTTTTTTTTCCTTAAAAGTTTAGTCCTTTAAAAACAAAAACAAAAACCCTCTTTCCTCAGAGTGAGAAGTAAAATGTGAGAGCCAAAATATGGGATAACTATTTCAGTTATTTTATAATATTATTGATAATATTTTAATAGGAACTGTTTTGTGTTCAGTAATCACAGATGCTCCTACATTAATATCTATTTTCTTGGTATAATGCATACATGACCAAACAATACAACATTGCACATTTATTACAATGAGAACATCATACAAAGGATGTTAAATAGTCTGGTAGTTAACACCACATAGGAACAAATGTATTACTGCAATTAATTTGTGACTTTAAGGTGAAAGCAAAACTCACATATTAAGAGGAGACATATCTGGTCTCAAAGATCAGATACTGAGACCAAAAAACCAAACAAACCACCCCTAATGGTCACGCTGTCATTAATGCAGACTAAAGACAAACTTTGGGTTTATCAAGCACTAAAGCTTTATCATACTATACTAGAAAGTAAAATCTATGTTAAAAGAAATGATTTTATATTCTATTGCATGGTGCTTAAAATGACTTCTTTGGCATTTGATAAGCCATTCACCAATTTAATGATAAGGAAAATTCAAGCATAGTTAAATTGTTTATTCAACCATAGCACGGTATCCTACGAACCAGAAGAAGGTTGGAAATTAGATGTTTTCAAAATCATAAAATCTGTTTTTTCTTCCCCTTTAAATAATTATATATTTTAATTAATGTATTTCAGGAAATTCTTTTAATTAGTAGGCACAACACTGCCCCAAATTACATCACTGTACTGAAATAGCTTATGAAGAATTTAAAAAGCAAAACATCCATCAGACAATTAGAAATGAAAATGGGATGCAATATTGTATATATGCATAGTATAGCAAGTTGGCTACAGTTAATGGTCTTGAAGCATTTAATTTATAATCCCTATTTTTTTCAAGATTTGCTACTTAGTATAAAATCTCAACCTGCCAATTAATTATTGTATTTGTAAGTATTTTCAAAACTATTCTTGTGGCTACATTTGGTATTACAAGTGTCAAACACTGGGAAATTTAATGATTTGGAAAGCATTATTATTGGATATTTATATCATGGTAGAGTCCAGAGGCCCCAATGAGGACTGGAGGGTCCTACTGTATTAAGCACTTTATAAACACATAAGGAGATGCTGTTCCTGCCTCAAAGAATATGTCTACACTTTTGGTGTGTTTCGCAGCTCAAGGAGACATACTCACTCTCAATCTCATCAAGCAAGTGTGCTAAAAATAGTGTTGTCACAGCAGCACAAGGAACCAGCTGCTCCGAGACCCTAGGGTGTGTACTGAAGGCAACTAGCCCATCCCACTGCTGCAGCTACACTATTTTTAGTGCACTAGCTCAATGAGAGCTAGAGTGAGTGTCTCCTCAAGCTGAAATCACACCCCCAGCTCAACATTAGTACATACCCAAGTAGCTTATAACCTAAGAACACAGGCCTCATACAAAGAGGGAGGCTATCAAAGAGATACAACTGATTTTATGAATGAGACTTTCTCTGGCAGTTAGTTTTTTCTATTTCTGGCTCTACTACGGGCCAGTGCACAAGTCACTTCACCTCTCTTGTCCTCAGTTTTCTCATCTGTAAAACAGGGATAATGATCCTGACCTCCTTTGTGAAGTGATTTGAAATCTATGGATGAAAAGTGCTATAAAGGAGCTGGGTAGTACTATTCTCCATTAAAAATACCTTCCAAAGAAAATGCCTTAGAAAAATATGTGTATTAAATGGAATAAATGTATAACATTAGAGAGTTCAACAGCCCCTTATCTCTAAAATTATCTAGAAATGATGATGGAAATATCTGGGACATATCTTAGGAATTAAGCCAGAGTGTCTGCCGCGGCAGGTGTGCCACTGGGCAGCTGGAAGAATGTGCAAAGGATCCTACCATTGAACACTGTTCTGAAATGGAAAATTAATGGTACTCAGCAACACAGAAGACATGCAAACAGCAGCCCAGGATAGACAAGGATGACAGAGGCTTATTTGAGGTATGAGCAACATCTGACAGCATGGGAAGAATTCAGATAAAAAAGATAGGGGGGGGGGGGAACAACACTGAAAAAATCAATACACCTAAAATTTAACTAACAATTTGGCATACGTGTAAACTGACAAAAACAAAGCCTTTCAAGTTAAGGCCAATATTCAAGCCCAAACTCATCTCCTCACCATAAATACTGCAGGTTTCTGAAAACAGTGAGTGATGTAATATACCATGCTGGAAAATCTTTACACCGAGCACACACTTCAGGTAGCACAACTATTACTGAGCATTAGCCATGAATTAACATTAGTAAACATTGAAAAAATGTAAAGGGATCTTACCAGATATCTTTAAATGTTTAACTCTGTTCCTCTGTCTAAAGTATATTTTTAATTTAATTTGTGTTTATAATCAGTATAAATCAATAGCTTTCAGCAAGCAGGTTGCAAACCACCATTCATCTCTCTCTAACAGGGCTGCCCCAAATGAAACCCGAAACCCAGACAAAATCTACCTCCATAGATGGGCAGAACAAGCCTGAAACAAAATGTTAACTGGTAAGAACGTAAGACTGTGGTTTCATGTTTTTCATCCCAAAACCTACTGGTTTTGGCTCAACTTTACTTGGAGTTTTGGGGACTTGTTCAAAACTGAAACTTTGAACATGAACCCCTCACAAACTGGATAATAAGGTTTGAACAAGAAGAAGTTACTCACCTTGTGCACTAATGATGGTTCTTCAAGATGAACAGGAGTACTTGTGGCACCTTAGAGCCCACGAAAGCTTATGCTCTAATAAATTTGTTAGTCTCTAAGGTGCCACAAGTACTCCTGTTCTTTTTGCGGATACAGACTAACACGGCTGCTACTCTGAAACCTGTTCTTCAAGATGTATGCCCCTATGGATGCTCCGCTGTAGGTTTGCTTGCGTCCCTGTGCTGCTGATTGGAGAACTTCGGTTGCAGTGTCTGTTTGGCCCACACATGCGCCGTCTTGTAATCACTACCAGGAAGGCCATTTTCATTGATAGGCACGCTAGTGAACAGGTGGCCATGGATTCGAAGGGGTCCTAGTCAGTCCTTTCAGTACAAGGTTCAGGTCCCATGTGGAGGTAGGAAGTTGAGGTTCAGGAAAGAGATTTACTATATCCTTGAGGAACCTTTTTGTAGTTGGGTATGACAGCACTTAGTACCCCTCTACAGGTTGGTGAAAGAAGCTTAGAGATAATCCAGACTGTTTTAGGGTTAAAGCATAGTCTAGGATATGTGGAAGAGTCACAGATGCTGGGGAAATTTGTTGGGATGTGCACTAAATCTGAAAGCTGGACCATTTCTGCAGGTAAATACGTCATGTTGAGGACTTTCTATTGTATAATAGAATCTCTTGTACTGACCTTGAACAGGAGGTTTCTAGGTGTTGGAACCAAGCAGGAGCCAGCCCCAAGTTGAGATGGAGGGTACGGTGCGGAATGGCCAGGAGAGAGATCAGCAGGCACTTCGCAAGCTGTGACAGGTAAGGATACCAGGTCTGTCTCAGAAAAGTAGGTGCAATGAGAATGACACAAGCTCTGTCCCTTTTTATTTTCGGGAGGACCTTTAACAGTAGGGGAAATGGAGGGAAGGCATAGAGAAGGTCCCTGTCCCAGGGGAGGAGGAGAACATCGCCCAAGGAGTGTTGTCCCATCCCCGCTCTGGAGCAGTAGCGTGGACACCTCTTGTTCAGGTGAATGGCAAACAGATCTGTAGACGGTGTCCACCATTGTCTGAATAGGTCATGAAGTACTGTTGGGTGTATCTCCCACTCGTGGTCATGTGGGAAATTGATAGCGAGATGTCCGCTATCAAGTTTTGAGTATCCAGGAGGTACACCACACACAGTATAACGTTGTGGGAGATGCACCAATTCCATAATCTCATTGCTTCTGTGCATAGGGAGGGCAATCTAGCTCTCCCTGCCATACATGTAGTACATACAGGCTATGTTGTCTGTCAGGATCTTTGTGTGTGATCCTGTGATCAGCGGGAGGAAATGGGTGCAGATATTCTTGACTGCTCTCAGCTCGAGGAGACTGATATGGAAGGATAGCTCCACGGACAATAGCTCTAGGAGATTAAGTATAGGGGTGTAGATTAAGATGATAGTCTTAATGGACAGCAAATGGTTCCATCTCTAGACAGGGATGGTTGAGAAGGAACTGAGGAGGGTTGGCCTGCGTGCACTGACTAGCCTCCTGGCACAGCAGGAGGAGACACAGTGCATGTGTGGGCCCAACGGACACTGCTACTGAAGTTCTCCGATCAGCAGCACAGGGACGCAGACACATTTACAGTGGCGCACCCATAGGGACACTACTCTAAGAAAAAATCCCTAGTCAGCAGCCATTATCTAAAGGTTTGTAAGTGAACACTCATTCCTTGTCTTCAGTATCCAGCAGAAGCAGATTTGCACAGTCACTTATAAAGAGGTTTGAGATGTCTGAAGTGCCACTGAGCTGATTCCCAAATAAACCACTTTGAAGCATCATTGCACCCAGCATCATGGGAAATGGTATGAAGGAATCTGGAGAGCAGAGGACATGTAGAGGAACAGACACAAAAACAATCATTCTCTTCCCCATCTCTAGGAAGATACCACAGCTACCAAGGAGAAGATAACTGTGGCTGACAGCCCCTTTGAAGTTACCCATCCATCTGTATGTCTGATGCCCCCTCCATCCCAGTTCACTTGTCAGCCCCTAACAGTGGACATGGAAGTCACTCATACAGACAGACAGACACCTGCCTATCCAGGGATACAGATAGCCTCTTTTACCACCATTAGCAGATGTGGTAAGTATGCAGAGATATTAGGGGAAGAAGACTGAGGAAAGGGCCAGAGACACAGCAACAAGGAGAACAACAGGTGTACCAGAGACTAGTGCAGGGAGGAAGGGCTAGAAGGTGGGTCAATACATTTCAATTTTACATTACATTCTGATGCTGAGATCTCAGATTCCTTATTGGGGCATGTTTTCATGCCTTTGCCTACATTGTTTGTAAGAAACTCTATTAAGGTCTTTAGAAATGAGAATTAAACTTGCTTCCACTACAGAATGTTTTTATTTCTCATTGCCTGATTTTGCACTAACCTGTCTGGTGGCCTTAAAATACCCGCCTCCTTATCAGGGGAGGGATACTGCACACACAGTGTTGAGGGAGATCAGAGTCAACTAAATGTAATGAAACAATAATAATGGGTGAGTTCAACTACATGCATATAAAATGATCACATTTCACATTGCTTCTCTAAAACTTGTCTCAATCTGACACCTTAACAGATTGCTTTTGGGAACAGTCTATCCTAAAATATGTAAGAGATTATTTTATTTTCAGTTTAGCCCTATGTGATGCTCAAGAGTTGGTTCAAGCAGTAACTACAGTAGAGCCACTAAACAACTGACTACAATACAGTTCAACATCCTCAAAAGAATGATAACTAGCACTGAGACACTAAACTTTCAATAAGGTACTTTAAAAATGAGGAAGCTAGTTAAAAGAATTCCTCAAAGGTAAAGTAAGAACATTCAAATCCTTATGTTTAGAACCACACCACAACAGAGTCATAAAATGAGAAAGGAATCAAGGAAGTAAAGTATGTCTAATGGTAAGGCTCTTGGGGTTATTCAAGCCAAATAGGTACCTATATCAAATGACACCAATACAAAGGAGCAGAAACCATTGCAGGTAAAACAGAAATTAGAAGAATAAATAGCCAAAGATCTAAAAACAAATAGAAAAAATATGTATGCATCAAAAGCAGGAAAATTGTGAGAGCGTTGGTAGATCTGCTGGACTAACAGGGAGTCAAGTGAGAAATTAAGGAGAATAAGAACATTGCATAGAAGCCACAATTTTTACTACAAAGGATGCTGGGGAGATACCATCCCAGACCTACTCTTTTTAAGTTGTAAACCTGAGATACTGTCAGAAATTGTGATGTCAGAAAAGGAAGAGCTGGAATTAGTGTACAAATGAGGGTCCTATAACATTTATTTGGATACTATGAAGGAAACTAAGTAGTCCTGAAGGCGAGTACTAAATGAGATAAAGTACTATCATGAATTAGAAACTGGCTAAAAGACTTTCAGGGAGAAGGAATAAATAGGTCAATTTTCAACCTGGCAAAAGGTGACCAGTAGGATGTCCCAAGGTTGTTCTGAGACTGATGCTATTTAATATCTAGAAAAGGGGGTGAATAGTGAGGCAATAAAATTTAATTAAATAGGCTAATTAAGATTAGAGAGAACTTCTGAAGGACCTAAAGCTAGGTGAATGGGCAACACAATGGAAGATGAAGGTCGCTTTTGACAAGTGCAGGGTAATAAATATTGGAATTACTCATTTGAATTACTCACACACATTACTAGGCTCTAAATTAAAACTGTCAGGAAAAAGACCTGGGAGTCAATTTGGCCAGGTCAGTGAAAACCTCCATCAATTTGCAGCAGCAGCCAAAGGGCAAAGAAAATGTTAGAGTTAAAAATAATTTAATGGAATTCATACCTAAAATGTGATAATGCCATTTTATAAGTCAATGGTTCACCCACACCTACAATACAGTGTTCAGTTCTCATCACCCAGTCTCAAAAAGGATAGAACAGAAACATAAATGTTCAGGGATAGACAATGTAAGCAATTAGAAGCATAAATATCTTCCAAATAGAGAGTGAAAAAAATGAACTGGTTAGTTTAGAGAAGAGATGAGTAAGAGGCAACATAATAGAAATCTGCAAAACAATTTTATATAAAAGATAATTTGGGTGATCCTATTTACACTCTCTCATAATGTAAGGACAAGAGGGCATTCAGGAAATCAAAGGGCAGCAAATTGAAAACCGATACAAGGAAATAAATGTGGAGAACAAGTTAATAGCCTGTGGAACTTATTGCCACAAAATGTTACAGGCTAAGAGCTTGGCAGGATTCAAAAAAGCATAAGACATTCATGTGGATCACAAGAATATCCAAAGTTATAATACTAAATATTAAAGTATATTGGAATTGATATAAGCCCTTAGGCTTCAGGGCACAAGCCAACTTCTAACTATTGGGGGTAGGAGTAAACTCTGTCTCAGGCCAGGGATCCCATAAATGCCTATTTCAGGGTTTCTTATACTTTCTCTGAAGCACGGGATACTGGCCACTGTTGCTGACAGAATAGTGGGCTAGAAGAAACACTAGTTAGTTCCTGTATGGTAATTCCTATGTTTCCTTTGATATGACTATTCCTATGGCTAGCCACAAACGGCTCTGTGTGTCTTTCATATATCAATGTAATTTACACATGCTACACCTGGTAAAAAAGTGGAGAATTTTATTTTTTTCTGCTGGTTTTTGCAATATTTTAAGTGTTCATAATTTAGTCTAGATCATCTTTTACATTGTCTTGTGTGCCTTAATCTTGTTTCCTTGGAAGCAGGGTCTGACAGCTCAGATAAGGCTAAGCACTATATAAATGGCAGCTTTGCAACCAATTCCCAACTTCTAATGCACAGCATTCCTGATCTTCCAACCTGAGGCCTCTCCAAACTGTAACTGGGAAGCAGGGGGAAGAGACGGGAAGAATAAAAAAAATCTCCTATACTATGTAGAAAAATACTGGATAGTGACTAATTTGAGTTGCAATACATTTAAATATGCTATGGGAAATATAAAGGCACTGATATTAACTTCCTACATTATTTAAAATAACCTCATTTAAAATTCACTGTAGTCAACATTAGGCTCCACACTCGCCCTCACCCTGGATGCTATCCAGACATTCTAATACATTTGCAATTTAAAAACACAAAAATAAAGAAACTTAATATACATAAGAACAGACAATCCATCATCCTTCACTGTTTTCCCCACATTCACCTCTTCAGTTACCATTGCTTGCTGTGTTAGATCTAATTTTATTTGCAAGCTCCTCAGGGCAGGGACTTGCCAATTTTTATTTGGCCTGAAAAGCACCATGCCCATCTATATTATGCATAAATAATTATAATTTAATTACATGACACAATGCTGAAAGACAAAGTTGGCCCAAGCATTTTCATCTACCTAGATTTTTAGTACTGTAAACAGAGCACAATGTTAAACAAAATAGGGAAGTAGTGTATACCCTTTTTAGATTGAAATACTGCTTAATGAATTATTTCACTTCTGTATCTCTCTTTATTTTCATCAGTTAGTTGTAAATTCAATGCCAATCTTAGCTTAAACTACATCTGGCTAAATCTGAGCTATGATAAAAATGTGGTTGAATAATGTGGTATTTCTTAACTATTTTCTTCAGCTCTTGGGGTGTTCTGAATACTATGCATAAGGGACTACAAACATATTCAGTCACAACTCAGACCTTTTTAGTACAATGTGACTTGGATGGTATGAAGAGGATTGTTTAAGTGTTAGAAAACGTAACATGTGTAATAAGTACAGTGTAATAAGTACAATATATCTATGAGGTTAGTACAAGATCAACACCTAGTGTAAACAATGTTACTATACTTATGCATTATTAGTTACATAACAAAGAAGGAGCCATTATGCCTTCCTCCTGAATACAACACTCAGTACTCGTTGTCCAGCCTATCCAATATGGACTGCACATTCTGTCGTTTTCTTAAAGTATTCTATAATTATGCTTCATAAAAGCTGAATTTCCATAAGCCGAATTAGGCTGCCGGCAAAATAGCTATCCTTTTATTTATAATATATCTTTCTCTAAAAACAGACCATGGAAGGAATTAATGAGATTTTATGCAAAACATCTAAAACAACATATTGGTTGCACACCTTAGATCAAAGCATGCACTGGAAATGAGGAACCTCAAAGGTGTATCAGTTTAATATAAACATTCAAACAGAAAGTGAGATGAGAATTTAACAGAAGTCAATATAAGGAAAGAAATAAGTCATTATACGTGGAGCAGGCAATGCTACCAAGAATTGATGATGGGATAACGTGATTTTAGTCAATAGGTCAATAACGTGCCATCGCTGGTAATTAGTAACAATGGTCAATGATGGGATATTAAAAGTTACTACAGAGAACTTTTTCCGGAGGGTCTGGCTGGAGAATCTTGCCCGCATGCTCTGGGTTCAGCTGATCGCCATATTTGGGGTCGGGAAGGAATTTTCCTCCAGGGTAGATTGGCAGAGGTACTGGAGGTTTTTCGCCTTCCTCCGCAGCATGGGGCAGGGGTCGCTTGCTGGAGGATTCTCTGCGACTTGAAGTCTATAAATCATGATTTGGGGACTTCAATAGCTGAGTCAAGGGAGAGAATTATTCCAGGAGTGGGTGGGTCAGCTTTTGTGGCCTGCATCATGCGGGAGGTCAGACTAGATGATCATAATGGTCCCTTCTGACCTTAAAGTCTATGAGTCTATAATTAAGGTTGTCTAATGCTTCTTATTATGACACCCTGTTTTCAGTTGCTTATTCATTATTATCATCATCATCATGGCACCTAAGAGCCATAGCATGGACCAGGATCTCATTGTGCAAGGCTTATAACTTTTACAAATTTTAACCATTCAGGCTGAAGTGCCACCATTCATGTAATTTACACATGCTACACGTGGTAAAAAAGTGGAGAATTTTATTTTTTTCTGCTGGTTTTTGCAATATTTTAAGTGTTCCATAATTTAGTCTAGATCATCTTTTATATTGTCTTGTGTGCCTTAACCTTGTTTCCTTGGAAGCATGAATAACCATTCATGCCACATGTCCAGCAGGCTGAATTTTGCCATTGTTAAAAAATTCTTACAGTTGAGAAGGCCAGTGTCTCTGAGCTTTGGAGCAGTAACTTAAAGTTTGGCAGAAGGGTCACACTGGGGTCAGAAAGGTACCTTTTCCAGTCCTTGTGAAAATCCATCCAAATCTGGTTGAATTGTAATGAAAATTGCCATTGGCATGGGCTCAGTAGAGGTTTATGAGAAACTGGCAGTGAAATATTCCATCTCCACTGAGCATGCTCCACTCCCACCTAACTCTGTGCTATTCATACTGGACCATGCAACAGCCTGGGGTTAAGCGGAACTTTTCCTGCAATTGCTACTCCCAGCTGCCAAGGGCCACTGTGGTCCTGGGCACCTGAACTGAGAGCAACAAAAGAGTCTCTCCTGCACTCTCAGTGCTCCCCTGCTGGCATCCAGACAGCCTGAAAAAGAAGGAAGCAGCAACCTCCTCATTTTGAAGTGCTTGACTTTGCAAACTTTACCATTTTTTAATTGGTTATACAGAGAAATGAACACTGCCCTATTCAAGTTGGCTGTGTAACAGAAGGATATGAATTGTCTATACATGGGAGGAAATAATCTGAGTCATCACAATGAGGCAATGGGTTGGGCAAACATCAGATCCACAGGCAGACATACTTGAGAACTATCTAGGTTTTTATATTAGTATCTATCACTGTAGTAGCAGACAATAAAGTGACAACAACAAGCATGCAGAAAGAAAGTCAGCTTGGCAGGTGTGGGACACAAAGGACTTTTCTACTATGTACAATTCTGAAGTATCAATTCTTTGTGAATAATCTTAGAGCCTAGCTAGGAACATTTCCAAAGTGTTAAGCTAGACTTGTTCATTTTGATGGCAGATCATTTTGTGTTTTTCTATTTCTGTCATGCCTCAAAATATTTCCCAATAACATCTTTTTTCTTTGAACAACTTAAATGGGGCTCAAATGCAGTTAGCTGGAGGATAATCCTTGCAGGAACCTCTGAGACAAAAGGAACTCCAACCTTAGGGAAAGTATTTAGGAATTAATAACATCCCAAATACAATGTCAAGGGCAGTCAGGAAGCTGTGCTCTCCCTTCACAAACAGTACTGCAAAGTTAATAAGAAGCAATGTAGGCCCCAGAAGAGACTAATAACCTGAAAATGTACAAGATGATACTGTCAAAAATATTAGATTCTACTTAAGTGCATATTCATCTGTAAGTATCTAACTGCACACCAGCTGTAGTAATTCAGAGAAAGGTGATCAGTTTATGTTGGTTGGTTTCCGGACCAGAGACCCAGAGAGAGATCTTCTAACCTCCATATTTCTAGCAATTGAATGGGATTTTCCATATACAATATCTGCAACTTTTATCTTTGTCACTACAAAGACAAACAAGACATTCAGCATCATACTAGCATTATTCAATATTGGAGCTCCCATGCCTGTCCTTCAGCTCTATGGGACTCTGGTGTTCTAAAGTTAACACAGATGGATTTTTCATTATCTCATTGCTGGGAAAAATGGAAAAACTAATGATGGCTCTGTAGTGAGGCCGAGTGGCCTCCCTCTGAGCGGGAGAGCGAGGGACCATTACACTCCCCTTGGAGGGCGGAGCCTAGATTGCCCCGCCCCCCTCACTGGAAGTACCGGAGCATGGCCGGAAGTATAAAAGGCAGGCCCTGCAGCACAGTGGGGGCACAGCCTGTAGAGGAGAAGGATGGTCCACCTGTTCTGCAGCATCCCAGAGGGGATCCTATGCCTGGCTGTTCCTGATCCCTAGATGCCAATGAGGACTGGCCCGGAGTGCCTACCGCTGTGTACCCCGAGGAGCCGGAAGAGGCCTGGAGGCTACAGGTACCATACCCCAGGGAGGCAGGAAGTGGCCCGGGGCAGCAATGGAGCAGCTGGCTGCAGAGCCAGGTGTGGCTCAGTCAGCATGTTGTGGCTGGATCCCCACCGATGCAGGGGCAGCCAATCCTGCCCCGGCCAGGGTCCTGGGCTCGGACGCAGTGGAGTAGGGTGGGCTCGGGGTGGCCGATTCCCTATACTGTGCAGGGAAGCCCCAGCTCTGAAGAAGGAGCTTCCCTTACCAGCTCTCTTATAGACTGTTGCTTTGCTGGCTGCCTGAGCCCCACCCAGGCTAAAGCCAGCCTTAAGACTCTTTGCTTGCTGGCTGCCTGAGCCTCCTCAAGCCCAGGCCCCAGCCCACCTGTGGACTGTTTGTTGCTGGCTGCTTGAGCTCTGCCAGGCTAAAGCCAATCCTGAGACTGTTTTGTTGCTGGCTGCCTGAGCCTCCTCAAGCCCAGGCCCCCAGCTCCGTTATAGACTCTGTTTAAGGGCTGGCAGCTTGAGCTGCCAAAATCCAGGTTGAAGCCTAACAGTGACTATTGGTCGCCCAGCCCTATTGTGGGCTCTTGACTGTCCTGTGGACTCTGGTCCTGACTAGACAGAACCGGACTGAGTGGCCTCCCTCCCCATGGGAGAGCAAGGGACCATTACAGGCTCCCATATCAAACAGTTCATGGTGCCCCTGAATTTGCTTACATCACAGAATTTTGTTTTCCTGGCCATTTTATATTTCAGATATAGTCAAAATGATTGCTAAGTATTTCTGACTTGTTCTATTTATAGTACAAAACTCTCAGTAACGCAACTTCTTTTGATCTATTGTTTGTCAGTATTCTGATCCTGAAATGATTAGGCTGAGAGAGCATTTTTTGTCTGAAAGCAAGTCCGACTAAGGCATTTTAAATTTTAAAGGGGGGAGGCGGGGAAACCTAACACCTCAGCATCTGCAAGACCAGCAGTTGTAAGAAAACAATGATCCAAAAGGTCTTAACTCTGCAGGACTCTCATACAAGAAGACAACGTTCTAAACTTCATTCTCATTATAACTAAAATGTTCTCCACAATGTTTTAAGGGACAGCTGATGACTACATAGTAACATGCTCACCTTACTATTCTCATGGATAGAATTGTAGGCATTGCTCATATATTAAAACAGACAAAGATAATGTTTTTTTACTGTTACAATATTTGATGTAATAGAATATACATATTCAAGAAAAAAATCAGTTATGTTTGCACAGCACAAAAAACAGCTCAGTTCAATTATCCCAGATTACATCTATATTGCCCTGTGGGAACTAGCTGAAATCTACATTTAAACTTCAGTTAGAAATATTTGCAAACTGTCAAATATCAAGCATTATGTTTATCTAGAACACATGCATCTCCCTCACTGTTTCTTCATTTTAATAAACATATACTAATTCAACTATCTGAAGCTACATCTCCAAGTACGACAGCTGCACTGTTATTATGGAATCTATTTTTCCATTATCATGCCCTAATTCAGCATTGAAATGATATAAATACAAGCTATATATTAAATCCTTGAGAGCATATACATTCAACCTGACTCCAGAAGAGGGGAAAATGCAGGACCTCAGCTACAAATCACATTGCACACCCTGCTGCTTTTGGGGCTAAAACAGCAGGATATGGATTTGTGAAACTTTAAGAAAAAACAGATTTACTGAATCATGATTTATTACTATTGATATCCAATCACTCAAGCATATGTATTTTAAAAAACGTATGACATATAGAATATAAACTGTATCAGTGCTGACATCTTATATATATATTTAAGCAATTACTATTAATGGTTTTCACCATATCTTTAGTCAATTTCTTTCTCACTGAATTATTAACATTATGTATTTAATACTATAACTCTCCAGTAACTAGCATTGTCAGGATGAGGAAAAATGCAAATAAAAAACTTCACTGACACATATTACTTAAGTTACAAAAATGGAACAACACTATCATAGAATCAAATAAATACAGGGCTGGAAGGGACCTCGAGAGCTCATCTAGTCCTGCCTTCTGCGCTGAGGCAGCACCAAATATTCCTAGACCATCCCTGGTAGGTGTTTGTCTAACTTGTTCTTAAAAACCTCTGATGATGGGGACTCCACAACTTCATAGATTCATAGATTCATAGATTCTAGGACTGGAAGGGAC
>NW_020664393.1:31323974-31381601 GCF_002925995.2 Terrapene triunguis
TGACTACATTTATTTCAGAAGCATTTTGGCTGTAGAGCAGTGTAATCACAGAGTATTCACAAAACACCAAGTATTTGGAATTAATTTTTCCCAGATCTGCAAGAAGGGTGAGGCACTATTTTTTGTGTCTGTAAACATGAATGGTTTCCTGATTGTTTCCTGTGCAATTCATTCTATTCAGAGTAAGGTTTATTGGATAATCCAAGCAAAATGAAAATACATCTGCTGTTGTAATGTGGTTTTGCTACAATTTTTAATGTATTAACAACAGAACGTATTATATTCTTGGTAAGAATATTTTAAAAATGAAGGCTGTTGTGCACACATTTTCACCAAGAGCTTCATTTTAAGAAATTGTAGCTTTCAAGAAATTCTAGAAGGCGCTCATAGAATTTTCTTTTCACAGTTTAACAGCAGATAGTACTTCCATAGATTAAATTTACACACCCTTATTTATCAGTGTTCCATATCAGTGCTATAAATAATTATTATTTACTTGCTAGCTTTTCATTAAAGAGAAACATTATTACTGACAATGCAAATTATTTTCTCCCATATAACTAAAAGCGAGTGACACATACAAAAAAGTAAGAGACAATAGTAGAGTTAAGGCAGTAGAGGTTATGAGTTCCAATAGATATGTTCTTATAGTTTTTGTTTTAAAAAATGGTATAACTTTTAGTAGTTCATCCCATATCTGACCCATCTTTTGTTAGTTAATATTTATATAGAACCAGAATCATACTAGGCACTTCGTAGACATCTAAAAATGAAATAGTGGCACAAAAACAAACCATGCTAACAAATTTACTTACTAGTCACAACCATGCAATAACTATATTAAACACGTAAGTATTTGTAATTCCAAACAAAATAAAAATGATTTTTAAAGACAAATTAATTTTTCCCCTCATGGAGTCATTACAAGGCACAGCTAAGTCTTTCTGTGTTTATAATACTGGTTGGGGACATAATTAAACCACTCTGTATTTTATCCTAAATTACTGACATGTACACTCAGACTCAACTGCATTTTAAAAAATTTCCTCTGAGGAATTTCCATTTCCCCCCCACCTTCAAATAATAAAAAAAAAATGTCATACACGAACATTGAAGAAGAAACCCAAAGAGACTGTTACATGTGATAATGATTTGATTATAAGAAGTATCAATCTTCTTTTTTATTATTTTAAACTGTTATAGAACCAGATTCACTGGTACCCTCTGGCTGCTTTATGTCTCTCTACAGAACCCAGTTAAGCTCAATTTACAGCTGTTTTGCATTGACACTGTAGAGCAAAGCAACTAGAGTATATATCCCAGTTTTCTCCTCCCTGCTACCCTCCAGTTCTTATGCATATACACACCCAGTTCCCCCTACCGCCTGCAACTTCCCTCATTCCCCTGAGACTGAGCACAGGTTGCCCTCAGATTAGAGGGGCCTTTTCTAAAATAGCCACTGCCTCCTTTTTTCCAACACAAGTGAAGCCAACCTGCCCTCAGCAAAAATGATGGCCCCCTATGCTGTCATGAGTGGAGAGGAACACTAAGGAGCAGATGAATGGAGGTAGTGGCCATTCTGGCTAAGGGCAGCTTGTTCCTCAGCCGCATTGTAAGCAATAGCAGACTGCAGGACTTTTGAAAGAAGGTAGTTTTTTTGTGGAATTGTCCATGGAACATTATTCCTCAAGCTATTTTGAAGGAGTAACTTTTGTAACGAAGAGTAACAGCAAAAATTACCATTGATCCTACAGAAATATATTCAAATGTAGCCTATGAACAACATTTTAGTGTGTTTTAGCTGTACAGAAAGTTAAAAGCATCTGTATTATTCTGTAAATAAGATCATTAAAGACAAATGAAGAATGTGACACCAGGTGCTAAAATTCTCAAAGGACTCAATTTTTAATTAATTTGATCTCAAACTAATTAATGGATTTACTTGTAAATTCTCAGATAATAGAATCTATATTGAAAGAGTAAGTGCTGTAATTTTGAGGCAAATATACGCTGTATTTTTCTTACATAAAGTGCATGAATCCCTGGTTTAGGTAAAAAACTCAGTTCAACCTTAACCCTGGCAGTTTTGACCATTACCTCCTTAATAAAGCACCCATTGCCATGGGGCCTTATAGATAGATTCAAATTTCGCACATATCTCCCTCTGAATATTTTTGCAGGGTTGGGAGAGATGGAGTTTAATACTCTAACCAGAATCCACTACTACAATTTTGCTTTTTAGTCAGATACAAAATGGAAGAAGGCCGCTTTTCAGTTTGGATGCAGCAGCATTCTCATGGGAACAGCTGTTGTCATTTGAGTTCAGCCCAATTTGGTGAAAATCTCACAAAAACAGCTGGTCTAATGAAATTTCTACCATTTGGGACAGTAATCTAGGGACAACAATGCCAGATATTTTAAAACTATCAAATCCAAGCTATAAATCCTGATGCAGCTTTGAATCTGCCTGACCTAAATCTGATCCAGCCATCACATCTTTGGCCACATATTTCATCCTTATCTTCGAGACACTCAGTGGTCTGGGCCCAGGATATCTAAAAGGTTCCACATGAAGACCATGCTTGACAATTCCCCTCCCCAGCCACAATGGAACTTTGATCTGTGCAGAAGGCAGAGTATTCTCAGGGGCTAGTCCAAGACTGTGGAACAAAGTCCCACAGGAGTTAAGGACTATCACAAACCACACCATCTTCCACTCCAAGTGGAGAGCACACTTCTGTGACCTTGCCTTCTCTAATATAAACACATAGCATAGGGTTGCCAGGTGTCTGGTTTTCGACCAGAACACCCAGTCAAAAAGGGACCCTAGCAGCTCTGGTCAGCTGTGCTGACCAGCTGCTAAAAGCTGCTAAAAGCTGCTAAAAGTCCAGCTGGCCACAGCCAGGGGAGCAGGATGCGCTGGCGCCGAGGGCCAATGGGTGAGTGCGGGGCAGGCAGGCTCTGCCTGGTGACCATGCTGCTGCTGGAGGCCGGGAGCTGTGCGCTCTTTGCAGCAGGCTGAGCTGCCTACAATGGGCTGAGACAGCTGGCTCTCTCTCTCCCCTTGACAGCCATGCATCCATTGTTGCTCTTGCCCTGGCTGAGAGAATCCCTGGCTGACTTGTCCGCACCTCTGCAGCGACCCCCACCCCTGCCACTGAAGCCGCCTTCCCGGGGAGCATGGGGTCCCTTCTGAGCATCTCTGAGACGATCCGACCCAGATGCAAGCTGCAAGTGCCCAACCTGCAGCTGAAGAAGCCAGTGCAGCTGGGTGGGTATCAGTGGGCAGGCAGCGAGCCTGCGCGGCAGATGCCCCTGAGGCTGGGGTGGGGATGACCCAGCAGCTGCCAGAGGAGGGGAAAGGGGCTCCATCAGGTGTTTGACATTTTGCAAACCTCATAACAAACAATTAACCTGCCTTTCAGAGGCATGACACAACAACACAGCCATCAAGGGGGGAAGAGGAGGAGGCGGGAGAGAAGGAGGCAGGCAGATGGGGAAGTGCACTAGTTTGGCTGGCTTCAGAGATGCTGGCTGTCAGCAAAACCAGAGGGGAAACATTGGACATGAGGCAGGCTGAAAGATGGAAATTGTGTGTTAGGTGAGTTGTACATACACGTGTTTGGAGAAGGGGGTTTCAGTTCACTTCACTTCTTTACCAGATGAGTTAAGTTTTGGTAGCACACACAGTGTCAATCCCTATAGTTCCTTCTTCAAAGATTTTACAATCCAAGTCTTTTTATTTCTCTGCAATTAAAATCTTTTTGCTAATAGTGTAATTATTTCTTCTCTCACTTTTAACAGGTTCCAGTTAGGATTACAGAATTTGTACATATACTCCAGGATGTAGATTTCATTTTGGTTTTTTTATTTGAGGAGGAGGAAGAGGAGGTAATTGTGGCAATTTGAGGGAAGGGCCTGTGGCCCCCCATCAGCTCCCTTAAATGATATTTCGGGAGCATGAAATCTGTTGTAAGTATTGGGTGATGTGGGGTGGGTATTCACTGCAGTGATGCATGGAAGCATCCAGAAATAGGCCATGATCATATTCCAGTGTGTTTGACATAACTTCAATAGCTGAAAGGCTGCCCAGAGTTAACATTACAAATCTGGACTCTCACTCATCCCACTGTAATTTTTTTTTAAACAGTTTTAAGTGTGGATTGATTTTTATCCTGAATTTGTAGTCTTGACACCTGATTTTTCTGTTTGATGCTTTGCTAATTCGACTCATGATATACCATATTTTATGGTTTAATTTTCTCTTTTAAACAAAGAGAGAAGACAATAGCTAATAAGTAACATTGAATGTATGAGAATGAATACATTAGGCCCAGATCTTGCAATTTCATTTGAGCAACTGGACTCCTACACCTGTTCACATCCTTACGGATTTCAGTAGAATTTCTTTGAGGGGATACAGAGGTTCACCTGTGTTGATCTGTCTGCAATAACAATGCCCCAGCTGCGTTAACTTGTATGACGCTTTTCAAGAGTACCCAGGGTTGTGAGGCTCCTCACTACCACCTGCCCATAGCATATTTACACCTGCCATGGGTCAGCATCCCAGCTCCATTGGCAACACAAGCACTCCCCTCTAGACCTCTCAGGCCCTGCTGTTACTTTACAGGTTAGTGATTGACACACCCCAACCTTGAGCCCTCTGAGCATCTCCCTGGAATGTCCAGCCCCTGGACACTCACAGTATTCATGGATTTGCTGCTTCCAAAGAAACAGTATAGAAACACCCCAGCTTACCAGTTCCACTCAGATCACCACTCAGTTTAACACTCAGCATTTAGATATGTTTATAGTGAAATCAAGTATGAATTTATTTAACAGAACACAGAGATTCAAGTAACAGCAAGTAGATGTATTGGAAACATGGTTGCATATAAAATAAAATCATAACACGCATCCTAGGACCTAGACTGACTTAATTAGATACTCATGTCTCATAGTGTACTGCTCACCCCAAATCCTTACAACGCTTCACAGGCAGGTTGGCTGGGACCCTCTTATCATGATCAAGCACACAGTCAGCTTGCTTCCTCCGTGAAGAATCCCGGGTGTTTCCTTGCACACTAAGATATACCAGAACAATACTTTGTCCTTATTCATAAACAGGACACCCTCCTGCTTTTGTTTCATCTTGTAGATTTTCTCTCTTGTACATTTCACAGCGAGCAAGGGAGGGGGGATGGAGTGACCGGATGGCAGAGCCTCGGGGCAGGGGAGGGGCTTTGGGAGAAGAGGCAGGGTATGAGGCGGAGCAACGATGTTCGGTTTTCTGCAATTAGAAATTAGCAACCCTAAGTACCCTGTGATATAGCAGGGCCAGAGAGCAGTGGGAGATATATAAACCCTAGGCTAATTAAGGCGTGGTTCCCTGCAGACTAGGGAAGGTTACTACAGGTTAATTGGAGTACCTGTAGTCAACTAAGGCCCTGTCAGGAACGTAATAAAAAACCCCTGCATCAGGCAGACATGGTGGTGCGAAGAAAGAGAGGAATGGAGTTTGGAGGTGTGTTCCTGAGAACTGAAAGACCAGAGAACTAAAGGAAGGGAGAGCCTTACCCAGCAGGGCAGGGAGACTCCCTCCCTCAGGGTCAAGGACCAAGGGTAACCCTACCCAAGGAGGAAGAGGGTAAGAAACCCACAGAGGTTGAGAGGGGCTTGGCCTCAGAGTGAGGAGCAAACCCAGACCCCTTCCCCACTTCCTTCCTCTACCCCCTTCCCAGGCCACTAGCAGGGCCCTTGGTGCCCCAAGAGTGGGGCAAGGGATGGCGTCCTAGCCCCCCTACCAAGAAAAGCGCGGGACCCACCATACCAACATCAGCCATTTTGCCACAACCATTAAAAACAAAAACAAAGTCCTACTCTAACAAAACACTACCCTGCCCACAGAATTTTTCCTCCAGAGAAAGGATGAGACCAAAAACAAACCACACATGTTATAGATGTTAGGCACACTGCTGAGTCCATGACTAGAAGGCCTCAGGTGATGAGGGCAGTATAAGAACCTTTATAAAATATCAACTCTCACATGAAACTTCCATATCTATGTAAGTAAAACTTCACTCTATCACTGTGTGATAACTGATGTGTTACTTGTGTGTGTGTTTAATTTTGCTTTCTATTTTTTAATTTAAAATGAATTTTAGGTTTAAAAATATTAAACAAAAAAACTGAAAATTGCTACTGAAATATCAGAAAGAAGGGTGTTAGGAGCTTGTGTTTGGTAATTCAAGAGAATGAGGACTATATTACAGCTGAGTGAATAACTCTGAGTGCCTTATTCAAAATATTCTGCCACTTTTTCTCTTTGCAAATTGCCCATGAGCAGATCATAAGTTTCTTTAATCCATTTGATATTCAAAATTATTCACTGCGCAAGATCTGCAAATAATTCTCAGTCTGCATAAGAAGGTCTTTGTAAGAATTCAAAGTTTTAAATTTGGGCTGTGTCAATGGTCACCTAAGCCACTTCAGCTTTGTCTTTGCAAGAATAAAGTCTGAAAATCAGGTTTCCAGTGTGAGTGCTCCTGGCAAATTTATTTTATTGTATTAAACATTGGTAAGTATTTACTTAGAATTTGTTGTTTCCACAAGTATTCCTACCAGTGAAGATGCGTGGAAAGCAAACACAAATTGGGAGCAAACACAGTCAGAATGCATTGGTTTACAATTGATAATGAAAATTTGCAGAATATGTTGTGCAATAGTCACTAAGCGCTTAGAGTATTCACCAAGTATTCACAGAACATAGAATCACAGAACTGGAAGGGACCTCAAATGGTCATCTAGTCCAATCCCCTGCACTATTATCTAGATCATCCCTGACAGGTGTTTGTCCAACCTGCTCATAAAAATCCCCAATGACAGAGATTCCACAGCCTCCATAGGCAATTTATTCCAGGGCCTAACCACTCTGACAGTTAGGAAGTTTTTCCTAATGTCCAACCTAAACTGCTCTTGCTGCAATTTAAGCCCACTGCTTCTTGTCCTATCCTCAGAGGTTAAGAACAACAATTTTTCTCCCTCCTTTTGTAACAACCTTTTATGTACTTGAAAACTGTTATCATGTCTGTCCAATCTCAGTCTTCTCTTCTCCAGACTAAACAAACCCAGTTTTTTCAATCTTCCCTCATAGGTCACATTTTCTAGACCTTTAATCATTTTTGTTGTTCTTCTCTGGACTTTTTCCAATTTGTCCACATCTTTCCTGAAATGTAGCGCCCAGAACTGGACACAATACTCCAGTTGAGGCCTAATCAGCGGGGAGTAGAGCGGAAGAATTACTTCTCGGGTTTTGCTTACAATACTCCTCCTAATACATCCCAGAATGATGTTTGCTTTTTTTGCAACAGCGTTGCACTGTTGACTCATATTTAACTTGTGCTCCACCATGACCCCCAGATCCCTTTCCGCAGTACTCCTTCCTAGGCAGTCATTTCCCATTTTGTATGTGTGCAACTGATTGTTCTTTCCTAAGTAGAGTACTTTGCATTTGTCCTTATTGAATTTCCTATTTACTTCAGACCATTTCTCCAGTTCGTCCAGATCATTTTGAATTTTATTCCTATCCTCCAAAGCACTTGCAACCCCTCCCAACTTGGTATCATCTGCAAACAGTGTACTCTCTATGCCATTATCTAACTCACTGATGAAGATATTGAACAGAACTGGACTCAGAACCGATCCCTGCGGGACCCCACTCGTTATGCCCTTCCAGCATGACTGTGAACCACTGATAACTACTCTCTGGGAACGATTTTCCAACCAGTTATGCACCCACCTTATAGTAGCTCCATCTAGGGTGTATTTCCCTAGTTTGTTTATGAGAAGGCCATGCAAGACAGTATCAAAAGACTTACTAAGTCAAGATATACCACATCTACCGCTTCCCCCCATCCATAAGGTTTTTTTACCCTGTCAAAGAAAGCTATCAGGTTGGTTTGACATGATTTGTTCTTGACAAATCCATGCTGACTGTTATTTATCACCTTATTATCTTCTAGGTGTTTGCAAATTGATTGCTTAATTATTTGCTCCATTATCTTTCCGGGTACAGAAGTTAAGCTGACTGGTCTGTAATTCCCTGGGTTGTCCTTATTTCCCTTTTTATAGATGGGCACTATATTTGCCCTTTTCCAGTTTTCTGGAATGTCTCCCGTCTTCCATGACTTTTCAAAGATAATTGCTAATGGCTCAGATATCTCCTCAGTCAGCTCCTAGAGTATTCTAGGCTGCATTTCATCAGGCCCTGGAGATTTGAAGACATCTAACTTATCTAAGTAATTTTTGACTTGTTCTTTCCCTATTTTAGACTCTGATCCTGCCTCATTTTCACTGGCATTCACTATGTTAGACATCCAATCGCCACCAACCTTCTTGGTGAAAACCAAAACAAAGAAATCATTAAGAACCTCTGCCATTTCCACATTTTCTGTTATTGTATTTCCCCCCTCATTGAGTAACAGGCCTACTCTGTCCTTGGTCTTCCTCTTCTAATGCATTTGTAGAATGTTTTCTTGTTTCCTTTTATGTCCCTAGCTAGTTTGATCTCATTTTGTGCCTTGAGTTTTCTAGTTTTGTCCCTACATACTTGTATTATTTGTTTATATTCATCCTTTGCAATTTGATCAAATTTCCACTTTTTGTAGGACTCTTTTTTGAGTTTTAGATCATTGAAGATCTCCTGGTTAAGCAAGGGTGGTCTCTTGCCATACTTCCTATCTTTCCTATGCAGTGGGATAGTTTCCTCTTGTGCCCTTAATAATGTCTCTTTGAAAAACTGCCAACTGTCTTCAATTGTTTTTCCCCCTTAGACTTGCTTCCCGTGGAATTTTACCTATCAACTCCCTGAGTTTGCTAAAGTCTGCCTTCTTGAAATCCATTGTCTTTATTGTGCTGTTCTTCCTCCTACCATTCCTTAGAATCATGAACTCTACCATTTCATGATCACTTTCACCCAAGTTGCCTTCCACTTTCAAACATGTGCAGCATAAGTGATGACAGTGTCACCTATAGGATAGACTGTAACACCACTTTAATAGTGCACAGCAGAAAACCATATGCAACAGAAAGTGCTGGAGAAATGTAAGTATGAAAATGGTCCTGGATCCTGTAAACGCTTACATAAACGGTTAACTTTGCATATGTGAATAGTCACAATGACTTCAAAGGAGTGCTCATACGTAAAGTTAAGGGCATGCAAAAGGTGTTTGCAGCATCAGGGCCTGAATATGGAAGATGGGCAAGACACCCTGGGTGAAATTCTGGCCCTAATGAAGTCAATGGCAAAAGGTCTCATCCACCCCTCCCCCATACACTTGCCAAATGTGCCATGAGATCATGAATGCCCACAGGTGATCAAGAAATCTAATTTTACACTTTACTGATGAGATTACAGCAGTGCACAACCAACTGTTGAGTTATGTTTTATCATAAAAATCTCACATTAGGACTGTCCAGCTGTGTTTGAAACCTAATTATTTCAAACTCAGTAGTAGGTTAAACCTTATTTCCTTTTATTAGAGTTAAAAGTCATTAATATTTCAGCAGTAACTAAAGCACATTAAAATAGGACCAATTAATCTGAACAATATCCTGACTATTCTCATTCCTTTTGAATTAATTACTTGTGTTAAAATATTGGCTGGATGTATGTTTCATTATAACATTCTCCTATATTTTATATTATTTTTTATACCACAGAACTCAAAATAGGAAAAGAATATTTAAATCTAGTCTTGATGTTCACTTCTTAAAATATATTAATAAAATGAGAAAATATTTTTAAATCGGTAGCATTTTACTTCGATAAATTATGCATGAATAACTACAGGTTCTCACACTGAGAAGAAATATTTTCTTACACACAACTGTTTTCTATAGCTGTGTCAAAAGTTTTGATCTTTGACGCCATGTAATATTTTTGTCACATTTGATTGCTATTAAAATGTCAAGTAATTTGACTACAACCAAATTTTTTTGCATACTTTTAAAATGAAAAATAGCCAAGGAATATATTGTAAACAGTAATCAATGTTTTGGGCAAGAAATATCTTCAGGTAAGAAGGATGGGATTTATGAGATTTTACATGAACTAAAGGAGAGAAAATCTAAGATCTAAGGGCCTGATTCTGAATTTCTTGTGTAGCCAAAACTTCCACAAAAGAAAACTTGAGTTTTGGGTGCACAAGGAGTGCAGGGCAGGCTGATGTTGAAATATCCTATTGCCAAGTTTAACATAACTACAGCCAATACTACATTTTAAAAGTGACTGGAAAAATCTTCAGAAAAAATATCAATTTGCATTTTTTTTTAGAGTAATTAGAAATTTTTAGGGAATGTACATGGTTTGAATTCAATGGACTGTATAATATAACCAATCAATACTAACTGAATTAAGGAGTAACATTTACATTCTTTTCAATTAACTCAATGTTCTATACATTCTGTGACTGAATAAACAGAAGTGTTTTAAGACTAACTGGAAATAGTCTTAAAAATTAAAATAGTTCATTACCATATAAAGTAAGCTCCTACTCCTCCTTTTCCTCCCAAGAGGACTGATACATTACTTTTCAGAGGATTAAACCAAAATCTGTTAGCCTATCATCTCCCAAAGTCTCTGCAGTATCATGATTTTATAGCTTTTAGCAAATTTCCAGCTGAGAAAAGATATTTTAATCCAGTGGCACACATTCATTTTTGTTAGTAAATCAATAAATTGACCATTTAAATAGGTGATTCTTTTTAACAGGAGGAGCATTGGGCCTGAGAGGGAGGAGGTGGAGAGAGAAAGAGAAAGTGGTTCACTGCTAAGTTGGAAGTTATTATAAGCAGTATGTTTTAATATAGTTATATTATTTATTTGTAAAGTGGCAACCACGGTATTTGCCATGTGTTATCTAAGAATCCAAAAGATACACTTGCTTTGCACAGCAAATGTAAAACTCTTGTCAAAATTTCTCTGCAGCATTAGGCACTGGCTTCCAACACTTACCAAGTTACATATTTGTGTAAAAAAACTGACCCTCTCTACCATGCAATTATCTCAGCGGTTTACCAACACAATGAAACTGGAAACATTTTCTTCTGTCAATTCAGGGTTTGTGTTAGGCTGCAGGATTGCAGCATGAGCACGTGGCCCTGAGCCACCAGAAAATCCACCAGGAACAGCTTGGTGTGCTGTCCAATCTGTTCTCTTCTCAACTATCAAGGGCCCATGCTTGAGTGGCATTCGCCTTCAAAAACACATAAAACACCAAAAATGAAAGGGCGGGGGGGGGGGACAAAATCACTAACCAACAGATCAGCAGCAGCTTGGAATGCAGAATAACTGATCTGACCGCTTCATTTGATATCCATTCAAGTAAAGCATGTGTGTAACATTTTCTATAACTTTAGTGTCAAGATTCAGTATTACTGATTTCAGTTACAGCAGTACACATCACAAGCTACAGTAAGAAAATAGCAGACTTGCACATGATGGAGGTGAGTTTATGTGACATGAGTGGCGTAATGGAGGAGGCACAACATTCCTAGATTTGAGAGATAGAACTGATAGCTATCTAGACTTCCCTGATCAGCAGTGTATGTGAACAGAGGAATGCCAAATAATAATGTCATTTTTTAAAGCCATGAATGTAAATGAAATAATAGCCCCACAACCATTTCTAAAATTAGCACTCGAGCTAAATTTTAGATTCAACAGTTACATAGTATTAAGCAGTGAAAAATAAGCCAATTTTTGAAATTTCAAATGAGTATGATAGTGTTTGGTTTATCATGGTTATCTGGGAAATGACCCCTTATTTTGAACCCTGACAGATATTTCTCAGCATTAATACAATTTGGCCACATTTATTTACATTTATTATTACTGGCCAATTTTTTCAAATATAACTAAGGATTTTGGATGCCCAATTTGAGACATGTTATAGAGGCCGGCCTCATTTTGAGGAAGTGCCAAATATCCACCCTCTGAAAATCCTTTTAAGGTGTCTCAAGTTGCAGTCATGCAGCAATTAAAATAAGTATTAAATTGAAATAGTGACATTCAGTAATACATAGTATACATAAGAGTGCCAACATTGTTTAAAATGTCAAATGATAAACAGCAAATTCTGGAAAACTATAAACTAACATATTTTAGGTGAATTATTGTAATATTTGAAAGATGACAAGAATATGATTCATCCCAACCTATGTTCAGTTTTCATCTATTTTAGGTTCTGAGCCAGTGTTTTTCAAGCCACTTTGATTATCAACTTCAACTCAAATAAGATTGCACTGTGGTTTCAGAGATCTAGTATAAAAGAGACACAGGGTCAGATTAATATATTACAGAACCTGTTAACACTGTTTTTTTTCTGATCTTAAGTCAGCACACATTTTGTCCTCACACTTTACTCCCACATGCCAGATTTTCAATACAGGAGGCTGGATGTGTTTGACTGCAAAGTATTCAGCAACAACATCTAAAATAACCAACTGCTGTTTGTGGGAAGTGGCTGGCAAATCATGTATTTAGTGTAGATTTTATATATATTTCCTTTTTACTGATTATCTGAGGCTACAGGACAAAATCTCCTTGCTGACTGTGCGCTTTTGCAAGTATTCAGTAATTGACCCACTCTCTGTTTTGCATTGCACAGGATGTGGTTTGTTCCACAGAATGATATGGAACCTTCCTAAGAACAGTCTGTACATGCCAATGCTCACATTGTTACTACTCGTGGCACACGCCTAACTTTGCCATTTCTGGTGCCACTGGACAATCTCTCTCGATGGGAATATTCTGAATATCAAAAGTGATTTTCCTCACTTATTTCAGGATGTCCAAGATAATGACCTTCTGATACAAAAGAGAAGCGAGACTAGTAGCGGACAAGATTTTAGTAAGCTAGATATTTGAAACACACTAGGTGACTTTAAATAATTCTTATAAGAATCTTGAAAAGCAGGTACAACTTTTTCTAGACAAAAAAACAAAATATGACAAAACTCACCAGTTAAGAGTGGGCAAAAACTTGATGATCTGTACCTACCTGCGTATACATGCCAACATATATATGGACACAATCAAAAACATACTGTAACTCTCCAACACATCTGCAGCCATGAAGTCTTCCTCAGTGCTGGAATACTAGACAACTTATCTAAATAGCACTTACAACACACTGTAAAACTCAGAAACACATATGACTTGAGCCACAGAGTGCCCCCCAATCCGGTATAGCACCTACAAGTCCACTAGGCACTTCACTATTATTCCTTGCTCAGTTTAAATATTGTACAGAATAAACAAGTGAGGTTATAACACATTCAAGGAAGAGGAGGAGAGGAAAAGCTTTGGTACCAAATATAGATTACACAACTACTCAGTTTAGGCATAAATACTGCCTTTATGATTCAAGTGAAGGTTTGGCTTTTTTTTTGGCTTGGTTTTTTTTTTGGCTGTTCTTTTAAACTGTAGACATGCTTTAAAACAATACTGCAGAAGTGTATTTTTAAAAGCAATTTAAATTATTTGGTGACTAACTTTCCACTACCTATCTCCTATAAGGAGCACCTGTTCATGTAAAAAGATGTATTCAAGTAATAATCATGCAAACAATCACACACAGATATAAATTCCTACATTTGTCCCATGAATAAATATTGGGGGTGGCATCCTTTAAAAATGAACTTAGTAGAATGTAGTATCATATAGTTTTCTTTGAAATATGACAATCACTCTAAAGACCAATCCACCACTGGGAAGGGAGGGGGCATGAAGCGTTAATCCAGAAAGATATTCCAATTATATCAAAAGCCAGCCCTTAAGGCTAATACAGATCCCCAAACACAAGATAGACAAGGGGAACGCAGGTGTATGAAGCACACTCAGAGCTGGAATCCTATCTCCTGCCCAGAAATACAGTCTGGGATACACACTTTCTTAGGACAATATTTCACTGTTGTTCTGTGTCTGTCCCGCAGTGGATCTAAGGTCAGATGAGGAGCCAAAAGACATTTTGAAATCAAGTCCTGGGCATGGGATTGCTGCTGAATTAAAGCCTCACAAAACACCAAGGGTGCCAGGAACTCAGTACTTCACACTAGCAGGAGTACAGACTCCCGCAGTGAGGATTTGTCTACATGCAGAGGTGAACCAGTTTAGCATATGGTGTGATTTTTAAGCAGATTTAGTTAAACCAGTGCAAAAAACTGTGTCCAAATTATTTCAGTTTAGTTTAAGTCAATTAGGAACAGCTTTAAACTAGACCCAAAATAAACTTCTTTAACTGAAATAAGAGTGTCCACACAGAGGTTTGCACTGTTTTAACTAAACAGGTGCAAATTTGTGTGTATGGGAAACTAAGAATTCTAGGTTATGGGACTGTGGGGGAAGGTTATTTTTGTTGATTTTCTTTTCTTACGCTTTTCTTGTCTCTCCATGGGGACATGGTATATCCTATTCCATTTCAATTTAAGGATTCCTTATGAGCCAAATTCTGCTTTGTTACACCAGTGTAACTGACACCAGAATTTGGTCCTATACAGAGCACAGGGCTTGAGGGAGGGTTACTGAACACTTTGCACCCAATTCTACAAATTTCCCTGATGGTGGGTATAACACATATAAGAACAGCATGAGAAAGGAGACAGAATAGGCTTTTTGTAATGGTTACAAACACTGATTTCAGGCCTCCACATGATCACTTGCCTCAGCCGCTACAGACCACGTTAGAGTACAAAGAGGTTGAGGGAGGTTTCCTGACCACTTTGTACGTTGCACCGGAAGGAACCTCACTCTGATGCACATTAGGAGCTCGGCAATTCCCAAAGTTGTTAGGAAAGGAGATCCCTCTCCTGCAGGCATCCTGAAATGCCCGGGAAAGGGTGTTTAAGGTGTAGCTAGTAAAATACTTCCATTGAGTCCGCGTATGATATTATCAATTTTAACATACAGCCTGAGATTTGAAGTCGTAGAGATTGAGCTTCTTTTTCTGTTTTTCCATGTTCAAAAATCTGGGAAGTTCCTTTAAAAAATATGTTAAGAGACTGATAGGTTTGCACAATTAAGAACTCGGAAGTTGGGAAATGCAGAATTTAAAGTTGCATTACTACCTTAATACTGCCCTCGCCTGTGTAAGCGTGTGTCCTTATATAACAATACCAGCTTTAATTACACTAAAGTATTTCCAAATAATCAATATGATAGCAGTCATATTTTTGTTTTAATAACTATACTGATTTCAAAGTAATGAAGCAAAACAATACAAACAACTGACAAATACTTTAGTTCTGTAAAGTCCTGAACTGGCAACACTGCACTCTCACAGTGTCTCCCTAGCAATCTCAGAGGAATCTCACTGGCATATTTTTGTTTTTCTTCAGATAAGAGATAAACTCTTGCTACAGCATATGAGTTTTTTTAGTTTTGTCATTAATCTTATAAAATAAGATGCTTGTAGGGAGCAATTTTGGCTATGTTAATATACCAGTCTTTTAAAAGTGGTTAACCAAGGATTTTCCACCTTATAAAGATCAATCTCTTTTCACTACCAAGAGCAATTTCAATCTATTTATTTTCAGTCCATGTACTGAAAAACAGTATGTAGCAAATTTAGGTCCCCATCCCGTAATGAGCAAGCATCTGCCCACACACTGCAGGAATGGGGCCATAATTCTGACTCAGCTGGTAATGTATGTTTCTATACTAGTGCTACTGTAATATAAATATTACATGATAATATTTCTATAGCACTTATAGCATTGGCCAAAAAAAAAAAATCTTAGTAGACTGTCAAATTATCTTCCTGTTTCTCACATCAGCAGCATATATTGTTGTCCAGTAGGCAAGATTTGAGGAAATTTGCAGGAATCCAATTCATTATATGATTTTAATTTGTTGTAATTTCACCGTAGACTAACTAGCAGATCTTGAAATATAGTCCAATGCATTCTTTCATTGTCGCTCATCAAAGCATACTTTTATAGAATCAGTTTCTTAGGGGAGATTGGACCACTGTGATCATCCAAGGTAATCTCCCACGTAACCCAGGCCATAAAACTTCCCCCAAAATAATTCCTGTTTGAGCTAGAGCATATCTTTTAGAAAAACATTCAATCTTGATTGTAAAATTCCCAGTGATGGAGAATCCACCACAACACTTGGTAAATTGTGGTTAATTACCCTCACTGCTAACAAGTTATGCTTTATGTCGTCTCACATTCCTTTTCCTCGTCAACAGATTGAAATGAACAAACAGGATAAGCAAGGTCTGAGCATTAAGGCCAGAGATGGTGTAAACTGAAATACCAAATTAACGTTGGATTCTATATGGTATAGATTAGATCTGTTTTAAGTCGATGTAGACATAAATGGGAGGGAGTTCCAATTTTTTTTATACTTCCTTCAGCCTTGCAGCTGACACCCCGGTGGTGGGGATTTTGGAGATATTGTTCAATGTTATTTTAATAATAGTGCAACCTTTCAACTGTTTTTTTTTAATTCAAAATGTGTACTTTTAAAAATCTTCCGCGGCACGGACATGTTTGTGAAGATTGTGTAGAAACCTCTTTAGCTGGCATATCTTTTTGCAGCTTCTACCATGGCTGAAACATAAAAACATGTTTTGGGGACAATTCTTTTTTTATGTTGTTTGCTTTCCATTTGCTCTGTAAAACCTATTTTACCAGCTTTGTTTCTGTTGCATTATCTTTTTCTTTTTGGTGTTTTTTTTCCTCTTGGAATTTAGCAACCCAATCCAGGAGCAGCAAGAGAATTTGTAAGGATACATCTCCTCATTTTCCTCTATGCCAAAGAAACATCAAAGGAAGATCCCAGAACCAAGGCCTGGTTAGAAGCAAAGTATTGCTCTGCATTATTGCCTTAAGATGCGTATCTTAAGGGAAACTTGATAGCTGGCTAGATCGTCAGGCTCAACGGGTAGTGATCAATGGCTCCATGTCTAGTTGGCAGCCGGTTTCAAGCGGAGTGCCCCAAGGGTCGGTCCTGGGGCCAGTTTTGTTTAATATCTTTATTAATGATCTGGAGGATGGTGTGGACTGCACTCTCAGCAAGTTTGCAGAGACACTAAACTGGGAGGCATGGTAGATACGCTGGAGGGTAGGGATCAGATACAGAGGGACCTAGACAAATTAGAGGATTGGGCCAAAAAAAAAACCTGATGAGGTTCAACAAGGACAAGTGCAGAGTCCTGCACTTAGGACGGAAGAATCCTATGCACTGCTACAGACTAGGGACCGAATGGCTAAGTAGCAGTTCTGCAGAAAAGGACCTAGGGGTCACAGTGGACGAGAAGCTGGATATGAGTCAACAGTGTGCTCTTGTTGCCAAGAAGGCTAATGGCATTTTGGGCTGTATAAGTAGGGGCATTGCCAGCAGATCGAGGAACGTGATCGTTCCCCTCTATTCGACACTGGTGAGGCCTCATCTGGAGTACTGTGTCCAGTTTTGGGCCCCACACTACAAGAAGGATGTGGAAATATTGGAAAGAGTCCAGCGGAGGGCAACAAAAATGATTAGGGGGCTGGAGCACATGACTTATGAGGAGAGGCTGAGGGAACTGGGATTGTTTAGTCTCCAGAAGAGAAGAATGAGGGGGGATTTGATAGCTGCTTTCAACTACCTGAGGGGGGGTTCCAAAGAGGATGGAGCTCGGCTGTTCTCAGTGGTGGCAGATGACAGAACAAGGAGAAATGGTCTCAAGTTGCAGTGGGGGAGGTCTAGGTTGGATATTAGGAAAAACTTTTTCCTCTAGGAGGGTGGTGAAGCACTGGAATGCTTTACCTAGGGAGATGGAGGAATCTCCTTCCTTGGAGGTTTTTAAGGCCTGGCTTGACAAAGCCCTGGCTGGGATGATTTAGTTGGAGATTGGTCCTGCTTTGAGCAGGGGGTTGGACTAGATGACCTCCTGAGGTCCCTTCCAACCCTGATATTCTATGATTCTATGAAACTCAAATATAGTCCGAGACCAGAATAAATATTTCGGGACAAAACAAAAATGAGCTGTAAAACGACATGTACTTGTGTGTGTAAGAGCGGGAGTGGAGAGAAGCATGTGTTTGTATTATATAAGAAATTGCTTAAGAACATATTATCATCATGTATAAATGCCCTTGTAATGTTGATGTGGTCAGTTAGACCTTGGTATATCTGCTATAGACGGGCCACAAAAGGTTCAGTCATTTTGAACATTCAACCAGTCATTTTGAACATTCAACTTTTTCAAACACTTTCTAATTTTTTTTTATTGTGCGCTAATGCCACTTATTCTTTCCTACTCCTCCCACTACAGTGAGCACCAGATATTGCTGATTTAACATAAGCTGGTTAGGAGAACTATGCCCCAGTACCTTCCACCCTAAGTTACACAAAAAACAACACAACATTTCCTATTCTTACCTGATTTATGGCCCTCAGGAATGTAAATCCAAGCCATCTTATTGTACTGCTATGCTGTGTATTCCTGGGGTGAAACAGTGGAGAGAAAGAATGTCTCTATAGGCTCAAATTTCTTAAGCTTGAAGCTGAAGACCAGGAGCTGTAATTGATTAGTTCTTCAATCACCCAAAGAATTACTGCATTCAGTTAAGATATCTTACCACACACAAAATAAAGGAATTAATAAAATTGCATAAAAGAAACAATTATCTGATCCCTAACAGTATACTTTGCACTTATGTAGCACCTTTCATCTCAAAGCACTTTTCAAACACTCCGACCGAATTTGTCAAACATGGCCAGTAATTTTGGGTACTAACTTGAAACACTAACTTCGAAAATGTATGCCTAAAGTTCATATGGCGATTCTCTCCTGCACACAAACACATCTGACTATTTTATTACCTTTAACTTCCTACTCAGAATCTGATCTTTCCCCCTTTATAATGTGTTCTGAAAGGATATACATTTGCAAAGACAAATTTTTCTAGAATGCTATGCTTAAAGGGAAATCAAAATTGCAGACAAATTTTACCAAAAAAAAAAAAAATGTACTAAAGAGAGATCATGATACTGAAGAGATCGGGGCTATGGTTCTCATCCCACTCCAGCCCCTGTATGCCAGGTTAAAGAGCTGCAACAATGTAAAGGAACTCTAAAAGCCCCAATTCCCTTCCAGGAGAGAAGCCCCCACTGCAGGAACTGAAGCAGACAGCCTCAGGAGCATGATTGAATTTCATACACACACAAAGCAAAATATTTCATTTCTTACACATAACGATATGCATATGAAATGAAATCCTAGGCACATAGTGCTGCAGATATTCTGCATAGCACACCAGCTCAGAGGCAGCTGCAGACAGGCACTGTAACTACGGTGCTAAATCGGCACCGCTGCAATCTTTGCAGAAGTGTCGATTTAGCACGTCTGATGAAGACACGCTACATCGACGGGAGCGCACTCTCCATTTGACATAATTAATCCACCTCCCCGAGAGGTGGAAGCTAAGTTGGTGGGAGAGCGTCTCCCGCCAACATAGCGCAGTGTAGGCTATGTCTACACTACTGCGGTAAGTCGACCTACGCTACGCAAGTCGACATACTTTAGGTCGAGTTACCGCGGGGTCTACACCGCAGGGGGTTGATTGGAGAAACTCTCCTGTCAGTTTACCTTACTCTTCTCGCCGGGGGTAAAGTACAGGGCTCAACTGGAGGGCGATCTGCTGTCAATTTAGTGGGTCTTTACTAGACCCGCTAAATCAACTGCCGGTTATTCGATCTCAGAGCATCGATCCCAGCTGTAGTGTCCCTACCCCTGAGTGACCTAACTTACATCAACTTAAACGGTAGCGTATACAAGCCCTTAGACAAACTCCAGCCCCTGAGGTATCCACTATAACTCCTGGAGCAGTCCTGAATCAGGAAGGTGCAATGGTTGCTTCAAGTCACATTAGTCCTCCCACTTATCTGAACATAGAATCATAGAATATCAGGGTCGGAAGGGACATCAGGAGGTCATCTAGTCCAATCCCCTGCTCAAAGCAGGACCAATCTCCAACTAAATCATCCCAGCCAGGGCTTTGTCAAGCCTGACCTTAAAAACCTCTAAGGAAGGAGATTCCACCACCTCCCAAGGTAGCCCATTCCAGTGCTTCACCACCCTCCTAGTGAAAAAGTTTTTCCTAATATCCAACCTAAACCTCCTCCACTGCAACTTAAGACCATTTCTCCTTGTTCTGTCATCTGCTACCACTGAGAACAGTCTAGATCCATCCTCTTTGGAACCTCCTTTCAGGTAGTTGAAAGCAGCTATCAAATCCCCCTTCATTCTTCTCTTCTGCAGACTAAACAATCCCAGTTCCCTCAGCCTCTCCTCATAAGTCATGTGCTCCAGCCCCCTAATCATTTTTGTTGCCCTCCGCTGGACCCTTTCCAATTTTTCCACATCCTTCTTGTAGTGTGGGGCCCAAAACTGGACACAGTACTCCATATGAGGCCTCACCAATGTCAAATAGAGGGGAATGATCACGTCCCTCGATCTGCTAGCCCAAAATGCCATTAGCCTTCTTGGAAAGAAGGGCTCACTGTCGACTCATATTGAGCTTCTCGTCCACTGTAACCCCTAGGTCCTTTTCTGCAGAACTGCTGCCTAGCCATTCAGTCCCTAATCTGTATCATTGCATGGGATTCTTCCATCCTAAGTGCAGGACTCTGCACTTGTCCTTGTTGAACCTCATCAGATTTCTTTTGGCCCAATCCTCTAATTTGTCTAGGTCTCTCTATATGCTATCCCTACACTCCAGTGTATCTACCACTCCTCCCAGTTTAGTGTCATCTGCAAACTTGCTGAGGGTGCAGTCCACGCCATCCTCCAGATCATTAATGAAGATATTGAACAAAAACGGCCCCAGGACCGACCCTTGGGGCAGTCCGCTTGATACCAGCAGCCAACTAGACATGGAGCCATTGATCACTACCCATTGAGCCCGATGATCTAGCCAGCTTTCTATCCACCTTATAGTCCATTCACCCAGCCCATACTTCTTTAACTTGCCGGCAAGAATACTGTAGGAGACCATATCAAAAGCTTTGCTAAAGTCAAGCAATAACATGTCCACTGCTTTCCCCTCATCCACAGAGCCAGTTATCTCGTCATAGAAGGCAATTAGGTTAGTCAGACATGACTTGCCCTTGGTGAATCCATGCTAACTGTTCCTGACCACTTTCCTCTCCTCTAAGTGCTTCAGAATTGATTCCTTGAGGATCTGCTCCGTGATTTTTCCGGGACTGAGGTGAGGCTAACTGGCCTGTAGTTCCCCGGATCCTCCTTCTTCCCTTTTTTAAAGATGGGCACTACATTAGCCTTTTTCCAGTCATCCGGGACCTCCCCAGATCGCCATGAGTTTTCAAAGATAATGGCCAATGGCTCTGCAATCACATCCGCCAACTCCTTTAGCGCCCTCGGATGCAGCGCATCTGGCCCCATGGACTTGTGCTTGTCCAGTTTTTCTAAATAGTCCTGAACCATTTCTTTCTCCACAGAGGGCTGGTCACCTCCTCCCCATGCTGTGCTGCACAGTGCAGCAGTCTGTGAGCTGACCTTGTTTGTGAAGACAGAGGCAAAAAAAGCATTGAGTACATTAGCTTTTTCCACATCCTCTGTCACTAGGTTGCCTCCTTTATTCAGGAAGGGGCCCACACTTTCCTTGACTTTCTTCTTGTTGCTAACATACCTGAAGAAACCCTTCTTGTTACTCTTAACATCCCTTGCTAGCTGCAACTCCAAGTGTGATTTGGCCTTCCTGATTTCACTCCTGTATGCCTGAGCAATATTTTTATACTCCTCCCTGGTCATTTGTCCAATCTTCCACTTTCTGTAACATTGAATCCCACCTCAGGATTTAGTTTCATACACACTTTTAAAAGATGGCTGATGACTGATTTTTATATAATCATATAGACACGTAATATGCACTTGTATATACCATGTAGGGGCATGTTATTATGAAATGTTATTCCCATTGCCTTGTAAAGCCTATTTTGTACACACAGTTTTAAAATATTGATAGTGTTATTTGAACACCAAATTTTTAAAAGGAAAAGAAAGACAAAGAAAAACATGCAGTACTCATTGATGACCGAGTACACAGCTAGTCCGAACTTTTAAAATAAAATTGTTTTAGGGTTATCAAAGCACAACATCTAAAAAATCATGAAACCTTCCCCTCTTCCCTTCACATATCTCAGTAATGCCTCAGTATATTTTCTTCAAACTTTCTAAAGACTTTGATTAGAGTTCGAGACCAAAGCAAGGTTAGTCCTCACTTTAAGAGTATGGTAAGGAACAAGATGAGGTATGACAGGAAACCCTGCCAACAACTAGAAAACCTGCCTCAAAAACTATGTCATCACTAACATTTTTCTTCAAATTTCCAAATGCTGCATTATCCCTGTTGATGTTCCACTATTCATTAGCAATAGGGGGAGTGCTAGAGTAGACCTTCCATGGATGTTTTACCATAATGTCTGTCTATCCTTCAAGCAGGGCTAGATGATACAGGGCCAGTAGCCTCACAGCCACACATTTTTCTTTTGTTTTATTTCAATTAATATTTGCTACAAGATAAATATCTACTATTTATCCAGTCTGGGATTTTCAAAGGAGCCAAAGAGAGTTAGGCACCCAAATCCCATTGAAAAATCAGTGAATTTAAACTTTTTTGAAAATCTCAGTCTCAAAAATACTGCTTCTAATTTCCATTGCATGTCCCCTGGCTCTCCTAGGACCCAGTTCTGTGAATTCCCGAGAACACTCAAACTCCATGAGGTTTAATGGGAGTTCAGGGCACCACAAACTTCATATGAGTTGCTCAGCACTTCACAAGTTTGGGCTCTTACAGTGGATAAGAGCAATCTTTACTTTTTACTTTAATATTTAAATGCTACTATCCACTCCTAAACCATCAAGGGCTTTGGTATCATATGATCATAGTTTAGCTTTAATAAAAGCATTAGGAAATGTGACAAATACAAATAGTGCTTTTTCTTTTAAAAACTAGGGTTTTGTGTCAGCATTTAATTCTACATTTGCTAGGTCTAAAATCTTGAACATTTAAAGTTTATGTAGATAAAAACCTCCCCCTCTATCCCTCCATTCTCCTCCACCAAACACTACGCCAGTATGTTACCCAGGGGAGCTACCTCCTCGTTCAAATCTTCTAGGAACTTGCTAGAGGACAATGTCAGCCTTGCTTTGCTGTGCCCTGTAAAGTCTGCTGGAGCAGGTCTGCCCTTTGCAGGTTTTCTACACAAACCCAATGTAAACTTTGGCACTGATTTAAACAAAAAAATGTTGAAAGGGAATAAAGGTTGAAAGTATTTCAGAGGAGTCCAGCTAGCAACTCCCCCACTTCCAGTCCCGTCCACCACAAAAATGACACTTTCTAAGGAAAACAACCTACAACATTAAAAACAACATTTAAAAACTCAGGAAATGGTTAGTTAAGAGAGCCAGACTGTTTCACACTGCCATAAAATCCTTCATTCTTCATGACTACACCAACCAATCTCAGCTTTGATCCTTCTATTTGTAAAAATATATGAAAAGGGCAAAATACAAATGACTAGGCGATTATGAAATCCAATTTCCTATTCATAGGAGACATTGCCAATATGCCAGAACTTTAACATATAGTACATTACTCACTACAGAAAACTACATATGTTAGCTTCCTGAAATATACTTAAAAAGACAAATGGGCGAGCTATCCATATGCTTACATAAACCTACAACACCATGTAATCAATACATTTCGGATACCAAACAGATCAGCCATTCCAATGCTGTTCTTCTTCTTAACCAGCACATTACACAACAAGAAAAATGACAGAACTCTAACATAACCTAATATACCCAGGTATTATATTTCTTTTGAAATTTTTACTATACACTTGAAACCTTTCAGTGCTTCTGTGGCCAAGAATGCTGCAGATATTTTCTACTTGGCCACACCCTTATTCTTTAACAAAAAGAGACTTCATGTAAGTTATTATTTTCAGTAAGTTACCATGCTTTTTGCTCAGATCCTGCCTCTCTTGGGATCAAGTGATGTTCTGATGGGGGCTCTTTCAGGTTTCATCAAATCCAAAGAAAGGTTTGGTGAATTCCCTTTCCTTTAAGGAGATCACTCTCTCTCCGGACACTGCCAAACTATGTCTGCCAAGAGAGGACAAAGCTCTGGGGCTCATAATAATACTTCTGAAGTGCACATTTTTTCAACTTTCGAATGGACCAGATTGTAACAAAATATTTTCTTGTGGGGATTATTCTCCCCCCTCTCCACATAAGTAAAACTCTGTGCATTGTTATCAATATACTCAGTGTACTTTTCAGGACAAAATATAAACATTCTCAGCAAAGTACAACTTAATGTAAGTACATTTGCCAAGTGGTGCTACCTCCTTTCTCTGGATATGAGCTAATGGGTTGTTTACATAGGAAAACAAATGAAGAGATTCCCTGAGTTTCTGCAGCACACTCACATCAGGTTTTATCATAGGCTAAGTGGGGAAACTTTTGTGGAATTCACCTCTTAAAATATTGGCAGTGCCTCACTGCATGTGATGTGTGTATTTTAATCAGCAATTCTTCCAAAGAGTGCCCTGGACTTCAGAGGATATAAAATTGACACTGCTTCAGTTTGAAAAAGAAATGAATTATTTGGGTTCTTTTATTTATACTTACATTATACAACAACCAAAGATTATGGGGTACAATTAAGTGCCAAATGGGGACTAGAAAGTACTATAATAAGCAGCCTCAGTACAAGAGCACAATATGGATCCCATATATCAGGCATATGATTTCAATACAATTTTACAGTAATTAGCAAATCAACAGAAACGGAACATAAAAATCAAAAGTAGATTCTCTGAATAGCTATTTTAGGTTTCCTTTACAATTAGTGGGAAAAGATTTTCACATTAAATGCCTTAGGAAGAAGTAGGTCCAAGTATGTCAGGCATTCACAGAGTTTAAAACAATAGAACAAATTAGTAGAAGATGTAAATAGGATTTTAAAAATCTCTTTTGCTGAAACGTACAGCTCCATTTATGTTAAAAACTATGTGCAGATCCTAACCTGGCTAAAAAAAGACAGACTAAAATTCAACCTTTTTTTATACAGTATGACAAAAACAAGATGTGTTAACTTTACCAACATTCCCAAATAGGACTTAAAAATATTCAGTACAAAAATAAACGTGATTGGAGGAAGGAAGGGAGGAGTGTTAGAGGATTTGTCTGTGAAAGCAGAAGAATTGTGCACTATCAGAGTCAGAGTCAGCCACCTTATAACAATTTTTATTGCTAGTGTGGGTGGGAAAACACCATACAGATTCTATAACTGTAGTGGTGACCTGCGTTTTAACCTAAGTATAAAGTTCAGACAGCCCTTTTAAGATACTGCACCACCATGGCTATAGAACAGTATTTTCTCATCCATACTAACAATAGTTTTATAAAAGTTTTAGAAGAATGTCATTAAATGGCCACTCCTGATCATGGTAGAGAACCATGCTAATGCACAGTTCTTTTCGAGTTGAGGCAGGCTCAGAAGTCAAACTCACATTTACGCAACTGGTGCTAAAGCTATTCCTACTAAAACAATTTTTTTTTGTCTGAACAACTAAGTGTTGGGTGATATTTTTAATATTCTCTTAATGTAGCTCAATGACTACATAGTGTACATGCGATGTAAGAAGGAAGAAATTACTGCTAGGTAAATTCACATGCCATGTGGCTAACTGGCTTATCTAATGCAAAGTTGGTCAAAGTGCAGCATGTGAATTAAGAGTGGCTCACCAAGCTCTATAATGGGTCTGAGATTGTCCCTGTCTTTAATAAGAAGACTCCAGGTTCTAGCATGTGCTACTCAATCCTGTATTTTCACTGCATATTTATTCAACTATAATTTTTGCCAAACATACCCCTAATTTTTTTTCATTGTAACCAAATATACAAAGCATAAAATTTCAACAAAAAGGAGAAATTATGTTATTAATTATATTAATCCTGCAAACACCTACATGGTCCCAAATATTTTTCACAATATGCAGCTGCTGTACTCTTCAAATCCATGAAATGGGCTGCACCTCTTTATTAAGAGATGAAAGTTGCAGCAAACTGGTACATTTAATGCATAGATTCATAGATTCCAAGGCCAGAAGGGGTCATTGTGACAATGCAATCTAGATGTGGCTCTCAGGTTCCTGGCACACAGTTTGGATACACCTCACCTAACTGCATGGTCAATCTGTAACATGAGAAAGCCACAGACTTCTAAATGGTTAAACTCTGTCATTACTGTGGGTCTCAATATACCCAACACAAAAGGGCATGACTGCCACATGCAGGGGCGGCTCCAGGCACCAGCGCAGCAAACGCTTATATTTGGCCATCAGTGTGTCCATAATTGGCAATTCTGAATTGCAGAGTTATTAGTGAATTGGCCTTGCACCCAAAAAGGTCTAACGGCTTCCAATCTTTGTCATATAGAGTGGTTCTGGAGTGGTGTTATCTGCCCCACTTGTTCATGGCATCTATCACCAAGAAATTCAGTAGGGGATGTAAAAACAGACAATCCAGACTCTTAGAGTGGACGTAATACTTCTTGTCCACAATCTTACAAGTGGGTAGTAACATTGTGGGGATCTGCCAGATGGTCTTGGCTGGGTCCACAAGTGCTTCATTTATGGGGAGCACAATTTTCAATGAGGTTGATGTTTGTAAAATGTTCAGCAATTTGTGTTGAGACTCTGAAACTTCTTCCAGGGGTATCTTGAACAAGTCAGCAATCCTCTTAAATAGCTCCTGGAATTGTTCAAAGTCATCGGCTATTGTGGGTGGTGGAGGCATAATGGCTTCATCCAGAGTGGATGAAGAAAGACTGTTTGGTGGAGTGGCTTCCTGATCTAAAGTCTCCTCCTGCTCTTCAAGTCTTTTCCCAAAGCTTGGAGGGTCTACCTACTGAGGCTCATGGGGAGTGTCTCAGTCTGTCTCTGTGAGTCCTAGAAGACGTAGAATAATGTTTCCTGTACATAGCCCATGGATCCCAATAAGGCCATTGTGGTGGGAATGGCACTAGTGGTGACATCCATGCATGTCCATACCTCCCAGGTGTGTCACCCCGGGGGTGATATCTGGGTTGTTTCAGTGGACCTGGTCTGATAGTTATCTGAATGGGTGAGGTGTAAATGTCCCCTTCCTCATCATCCTCCTCCTCACTAGAAAAGGATGGGGTTAATCTGGATGATTAACATGGTACCCAGTGTGCTGGAGCAACATCAGTACCGAAAAGAGGAGATTTCAGTGTTGTGGAGACTAGCAAGCCTTTGTGGGAAAGGAATTATTGCACTACCTCAAGCATCAGTATTGAGGAGGACATTGTTGGCAGCGCTGTTGTAGGAGCAGGATTTTATATTTGTACTACAAGAATTAATGTATGATTTGATCATTCTGCCAGCCACCCTTTTTGAATAGCAGAAAGGAATGACCCTCTGGAACATTGGTAGAAACGCATCTGACAGACTGCCAGTGTCTATACTGATGTTAAGGCAGGGACAGACCAGAATAATCCTTATGATTGATTATGGTCACCCTTTTGTTTTAGGATAAGTTATAATGTCTACTATGGTTTCCTATACGTATTATAAATTAGACACTCTAGTTAAATATACATAAAATAAACTTCTTTGTTTTAAGGTTTAGTAAGTAAGAGACAGGATCTTGTATTGTGTCTATGTTAAGGAGATTAGAGGAATGTTGAAGGTCCAGGTCACAATGTGAACTGTTCTGATTACAAGATTTAGTAAGGTTTAATTTACAATGCCTTTCTTACTCAACATAAAAACTGCTGTATACCTTTGAAGGTCTCTGTAAAAGACTGTGTGAATGAGGAATGCATGCATCAGGAAAAGATAAGGTGTGAAGGCCATTGTTAAAGTCAGCTGGTCAAGGAAGGAAGAGTGAAGAAACTTAACGACACCAGAGAACCATCAGTGCACATCCATAATTAAGGAAGGGCAGATTGATGACCCTGAGGTGGAGGCTGGCACCCCTAAAGACAAGACAATTGATTAAATTGAAACCAGGACAGGATGACCCTCTCGGAGGTATTTTGGAATGTTAACATCAAAAGATAACGCCAATTAAGGAGTAACTGGTCACAAACTGACACAGCAAAATCCATAGACCTCAAACAGAGGAAAAAAAGACTATAAGAACAGGGTACTTGGCCATGGGACTTTGGGTTCATCTTGCCACAACTCCAGGAGAATCGACAGAGCTCGGCTCCCCTCTGCGACCAATCTGGCTGGACACTAGATTGATCCAGACTCTGGACTGGTAACTATAAACATCAACTGTTGGCAGGACTGTGTGTGTGGGTGTGTGAGACTGAAAAGCATATGCTAACTGTTGTATTCTCAATAAATGCGGCGTGTTGCCTTTTTCCCTGAAAAAGATCCCATGTGCTTCTTATAAGCATAACGCTGTTGTAGCTGTAGCAGTTGTAGGTACTGATGTGGCTCTGCTTTGCGCTAAGGGACCAGTAGATGGTGCCATCGACTGCAGTGATGCTGAACTGCCCAGTGCTGCATGTTTAAGATGCTCCATCAGTACTATGGAGGAGGAGGTAAGCTTCTCTCTGCCACTCCTCTCAGAGCTCACCTGCTTAGGGTCTTTGGCTTTCATGGTACCAGCGGTACTGGAAGATCCTGCTTAATCACGGTGCTCAACTGCGCCGTTGTCAGTACCAAGAATGTCAAACGAACTGGGGTTCATTTATTTTTAGCCAGTTCCCTGGAAGGGGAGGTTGTTGCCCGCTTTTTGACCACCTTTTCTGAGGAATGCGATTTCTTCTATAAGGGTGGCATGAAATGTCTGCCAGAGGCCGTCACTGAGGTCTGTGGTCCAGGGTTGGAAGCCGTGTACAGTGAATTTTCCAGCAGGATGAACTTTAACTTGAGCTCCCTTGCTTTTCTGGAGCGAGTCTTGAGGTTGAGGCAATGGTGGCACTTTTAAGATGTGTGTGTCTCGCCCAGGCAACGAACACACTTGGAGTGCCCGTCACTGACCGGGATTGCTTCCCAGCAAGAAAGATAGCATTTAAACCCCAGAGAGCCAGACATGCCAGTCAGTACCGTTCCACCAGAAGAAGGAGGTGAAAACTACACTACACTATAGGGGTGAATGGAATCCTACAGGTAACTAATAATAATTTTTCTTTTAAGAAAATAAACAGTGGAGAGGAGGGTAGCTATAGCTAACTAACTCTACTGTATAACTATACTAACACTAAGTCTAAAACGTAAATGTGAAGAAACTAAGGAGGTGCTGCCGAGGCCTTGGTCTCAGGGCAAGGGTGGTTGAGAAGGAACTGAGGGTGCTTTGGCCGCACAGCGCTATGTAGCCACCAGCGGTGGCGTGAGAGGAAGGAAGGGCACGTGCAGCCCAAACAGGCACCGCTATTAAGACTCTCCGATTGCAGGTGCAGGTATGTACCTGAAGTGAAGCACCCATAGGGACACTGCTCAAAGAACTAGATAGTCGCTCACCTGTTTAGATTTGTTTGGAATATAGGAGAGCAACAAGAGATATGAATACTAAGATGACTAATAGTGGAATATAGAATTTTTCATCTCTATCATAAATTTGAATGAGGCCTGTTTTCTGACAGATACTGACTGGTAACTGTGGTAGACACTTGTTTATTAGGAATTGCATCGAGATCACCAGCTCATTTCACAACAGGTCATCATTGGCTCAGTGGTCTGATTGTAATTCCTAACAAACAAGTGTGTTTGTCACTAAACTACCATCATAATTAGTACTAGCAGGAACTCCATGCTGGCAATTTCAGCAGAGGTATCAAGGTTTTTAAAAAAAAAATGGAAAATGAACTACCCTTTCACTCCTAGAGGCAATGCCGCCAGAATTGTGGAGAAGTTTGCACTAATTGTAGCTAGCACACTACTTGTGGCTAGAGAACTTTGGTGGCCAAGACTAGCACTTTTCAAGAGCTCTATGTTCACGTAAAAGGAGAAAGGAAAAACAAACAGCATTTTCATTAGTGAAAATAACAACTGGTAACACTGATGTGATGAGGATTACCACTATGGCCATTTAAATAATATGTCATGGTGTCACAGCAGCTATATTTATAGTAGAAAAAGCTCATACCTTCAGGACATTAACTTTACCAAAAAAAAAAAGTGGTAGTTTGGCCTGAAATTTGTCATGCATTTTTTCAGCCCAAAGGAGATTTCCTGACATGTGTCTTTAAAATTTCAGTCATACAACACTGCATGAATGGAAGTTGTGGCACTCACATTTACTACTTGTTCAGTCTGTTGCAGCTTCACGTTGGTGCTGGAGCCTGAACACTGACCATAAACCTTAAGCTTTGGGTGTGCTTGTGCATACACCCAATTCACTTCTTCTACTTCGCAAATAAGAACTGGGAAACTTTTTCCATACTTTTAATGTCTATTGTAGGCTTTGTATGAACAATGAAAGAAAACAGAAGTAAGGAAACAGAGATTAACAATGGATAAAGAATGAATTCACAAGTGGTCTTATAAATAATATGTAGCTGGTAGCTAAAGAAATAGTAGTAAGAGGAATGTGTGATGATAAGCTTGCAGCTGCGGCTTTGCTTACTAGTGCACTTTGCAGTTCATCGATATTTTATAATCTATACAAGGATTGGTTCACAAAATTAGTAAGCCAATCATAAAGCACTTAACACAATGTAGACTGTAAAATGCATGTGGTAGTCTATGTATAAAATCTGATTTATAACTATGTATTTTCGAGTTGTGGTGCACCCTAACCAATGCTCCCTCTAATTTTTTATATCCATGTGCGGAATGAATTTTGTTATGTGCAGCAATATTGAGGTGATGTGTGGCGGGGGTGGAGCCGAGGGGTTCAGAGTGTGGGAGGGGGCTCAGGGCTGGGGCAGAGGGTTGGGATGCAGGGGGGGGTGAGGGCTCTGGCTGGGGGTGCAGGCTCTGGAGTGGGGCCAGGGATGAGAAGTTTGGGATGCAGGCTGCCCTGGGGCTGGGGCCAGAGGACTCCCCCCAGCCCTCTCCCTGCCAGCAGCAGTTCCGGGGGAGAGGCACTCCTTCCTGCTAGCAGGAGCTCCGGGGCCGGGGGAGAGGCCTGCGGCAGCCCTGCATGCCCCAACTTGCTCCCCTCCCCACCAGGCCCCTGTGGCTGCACACCTACACAGCTCTTTATAGCCTGCTGTGTGGCCATGCAGCTTAGAGGGAACTTAGATCCTAAGCCACACACACACACGCCACATGCACGGGCTAATCACCTCAGGTGCAGCTTTAAAAAATGTCAATAATAAAATCTCAGTGACGAGTCCAGATTCAAACAAAGTTTTTGGAACTGAACAAAGTGTTCTCCCAGAACTGAATGAGGGTTCTGAATAAGCCAAGTGGAAAAGGTCTCGGAGGGAATTCCAACATCTATCCCATAATTCATAGCTTGACAAATATATCAGAGACCTAAACCTAATAGCGGGAGGCCGATATAAAAGATGGTACCAGAAGTAACAGGATTAATAGCACTGCCCTGATGGGAAACCCAACATGTTCCTCTCCTTCCTGCTATCACCCTAGATCCCACAACTCCCTCATCTCCCTTGCCCCTCTCCCAACAGAAACACACCAGTTCATTATTGGGTTTGGCTGGTAAGTGTCACACCTGGAACTCTCTCCTCTTAGCTGTTGGGATGTAGGACAGTACCACTCCTTTCCCTCTTTATTTCAGTTGTACACATTGCCCTTTTTTATCTGTTTCTCCTTCTCCCAGTCTCCCCTTTCTCCACTCTGTGACTTTTTTAGATTCCCCTCCCTCCTCCACACAGGATTATGCTGCTGCCCACAGAAAAAACAGCAGCATGACATTGACCTGTTTCTTGTAAAATTTGCTCTGCTACTCCTCTAAAGGAAGCGGTGAAACATTTAAGAATTGCATCAGTTTCACTGTACTTCTGCTGGAACTCTCCTAGACAAGGAACCTTTCCCATTGGGAAAGAATATTGGTCATCATTAAAAAGTCAACAGTCACCACATAGTAGTAAATGAGGTATCGGTTATTTCCTAATCTACACATAGGGATTATTTTGTCTCCTCACATCTTGCTTTAGATACTGCAGGACACTCATTAAAACAAAAGCATATCACTTGAATTGCCAAATCCTCATGTATAATTTAAAAAATATTAAATTGAAAATTCAGGACAAATATAGAAACAGTAACAGGAAAAAAATATCCCTGTCCTTGTTAATTTAAAATTGCATATATTAAATGGGTATGCAGTTTATTTTACACTACAGTAACCACCTACTTGTAGGAGAAATTAGAACTTATTTTTTAAACTTTTCAATTACTTTATACACTACTTGCCACCTTCTAAAACATATTGTAAATGAGAATCTAGTTAGAAATTAAAATGGAACAGTTTAGCCACAGAATATGGGCATGCATCACTGGACTAAACATCTCTCTTCCGAGATTTATAAATAAAGTGTTAAAGCACTCCACACCAGTACCAACATTTCTGGGCTTTGATACCACTTTTGATGAGAGGTGGAAATGGGGTGGGGAATAAAATATGGGGGGAGGGGGTAAATGTGTTTAATCTGCGACTTGGTACCCTCATTTGCTGTCTCATTATCTACCTTCCTCTCTCACTTGACTTTTACTTGTCAACTCAACCAAGTTTCTCTCTTTGCTGTTGTCCTCCAACCTATCCAATTTCCCCCTCCATTATACTCCAGCTACACCGACAACTCTACTTTTACCACCGATCGGCTATTTCTGGGTTCTGAGCCTTACCCTAGCAAAAACAGTAGCACTGTTAAAGAGTTTAAAAGAGTCGTACTGAGGTCTAATGGAACAGATAGACAAGATATAGGGAGGAAGAACTGTCTAGGGAATAAAGAATTAGCCTGTGATTAAAAATAGTCAGGGTTTAAAACCTGTGTCTGCCACAAAATTCCTGCATGACAATCTTTTGGTGTCTCAAGTCTCAACTGTTAAAATAAAGCTAATGTTACAGAACTGCCTGTGTTCAAAAATCAAGAGACAAGCCCGCAAAAAAGATTGGATTGGTTTAAAATCGTAAAACTAGAGATTGGATCAGTATGAAATCATAAAACTTCATAAAATAATCTGGGGTTCTTTTTATTTGCCTTCTGGCTTTTGAACCCTTGGCGCATTCTCTGGACACCTTTCCAAGCTTTCCTCTGCAACCCTGAGGAGAAATTCTAACTCCACCTTGCGCTGTGTGGGGCACCTCTTCCCTGCACAGCTCGTTAGCCAACTGCTAGTCAGAAGCAGCTTGGAAGGAGGAAGAGGAGGGTGCTGTTAGAACTCCCTAAACTACTGCAGCTGCTGCTTAGAGTAACTGGGCGTGGTGGCAGGGGAGCAGCTGAACATGCTGAGGAGTTCAATTCCTTTTGTATTCAAATCAACCTGTGGTTCTGGATCCCATCATCTAACTAGCGGTGACCTGCAGAGAGAGAAGGGAAAGCAGTATTGCCAACCCCAAGCATTCAAAAATCATGACTCAGCCCCCAAAATATCATGAGATTAGCTTAATTATCATGAAATTAAAATAAAAATCATTTTGTTTCCTACCTGACTTCTGCTTTTTTCACCTTTAAGGGGAACCTGCCTATCCCCAATGTGCATGATCATCTCATCTCGAACATACACATAAAAATGCAGGCTTCCCTATTTGCTTCTCATGGGACATTCCACTTATGTAACTCCTGGGGTGTGGCATGGTGCCATTTGATCCCTCTTTGACCCACTCCCTAGCTAGATAGGCAGCTGCCCCACCCACATTCTTCCTCCATGTTCTCCCACAGTTTCTGGTCCCTCTACTACAACCTAACCCTTACATTCACTTGCCTCTCATATTTTTTCCTTCTCCCCTCACAGTCCCCTACCCATCACATTCACCACTCTGCCACCCACATTCCCCTGTACTCCATATTTCCCTGCACCACTCCGCAAAATCTGTCTTCTGCACCAACAATAACCTGCGCTTCTTTGTAATTTCCTGACCCATTTCCTAACACATCCCTCTTCCCTCCTGCCACCACAGGCCCATTCCCTGCATTTCCATAGTATCCCATCCCTTCCCTTGCCCTCACTTGGTGACTTAAGGAGCCACAATCTTTCCTCAGGGCCACCTGGCTTTAGCCCCATTGGAAAGAATGGAAGGTGGCAACCATCAATACTAAGGGAACCCTTACTCTGATCTCCAAAGGCTAAAGGAAAATAGTGGTTACCTTGCTGAAGGCAGCCAGTGGCTTCAGTCTTTTTTTAATAAATGAGAGATTGGAAGCCATTCTGGATAAGGGTAAAATTTCACAAGACTGAATAAAAGATTTACGAACCTCAGTATCATTAAACTCACAATAAAGTCATAAAAGCTGGCAACACTGCAAGTTTAATAACGTCTCAGCTTTGCTGTTGCCCAGTTCTGTGGCCATTCACCATCAAGATACTTCTCCTGGAGAGGCTGCCTCCTGGTACCCCAAGAACTGCTATTGCATCTCTAATGGGTCAATGTGAAAAACAAGAGGGTCTCCCAAAGGAAGATACACAAAAGGACAGTGATCTCAATAATTTCAGGATGGGAGGGATTGTGGGGGTGGGAAGAAAAACAAAACTTTTTAAACTTGGGAACAACTAAATCTATACTCAGGCACCTAGCTAATGGTCCGAATTTCAGACATGCTGAGCACCTTCAGCTTCAAATGAGGTCAAATTTATAAATGAAAGTAGAATTTTATTTATTCCTATGTATAAAATAATTTGTTTTCCATCACAGCTATATGGTGTGGTGAATCGTTTAGAAAGGCTACTTAAGGATACTGTGCACAGGTCCACAAGCAGTTTGGATGCCAATCAGAAACCACTGTTTTGTCTTTTTCACCATGCCATTTCTGTACATCTCACTCCCACGGATTTCATAAAGTACTTCTCCAATTCCTTAAACTGTAAAACGGGCAAAGTTAGAATTAAACCAATCAAAAACTGAATCCAATGACAAGACCACACACAGACCCTAATTTGCATCTTAGTCATAATTTAGCAGTATGTGTACTCTGTTTTTTGAGTCTTTGATTGATTTTCACATAATTAGTCCCATTAGTAACAGAGTTTATGATGTCAGGTTTCAGGGGGTAGCCGTGTTAGTCTGTATCTACAAAAACAACAAGGAGTCTGGTGGCACCTTAAAGACTAACAGATTTATTTGGGCATAAGCTTTCGTGGGTAAAAACCTCACTTCTTCGGATGCATAGAGCATCCAATAAAGAAAACAAGCCTATAAAGAAGGGGGAACAGAAAGGCCTGGGATAGTGGACGGGTAACAGCCCCATGCCGAGCTGCCTATGAGAAACTGACAAAAGGAGACTGTATGGCGTTTAAGGGCTGATAAACTCTTAACTTAAATTGAGTTTAAGGGCTGATCTAATTGAAGGGGACTAGTTAGGGAAAAGGTGGGACCCCTAGAGAAACTGCACCAAGTGCAACTGACAAGATCTTTAAAGCGAAACACTCATTTCATAGGAAAATATTCACAGATTGCAGGTAACCTTTTACACCTGAGAAAAAGACAGATGTATAAAACACTGTTGGTCACAGAAGGGTGCTGGCTGTCTCAGCCTGATATGGCAGCAGAGGCACAAACTTGAGGAGTGCTATATTGTTATCAGTTGAGTTAATTTTCAACTCTGAGACTAAATCAGGAAGCATAACCGTATTACAAAATATCCTTTGAACATTCTTCCAAGATGATATAGTGTTAATACACTTCAGGTTTTAAAAATAATTTGTAAAGTTAATTTATAGTAGTCGTGAAAGGTGCTAAATTGGCAGCTCCTATGAGGGAGCAATGAGTACTCAGCACTGCACAAGAAGCACTCAACACCGCAAACAATAAAGCCTCTGGAGACTGGACTCTTTGATTTAACAAGGATAATAAAGATAATAAGGTGATAAGTAACAGTCAGCATAGATCTGTCAAGAACAAATCATGTCAAACCAACCTAATAGCTTTCTTTGATAGGATAACAAGTCCTGTGGTTAGAGGGGGAAGCGGCAGATGTGGTATATCTTAACTTTAGTAAAGCTTCTAATACTGTCTTGCATGACCTTCTCATAAACAAACTAGGGAAATATAACCTAGATGGAGTGACTACAAGCTGAGTGCATAACTGGTTGGAAAATGGTTCCCGGAGAGTAGTTATCAGTGGTTCACAGTCAGGCTGAAAGGGCATATCGAGTGGGGTCATGAAGGGATCAGTTCTGTTCAATATCTTAATCAATGATTTAGATAATGGCACAGAGAGTAAACTTATGAAGTTTGCGGACGATACCAAGCTGGGACAGGTTGCAAGACTGCTTTGGAGGATAGGATTAAATTCAAAATGACCTGGACAAACTGGAGAAATGGTCTGATAGAATGAAATTCAATAAGGACAAATACAAAGTACTCCACTTAGGATGGAACAATCAGTTGCACACATACAAAATGGAAAATGACTGCCTAGGAAGGAGTACTGCAGAAAATGACTGCCTAGGAAGGAGTACTGCAGAAAGAGGGATCTGGGAGTCATAGTGGATCACAAGCTAAATATGAGTCAACATTGTAACACTGTTGCAAAAAAAGCAAACATAATTCTGGGATGTATTAGCAGGAGTGTTGTAAGCAAGACACAAGTAGTAATTCTTCTGTTCTACTCCGCGCTGATTAGGCCTCAACTGGACTATTGTGTCCAGTTCTTGGCATCACGTGCCAGGAAAGATGTGGACAAATTAGAGAAAGTCCAGAGAAGAGCAACAAAAATGATTAAAGGTCTAGAAAACATGATCTATGAGGGAAGATTTAAAAAAATGGGTTTGTTTAATCTGGAGAAGAGAAGACAAAGGGGAGATGACAACAGTTTTCAAGTACATACAAGGTTGTTACAATAAGGAGGGAGAAAAAATGTTCTCCTTAACTTCTGAGGATAGGACAAGAAGCAATGGGCTTAAATTACAGCAAAGGTGGGTTAGGTTGGACATTAGGAAAAACTCCCTAACTGTCAGGGTGGTTAAGCACTGCAATAAATTGGCCAGGGAGGTTGTGGAATCTCTGTCATTGGAGATTTTTAAGAGCAGGTTAGACAAACACCTGTCAGGGATGGTCTAGATAATACAGTATTTAGTCCTGCCATGAGTTCAGGGGACTGGACTAGATGACCTCTCGAGGTCCCTTCTAGTCCTACGATTCTATGATTTAACCACAGAATAGGCATTGTGGCAACGCCAGCTTTCCCTTACTCGCAATTTGTCTCAACTCCACCCTGGAGGGGACAGATGGAAGGGGATAGTTTAGTTTTCTTGTTCATTTAGTCCTTGGCCTCTGACAAAGTGGGTCAACATGAGTGGCAGATGCAAAGTCCATATGTTTATTGATTGGCTTGTTTGGTTTATTCATAAAATAGCAAATGTACATGGTCCTATCTACAATATTTAGCACTTGATATTTTAACCTAATAATTCAATTAAAAACAAGAGACTGCTCAAATAAATTTACCTATCCAGCCCCAATACCCTTCAAGCAAAAACCTATATGAGATGAGAACTTGCACCATGCCCTAAAGACCACTAAGCTTTGGCTCTGTAGGGAGAGTTCTGCTTGGCAAGTTCCAGATCCAAGGACCCTACACTGAGACGGGTTGGTCACAAGTCCCCTGTTATCTATATTTGGAGACTAATATCTTATGTGTCTCTGCTGATCTCAATTTTTGTGGCAGTGCATGGGGAGGAAGACCGTATCAGATAGCCAGGATGCAGGCTATGGGACTTTGCAGACCGAAGTCGACATCTTGAATTGCACCCAAAAATGAATAGCAAGCCCATACAGCTGACAAAGAAAAGGCGTAATGTATGTTTTGTGGCCACATATTGCTCCAGCTGAAGCTTCCGAGTTGTCTTCAAGTATAACCCCACATGGGGGGTGCTGCAGTAATCTATCTGAAGATGACAGAAGTCATGGATCACTTGGACAAGTCTGAGCTGAGGGAAATGTTGTCAACACCTAGCCAGATGAAGAAGGAAAAGGGTGTTCTTGATCAACAAAGTTACTTGAAATTCCAGAAGCAGTTTATCCAAAAAACACCCCCAAATCACAAACCCCTTGAATAAAAGTTGGACAAAATCCCACAATAATGAGTGTCATTGTCCTTAGTATTCTCAAGATCCCTCCCCCACCCAATTAGCATTATTACCTCTATCTAACCCAGATTAAGCCTCAGACTGTTTACACTCATCCAGTTCCCAATCAACATTAAATCCTGGGAAATCAGACAACACCTGGGTTTGATAAAAAAGACAGCTGTGTGTTATCTACGTGTGATTGACACTCTGCCCAAAACTTCTCTCTCTCTCTCTCTCTCTAAGTGGTCTCATAAACAGACAGAACAGGAAGAATGTGGTTTTATGATGTGCTTGTGTCCAGCAGGAACTGGACTGAAATTACTGCTATATTTCACATAGCCCATTGAAAACTAATGATGACTGCAGGAAACAATCAGGATGTAGAGGTGGTTGGATCTGTAGTTCATTACTGTTTCCCTGAGCCACCAGTCCATTTACATTCATGTTGATTCTTACTTTAATTAAAAAGTTTTCTAATAATTTTTGAAGTGTTTTTTAAAAAAAAAATTGAAATGCATGATGCTCTGCTTTTAACTTAACTTGTGGACATACAAAATTAGCAAAATAAGTTGTACAGAGATTATATATCAAGGTTTGTTTGGGTTTTTTTTTTTTTTGTAAATTTAAAGCTGCAATCAATATTGAATCATATAAAAACACAAGATATAAAAACTATAGTACGTTACCAAAGGCCTACATTCTTCAAATAGATTTTACATTAAAAAAAAATCAATATTTAATTTTGTCTTGAAACACAGGAAAAATATACAGTGCCTTTAGTCCGAAAGGGATTTTCAAATTTTTACATATCCAATTAAAAAAAAATCACTTCATGCATCTTCGAAATCTCCCCCTTTGGAGTGGAATGCAGTACTTGTCTAACAACACAACGAAACACTAGCATATAGATTCACAGAGGAAGTAAAAAAAATAGCATATGCAATTAAAACTTCAGGAAAAGATAGGTATACAGAACATATTTAATTAAACTGGATTTAATCAGAGCATAGATCTGCTCTTGCAAAATGCTATGAGATCTTTAATAAGTACACGTGATTAGGCCTTGGTTTCATTTCTTACAAAGCTGGGGCATAGGTTTGCCAACTTTCTGATTGCAGAAAACTGAACACCTTTGTCCCGCCCCCTGCCCTGCCCTTTCTACAAGGCTCCGTCCCTGCTCATTCCATTCCCCTTCCCTCCATCACATGCTCTCCCGCACCCTCACTCACTTGCTCATTTTCATCACGCTGAGGCAGGGGGCTTGGGGTGCAGGGGGTTGAGACCTCCAGCTGAAGATGCAGGCTCTGCAGTGGGGCCAGGGATGAGGAGTTTAGGGTGCGAGAGGGGGCTCAGGGCTGGGGCAGGGGGGTGAGAGCTCCAGCTGGGGGTGTGGGCTCTGGGTTGTGGCTGGGGATGAGGGGTTTGGAGTGCATTAGGGGGCTCCAGGCTGGAGGGGTAGGGCTGAGGGGTTTGAAGTGTGGGAGGGGGCTCCGGGCTGGGGCAGAGGGGTGGGGTGCGGGGGAGGGTGAGAGTTCCCGCTAGGGAGGCAGGCCAGAAATGAGGGGTTTAAGGTGCGAGAAGGGTTTGGAGTGTGGGAGGGGGCTCCAGGCTGAGGCAGGGGATTAGGATGCAGGGGGGTGAGGGCTCTGACTTAGGGTGTGGGCTCTGAGGTGGGGCCAGAGATGAGGAGTTTGGCATGCAGGAGGGGCCTCAGGGCTGGGACAGGGGGTTGGGGCATGGGGGGTGAGGGCTCCAGCTGAGATGCAGGCTCTGGGGTGGGGCTGGGGATGAGGTGTTTTGGCTGGAGGAGGGAGCTCCGGGCTGGGGCCAAGGTGTTCGGAGTGCGGGAGGGGGTGCAGGCTCTGGAAGGGACTTTGGGTACGGGAGGGGGCTCAGGGATGGGGCAGGGGGTTGGGGTGTGGGAAGGGGTTCGGGCTCCCGGGTGGCACTTACCTTAGGCAGCTCCCGTAAGTGACCAGCATGTCCCTGCATCTCCTAGGTGCAGGGGCAGCCAGGGGACTCCGCTTGCTGCCTTCACCTGCAGGCGCTCCTCCACAGGTCCCTTGGCTGCGGTTCCCAGCCAATGGGAGCTGCGGAGTTAGTGCTCGGGGCGGAGGCAGCGTGCGGAGCCTCCCTTGCCGTCCCTGTGCCTAGGGGCTTCTGGGAACCATGCAGAGCCAGGGCAGGCAGGGAGCTTGCCTTAGCCCTACTGCACCGCTGACCAGACTTCTAACGGTCCAGTCAGCAATGCTGACAAGAGCTGCATGGGTCCCTTTTCAACCTGGCGTTCCAGTCGAAAACCAGACGCCTGGCAACCCCACATTGGTTCAGTAATAACTCAGAGGGAAGCATGCTTCCTACTGCAACATTCAGAATTTACTGTGGAAGTCTCCCATCTAAACAGGGATTAGACTCAAACACATTTAAGCCCGGATCCTGTAAACAGATGTGCACCCAGCCACACCTGTGACTGGACAGAGAGCCACTAAGGTCAGACAGTGTAGTCACATCTGTTTGTAGGATCAAGACATTAACTTGTACGATCTGGCAAAATTTGAGCCTGAAGTGATATGGCTGTGGACTATATCACCTGCCTATACTGGAAGGAGGACAGGAGACACTGGATGTGGTTTAATCAGGATGAAAACTTTATTAACAACTGTCTGGGAGTACCCAGCAGATAAAAGTGTACAGCGCAGGCAACTCCATGATCACTTCAGTATCTACCTGGGGGCCTTCTGTCAGCCCCACCCCCTTTTCCATCCTGATCCCCAGCCAACCTGCTGCTGGAACCTTACCACCCCCAACCCCCTTCAAATAAGTGTTCAGCTGGGCTATGAAGAAGGGGGGGCTGGCTCTCTGCTGTGCCAATCATAGGAGCCCCAACACCCTGCCCCTTTTCCACTCCATTAACAAACACCTCCTTTAAACCCTTTACTAAATCATTTATCTAATTACGGTATCCCTTCCCTATGGAACATCTGCACTGGACATCCGTCCCACATTTACAAAATGAGTTGCAACATTATAGCCTCGCTCCTGTTCCATGCTGGACCCAAATGAGCCCTTCCACCTGAATCCACTGTGGGGAAGGCGAAAAAACTCCCACTCTGCCTTGGCCAATTTGATAGTAAAGGAAAAATTCCTTCCCAGCCCCCCCAAGAATTTAGAGGCTAGCACAGTGTCTCCAGCGGATCCTGACCAAACCTGGTATTTCGCCACTTTCAAGGGTAGCGGCTGTTCAACTTGGGCCAGGTGAAAGAGGGCTTCTCCTGTCTGGCTTGCACCTATATACTCTCCCCTCTCTTCTGATCACCTGGCGGGGGGGTGGACGAGTCAGAGTCTCCATGTTTACCCGTTCTGCATCTGCAGCAACATATGTGCCTCTGTGCCCTTAAAGAGGTATGCTAAAGAGGTATGCCCCTTCCCCCAGCAAGCCAGACAATTCCCCCCCGCCCCTGCACTTAAAGTGTGGTGCAGTCATTGTTAATGATCTCCAGCTGCTGATCAACTTTGAACAGTGTACTGTACGTATTTTAAGTTACACTAAAGTGATAGAACATTAAAATTAAAGCCCATGAAATTACTTGTACATATTTCCATATGGAATGTTCACACTAAAACCCTTTCCAATTCTTAAATGCATACATATTGTACTTATAATTTATGAGTGAGATTCTATACTGTGCTTCTAAGAGGTGTCCAGGGGATGGGAGTGCTAAGGTGGCTTTAAGCTACTTTACTCCCTCTTGATCCTGAGCTGCTCTAGGGGCTGGAGAGGACCGCAGCATAATTTAGACAGCTCTGGGATGTGTATATCTAAGCCCTGGTCTACACACGAGAATAGCGTAGCTGAAGTCGACGTATCTTAGATCGACTTACCTCGCGTCCTCATGACGCGGGGTCCACTGCCGCCACTCCCCCGTCGACTCCGCTTCCGCCTCTCGGCAGTGGTGGAGTTCCGGAGTCGATGGCAGAGCAATCGGGGATCGATTTATCAAAGCTACACTAGACGCAATAAATCGCTCCCCAATAGATCGATCACTACCCACCAATCCGGCGGGTAGTGAAGACCTGCCACAAGTTACTGCAATCTCTAGGTTTGCCTTAGGGGCCACAGTGCCACCCAGAATCTTCACAGCACGGCATGCTGCAGCCCTGCTCCTGACATGCCCCTCCCAGTCCTAGCATACCTCCTACTCCAGGGAGTGTGAAGGATTCCTCAAAGCACAGCCTTACTCCTGTCTACTGTAGTGCCTGTGCTAGTGGGAATCCTCACCTAGATGGACCAGGGAATTTTAAGGTCTGTTATACCACTCAGGCCCTTTTATCCAGCATAGCGGGACCAGAGCAGGGGTGAGGATTTCCCCGCATTATTTTAGCCAATTAATTGTCTGTACTAATATGATAAGCAGAGAGTTTGTACACTCACATATTATCAAGCATTTAAACCTATCCCACCAATCGCCGAAACAGGCACACCAGCATGTAAGTAGAGTCCTATTTCACTAGGAGGGTGGTGAAGCACTGGAATGCTTTACCTAGGGAGGTGGTGGAATCTCCTTCCTTGGAGGTTTTTAAGGCCCGGGTTTACAAAGCCCTGGCTGAGATGATTTAGTTGGGAATTGGTCCTGCTTTGAGCAGGGGGTTGGACTAGATGACCTCCTGAGGTCCCTTCCAACCCTGATTCTATGATTCCTGCATGGATACAAAATATGCATCCGCATCCAATCCACGATCCACAAATATGGTCCACGGATATCCACAGATTTGCAGGGCTCTCTCTCCTTTGGTACCTACGAACTTACTTTGTGTAATGAAAAAAAAGCAACGTTTTGTTAAAGTGACAACTGCAAAGAAAAGAAAAGCAGGGAGGTGTGCTAAACAACAAATTACTTTAACTTATTTGTTTTTATAATAAAGTGCTCATTTAATATTTGGTGTTAGCTGATGATACTCTGTATTGCCCAAACAGTGCATAAGAGTCACGACCATTAAACAAAATGGAAAACAGAAAAAAGCCTTTTATACTTCCCCATAAAAAAAAATTCTACTGACAAAAAGGGTAGCGAAAAAAGAGAGAGAGATCCTTTGTTATGTTTACTTTCAGAATTTGTAATGCACTCTGATAATACAGTGATGAGCGTGGTACAAAAGGCTAGACAGTTAGAAGGACTGACTGAGCAATTTATGATACCAGAAAGAGACAGGCCAGAGAGTTTTTATAAATACTGAAAATGGAAAAATCGTTCAGGGCCAAAGTCAATAGAGTTACACTGGGATGGCTCAGAGTTTTTACAAGTCCTGTCCTCTCTAAACTGCTTTGTGCATTGTCGGAACACCCATTAACTAGCTGCCTGTCTTGCTTTTCTACATCTATACATATATTTAAAAATGCACAATGGATATGTTTTTCCAACAATAAAACTTAACTTAGGTTTGCCATCCAGTGTCAACATTTTAATAAATGAACAATAGCACCAAAGAAAATATTCAGCTACAATAACTAATGTATTGATTATTGGAATGCTACAATTCAAGCTTTCTGGCCATATTGTGCCCCCACCTAAACCTGTATACCCTCACTTCATCAGAACACAATTTGGCCTCCTTGTGTCAAATGTTACAATGATTCTAAAGAGAATGTTGCAAATATGTAAAATTATAAATAGCTTTATTTTGTAAATACCTTCATATGAAAATGTGAATTAAAAACCTAGAAAACAAAATAATGAATATAAATCATAAATTACTCTATTGTCCTTAGCACATGTTAGTGTGCAACATACAGAAAGCTCGTTAGAAAAAAAGCTATCAGTGTTAACCTCTACATTCCTAGCTGACTAAATATTTGCAACGAAGCATAGACTTCAGCTCTGTATTTTTTCCCCTATAGGACTAACTGCTTTACATATGATATACGTAATACCAGTGGTTCTCAATCAGATGTGCACGTACTTCTGGAGTTACGCAGATGTCTGCGAGGGGATACATCAACTCATCTAGATATTTGCCTAGTTTTAAAACAGGCTACATAAAAAGCACTAGCAACGTCAGTACAAACTAAAATTTCATACAGACAATGACTTGTTTATACTGTTCTATATACTATACACTGAAATGTAAGTACAATATTTATATTTCGATTGATTTATTTTATAACTATATGGTAAGAATGAGAATGGAAGCAATTTTTCAGAAAGAGTGTGCTGTGACACTTTTGTATTTTTATGTCTGATTTTGTAAGCAAGTAGTTTTTAAGAAAGGTGAAACTTGTGGGTATGCAAGACAAATCAGACTCCTGGAAAGGTTGAGAGCCACTGCTTTATATCAGTGGTCTCCAAAGTGGGGTGCACGCACCCAAGGGGGTGCGTGCTCAAAAAATTTTTACTGATAGGAGTGCGCAATCAAAAAAGTTTGGAGACCACTGCTTTATACCACCAAAACTAGCAGTACCTACAATGTCATGGCTAGAAATGTGACAGAATACATTCAAAAATCTGTAAACCTCAATTGCAAAATACACACATACATTATTTGAAATAAACAAACTCGCTCATTATCACATTTCAAATATTCTAATTATTAAATGCTTGAGCCCGCAAAATATTTCTCATTTGAGTATTTCTTATCAATGTCTATAGCCCATATTTTAACTCCTTAAGCTATTAGCATGGTTGGATTTTGTTTCCTTTTGTGAGCAATGTAATGACAAATTGCACATAATGAAGTTTGTAAAAATAACTCTAGATTTAAGGCATTTAAAATGCATGATTGACTTGTCATACAAAAGCACTTAGTCTACCCAGAAATTGGTGTTCATCACCGAAGCACTGAATACAGAGAAAATTATTCTTAAATTCTGAAGAATCACTGCCCTAATGGCTCCAATCTGCCTTCAGAACCACACAATAGATCTCCAAAATCTGAAACAGTTCAGGTAGTAGAGGGACTGTCAACAGCTTTAACACTAGCCTATTGATATGCTCAGTTCACCCATGCACCAAGAAGTGCCTGTCCCACAGTGAATGGCCCTTTAAGGGGGGATAGGTCCAGCCCCACTGGTGACACTTTGATTATTTTCTCTACCTGGGAATGCAAGCTAAGTGACAGGACAAGCAGGCCATGTAGCTAAAATCAGCCATTCTGAGATGGAGATGAAATCAGAAGCCTCTGGAGAGCCAGGGGGGAATGACAAAGAAAGAGATTAGGCAGCTTAGAGAGGAGAATGCCATGCCATGAGGGCTGTGGGGACCTTGAGCCAAGTCGGGAGAGAAGAGAGACTCTTTGAAGCAGGGTTGGAAGCTGGCTACTGTGGGCTGGAGGAGCTGCCCTTAACTACTGCACAGCTCTAGGAAGGAAGGCTGTGGAGTCCTTTAACCAGGATGAAGTAGTGAACAATGCAAGGAAGGAGGGGTATGGAATCCATTAATCAGGGGAAGAGTTTGGCCCTGAGGGGCCAAAGGAAATTGTATATTTATAAGGACTTAATAAATTGGATGCCAGGCTGGTGGAATATTAAATAATTTGGTCTGCAAACAAGTTATTATAAAGAAGCAAGAGGGAACTGAGGGCAGTGATTTTAACGCAGCACACTATGCAATGTAGGGATGTGCTCCAAGGGTGGCACCATGCCACAGATCCATGGTTCCTTTCTGTTCTGAGAGTAAGTGCCCGCAAAATTTAACCATTTATGCATTTATTATGATGGCATCTGAAACAGACACATCTGGGCTCAATACAGAGGTGACAGTCATGCACGCCTCTCAATCTGCAGCAGAGCTAACACTGATTACACTGAATTGTTCACAAAGAGTGAGAGTATATGGTCCTGTGATTGCAAATGACAAGATATAGCTGATATGATGGGGAATGATTCAGGCAGTGTGCTACTATCAAAGTTCAGCATCCAATAGAGCGCTATCTGGAAACAGTTGTTCTGTACGTCCTTGCCCCTTCATGTCTTCAAAGTGGTGAGTGTACGAATGGCTTTGTAGGTCATGACTAAAAATCACAACGAGGTTTGCTCATCTCTGTAGTGCTAGAAAATATATTTGGATCATGGCTTTCCTGTTCAAAACTCTCTCTGTGGACATCAGCATCTCGCATGCAATCACATTTTGAGGGTAATATTTAAATTATATATACAGAGAATTAAAACATAGTCCCAGATCAACAAGTATCAGTACAAACATGAATGCACTTCAGATAATGCAACCATTCTCTATAATCTGTTATGACTGGTGAAGAAATGGCTAAGAACCCAATTCAATGCCTACATTCCACAACTAGGCATGCTCTAGGGGAAAATATTCCCCAAATACACACTGGATAATGTAAGGATTAAACATCGGCTCCAATTGGCAGAAGCACTTCAGTCTTCATGGCTGAGGATGTTACGGAGATTCCCAAACCTGAGCTGGCTTTTGTAGGTGACGAATCTGATGAATTGTCACCGATTGAGGTGTCAATAGAGGAGGTTTGGTAATTAACTGATAAACTTAACAGTGACAAGTCACCGGGACCAGATGGCATTCACCCAAGAATTCTGAAAGAACTCAAATGTGAAATTGTGGAACTAACAACTATGGTTTGTAACCTGTCCTTTAAATCGGCTTCTGTACCCAGTGACTGGAAGATAGCTAATGTAACGCCAATATTTAAAAAGGGCTCTAGAGGTGATCCCAGCAATTACAGACCAGTAAATCTAACGTCAGTACCGGGCAAATTAGTTGAAACAATCGTAAAGAATAAAATTGTCAGACACATAGAAGAACATAAATTGTTGGGCAAAAGTCAACATGGTTTCTGTAAAGGGAAATCATGTCTTACTAATCTATTAGAGTTCTTTGAAGGGGTCAACAAACATGTGGACAAGGGGGATCCAGTGGACATAGTGTACTTAGATTTCCAGAAAGCCTTTGACAAGGTCCCTCACCAAAGGCTCTTATGTAAATTAAGTTCTCATGGGATAAGAGGGAAGATCCTTTTATGGATTGAGAACTGGTTAAAAGACAGTGAACAAAGGGTAGGAATAAATGGTAAATTTTCAGAATGGAGAGGGGTAACTAGTGATGTTCCCCAAGGGTCAGTCCTAGAACCAATCCTATTCAACTTATTCATAAATTATCTGGAGGAAGGGGTAAAAAGTGAGGTGGCAAAGTTTGCAGATGATACTAAACTGCTCAAGATAGTTAAGACCAAAGCAGACTGTGAAGAACTTCAAAAAGATCTCACAAAACTAAGTGATTGGGCAACAAAATGGCAAATGACATTTAATGTGGATAAATGTAAAGTAATGCACATTGGGAAAAATAACCCCAACTATACATACAAGATGGTGGGGGCTAATTTAGCTACAACTAATCAGGAAAAAGATCTTGGAGTCATTGTGGATAGTTCTCTGAAGACGTCCACACAGCGTGCAGCGGCAGTCAAAAGAGCAAACAGGATGTTAGGAATCATTAAAAAAGGGATAGCGAATAAGACGGAGAATATCTTATTGCCCTTATATAAATCCAAAGTACGCCCACATCTTGAATACTGCGTACAGATGTGGTCTCCTCATCTCAAAAAAGATATACTGGCATTAGCAAAGGTTTAGAGAAGGGCAACTAAAATGATTAGGGGGTTGGAACGGGTCCCATATGAGGAGAGATTAAAGAGGCTAGGACTTTTCAGCTTGGAAAAGAGGAGACTAAGGGGGGATATGATAGAGGTATATAAAATCATGAGTGGTGTGGAGAAAGTAAATAAAGAAAAGTTATTAACTTGTTCCCATAATATAAGAACAAGGGGCCACCAAATGAAATTAATGGGCAGCAGGTTTAAAACAAATAAAAGGAAGTTCTTCTTTATACAGCGCACAGTCAACTTGTGGAACTCATTGTCTGAGGAGGTTGTGAAGGCTAGGACTATAACAGGGTTTAAAAGAGAACTGGATAAATTCATGGAGGTTAAGTCCATTAATGGCTATTAGCCAGGATGGGTAAGGAATAGAGTCCCTAGCCTCTGTTTGTCAGAGGATGGTGATGGACGACAGGAGAGAGATCACTTGATCATTACCTGTTAGGTTCACTCCCTCTTGGGCCCCTGGCATTGGCCACTGTTGGTAGACAGGATACTGGACTAGATGGACCTTTAGTCTGACCCAATATGTCCATTCTTAAGTTCACAGATCTGAAAAGCTATCCATGCACCCCCAGATCTTGCATTTGGCTCTCATTGAAGAATCTGGTGTAAATTCCCTAGTCCTGATCACGTGCAAACTTCTGCCAGTAATTTGAGGTTATGCACGGGTATCTCCAAAAAGAGCAGAATCAAGCCTTTTTGATCTTTGTATCTAATTGGATGGGATCTTATGAAATGTTTTCCACAGTACAGCCATTGTAGACTAAAGTTACCCTGCAGATACAAGTGTTTTAGTGTAATTTTTCCAAAAAATATTATAGGTTGGATTTTCAAAAGCATTCAGTGTTGGCCAAAATCTGCTCCCACTAAACCAGTAGTTCTCAAACTTTTGTACTGATGACTCCTTTCACATAGAAAGCCTCTGAGTGCGACTCCTCCTTATAAATTAAAATCACTTTTTATATATTTAACACTATTATAAATGCTGGCGGCAAAGCAGGGTTTGAGGTGGAGGCTGACAGCTCGCGACCCCCCCCATGTATGAACCTTGTGACCCCCTGAGGGGTCCCGATCCCCAGTTTGAGAATCCGTGCATTAAACCCAATGGTAAAATGCCAGCTGAATGCTTTTGAAAATTCCACCCTATTTTCCCAGTCCCCCAAATTATACTATATACTTTACAGTATAAATAGAGCAATGGCCTGAAGAACGTTGAGCCTAACTTTACTATTATTTAGTAAATCTAACTAACGAAAATCCAGAGCAGTTCCTTTGCTTCTGTGAAGTTACTCTAGATCTGGCCAGTGTACAGGAGTGCAGAATTTGGCCGTTACAGTATAATTTTAGATGTGAGCCAGTGAATAGCTATAGCAGAATGTACAGAAGGGGTGAGGTATGGAGGAATGAGGTCTAGAACAATATAATCATGTGGTTACTCAGTTCAGGTATTTGCATATATAAGTGGTTCAAAGTGAAAACAAATATTGGGCCAAATTCTTTCATGGTGCAAATAAGCAAAATTGCATGGTAGTCAATTGATCTGTGCCCATTTCTACTAGTAGATAATTTGATCTATTGTTTTCACAATATAAGGTACAGTCCTATTCAAATTTTTTAACAACCTTTCTTTACTTAAGTATTAAATGGAATTGCTAAAAAATGCTCTGCAATATTCTAACTAACTAGTCACCTGATGGAGGTAGCAATACAGTATGTTTGACCATTTTATTCCAGTGTCAAAGGAAGCAAAAAAGAGAGTTTAGGTACATCTTAACAAATAAAAGGGCATGATAAGATTTGGAATGAAAAACTTTACTATTTTTTACACTCTTGGAACACTGGCATTTTCCAGATTGCCAGCCAATGGAACATTAGGAAGAAAGCATATTAAAAAGATTTTTATCAAAACCTGGATTTATAACACCCCTTTGCTCTGGGGAGTTTTATGTAAGGATCCTACACTTCTCCTCCCCCTTTTCTCCATCCCTCCTGCCAGCCATCAATAACACCCATTAATTTATAGATTCATAGATTAAGGCCAGAAAGGATTATTGTGATCATCTAGTAAGACTTCCTGAATAATATAACTACAGTGGGAATTATTTTTATCCTGTGTAAAAGCATGTGTAAAGGGGGTGTACAGAGATATAGCTTTCAAAATTTCAGCTCTCCATTACAGATTGGAGCCAGCAGTGGAATCTGGATCTAATTTTGCATTCCAGACTTTACAAAATTCCAATGTGTTCAGCTCTGAGTCCCATTTCTCATAAAGCTTGCATGTGTACTACATACAATAAAACTATATTTAAAATATTATTTAGGTTGTAAAGTCAAGCACTTAGAAATTAGGAAATGCCAGATTTACGTTTGCCTCTGCAACCTTAATTCTGCCCTCTTGTGCATCCATCTTCCATCCTGAGATATTGGGCAGTAAACCTGTCACTGGTCTAGGAATGAATATTGTCCATTTGGCATCTCAGACCAGCATTACTTTGAGAGGAAGTTCCACATTTGGGATGTGGGTGCTGTGGAAGAAAACATTTCCTTATCAGTTTGTTTTAAAAGAAAACTGATAGCTGTTTGAAGCGGCTCAGACATTTGGAATGTTAGAACCAATCCAGTTGGAGACAAATTAACAGGCAGAGGGCAGGTACCATGGTCTAAGGCTCACAATGTATAATATGGCTGTGGAATTTATTACATTGACAGCACCATCATATATGTATAACACATACACCCTCTCTGCAGAATTAGGGCAGGAGATATTTGTTCAGATTGTTATCCTGTCTATAAGGAAGAGCATGTATAATTCTTGCTCCAGAAAAAAAAAGTGTAGTGCTGGCCATATAGAAAAAAGGACAATGATTCTAGAAGATATAATGGTTCTGTGCAACATAAAAAATCATAACTAGATGGAAACTACTGACTCTGACCTAATTCCCATGAACTATATAGCAAAGTTTATAAGCTTTCCCCTTCATTCCATGACTATGGGCTGAATTTCCAGCTATCTAAAAATCACATTTTTCACAGCCTGAAGCGGAGCTTTTCCTATTATTCAGATGCCTTTGAATAAGAATTGTTACGTGGACCAAATTACAAGAAATTCTTTTTGGCATCACTAACCCTTTGAATACATGTCTAAAGCAACGTAGAAAGATCCAATTTTCAAGCAGAATCCACAAAGGGCAATTTTTGACCTGTGCTAAAAAATTAACTTTGAACGGTGCCCCAAGTCTTTTAGCAAAAGCTTTGAAGATTCCCAGCACCCTTATGGAAAACATTCTAAATAATGTTACAGGCTTCACCGATGCTAATATGAAAGAAGCAGAGAAGAAATCCCTTACCCCGCATTAACAATTATAGTACTGAAAATTAGCGCCACTCCTGACAAAAGTTTGCTCTTGCAGTGGACATGGGACTTATAATGCTATTTTACACAGAATAAAGGTTAAATATGTATATGGAAGTAGCAATGGGTGGAGGGGTAAAGGACAGAGAATGGGGGAAGTAGAGATGTAGTCTATAGCATTTGGCCAGCAGTTCCTTTCAATTCTCTTATTATGTATAGAGACCAAAAGTGACCCTGAATGCTTTATCCTCACATTGGCTAGTAGAGTGCAGTTTCACAATCCTGCTCTTCTTCCAACCCCAATAAAGTCTTGATCATACCCCAAGTATTACAACCACAGCAGCAGTGAACCGAACTCTTCATCCCAAACTCAGTTCTCAGTGCCACACCCCCATCCCTAGTCTTGGTCCCAGGCAATAAGCATTACTAGCTAGTGGGCCTTAGTGTACATTTCTGCAGTTACCAGCAGCAGCCACCGCAGAAATGCAAATCCCAGCACTGATCTGAAAGGACAGAGACAACAGCACAATCAGACACTGCCCTCAGCTTCAAATCACTTGCAATACATGGCACAGAAGTTAAGAGACTGCAGGGATTCAATATTTCCATCCATTATAGATTATACTGTTGGCTACAGGGGAAAGTATAAAAACTGGAACCCACACCTTAAAACTGGTTATTTCCGATGCAGCCAAAAGAAAACACCACACACAGCATGTCACACCTTAAGTGCAAGCCACCAGCCCTACCCTCCAAACACACACAAGGGAATGGGATACAGTGAGACGAGGACACACCTTACAGGATAGAAAGGTTCTGGATCACATTAAGAGTTTTGCATGTAGTCAGTTACCTATTCTGCCATTTCCATCCAAAAGTGAACAGGCCTGGAAGGTGGTTACAGGAAGAGAAAATTTGATTCTCTTCCTCAGGCCACAGTCTCAATCTGTTTAGTCTCATCACTCTTAGGAGGCAATTTAGTAACATTACATTTGAAGCCTGCTGCTAATGGAGAAAAGGGGGAAAGAGATAAAAGGTTCAAGAGAGACAGGAGAGAGACTAGTTTCCAAATATGGCATCCATCAATGCCCTGAGCCCCCTACATCTTTCCCTATGTAATCAACAGGGTAAGAAACCTACCAATTCTCTCTCTAGCCCACCAACACAAGTTAACACCTTGCCCTCTGTAAGGAGCAGTGTTGCTAATTATAAACACACTGTGCTTTCCCACATCAAAACGCCCCTCCACAGCAAGATGCCTCCCATCCTTGCCCACAGTACAGCAACCACCAGGCAGATAGGAAGATAGCAAAAGGAAGATAGCCCAGCTGGAGAAACCCTGCAGGGAGTGGAAGTAGCAGAGGAAAAGACAGGTTGCTGCCTGATCCCCAAGTGGCAGGGTTGGGTTTACACTGAACCAGGTGGGGGCAGCATGGTGTTTTTTGAAGGCTCTATCCTGGGGAAATCCTACCCATTACCCCTCCTGTAACAGGCTTGGTTTTAAGGCCCCCAGAGGAATCCCTTCCCAAAATGTGGTGGGTTTTCCAATGGCAAGATCTCCCCTCTTCTAACACACCCCAGCGGAGGGGGGGGGGGCTCTTCTTCCCCTGCGTGGGGGGGAAGCGAGACCCTCCTCGCCTCTCCTGGGTGTGGGTCTCCTCAGGTAGGCGTCTCCCGCAGGGAAGCGAGGCGGTTCCCATGGATGGGAGAGAAGGAAGTTCAGGGCCGTGAGGGGAAGCGGGTGGGGGTTCTGCGGGGCATGACCCGCGGCCAGTCTCTGGGAAGGGACCCCCTCGGGGCTCGGTCAGTGTGGCCGACCCGAGCCCCGCACCGTTCCCAGAGCCGCTGCAGCCCAGCCGCGCCGCTGCCTTGCCCCCTTTCCCCCCCCGGCCCCCCCCCCCCCCCCCCCCCCCCCAGAATGAATGAATGAATGACAGGGCGGCTGCTTACTTGAGCATGGCCTCTTCCTTCTCTTCCTCTTCTTTCTGCCGGTCCATCACTGCCATAATGATGTTCCTCTCCTCCTCTGTCAGGTGGCTCAGGTCGGGCAGCTCCTGCATCGGGGGAGGCACCGTGGGTGGGCGAGGGCCGCGGGGCCCCACCGAAGAAGACATTTTTATTTCTGCCTTTTCCCTTACACCTTCTACCTTAGCAAGGCAAAGCCAATCACGCCTCTCCGCCTCCTCCCTTCACAGTGTAGTCCTCTGCTCATCGGCAGCAGGCAGCAGCTCTCCGGCGGCGGCAGCAGCAGCAGAGGAGGCGGAGACCCAGCCTTTCATGGTTGCTTGCATCCACCCCAGCCCGGCTGCTGCTGCTCCCTTTGTTTGCCCAGCTCTAGGAAGGTTTGGGGCTGCCCTCCTGCCTCTTGCATCCCATCCTCCCGGGGGGGGCGGGGGGAGAGAGGGCTCGGGATTACAGCTAGTAGGCTGTGTGCACAGGCAGGCTGGATGCACAGAGCTGGAAGAGAAGGGCGGATGCTGCTGCTGCTAGCTTTGAGGAGGGAGGGGGGAGTTGGGTGTCAGTTAGGCGGAGTCCAAGCCGCTCCGCTCCTGGAAGATGCTCCTGCTGTCTCACACTGAGCACCACCAGCTGTGGAGTCCATGAACCTGAGCCACCCACACCCCTGGCATCCCCTGACTTGTCCTCGGGCCACATGTTTGCCAGAGTTGCTACTGGGATGATATTTTCCTCTCTGATCTTTCTCAGCTCTCTTTACCTCGATTAATGGCCATGCACCTTGCCAGTCTCCTCAGCTGGTGCTCTGCCCCCGGCCTACCTTGTGCAGGGTCCACCTGCACTTTATCCTGCTCTGCCTAAGCTTTCTCACTGCAACCCAGTGTGACAGGCTTTCACCTGGCTCCCCCACTACAGGTCAGCACCATGTCCTGGAGCTCCCCAACCTTGGGCTGGTGCCAGGCACTCTCCATCACTTTGTTGGACACACTCCCCAGTCTCCCCTGACCACACACTGGCCCTACACACATGCTGACCAGACTCCTATGACTTAGGCTAAGGATGGAGGTACTCCATCTGGGTCCCTGCTTTGACCCAGTCATGTATTTACTATGCCAGTCTTTTCTTGGCTTCTCTGCTTTCAACACAACTTGTAGATATTTTCCTTGGGCTCCTAAATTGCAGACTGGCACTACATGAACTCTAACCCTTCTTCCCCTGCACTTGATGTGGGTTTTACGATCTCACTGGGTGCCCCATCTTGAGCCAGAGCAGAGCATGCTCCACACTTTCCCTATTCCCCCTTACTTCAGACTAGCCCCACACATTCTTCCTATTTTCTCCTACTTGGGCCTTCCATAACCAAGCTTGAAATATGTGATAGTTCAAACTCTTCATAAACAAACCAAATTGTTTCTTAACATGAAGGGCCTCCCTACAACTATGCAAATTCTAAATGGTAATGAAGGGCAACTGCTCCTCCTCCCTGAGATATTACTGCAGGGATCAGTTCTGTCACATCAGTGTAAAAGCAATAAGGGAGATGTTGATTAGTGAACCAAATCTATAAGGATGCACCCAACTTGGTGTCCTCCTCATCCAGCACACAGCCTGCTGTCTCCCAGCAATCCCAGTACATAAAAGAAGTTGGAACATGAATGAAGGACAGAACACTCAGGACAGCTGGTAACTATCCCCCTTAGTTGAAGGCATAGGCCCACCAATGAGCCAGGTAATGTCTAAGCTCAGGGTCCTGCTAGATTCATTATCACTCCTGGTCACCCAAATAGTAACAGTCACCAAAAAACCCATATTCCATCTTTGACTAGCAAGGAAACATCATCCTTTCTTCTCAAAGGCTGAGCCGCAGTAATCCATTCATTCATCACCTCCAGACTGGAGTACAGCAACAAACTCTACTTGGGGCTGACTACAAAGGCCAGAAGGAAGCTACTGCTGCTGCTGTTCCACCATGCACAAACTCACCATCTGAGCAGGCCAGGCCAAAGAGAAAGTATAACAGTCCTCTGCAATCTCTAAGCCTTCAATAAGCTTGGCCCAAGAATAGCTTCTCACTCTGTACCATGCTGCTTAAGCTATTCTTGATGAGACAGACACCAAAGTTAGACTGTAGGGAACCAGACACAGGGCTTTGTCAGTAGACAGTCCAGAGCTATAGAACTCTCATATACCGTAGTGATGAGTGCATAAAAGGAATTCACCAGGTCCTCCTGCTGAAGTAACTCCCCACAAGTATAGAAATAGAATGGTTGGCACAAGCAGGCCTGTCAATACCTCTGAATAACACATCAGATGCAATCATAACCCACCTTATCTTACCAGACTTGTTTGTGTATACAGGAGAACAAACAGCGACTGGCAAGCTGAGAGGAATTATGGTTGAATTTTGTATATTGTTCAAACAAATATATCAGTAACATCAGTTCATATGTATCATCATGTACCATAAAAATTTGGTATTTAAATTTAAATAAAAGAAATTGAATACGTTTTAATAATAAATACAATCAATGTCTGTCTCAACTTATTCTGTCTTCCTTCCTTTTGATTTTCTCTTTTCTTTTTGTGTTCATTTGTTCTTTTTTCTTTTTGAAATCTAATGTCTTTATTAGTGACAACACAGAAAGTATAGAATTTATTACTAATGTTGTTATATACATCCCAATATAGGTCTAACTTAGGCCTTAGCTTTAAAGAATATGTCAAACAGAAGATACTACTTCTGTGTTTCACACAGAGAAGATAGCAGTTGAGTAACAACAGCTAATTATCTAGACAGCCACAAACTCTTGCTAAATTGTGAAATTACTCCTTCTTTTATTGTCTTTTTTATATGTTTCAGCCTGTAAGTTAATAATCGACATACAACAGATCAAGCTATAATATTTGATACAGTATTACAAGGAATACTAGAAATCTAAAAGGTGGCAATTAAGATTTTAAAAACTATATACAAAATTGTCAGTATCTAAAGCACTCTGTAACAAACACCTTGTAGTATGAAGAAGTTTCATTGCCAAAGCAACCTGGCCCCAAAGAGTATTGCAGACAGTTTAGACCATGCTGTCTATTTTAAATAGAAATATGATCGATGTGCTATAATTAACCTTTAACAAATGTACATATAACAAGTTATTTGTTTTATATTAAACAAGCTGATAGATTCAAATGGTATGTTGAGAGGCCAATATGAAAGGAAAATCCTTTAAGGTGAGTCCAACCAACATATTGCAAGGATATATACCACTGTTGTATTGTTTCATTAATTGTTATATCCCATTCGTAACAGACCAAACAAACTAGTCAAATGTCTTCATATTGCTGCATAATGAACTACTAGACAAATACAGAGCCATCAAGAAGTGCAAGGGCTGCTCCAGCCTCCTCCCAATGCGGGAGTGGAGGTGGGCTAGACAGAAAATTGGGAAAACTGCACTATGCATCTTGTAGCCCAGTGGGCCAGCTTACCGGTATTATATTAATTGCTTTGTTATCCTGCTTTATTATATTTAGTAGTAATGCAAGGAACCTACAGGCTTTATCCTGTAAGATTTGGCTTTAGTAGATAGTGTGAGGCTTGAGGCCTATAACCTTTGGCATAGATAAACTTAAGTAATTCATAAATTATAGGGAACTGAAAGTAGAATGCAAGATAAGGGGGACTTTTGTCCAGAATACTGACATCAGCCACCCACAGAACACAGCTGACCCCAGCACAGAACATAGCTGACACCAGCATCTCAAAAGTTCTGGACAGGACCTCCGATCGCAAAGTTGCCATGACAGCAAATTGACGTGTATGCTAATAGGGTAACATCAGACATATACTAACCTATAGAATAACAGAGGGGTAGCCGTGTTAGTCTGAATCTGTAAAAAGCAACAGAGGGTCCTGTGGCACCTTTAAGACTAACAGAAGTATTGGGAGCATAAGCTTTCGTGGGTAAGAACCTCACTTCTTCACTTGCATCTGAAGAAGTGAGGTTCTTACTCACGAAAGCTTATGCTCCCAATACTTCTGTTAGTCTTAAAGGTGCCACAGGACCCTCTGTTGCTTTCTATAGAATAACGACACCTTAAAGGGAGGAAATACAAATAAGGACCTCTATTGAATATGCATTTGTCATGGCAGCGTCAGCGTAACCTACTATAAAAGTAACATCCCAGGGGCAGCAGATAGGTTGGAGAAATGTAGACCTTGGAAGGGGCCAGAATGATGGTCACTGGGGAAGATGAGGATGATGACGGTGATGAGAAAGATAATGGTTAAGTATGAAAGATAAGGGTGTAAGTATGGACATCCGAATGTACTTTCTGTATTATCTCTATCTGCTTTGTTAAGTTTAAGTGTGTGTATAAGAGAAGAGCAACAAGAATGATTAAAGGTCTTGAGAACATGACCTAT
>NW_020664393.1:31382001-31399095 GCF_002925995.2 Terrapene triunguis
GAGGTCCCTTCCAGTCCTAGAATCTATGAATCTATGAATCTATAATCTTTGCTAAATTATTAATAAATCATATATTTATATATAGAAAGAGTTCCTATAGTGTGAGTGTTGCACCTGCGCACATCGGGGTTCCCAAATTATACAATAATCTTACTGGGCCTGATCTTGGAACATAAACCTGTTAATCCTCAAGTTACAATTATATATACCCAACTTTGGGTCAGGCTTCAATCTTGTGGGCAAATATACTTATTTATTTTTTAACAATACACATTTAAACATGTGTTTTATCTTCATTATCCTCAAAAGGATAATAAAAATATATACAGACAGATAGGTTTTAAACCTCATCAATGGCAGCTCACTAGTGCAACGTTTATTCACAGAAAAATCAATAGGAAAAAAACTAAGTCAATAAATAAACTAATACTACTAATAACAAATGCAAACTTGTGGAAAAAATACTGGTTAAATAATACTAATAGCTAATTACTTTAAATCAGAGAATGTACTGTATTATATTTTAAAATTAGCCATTTGAACATAGCAAAGTAAGATATTTGGAAGATTTGGGGACTCAGAGCCATAATACAACCACTCACATTGTGGTCAATCTGGAGCAATGGGCTTCAGTGCTAGAGAGGTTTAACTGAGCACAGGTGCTGTAGGAGGCAATACTGGATACTTCTGCTCTGTCCTTAACAGCAGCTGGAGGAGGTGGTAGGCAGGAAGGGGGGTGGATGCTGTGTCTATGCGACTCCTGCACCCCAGCCAGTTTGCAAACCCAAGTGTCCACAGCCTGGGCCAGAGCATGTGCATCTGCAGCAGGCACTTGGCAGGAAGCCACTCGCTAGGGATGTGAATCAGTCAGGGAGGAAGCCAGGACTTCATTTCAGATTTTGCTGGGGGAGGCAACTTTAACTGTGATTCCAGGGACTACTTAGGCACCTGAAAATGCTAGTTATTTTGCAGATAACTTTGAAATTAGATACAGTGCTCCTGTCAGCTAATTTTTATACACACACACATATATATATATATATATACACACACAAAAATACATACACATTAATTAAAGCCATATTTTAAGTTTATATGTAAGTTTAGAACAACCAGGAGATAAACAGCATGATATTTCCAATTCCAAACCTTGAGGTATCAGTTTTGGAGTCTTAACACAAATATCAGAATTGCAAGTTTGATACTTTGTACACTATCTTTAGCAAAGGTAAATAAAAATAAATAAAAGCTGCTTACGTTCTCTAACAGACACACTCTGTGTTACTATCATTATCTACTCTATTTTAGTCAATTGTTTTTCACTCCACTAAAAACATATTTTCTTAATTTTAACACGTGATTAAGGTTTTTTTCTCTTTTATTAAGAATGGGAATTTTAAAAAAAATATTTTGGCATTTATGTTTATCAATCACAATAATGTACGTGACTTACTAACATTTGACTCTATCATTACTATTAGTATCAGACTTGGAACCTCCTTTATTTTTCTATGCATTTTAAGTTATTTTACAGATATAATTAAAAATACAATTTGAAAAGAAGTGACCTTCATCTGCACAGTGCCTAAAGTTATGTGTTTAGCTAGTGGGTTTTTTTGTTTTGTTTTGTTTTTTAAACTGGCACTGCTAAGGTGAGTACAAGATAAATTTACATTCTAGAAGGATACTGCCCTGAGTCAAATAATAGTCTCTAGGTTTTTTTTGCCACCCCAAGCAAAAAATTTGCCACCCAAAGCTCAGGTGGGGCTGAGGTTCAAAGGCTGCACTGGAAGCGGAGGGACTGATGTCACCTTCTCCCAGTGCCTGCAGGGGCTTTATTCCCTTCCCCACCTGGCTGCACAGAGAAGCCCCGATGTAAGGGGTGGCACAAGGCAGCGCAGCAGCCCGTGAGCAGATGAGGCGGCGCAGCCCAGGGCCGCCCGGGGGGGGGACGACGACAAGTGGGGCAATTTGCCCCAGGCCCTGGGCCCCACAGGGGCCCCCACGAGAATATAGTATTCTATAGTATTGCAACTTTTTTTTTTATGGAAGGGCCCCAAAAATTGCTTTGCCCCGGCAGGACTCACCCTCTCCTCCCCAGGTAGCGGCTGGGCCCTGGCAGCTCAGCATCCCGGGGCTGGGGTTTCCCCTTCCTGCTGCGGCTGGGGGTGTGGCGCCCTCGCCCCGTCTAAGTGGTGCAGCTCCGAGAGCGCAACTGCCCTGAAAAAAAAGGGTGGCAGGAATGCCGCCCCTGGAAATGTGCCCCCCAAGCACGTGCTTGCTTTGCTGGTGCCTAGAGCAGGTCCTGATTTGATTGTACTGCTTTAAATAATGACTGACAAAGCACAATACAGTAATAAAAGTAATACTGATAATTACTCCAGCTGGGGCAGGTAGGCATTTTGGAACTCACTACTCAAAGAATTAAATTTAAGAAGAAAGAAATAGAATTATGAAATGCACAGACCAGTAAAAAAAAAACAAAAAAAAAAACCTATCACAGTACTGTAATCCTTAATGAACTTTGAAAAAAATAAAATGACAGAGAATATATGTACATTGGGCATTTTGACAGGAAGTATCAAGTAACAGCAATAGTACAGGTGTGTGTGCATGTTGGGGGGAGTGTGTGAGGGAAACTGTGTGTGAGAGAGAGAGAGAGGAGAGGGAGGGGAGTATGAACGAGACTGTTTGTGTGTGTGTGTGTGAGAGAGAGAGAGAGCGCACACACCTGAGTGAGTGTGTCATCATGCTGTCTCTTTAAGCTCAGGAGCCTCAACACTTGGTCAGTACAGCAGCAGCCACAGCTTCCACTTCTGAGCCTGAGGCACCAGTACTGACAAGCTCCCTGACCCCACACTCCAATTCAGCAGAGACCCACTTGGGCATCGCCACCTCTAGCATCAGGTGAGCTCCCCCAGCACCCCACCAGCTATGGATCAGGTTCCAAAAGAAGGGGAGACTGCTGTGGCAGTGGCAGTTGCTGGCCAGATGCCCAGCTCTAAGAGGGGTGGCGCTAAGGCAAATTTTGGCTATAGCCCCCCCAAACCACTGAAGAAACTTTACACAAAGACTCTGTTCTAACTTTAAAATGTACATTTTTGCAGACGGGTAAAAGTGCTCATGGAAAGAGCATGGAGTTCTACAAAGTTGTCTAAAACACCACACTGCAGATGGGCCCATGGAAAGTAATTTGTGTTGCTGGCTGTGGCAACAGGTATGCAACATAGGGCCCAAAAGGTCTTACACAAATTGGTATGGCACAAGATGTTTTATACAAAGATACTGACATTTTCCAGAGACAAAGTTCAAGAAGCCATAAAGAAGATACCTCAGTTTTTCAATGGATGATGAGAAGAGGCAAAATTTGTATTCTTGCTTTATGACTGGCCCATATCAGCTGTGTCAGGAAAAGGAACCAAGCCATGATACTCAGAAAAAAAAATGTATAAAATGCCTTGTTTTCTTTAACTTGTTGCCACCTGAAGCTGAAATATGGGGATTTAAGAAACTGGGAGAGAGACTCATCACCTGGCCAGTGAAAGTGCCCCCCTCCTTGGTAATAACTAAAGTCTTCTCACTGACAAACATCTTCTGACCTCTATTCATTTGCAGTCCTCTGTAGGGAAGACTGCTGCAAAATCCAGAAAGCAAATATAAATACAGATGTCATGACACCTTGAGTGAATTACCTTAATCATCTTACTTTTCTATCTCAAGAAACCAGTCATTGTAACCATGAAGCTGAACTAGAGAACTCACTTTCATGCCAGTTCCAACTAGCAAGAAACAAAGCTTTTTATACATGTATTATTTACATAATGACTTGGTTATGTTATGTTAAATGTTTCTCAGAAAGCATGTACCTTAGTGAAAACTCTGACTGACTGAAATGTCTGACTATGATGGGTATCCTAGCTCTGAAAGGGTAAATGTGGGACTGTGAGGCCAATTAATATATGTGGCTGCACCTGGCAGGTGCTTCAGGCTTAATTAAATACCACTTGGGGAAGGAGCTGGGTGGTGATTATGAGGAAAGGAAGCACAGATTAGAAGGAAGCTGCAGGAAAAAACTCTGTTGTCACTCTCAGGCATTAGGTGAGTTAAGGAAAATGACCAGGCAAAAAGCTGACCCTAGGATCCTCTTGTGAATAGCAAAGTCTGGTAAGAGGCCAGGAGACAATTACACAGTAGCCAGGGCCAGATTTATACCTTACACACCCCTGGGCACTGCATCTTCAGTGCCCTCTCTCCTGATGTGGCCCTGCCTGGAGCCCCCCTCCCATCCCCATGTGGCCCTGTGACCCCCACCCAGCAGCCCTGTGTGGCCCGCCCTGCCTCCTAACCTGGTTCCAAGAAAGTTGCTGTGACTTTTCACTTGAGGAATAAAATGCACCCGCCAGCTACCTGTTTACCACTGCCCGCCACACTAGTCAGCCTCAGACAGCTCAGGCTGCTCTGACTCCAGAGCAGCCTCTGGTGGGTGAAGGCAGAACTGCAGCACATTTTCTGCAGAAAAAAGTTCTGCCTCCCTTGGACAAGAGTTCTGCACATGCTGCAAACATTGCCTAATGGGAGAGGGCACAACATGAGACAAGCAGCATGTGGGGCATCTTGGCAGGGGGCGGGGCAGATCGGGAAGCTTCCTCCCTCCCGAGAACTCCTGAGCAGTGCTTCCAGCGGCAGCAGGGCAGCAAAATAGCCCAAAATACTGCAACTTGCAACTGCTAAAACCCCCTGGCAACTGACATCTAAAAATAGCCCAATTGGGCTAGAAAAATCATCTGCTTGGCAACGCCTGTGCTCCTAGAACACCACCACCCCTAGACGCATGCCTAATTGGAAATCCAGCCCTGACAGTAGCTGGTGGGGTGGAATGAGCTTCGGTGGTGAGCCCTGATAATAGGGCAGGATCTGGCCTCCCAAGGAGAGAGCTCTGGGTGGTGCTCAACTGAGGAACAGAGAGGCATGAAAGGTCAAGCTTGAAGAGGGTAGATGTGGGTTTAAGTTCATATTTTAGGTTGGGGATTTATTGGGGAATTCCAGGGGGGAACTCTGTGACTCCTGGCCCTAAGAGAAGGAAGAACTTAAAGAGGCTAAAGGAAAGGAGGAAGTCCAGGGAGATGGTATCAAGGAGTCTGGCAGACTATGCTGCCTGTCCTAGGCTCCCAGAACTGGGATCTAGTGCAGAGGGTGGACCTGGGCTTTCCTGCCAGCCACTGGTAAGGTGGCGTGAAGCTCCTGAGAAGGGGGAAAGGATGACAAGAGCCCCGAGAGAAGGATGTGAGAACTACAGGGCCCAGAGTTGGGTCTGAAGACCTCTTATAAGAATATTGAACTATTTGTTGGACTTCGTTATGCTGGAATGGGTGGGACTACAGTGTGACCTGGCTGGAGGGATGAATTATGAGACAGGAGACCATTGTAGGACTGAAGTGAATGTTGGCAGGGGGCACTAGAGAGGAAAGAGCTGACTTTACCACACCCAGCCATGAGCACTCCAGCAGTGAGTCTGCCATTCTACAATGATATACATTCTTATGAAGACTAATCTTTGTTGTATAGAAATGGCCCTAATAGTATGCCTACATGCAAGCTAGAGTTGTAACTTCCAGCTCAGACAGACATGCATGCTAGCTTTGATCGAGCTAGTGTAGATTCAGGTGGCGGTATGGGCTTGCTGCGCTGAGTAAGATCCCAGGTGGGATTGTACTTGGGATAGGTAGCCTAACCTGCAGATACACTTCTACGGACTATCAAAGCTAGCATGTGTCTGAAACTACACCTCAAGCTTGAGTGTAGAAATGCCCTAGTCAATCGGTAGTTGAGAGCACTGAGGCTGGAGAAACTAACTAAGCCTAGTATTATTTGTAATAGAAATTCACTTTCTAAAGAGAAGGTTAGCGGCAAGAAACCCTGAATGTCTCTAGATAGTTCTGCCTAGAAATTGCACAGATTTTGTAATCAAGAGAATCAACAGCTTCTGAGACATCCTTTGATTTGGCTTGTAAGCCAAAAGAGTTTAACACTATTTGAGCCCTTCTTAAAGTGATGTAAGAGCCTATACTACTGGTGAAATTCCAGAGAAATTAAAATAGCTTCAATTATTACTGGCATATTATATTTGGGGTTTAATGTGTGATATAAAGTTTGGCTTGAGTATCACCTGGGCAAGGCAGCTTTGAATGTAGTTGACACTGATCACTAACATATCTAAACTTTGGAATTCTAACTTTAGAGTTGTTTGTTTGAACTGTCACAGGCAATCCCATAATCACATTGGCATATAAATTTGAATGGACATAAATAAGGATCTATATTTTAAGGATAAAAATCACCCACCCAGAAAGTACAGAATTGGGATAAAGTTTGTTTTTATAACAGGACTGTGAGAAGACCTTGAAATGATTTATTCTGTCTCAGGTGCTTGGCTGGCTGGTTCTTGCTTGTATACTCAGAGTCTAACTGATAGTCATACATAGACTCATAGACTTTAAGGTCAGAAGGAACCAATATGGTCATCTAGTCTGACCTCCCGCATGATGCAGGCCACAAAAGCTGACCCCTCCACTTTCCCTTAACTCTGCTGTGTTTCCTTTAGCTCTACATGGGGTTAGGAAGGAATTTCAACCCAGGTCAGGTTGGCAATGACCTTGGGAGCTTTTTTGTCTTCCTCTGCAACATGTGGGTGTAGGTCGCTTGCCAGGATTATCTGGATATTTCTCACTTAATCATTGCCGTGCCATTGCAAGAGCCTTGGGCACTGGTGCACCTCGATCCCTGGGCACATAATAGTCTAGTCTCCTGGGGGCTGTAATACTTTGTTCTAACTTTATTTGTTGGGTTTAATGTGTGGGTGGTGTTGGTGCCCTGTGATATACAAGTGGTCAGACTATATGATCTGGTGATCCCTTCTGGCCTTAAACTCTATGGTAAGTTGTAACATCCCATGCTGAGTTCAGTTTTTGATTTTTGTAAACACTCTCATCTAAATACCCTTATTTTGCTTTATGTAACTTATTAGCTTTTTTAAATGCTGCATTGGCTAATAACTCAAATGTACAATAACTCTCTAGTCTGTGCTTTCTCTAAGGAATAGAGATACAGAGAACAGTCAAACTAAGAGGTAACTGGTTAATTCAAGCTACTTAACCAATGCGTGTCCTATAACATACTTTTCTCACAGTTTTTTACCAACTGTCTCTTTCAATCAGTTTCTCTGGTTCTCTTTCTTTTTTTACATTAACCCCTGACTTCTTCCTTTCTTCCACTTTTCTCTATATCCCTCTTTTTCTGCAGTGCTGCTCTACACTCATCACTCACAGTCACTAAAATACCCATAGGCACCCAAGCACCTGTCTCAACAAGGCACCCATTATTGACTGCCCCCCAGCCACACCTGTGCACCAACCACTCCCCCCTTCTTTCTCATACATATATACACATACTCACTGGTCCTTCTCCCTACACACACCACTCACTCATGCACCCACAACACACCTACTCCACACTTTTTCCCAGTCCTCTGCATCTAGTACATACCAACTATCTCACCCATGATCACACCACAAACCCGCTATCTCAAGATCACATAGGAACCCACACATCCACTCTCACAACCATGCACTCCTACACCCTCTTATCTTACTGCCCTCTACACACACCATGACATATCTATCCACGTATTCAGTATTCCTGCACCAGCCCCATGCACCTTGACTCCTGTTATGGTTCTCATGCCCACCTCCACCCCTTTTGAGCCTCCCTTCACCTAGACATACTCCTTCCTGGCTATCCCAGGGTCCATCCCTGCTCTGGGTTTACCAGTTGTGCTAATATACCCAATTCTGGGTCTCTCATGAGTGAACACAGTGATACTTGCCATCTTTCTGGGTTTCTCCACAATGCCTTTTTCAGTCTCCAGGGTCTCAGCTCAGAGTCCTTTCTGGATCCCCACCCAGGGCTCTGTATCTACCCTCTTCAGTACCCTCAGAGCCCCTCATCTGTACTTCCTGTTTCTAATCTTGCAATGAGGAATTAAGCTGGGGACTTTAAACAGAAAGCAGAGGAGAGAGAATAGCAGCACTGCTTGCCTTCCCTGTGGCCTGTGACAACACCATAAGTGGTAAAAGAAGCTTGACAACAGAGTGTGGTCAGAGGGCTGGAACGTGAGGCTGAGAGGGCAGTTGCCCCTGGACAGCCTCTTAGGATGCAAGAGGTGGAGTGTAACAGGAGTACGCAGCCATTTGTTTACATCAGCAACAGGGAAGTCCAGCAGACACTTGCTGAAAACAGCATACACCAAACCCACCCCAGCTAGGCAGGCAGATTAGACAGAACTCTCCATCAGAGAACAGGAAGAATCCAAGTCTCACCACTTGCAGGGCACACTGCAAAATGTATCTCTTTGGGAGAGGGCTTTCCTCAAATAATGAAGTGGAAGGAACTCCTGTTGATAAATTGGAGTGGGTTCAGGGAAGAGTCATGAGAATGATTAAAAACATGCTTAATAGTGACAGACCCAAGGAACTCAATCTATTTAGCTTAACAAAGATGGTTAAAAGGTGACTTGATCAGTGTACAAATACCTACATGCGGAACAAATATTTAATGGGCTCTACAGTCTAACAGATAAAGGCATAACAGGATCCAATATCTGGAAGTTGAAACTAGACAAATTCAGACTGAATTTAATAGGGAGAGTAATTAACCATAAGAACAACTTACTAAGGTTCCTGGTGGATTCTCAATTACTGGTAATTATTAAATCACAATTGGATATCTTTCTATAACATATGCTCTAGCTCAAACAGGAATTACTGGGGGAAGTTTTATGCCCTGTGTTATACAAGACGCCAGACTAGATCACAATGGTCCTGGTTGTCCTTGAAATCTATGAATCCTCTGGAACAGGGCCTCATCACCCCCCTACCCTTGGATGGAGGTAGGTGCCAGCTAGATCAAAGTTAAGTGAGATAACAGTTCTTGGTAGGGGCATCCTGGTATGGGAAAGGATGCCAACCACTGCTCAAAAAAAGCAAACAACCATATCCTATTCTGGACAGGATTTGTTGTTATGCATAACTTTGTAACAGTGCCTACCTACTATGGTGATGAATGTTCTAGAAATCCTGGAAGCTGTTTGGTCTTATTTCAAGTACCGTCTTTTGGGAGCCACCCCAAAAAAATAATTCCCAGGCCCCTAAATAATTCCTGTTGCTTTTCTCTCAGTTTCCTCCCATTAACAATATCTTTCTGCTCCTGACAGGCCCAGGAAAGCATGTTGTATTTTTGGTGCGGCCCCACCAGATTTATATAAAGAGGGACTGTCTTTCCTTCTCCATAAGATGATGCTTCCACAGCTGCAGCCCAAAAATCACTTTATCTTTAGGTGCAATACTGCATTTGCAAACTATCTCATTTAAGTCTTATCACCTGGTTCCTTTTTGGTATTGCTACTTTCAAAATGTGTGTCTAATGAAATATCAATGTTTTAATTTTTTTATCCCAGGTGTATTAACATGTATTCCCTGAGGGAATTCAGCCCCTTTCAACTGGCAAAGTGACACAAAGGGAATGTAGCTGGTCCAAGAAAAGGCCATTTTTACATCCACTGCTTTTCTTTAACTATGGATTCCATGTGGGTGGTCCCCAGAGCCTACAAACAGCCTCATTCAGGGCTCTGTGCAGAACCAATTGCAGGGTCGGTGGCTAAGTTTGTAATCTTTTAAGAAAGCTATCAGTGAGGATTAGAAGTTGGATGTCTCAAACAGAGTAAACCAACACCTCACATTGTAAATCAGCAGACAGGCAGATGGGAAAAGTAATGATTAAATTCAGTAAATTCAGTACCAAGTGGTAATATCGCAAAACATTAGCCAAAAGATTAATTTTAAATTATAAAAATGCTGTAAGAGCATATCTGTTTCCAACATGTGCCTTAACCACAAAACACACGTTGTGCATCAATGTTAATGAGAATAAAGAAAACCCACACAACTGATAGAAATCGGGGTCCCTTAAGTTTCTAGCGGACATCAGACCAATAAGGAAAAAGGGGGTTGACTTTCATGGACATGTGCAGAAGGCTGATATAGACAAAAATCACATTATAAAAAGAAGGTGCCCAGAGCAGGAAAATTGAGCTCCCTATTGGAAACTCTAGCAGAAACCATCACTCTAGAAATGACCAATTCATGAGAGACCCATCAGACCCTGCCACTGTTGTTAAGAATGTGAGTAAACTATATTTGTAACTTGTACATAGGTCTTTATGGAATTTCTATATGCTTGGGTAATCATAACTTTAATTGTAACTTTAATAAAACTTGTAAAACAGATAGGCCTTGTAATTGTAAATGTATGTGTGGTCACTACCCTTGGTCTTTATGTGTTCCTAAAAACTCTAAATCTGAAGCAAGTAGCAGAGGTGACTTTCACTCTGTTAAGCTTGAAACTGTAGCCACGGAAGAGCTGAACCACAGTGGTGTAATGCCACATTACAAAATTCACTTTAAATAAAATAAAAGGCTATAAAGCTTTGAAGTAATGCAGCATTTTCTATAATGAAGGCAAAATTCTTTTGAAATATAAATTTCTCTTGCTCCAGATGTGCTTAAAACCTTCAACATTTATAATTTTGATAGTAAAAGTATAATATATTATAATGTATGAAAATATTTATGAAGTTCCTTTATTCTTATTCTTAGAAAACCTTATCTCTATAAGTTGAAGTCTTTTTTACCATTATCTTCAAGATATCAAATGTTTTAAATTATGATTGTGGGAGAAATTGTCATAAAGGTCAGATCTAAGACAGAAGAACTGAAAGAACATTCTGCCAGGCAAACATTATGATAGTGTACTGTCTTGGCTCCTGGAAGACAGAGCGTCACTCTAAGGGCTTGTCTATACTGGCAGTGCTAAAGTGCTGCCACGGCAGCGCTTTAATGTGGCTTGTGTAGTCACGGCACAGCTAAAAAAACCACCTCCATGAGAGGCATAGCTACCAGCGCTGGGAGCATGGCTTCCAGTGCTGGTGCATTGTTTACACTGGTGCTTTACAGAGCTGAAACTTGCTGCGCTCAGGGGGGTGTTTTTTCACATCCCGAGCGAGAAAGTTGCAGCACTGTAAATTGCCAGTGTAGACAAGCCCAAAGAGAAACAATGTCCAAGTGATCTTCTCTGAGATCTTCCTGTCTCTTGAGCTAAGGAAGACAGAAGGCAGAAGAATCTGGAAGTGAACCACTGGTTAGCTAAGGGGTGTAGGGTGAAGGGTTTTGTGGAACACTGGTCGGGGGGGAGGGATAGCTCAGTGGTTTGAGCCTTGGCCTGCTAAACCCAGGGTTGTGAGTTCAATCCTTGAGGGGGCCATTTAGGGATCTGGGGCAAAAATCTGTCTGGGGGTTGGACTAGATGATCTCCTGAGGTCCCTTCCAACCCTGGTATTCTATGATTCTATGACCTTCTATGGGGAGAGGGAACTGTATAGTTTGGATAGCCTCTACCTCAGCAGAAGGGGACCAGTCTTCTCAGGCATGGGCTGACTAAAGTAGTCAGAAGGGTGTTAAACTAAGAACAAAAGGGCAGGGTAAAAACAGTGGAAATATGAGCACTCGGCACAAAATTAAGATGTGGAGAACAAAATTAATCAAGGAACCAAAGGACATGAAGAGAATAAATTCTTTAATTGCGTAGCCACCACTACTAGGAGCCTCAGCAACAAACAAGAGGAATTGCTTATTTGAGCTAGCTGGTAGTACTGAAATCTGGTCCCATGACTGGAATGTTAAAATTAATTATAATCTATTTAGGAAGGAGCAACAGGGCAAGAGGGTAGAGGAAGTGGCACTGTCAAAAATGGCATTACCTGTTTCTGATAACTTGGACAAAAGTGATCTTGAATGCTTATGGATCAATGTCCCAACAGAAAGTAAAAGATGGGTTGTTATTATTAGTTGTGTCTATTACAGACCATCAAATCACCCCAGGGAACAGGATGACCTGCTCCTTACGCATCTACCTATAATGTGTAGGTAAAAAAAGCTGTGTGATCATGGGAGACTTCAATTTGAGTGACATATGCTGGAGGTTTCATGTTGCCAGAACTAAAACATCTTTGGAACTTCTAAACATGAGGGGATTCTATGTTAGAGCTTGTCTTGACAGATAAAGACGAGCTGATCACAGAATTAAAAACTAATGGTAGCTTAGGTACAATTGATCATGACTTGATCACATTCATTATATGCAAACAGAATGGGTACTTCAAAAGGGCCAATTTCACAAAACAATTAACAGCCAAATCAGTGGGGAGGAAGAGCTTAATAAAAGGTGAATAATAACTGGGAATTATAATAACTTTACTAGATGGCCAATAAGCCACAACTGAGGAAGAAGACCATACTGGTTAAAGGACCAACCTGGTTTAGAGGCAAAATGAAGGCAGCTATACAAATACATGAGAAAGGTGAAGTTGATTGTAATGAATATAAACCAGAAGTTAAGAACTACAGAAAATTGATGAAGGAAATAAAGGGACAGAAATCTATGGCCAGCAGAGTTAAGGACAATAAGGAGTTTAAGTATATTAAGAACAAAAAGAATGATATTGGTCTGTTATTAGATAGAAATGGTAGAATTAGCAATAATGCAGAAAAGACAGAATTGTTAAATACATATTTTTGTTCTGTAATTGGAGAGGGGAACATGATGGGGTCTAATTATATAACTCTCTCCATTCTGTTGGTATCTCAGGGGATGTTAAACAGCAGCTATTCAAGTTAGACATTTTTAAATTAGCTGGTCTGGATAATGTGCATCCAAGAGTTTTTGAAGAGCTGGCTGGTCAGCTCACAGGACCATTAATGTTGATTTTCAGTAAGTCTTGGAACGGCACAGAAGTTCCAGAAGACTGGAAAAAAGCTATTGTGGTGCCAATATTTTAAAAAGGTAAATGGGATGACCTGGGGTAATTTTACACCTGTCAGTCTGACATTGATCCTGGATAAGATAATGGAGTGGCTGATGCAGGACTTGATTAATCAAGAGATAAGACCCATGAGCTTGAGTTTATGCAAAATAGATCCTGTCAAACTAACTTGATATCTTTTTTGTTGTTGAAGATATTACAAGTTTGGGTGAGAATGGTAACAGTGTTTATGTAATATATTTAGACGCCTATAAGGCATTTGACTTGATACTGCACAACATTTTGATTAAAAAGCTAGAAAGATGTAAGATTAACATGGCACCCATTGAATGAATTAAAGCTGGCTAGCTAGTAGATATAAATGGGAAATCCTCATTGAGCATTGTTTTCTGGTGGGAGTCCCAAAGGGATTGGTTTTTGGCCCTATGCTATTTAATACTTTTATTAATGACCTGGAAGAAAACATGAAATCAACACAAAAATTGGGGGAAGTGGTAATTAATGAAGAGGACAGGTCATTGATACAGATAACTCTGCATTGCTTGGAAAGCTGGGTGCAAGCAAGCAATATGGCTTTTATATGGCTAAATGTATACATCTAGCAACCAAACATGTAGGCCATACTTACACAATGGGGGACTCTATTCTGGGAAGCAGTGATTCTGGGGGGGGGGAGGAATTGAGAGTCATTGTGGATAATCAGCTGAACATTAGCACCCACTACGATGCTGTGGCCAAAAGGGCTAATGCAGTCTTGGTTGTGTAAATGGGGGAATCTCAAATAGGAGTAGAGAGGTTATTTTACCACCATATTTGGCACTGGTGCAACCACTGCTGGAATACTGTGTCCAGTTCTGGTGTCAACAATTCAAAAAAGATGTTGATAAATTGGAGAGGGTTCAGAGAAGAGCCATGAGTCTGATTAAAGGATTAGAAAGCATGCATTTATTGTGATAGATTGAGCTCTTTGAATCTATTTAGCTTAACAAAGAGAAAGTGAAGGGGTGACTTGATCACAGTCTAGAAGGACCTACATGGGGAACAAATTTTTGAAAGTGGGCTCTTAAGTCTAGCAGAGACAGGTATAACACAATCCAATACTGGAAGCTGAAGCTAGACAAATGGAGACTGGAAACGAGTAAATTTTTAATAGTGAGAGTAATTGACCATTGGAACAATTTACCAAGGGATGTGGTGGATTCCTCTTCACAATTTAAAGATTGCCAAAGATGGAATGTTTTTCTAAAAGCTGTGCTCTAGGAATTATTTTGGGGGAATTCTATGACCTGTTATATAGAGGAGGTCAGATAGAAATCACAATTAGTCCCTTCTGGCCTTGGACTCTATGAAAAAGGGCACTTAGCAAGCTGAGGTCTAAAACCCTGTCCCATACAGCCAAAAGACCTGTAATCACTGCAACCAACCCAGCAACTGCGCAGACCTTTTCTCCCCAGATCCGACCGATCTGAACACTTTCAGAGTGCTCTGGGACGGACTCCCGACGGTCAGCGCGGGCAACCGAGACCAGCTAGAGCTGCCTCTCACTCTGGCCGAGTTCTCGGAAGCCCTCCGTCGCATGCCCACCAATAAATAATCACTCTTGTCAACATTGCTACAAGAAACTCCGGCTATTTTATTAAGACTAACTAGCAGTTAACACCTGATTCCCCAGACAGAGTGGCTGTAAACTAGCAGCAGAGAAAGGGATGGCAGTGATAGTGAGACTGGTCTCCAAAATTGCTTCTGTGGAGTAGAATGAGCTCTGAAAAGCTCTGTCTACATAATCTGTTTGCACCCTAGCTAATAATGAATACCTAGCTCAGATAAAGCACTCTTCATCCATAGACCACAAAACCCTTTACAAAGGATTATTCCTTATTAGAGCTGGTCAAAAAATTTTGACTGAAGTTTTCCTTTAAAAAAAAAAAGTTTAGTCAAAACTGAAATGTTTTGCTGGAATGTCAAGTTCAACACAAAAACTGACAGGAAAAAATTTAAACATTTTGTTTAAATAGCTTTGAAATGTTTTGTGTCAATGTTTCATTTTGATGTGTAAATTAATTTTTTCAACTTTTACATTATATTAAAATATTTTAACAGATTATATTATGTATATTTTAATATCATGCATATTATATTTATTATCATCGGTCAAAATGAAATTAATCAACTGCCACTGTTGAAACAATATTGCAGTGATCCTGAATCAAAAATTTTCAGATTTCTTATTTCACAGGAAACTTGAATGGGAAAAAATAAATCCAAATATCAGAATTTTCTGCAGAATGGAAATGTTCGTTCCCAACCAGCTCTGTCCCCAATTTACAGATGGGAAACTGAAGCAGAGGTGTAGTGACTTGCACAAGGTCATCCAGCAGGTCAGTGGCAAAGCCATATCTCCTGAGTTCAAGTCCAGTGCTCCAGCCACTAGGCCATACCACCTCCCAGGACATACTTAACCAAATTTTTTCTATTCCCTACTGTACTCTAAAGACTTTTGGGGGGATTGGAGCTATATGCCAGGTTCTTTATTCTTATTTCAAATAACTGCCATATTCATTACACCTCTTATCTATAGTGAAATATTTATTCTAAAAGGTACAGACTTGGTTGAGGCCTACACTTTATATTCATTGTACAATAAGTAATCTGAAGCAGGGGAAACAAACCTGTTCCTTACTTTAGGTCCCAATCCAAGCTGCGGTTTTACTACCCCCATGGACTTCATTACGACCCTCACGATAGTATATGATATTCTCAGTAGCGTTTACAGGATTGGGCCTTTCACAAAATCTAAGGTAGATTGGAATGTTTCCAGGCTTTATTTTTTTAATATTCCAATGAAAACTGTTTTGTTTGGACTTAAAAAATCCACCTGCTGTGCTCCTGAAAGAGAAACTATACTATTTTCATTCTGGAACAGGAGTGAAAAGTATATTATAAAAGTCCTTCTGATTTACCTAATCTAGGGTGTTAATACAGGTAAGGAATTTTTTTTTAAAATAAGTTTTGTGTTTCTCATAAATATCACTTGGAAATATTCCATACAGGAATAATAGACATGTTTAGATCAAAACATATAAGGTCATGATCCTGCAAACTCTTACACACATGCTTAATTTTAAGCACATGAGTAGTCCCAGTAGGACTTAGAGTTAAGCACAGGCATAAGAATTTGCAGGAGCAGGGCCTATAAATTTACAACTGTGAAATGTAGAGATTTCACTAAACAGCCTTTAAACAAAATGTGAAAGTTCAGATTGTTTTAGTGAGGCTAAATCTGTTTTAAGTTGCTGTCTCGATGAGGTTCCCATTCTTGAAGCTATCATTTTAAAAGAAAAAAACTATGCTATGGAATTAGGTAGTCACAAGAGAACTGAGGTAGAATTCAGAGGAAGTGTCCTTTATATGTTGTCACTATATCATATATCATATAGCACTATATCATCCTATTTCATACTGAAACCAGCTGTTGTCTTCTCTGTTTAATCATATTACTTCACCAGTTGGCCTACTAGAAAGATACAGCAAAATAGTTTGTTTGCACTTCTTAATTTTTCATTTTTTTAATGTACACTGATAGGTTTATTTGTGTGTGTGTGTGTGTGTGTGTGTGTGTGCGTGCAAACACACAACTGTAGATACACGGATATTTTGAGCAAGTGAGTTTGAAAAGGGAAGAAGTTCAGAGCTGTGATACTAGAGAATTATAATTAAACCATACCAGGCTCAGTAAATAATAGTCTTGCAAATCTGTTAATATTGTAGAATATTTTAAATTCAATCCCAGTTTGGTTAAATAGAAACACTGAGAGAAAGGAGTGTGATCTAAGTAACTGAGCTTTATTGGTCATTTCTATACTGGATGAATGAGAACAGTGTGACCAAAATCTTATACCAGCATGCAGTAGACTCTTTGGGGTGGTCTTTTCTTTGACTGTTCCAAAAATTCCACTCAGGAATCAGAAGGGGATATTCTCAGATTCCTACACTAAATTCTTAGTTTATTATAAAACAGTAGATATTAAACACTTAATAAAATCTGTGCCTATATTTTTCCAATGTCCCAATAATCTTGAACCACAGGGGAGTGGGTATTGGCCTCTCAGACATACAGGGTCTGTTTTGGGACCGGCTCTGTTCAATATCTTCATTAACGACTT
>NW_020664393.1:31399495-31475896 GCF_002925995.2 Terrapene triunguis
CCTCTCGAGGTCCCTTCCAGTCCTAGAATCTATGAATCTATGAATATCAAGTTATCAGTTTGCAATTCAACATGTGGGGGTATTTAGACTACAGTGTATTTGTATTAAAAACAGAATTGTATCTAGAGCAACACCTTCTTTTATGATCCATACATAATGGAAGAGGAGAATGCATACACTGTTAACTACGAACTTAAAAACTCAATCAATTACACCAATGTTGTCATTCTACTTGAAAGTGTGGTAAGCACAAAACTCAAGTAGCAGAAGAGGCAATACTCAGAACTAAGTAGAGTGGGAATAAATTCACTATTAGAGGTGAAAGCATGTGTACTCCCAACAAAGTAAGTACAAGATACATGATGGAAGAAGGAGGAGTTCAAGTTGTGATACAGGCAGAGTGGGAGAAAAAAAATCACCTCTCCTCCGCTTCCAAAACCAAAAGAGCTGTGTCACAACCCCTTAAGTGTAGTTACCTAGCACATCCTTTGCAAGCCCCCTCTTCTCAAAAGCAAGGGACTCAATAAAAACCCATCAGATCTCACATGACAAATACATTAGGTTAGTTATCTCCTGTACTTCAGCTTATTAGTGCCACTGCAGCAGCACAAAGCAGTCATAAAGTCACCTTACATGACTACCTGGGAATTTTTCTTGTGTAGAGGAAATCCTTAGGTGGTGCAAAACCACTGCAGTGTCTGTAGATTGACCCACCATCATGGCTTCTGGCTCAAGGAGCATAGCCCATGAAAGGGTGTGGCCAGGGCCCCCCTGCATTTAAGCTATTCTTGGCTGCTAGAACAGCTACGTGGGACAATAAATATCCAGTTATAAGCCACAGCTGCTCTATTTTACAGTGGGGTCCTAAAGGTTGTGTATAGCTTCCTTTGCCAATGCAGCTGGACCTGAGCCAAGCACAGCTCAGGTGCAGCTTAGAATCTGAGCCATTATTCTTATCCACTATAAAGAAATACATATTTCATCACCACGCTACAACTTTAACTCTGACCTTAAGGAACCCTAGAGTTAGCCACAGCCCGCTAATGTGTTTTTAAATACAATTTATCCTTGCCTGCACTAGGGGGTAAGTCATGTTTAATATCCTGTTAGTTTAACATGTTTTCTTCCACAGCCCAGGGTAGACAAGGCCTGAGTTAGACTGATGATAGGTGAGATTTTTCTTCCTTTAAAAAAGTCAGCTTGGCCCTTTACAGGAATGTTTGGTTAATTTTTTATATTGACTTGACCTGACTCTGAAGCATTGAAGAAAACCCAGGAGATTTCTAGCTGTTGCTGCCTGCAATTTAACAAAATGAATGGCAGTCTGTCTAGCTCCTTATACCATACAGGGGCTAAAGTAAAAGGGTATGCATCTCTGAGCTTTAACTTAGGCTTTTATAGTATGCCGGCAGTGATGAAAGAACTAGGGTAACAATGTTTCCCAAAGGGAAAATGGGACACCATGTGGGTCTGGCCCGAGCCGCTTGCCTGAGCCCACCTCCCTGTGCAGGGCTAACCCAAGCCCCCCTTCCACACAGGGCTAACCTGAGGCCACCTTCCACGTGGGGCTAGCCCGAGCTGCTCGCCCAAGCCCTGCTTTCCCCCTGCACTAGCCCTGCTTCCCCCACTGTGCAGGGCTGGCATTGCTGCTCCCCTGTCCCCACACATTCCTCCACACCCCACTTTTTTGTCAAAAGTGGGCATTTGTCCTACTGATCAAGTTGGCAAGAGCAAACAGGACAAATGCCCACTTTTGCCAAAAATTCAGGACGGCCAGAACAGGGCTTTAAAAAGGGACTGTCCCGGCCAAAATGGGATGTATGATGACCCTAGAAAGAACTAATACAGCTGCAAGTTCTAGCTAACAAGGAGGTAGTAAATACCTATTTCTGGACTTGGGAAGGGATTGTTAAAGCTCTTCTCACTTTGTATTAAGGCATTTCTATTTTTTCCACTTGGATTTTAAAACCCCTATTGTAGTCAATCTAATAGCAGAGCCACAACAAACAATAAAGAGAGCTATTAGACTTCAAAATAAAATAAACTCTTTTTAAGGGCCAGAGGAAGTTGTCAAAATGAAGGTAAATCCATTCACATTGAACATGAAATGGATCAGACCTCTTCCAAGAATTTGTTCAGAACCAGGACCAAGGTAGAGCAATGTTGCTATGCTGGCAAGAACTGAAAGAGGCCCAAGAACATCAAAGATTACAGTAAAGCCCTGTCTAAATGAGTGTCCTACCCCCAGTGTAGCTTAACTAATGTAACTGCACAGGTGCAAACCGGTAGCATAGCTGGACTGCACCAAGGTGACCTAGACAGTGCAGCTTATGCCTGTACAAGATGTACCAGCTCAAGTAACAATTAACACTGCTGTACTGCAGGGGGGTTGTACCTGTGCAACTACATCAACAAAATACCCGCAATGTAGCCAAGACTAAGAGATCCATTACAAGTAGGAGCAGTTAGCTCTTTGGGGCTAGAATGCCCCATCAATTATGCCACAGCACTCACTTTACAGACAGTGACGCTGCAGTGTAGCTTGTTCTTCAGGGTGCAGTACCTCCTGCTGACACCAGGTGACTCCTTCTGTGGCTGAAGGTACTCCAGCCACTGGAGGCTGCAGTGTACCTTGCTGCCACTTGGCTCTTCCAGCTCGGCAGCACATGGGCTGCAAGCTATAGAGGGAGGGGACAAAGAGCAGGGACTACTTCTCAGCCCCATTGAGGCAGAATATAGGACTCTCAACAGATGGTTCCTGCTACTTCCCTATTCCCAGCAACAAGCGTTATCCTTTTCCTAGTCCCAAGCTGTTCCCCTCGAGTCTAGTTCATATTCCACCATCCTCTCCTACTTGCTTCCCCACACACACACAAATATGGCCATTTTACCCACGATCTCATTCATCAATTGATCCCATTACCTCTCTGCCAACCCAACCTGTCCCTTGTCTGTCTTAGAACCCCTCTAACCCAATTCCCACCCGCTCAAAATCCACATCCCAACACAACCCAGTGCATCCAGGCTGAGAACCCCTCCTCTTCCTACCCAGTCTCTCCAGAGCTCAGAACCAATCTCCTCAGCTCTGAAACCCTCGCCCATTTGGCACTCCCAGACTCTGAACATCTTTCTCTCACACCCCCAGGCTCAGACTCCTTCCTTTTCCTATTTCACATTCCCCATTACCAGCCTCAGAAGCCCACCTCTCAGGACCTCCCCCATTACCCCTCCCCCGCATATGCTGTCTTCTCCCACACTGCCTTTGACTATAAAGATCCCGGTTTTTCATTCTGAAAAGGGAAAGGGACCAGAGAGGGAAAGGGGCACTCCTTTTTCTTCCCACTTCACCATCCAAGCATTCCCCTGTGACCCAATCCCAAACACAGTGTCAGTCTTTCACTTTAAATAGGATAAAGTATTGAGGAATCTTGCTACCTGCAGCTTCATCGATTATTCTGGGTACCAGCCTCCAATGATTTCAACAAACTGAAGGCTGAGGCATCCCCAGCCAGCCCAGACCCTGTGGCAACAAAGTCCTGAGGCAGCTTCCTCTCAGTGGATAGCTCATACAGCCCCTGCTCTGCTGGATAACAAAGATTTAGGGCAGCAGCTGCAACATCATCATCGTGGCAGGGGTGGATTACATCTGCAGGGAGTCAGGTCCCTTCAGGACCCCTTCTACATCATCAGAACTGCCAACTGAACAGATCTCAACTGGACTCTGGGAGGAGACGGGGGTGTGGATGCTGATCTTGGACTGAAGCATCATTGAGGATGATGTTAAAGGAACAGTGAAGTGACAAATAAATTATAATTAGCATATAGTAGGAAGGGTCAGAAACAAAGTAAAAAACGTCTGTGTGAGGGAACACTGGAAAAAATGGCTAAGTTTGCAATGGCCGGGCAAAATGGTTCATGCAACTGGACAGAGCAATGGCAGGGGCAAGAGGATGGAGCAAAACAAGGGAAAAAAAAGTTTTTAACCTTTGACAGGTTTTGTCCTGTTTAGACTGTAAGTTCTTTAGGCAAGGACCATCTCTTATGTTTACACAGTGCCTACCACAAAGGGGCTTAAATCCTCGTTGTCTATCGAGGTATATCTATTATATCCATCCCTATAATATCAGATTGCCAATAAAATAACCAAACCATTTGAATGAAAGATTTTATTCTCTAGTCTTTTCTTATTTTCTGCTATGAAACTGTAGATTTTATTATTAGTTGCTATCATGAGGGAAGTAATGCTGAGCCATTCTTTGGGTTATTATTGGGAGAAAGCTGCTGCAAAAAGATGGGACATACACTTCACCTGGATTGTTGTAAAATATGATTATTTTATAAATATTTCCTTAAATTATGGTATTCTCTGCTGAGCGCAAGTCTATATGTCCAATTTGTCTATATTAAAAGAAAGATTCGGTACTTTAAGTTCTGAGCTTTTACCTGTCTGTAGGTTTATAGAACTTTGTGTGCACTAATGTAAAGAGATCAGATCTATTAATTGTGAAGCACACACTATAAATGTAATCTGTTGTTGCAAAATACTTTTTACAAATTATAGAATCATACTTTAGTATAGCAGACAAGAACAAAGTAGATATAGCAACAATCAGCAGAGAAGACAAGCAATCTCATTATAAAATGTATTGAGGTATTTATTTTTCTTTCCTATTGCATATGCAGTGTATTTATAAAAATCTACTTCCCTGAGAGTTGCTGCTGAGTTGGTGCAGTATAAATGGGAGTGTCAGTACTTGGCAGACCATATACCCTCCCTCATATGCCTACACCCATGAGAGGGAAGAAAAAAAAAAGTGGAGAGATTCTGTTTCTATTCTTGTTCAAGTTAACACAACAGGATCCTGTGGTCTGTAGGTGTTGCTAGGAAAGTGCTGCTCAAGCTGCTGTTTGTCTCTTACTGTACCAGCTTTCTGCCTTCTACCAGCTGAGAATGCCATGGAAACAGAGGTTGGAAAGCAAAGGCTGGTCAGGTTAGGGTTTTTTTTTTTTTTTTTTTTTGGATTTTTTTAAAATATACATTGCTCCAAAAAGACATTCCGATTAAACAGTGGATAGCGTGAAACTTCCTGACCCATTTTTACTGATCTGAGGTCCGTTTCCCAGCATAGCCACCGGAGGAGTACAAAACATCACAGTACACTTCCCGGGATCTGCACAGAGAATTGGTGCCATTTGACCTGCTATTTTCTTAACAGCACTGACAATCTTTAGGCAATTAGAAGCTTGAAATATGGCAATTTAAAAATATTTTTGAAATGTTAAAAAAAATAAATACAAATCTATGCTATTAAAAGGAACTAAAGCAGAGCCTCACTAATGATTAGGATCACCAGCAATTACTGAATTGTGAGTTAGCAAAGGTGAACAAAGACAATGAAAGCAAGGTTAATCTGACACAATGTACTTAGTTTAATTTTAATTATTGATCTCTCACAACGTACTAGTAAATTACTGCAGCATATTGTTACATATCCTGGTCTGTTTAAGTCTTTATAGTTGTCACTATGTTGTGTGCAAAGGCCATTAGAATTTTATGGCAATGATGATAAAAGTTGGGTCCTTCTGTTGCAAAAGACAAGGACCCTATTACTTCTACTACAGGCCATCTCTGTTAGCTGTGAGCAGTTTGAAGGCCTATGATATTCAGTTGAGCAATTGTGAATCTAGTCACACTAGAGGCAGGCCCAAACATTAGTTACTCCATTTAATATTTTGTAAAAAGAAACTATATTAATACAAGACTACGCCACAGCACACTACTATCATATTTTTGAGTATGAGGATTGACTATCAGGTTTTATGTGTGGATTATAAATTGTGCAATTTAGCAAGGTTCTGATGTATTTTATTTTCTCTTGCTCTAAAATAAATACTGTGACTCATGCATCAAGTGTAAAGATATCTAGTATAGCTGAAAATCTTGGTTAGTATTATACTGTACACACTTATTACATTCTTTGATGGCATCCAGGCACTGACCTGGCCCATAGTTACTGCAAGAAAAGTCACATTCCATCCATTTTCACTAAAAGAAGGAAATAGAATAAGGAAATAAAGAGAAAACTCCATTTGCCTGCTACCATCTGTAGATTTAATAAGCAACATTCATGTTCAGATGAGTTGTGCAAAGTAAAGAAATACCTTTTGCCCTGTTTTGACCTATGCCTTTCGAACAAAGAATCGATAATGGAATCTTCAATCTAGCAAAAAAAGCAATACACAATCCAGTGGCTGGAAGTTGAAGCTAGACAAATTCAGACTGGAAATACAGCATACATTTTTAACAGTGAGGGTAATTAACCAATTGAACAATTTACCAAGGATCATGGTGGATTCACCATCACTGGCAACTTTTAAATCTAGACTGGATGTTTTTAAAAGAAATGCTCTATTTTGAAAAGTAATTATTTTGGGGAAGTGCTGTGGCCTGTGTTATATAGGAGGTTAGGCTAGATGATTACGGTGACGTTGCACTCTATATGATTTTATAAAAAATATGCTGAGTGTGAATATAATGTAACTGGAATATGCTTCATGCAAAAGGTCTCTCATAAGGTATCATTACAAAGCTTATAATCTACTGAGTGTGGTCATCCTATTTGTATAAATGTATCACTCTTGTATCTGAAACTAGAAATATGAAACATAACTCTGAGGTCCTATTGTAGTTATGCAAAGTGTGGGCCATTAACGGTGGTTTGGAATCTTAATGGCTCCCATTAACCAGGACAATTGACTGTTTTACTTGTAAGTCTTCCTGTTTACCTGTGTGCTGGCAAGTGGTAATGAAGTCTTACAGTGACATGTGATCATGTCACCTGAACTGGAATCCATCTTTAACCTGGTGCTTTTCCATTCAGAAGGAGGGGTGGGAACCCAGAGGGACAAAGGATTCCCGCCTTATGCAAAAGATGGGTGGAACAGAACAAAGGGGGTGGCCATCATGAGAAATCCCCTACCTACCACCTGAGCTGGAACAAGGGCTGTACCAGGGGAAAGGATTGTGCCCCGACTAGGAAGGCATCCAGTCTGTGAAAGAAACTTATTGAAACATCTCTGAGGGTGAGATCTTATCTGTATTCAGTTTTATTACTCTACGAGGCTTAGACTTGTGTGTTTTATTTTATTTTGCTTGGTAATTCTCTTTGTTCTGTCTGTTACTACTTGGAACCACTTAAATCCTACTTTCTGTATTTAATAAAATCACTTTTTACTTATTAATTAACCCAGAGTATGTATTAATACCTGGGGGGGGGGGGGCAAACAGCTTTGCATATCTCTCTATCAGTGTTATAGAGGGTGAACAATTTATGAGTTTACTTATAAAACGGATTTATTTGGGGTTTGGACTCCATTGGGAGTTAGGCATCTGAGTGTTAAAGACAGGAACACTTCTTAAGGTGCTTTCAGTTAAGTCTGCAGCTTTGGGGCATGTGGTTCAGACTTTGGGTCTGTGTTGTAGCAGACTCAACAAGACAGGGTGCTGGAGTCCCAAGCTGGCTGGGAAAGCAGGGGCAGAAGTAGTCTTGGCACATCAGTTGGCAGTTCCCAAGGGGATTTCTGTGATCCAACCTGTCACAATTACAGTGGTCCCTTTTGGCTTTTATAATCTACAGCAAATGTGATCTATTTAACTAAGATGGTTTGTGACCAAAAATAGATGTCTAGTGCTAACTAGTTGGCCAAACTAAAATACGTTACAAGTGGCCATTTTGACCATTTGGTAATTCAGTGGTAGTATGCTTTTAAGTTTGCCTGCCCACTCCCTCATTTCTGTGTGTATTTTTAATGCCATCATCTTCTTGAGGGGCTAGGACCATTTCAAGGAAGGCTCCCTACTAATTTGTATGTACATGTGTTCACTATGATTCTCTTCACTAGTTGCTGCAGCATTTTAAAGGAGAATCCATGTTGATATTTGGAGTACATTGGTGTGAGGAAGGGAAGTGGTTTCTACAGGATGGAGACATGTAATCCCATGGTCAGTCACCTCTGGGTCAATAAATTATTCCTCAAAAATTTCAGTTTTGATAAAATATGTGAAAACTTCATTCACTAAATTCCTCATTGATAAGAACAGCTGTGAAAGAACTTTGTACATACAAACCCTAAGAATATCTCTGGAGTTCAGAGAGTCTCAGTTAAAGTTGTCAGTTTGACTAATATTCTCGTGGAAGAAAGGAGTGGGATGCCTCAAGTACAAGGGGGTGCTAGTCCAGGACTAGGGTCCCTAAACCCTACAGAAGTACAACTCAGATATAAAGATCACCATAGTTCACCGAGTGGCACCTCATTTTGGTGCTGTGAGTGGATGGCATTTTGGAGAGGACCAACTGTTTTTTTACCCAATCTGACCCATACAGCCACAAGGTCAGAGGAATGGAATGGAGCCAGGGTGTGCATTTGAACCCCATCAAGAGGAAATTAAGCTCATGACTTCCAGCAGGGCAGCCAATTTTCCTAATCAACCAGCTCCACTCCAGGAATAGCTGAAGCCAGGTCAGGTCATGGGGTCAGGTGGCTTCTTCTCTAGTTTTAATGGCTGCTATTCCTCTCTCTCTGCTGGGAGCTGTCTGCAGGCTCAGACAGACACTCAGTTCATGGTTTCAAGTGTTTCTTTGCAACCATGAGAGCTAGAAACAATGACATGAAAGCTGAGATTCAGATGCCATCACAAGACTTTGGGATCTAGGACTCTAGGCACATACCTATTGTGCCTAGGGGTATATACAAAACTCACCAAAGAAGAACCAAGCCCATACAGAGCCCCCGATCGTATTCCTAACAGCTGTACAATCTGCTGTGAGTCGCATCTTATTTTGGCATCTCAAGTGGGCAGAGTTTGGCTTGTGGATAGGACCTGGGAGAACATCAACATTATTTTCTCCAGATTGAGCTCTGCTTCAATGGGATTTGAGCGTATCCCGATCCTTGCAGGATGAAGACCCCAGTAAGTAAATGTTAGTCTAAATTTTATATGGTCTTTTTTCTTGGGCAAGACCTGCATGGTTCAGAAAATAAAAGATTTAAAGCTTCCAAAAATTTCACAATCCTTCTTGCCAACTACTTCTCTCTAAAATGCAACATCTCCCTGAAAGAGTTCAAGTCTAATGGCTTCTAAAGCTCTTCTCCAGACTATAAGAGTTACTCATCTAATCTCACACTAGAAATACCATGTGACCTTTGTGACCAATCAAAATTATAAAGGAGTATTACATATTTGCAGCATACTGCCTGCTGTCAATCCAAAGAACAAAAAAATTGCATAAAAACGTGTCAAGTAAATTTGAGGAATACTTGATTTCCTGGTGGGCATTCCATGAGCGGAAAGAAAAACTAAATTCATTAAATGGAGTATTCACTGTGAATTATTCTCTCAACTCTGTTGGGGCTTGATAAAAGGGAGTCTTCCTTGATAAAAGGGAGCCTGTAGTGAGGAAAGTATAACAGCCAGAATAATGTTCTCATTTTATTATTTATTGTCGCTCTGTGGATGATATCACACTGTGGAAGATCCAAGTGGCAATGACGCAAATCTTGGTTTCCATCAGGGCATGCATTGTGGAACTACCCATGTGGTTAAAAACCCGATTGTAAATGAAGCCTATTTCCAGCTCCATAAACTTTTATTACTCTTTACACTTCTGTAGAATGCCATTCAACAAAACATCCCAAAGCATTTTACAAATATTAGTGAATCAGTTATCACATCTCTCCTGTAAGGTAGTTAAATATACACACAATTCTGCTGAGATGCAGAGGTAAAGTGACTTGCCCAGGTAATATAATAAGCCAGGAGCAAAGTTTGGAACAGACTCCCAGGCCCCAGCTGCATTTACTAGACAACTTTTCTCTGTGCAATGACTCTCAGGAGTAAGCCTGTGCATATTCTATAGCTAATTTTCGTGACTTGCCTTGAGGTGATGTAGGCTGCCATGAAATGTATGTGCAGAAACATTTTCATAATAATTCAAGATCCCTCTTAATATGTTTTTGTAATTATGTCCAATTAATAGGATGCTAGAGTTGTAACAACCTTGTTAGAATACAAGATACAGCAAAACAAAATTCCTGATAATGTCACCTTCCACTCTAATGAAGAGGAAGGCACAAGTATTTCCTGAAAGACAATGCATGTTGGAAGGAACAATATGCATGCATCCTGATAGTTTCTAAATGAGTTGCAACCTCTCAAGAAAAACATCTAGCCATAACTCTGGACCGCTTGATGACAATAGCTGCTCAGTGCACTGAAGCTTGTAGAAAAGAGAACGAGACATTAGGGGTTTTTTTGTTTGTTACTATAACTGATACTGCGCCGGTATTTTTAATTGTATTTGACTATTAAAAACCAAACGTTCTTATTGTGACTAAAAAGTTAAAGGCCAGGTTGGAGCAGGTCCTGTCCAGGTGCGTGTGGGGGGGAGGATGGGAATGGAGACCAGATATCTAGTCTAGAGCACAAAGACCGGTGGAGGAGCTAATAGAAAGGCCAGGAATGTGATCCCCTGCCACCAGTAGCCTTTAGATGTATGTTGCATGCCTTTTTCAGCATATTATGCAATTGACAAAAGGAGGTGTACAACACAAATTTTCACACAAGGCTGGAAACCAAGCCCACCCTGTTCTCACTTGGCAACTGCGGTGGGCCCAGCTCCACACTCTGGGCACTACAATACGGTGCAAAGGGTGCACTGGGACCTTGTGCTCCAGGTTGCAATACCTGCAGTGGGGAGCCGGGTCCAGACTCACAGGACAGGCGCCACTGCTACCAGGTGAGGGTGGGGTGGGCTCGCACTCCAGCCCATCACCAATGACCCATTGCTGCCCCCCCACCCCCAGTTGCAAAACTTGGCTCTGCCACTTACAAAGACTATTCCCTATTAGCCCACCCACCCCAACGTGCAAGTCACTCCAAAAGTGGAGAGGTGGGGCTATAACTCCCCTCCCGCCACTCACTAGTAGCAGAGCTGGCTGGTAGCAGAGGGGACTGCACACTGCACCTGCCTGGGGGTAACACAGTGACTGTGCTGGAAACCATTGTGCTTTTCTGATGGCTTTTCCCAGTGCTCCAACAGAGACTCCACACCACCCCCAATTCAAAGTCTTGCCTATAATGCACAACTGAGCCCAGAAGATTTTATTTTTTAAAGCGAGGGTAGAGGTGGAAGAGAGAATGCAGACATCCTTAGAACACCCTCACATTAATTAACTAATTAATTAATTAATGGATATTGCATTCAGTTCTGGGCACCTCAGGAGGTCTTTTTTTTGTTTGTTTGTAAAGATGTAAAAACAAATCCTTAGCTGGTGTAAATTGGCCCAGTTTCATTGATGTCAATGGAGCTATGCTGATTTACACCAGCTAAGGATCTATCCCAGCCTGGAGAGTAGTAGAAATAGAAAAAGGCTAGAGAATCATAATGAAAGGGCAGACTAATGGCTCCATATTGCTCCCAATGAAGGCAACAGGAAAACATGTTTGAATTCAGGCCCTTAAACACTAGCACATTTTAGTTTGGCAAGGAGATATGTTAGAAGTATGTAAAATAATGAATGGTGCAAAAAAGTTCAGTTTTCTCCTTGTCATACTACAAAGGGGAAAGGGCGGACTGGACATTGTGTATACAGCTAGTCTGTGCCAAAACATGTTTGGAGTTTTATTAGCTCTTCTTCCTTTCCCCACAGCCACCCCCATTCATTTGTTACATCCACCAGTTGCATCTTGTCATTAACCAAGAGTATAAGCTATTTGGAGGCGGTGGACCATCTTTTTAATTCATGTTTGTACAGCACCTAGTACAATGGACTCCCACAATCCCGGTAGGGCCTTCAAGCCTAAGAATAATATTCATTAATAATGATGTGACCACGTTAAAATGCAATAGGCTAAATTTTCAGAACTGACTGTTGATTTAGGGTGTCAGTATTTGAGTGTCCAAATTGAGCACACACTTGCTGGAAATAGGCTCTAAAGGCATCTTGTAATGGGCTCTCAAGATCAATAGACACTTTTGACATTGTAGGCCAACAAGTTTAAAATGGATGAAAGGAAGTATTTTTATGTTGCATATAACAAACCCATGGAATTGGCTGCCTCAGAATACCATTAAGGCAACTAGTTTAATAATTTTACAATAGGGTAGACATTTATGAAACCATATCTGCATGTACACTAGACATGATGAAACTTAAAAGGGCTATGAATCCTTATGCTTCAGAATATAAGATATTCCTATTAGCTATGGTCAGGAAGAAATTCCTTTCCATATTATTGCATATTTAGGGGCACGGTGGGGTTTTATACCTTTTTTTTGTGAAGTATTTAATATTGGTTAATGTCAAAGCCAAAATAGCAGTGCTGCGATACATGGACCATAGACATGGTCTGTTTCTATTGTGGCATTTCCTGTTACATTTGACTCAGACCACCATCATGTATTTTCAGAAAATCAAATGAATTACAAATTAATACTGCATTTTGAGTTTTTAGTTAAATGTAGGTAAACCATTTCCTCTAACTTGTCCCTACTGACACAAATGTATTCTCATGGTGCCACCCAATAAGTAATTAAATACAAGAGCAAAGCTAAAATAGTAAGATGCTGATACCAACTAATAAAAGCAAGATAATTTTGAGTTTAGCCTTTTGTTGGTATTATTGACCAAAGCCAGGTGTTCCTTGCTATACAGGTATATAAGATTCTGAGGTATATACACTGTTCTGAGATCCCCTGTTAGATAACCATATGTGCTGGTTGAAATCCCTAGGAGTTAAGGGGCTGTGCTAATGATCAACTGGCTGCTTTATCTCAAAATTCATTTGTTTTTGTGCAAATATTTGTATTTAATGTTAAAATGCTCATGTGTAACTTTGGATTGAAATGTCAAGCTTCATCTATGCACATTCATCCCCTGCCTCCTCCATCCCCTCCCCACAAGCAGTTTAATGGAATTTAATAGCTACAACGAAAGCTCTCTTATATAATAAGGTCTTAATTGTTCTATTTTCCTTGCTTTAACATTCAATAATTCCTTTTCAACATTACTTCTAAGCATCATGCAGCTCCTAATGTGAACAGGAGTACTTGTGGCACCTTAGAGACTAACAAATTTATTTGAGCTACAGCCCACTTCATCAGATGCATAGAATGGAACATATAGTAAGAAGATATATATACATACAGAGAACATTAAAAGGTGGAAGTAGCCATACCAGCTGTAAGAGGCTAATTAATTAAGATAAGCTATTATCAGCAGGAGAAAAAAACTTCTGTAGTGATAATCAAGATGGCCCATTTTAGACAGTTGACAAGAAGGTGTGAGGATACTTAACACGGGGGGAATAGATTCAATATGTGTAATAACCCTAATGTGAGTTTTCTTTCCATTGTAATAGTTCTGTCCTGATTTCACCTTATCTGCCAACCTCCCCATACACACATGATAAATCTCTTGGCTTTAATACTGGAGAAATCCCTTAGAAAACTTATGTAAAAAAAACACCAATTATGGGACAACAGATAATGAATCAATGTTATGGTGAAGAAGATTTGGATGATGTGAACATGATCCAAAACTTGTCACATGAATAGGGTTCTGTAGGATACTGAAACTTTTATCCTTGCTTGAAAGTAAAATGAAACCAAGGGACATTCCAAAAGACTGGATGAGTGCTAATGTTGTGCCAGTATTCAAAAAAGGCAAGTGGGATGACCTGGGTAACTATAAGCCGGTTAGCCAGCCAGCTGCCATCAGTCCTGGACAAAATAATAGAAAAGTTGATTCAATTGATAAACAATTAAAGGATAAGAATATAATTAAGGCCAGTCAACATGTTTTTTTGGAAAATAGGTCTTATCAAACAAACCCAATTTCATTCTGTGAAGAGATTACAAGTTTGGATGATAAATGTAACTGCATAGAAATAATAGACATTTGTAAGCCATTTGCCTCAGTACTGCGTGACATTAAAATTAGTACTATACAAAATCAATAAAGCTCATATTAAATAAACTAAGAGTTGGTTAATTCACAGATCTCAAAAATAGTTGTCCCTGGGGAATCACAACAAATTGGGATGTTTCTAGTGGGGTTATGCAGGGATCAGTACTGGGCTCATGCTCTTTGATGTATTCATCAAATGATCTGGAAGTAAATATAAAATCACGGCTGATAAAATTTGTGGCTAACACAAAGATTGGCAGAGACGTAAATAGTGATAAGGACAGGGCAGTGATATAGAGCAATCTGGTAAGCTGGTCCCATTCAAACAAAATGTTGTTAATACAGACAAATGCTCCTAGATGTATAACATTGCAAGGAATGCAGGCCATACCTACAGAGTAGGGAACTGTATCCTAGAAAGCAATGACTCCGGAAAGGCTATAGGGGACATGGTGGCCAAGTAACTGACCATGAGCTCCCAGTGCAATGTTGTGGCACAAAGGACTAATAAGATCCTTGGATGTATAAACAGGGGAATAGTAAGAGAGACCAATAGCGGAATACTGCCTACAATTCCGATGTCCATATTTTTTAAAAAATGCTGAAAAACCGGAGAGTGGCAGAAAGCACCACAGAAATTATTCAAGGGCTGGAAAAAATGCCTTCAAGTGAGATACTTAAAGAGCTCAACCTGTTTAGTTTATGCAGAAGAAGATTGAGTGGTGACGTGACTACAGTATATAGGTACCTTCACAGGGAGAAAATACCAGATACTAAAGGGCTTTTTAATTTAGAAGAGAAAGGCAAACAAGAACCAATGGCTGGAAGTTGAAGCCAGACATTCAAATTAGAAATTAGGCACACAGTTTTAATAGTGAGGGTGATTAAGCACTGGAACAAACTTCTAAGGGAGGTGGTAGATTCTCCATCTCTTGATGTCTTCAGATCAGCCTTTCTGGAAGATATGTTTTAGCCAACCACAATTTACTGGGCTGAATTCAGGTGTAACTGGGTGAAATGTAATGGCCAGTGTTATATAGAAGGTCAGACTAGATGACCCAATTGTCCCTTCTAGTCTTATACTTGATAAATCTCTGAATCTAAGATATTTATGGGATTGGTATCTTTGCAGACTTCAGTTGGTTGTACTATAAATGGATTACAATCTGTTAAATGTCAATTCCCTTTTTTTCCAGTAAGCACTGGTTGTTTTCAATTGGAACCATTATTAGTTAATATAGACCATCTGCAGCCACTATATGCTTATTTTTAAGTTTCTCAGAACTGTAGGCAGATGCTGCTGTTCCTGCATAACAGTAGCAATACAAGCTTGTTAGAGGTAAATCATGTGATCTCTGAATATATTCAGATGCTCAGTTTGAGAGCCCCTTCAGCATTCAGTTTCTATTTGTCATTTTCCCTGCCATATAAATGTTTCACACCATTTGGAACTGAGAGAGTTTCACTTATAAGCACAACAATCAGTGGGTATTCCAGTCGTCTGATTAATTTGATTCTTTTTACTAAGACAACACTGAATAACTGCTGATACAGTACCATACAGGTTTTCTGAAGTCATTAAATATGTATGCATAGATCTGATCCTATACTGTTGTAAAATGACTGCAAACAATAGAGCATGACTCAGAATCTTACTGCACAGATAAAGGAGAACAAGTGAATGAAAACTTTCTATGGCAACTGCTGTGAACAAACCCCACAAATTTATAAATACGATTCCTTACCGTAGATATAAAAATTAGAACAGAATTTGAATGCGTGTAGCATTTACCATAGTCAAGGTATTTCTAAGCACGATACATAGTAATGCCTTAAATACTGGCAATGCAATGGCTGGCAGGCACTCAGCTGTAGCTCACATGCAGACATAGAGAACAGAGGCAGTCTCATTAACAGGAGAAGAATTGCTCAGAACAGTGGATTTATTCCTGCTGCCCCTTTTTTTAAAAAAACTATTGGACTCTAATTTCCACCCTGGTACCCACTAGCTATTGATATTGAGACCTAAGGTGTAGCAGAGAAATAAATTTACAAGCACAGAGTTAAATTTGGTTTCTTAAAAGTAAAACTTTTTTATTGTAACTGTAACTGTCAGGAATTTTAATGACGCCCTGTAGTTACAAGCTTAGCCATGTAATCTGTGTAGAAGTCAGAGGGCCTGAAATGTCTTCTCACACGAAAAGAATCAGGAATAGCTCTGAAAGTCAGTAGGCTACACTGGTATAAAACAGGGGTAAGTGAGAGGAGAATCAGTCCAACAGTTTTTCCTAAGAAATTCCTGTCCCTAATCCTGGGGGGCCTGATTTTCTTCTCATTTACATTGATTTTACAGAGTAATTCCATTGACTTCAGTGGACTTTCTCCTGATTTAAACCAATTTAAGTCAGAAGAGAATTGGGCTGACTTACTTTTACTACCCTCTTAGACAGATTCTTGTGTAGTTATTTACACCTGTGCAAAGTAAATTTAAAACGTCTAACTGAGCAGCAGTTTACACCCACATTGGACTCACTTTGCACTGGCGTAAATGACTTCAAAGGGGCAGGGCAATGGAAAATTAGGTCCCTTACAGCTACCCTTCATCATTTCAGTTATCAAGTGTTGGAGAGCTCCTGGAGACCCCGTGCTGTAGATTTTGGGTTATGGGCATGCTTGCCAGAGTGGGGCTATTGCTTACAATGCTGAAAAGCCACCACTGGATTCATCTGGCCTGGATTTCCTGTTCTTTATACCACATTTACACCAACGTGACTTCAGATGAAATAATACAGATTCAAACCATATAAGGGAGAAAGTCAGGACCACTGCATTTATGACTTTATTTATGCTATTCATTACATTCAGTGACAGTAATCCACTAATAAGCCAGAGTTCCCATCCTAACATGCAAGCTCATGAAAATAATTTTTCTTACCAATATTAAACTACTACCTTTTGCACAAATAAAGTGTAAATGTACCAAGCACACTGAAAAGCCCACAAGCCTTTTGTTTTTCAATGAGTCTTTAATGCAGTTTACAAAATCAAACTCCAAAAAATAGCAACTCTTTATTAGAGTTCTAAAATACTCCAGAAAAATCTATTTGTATTGGATTTCATTTGCTGCATTATTGTTTGAGCACTGGTAGTGCATTTGGTGCTGTACAAACATAAGGAAATACTCTCTCTCCTGCCCCCAGGAGTCTACAAGTTACCAGAGATATAGTTCATCAGGTGCTGGTACAACACTGAGATGGTCTTGGAAACATGCAATGGTCAGTTTTTTACAACACTTCAAAGAAGAGCATATTTAGGTCAGAGTTCCTCTCCCTCCTCCCATCACCAGCTACCTAATGATCTGGTGGAGAAGGTAGAAATAGATTTCAAACACCGCTTATATTTATGGGCACTTTTAAACACCAACATTTCTGGGTGTGTTAATTGTGTTCCAATCCCAGGAGCAAAATCCTTATGGGGCTGAAGGGTAAAATTTCAGCAGTTTTTGAATAGCAGGGTATGTAGCCAATTTCTACAAAAACTGGAGGATGAGGGATCAGCAAGTAGGTAGATCAGTATAAGCAATGAGAGCCGCATATAACTTGGTGTTCTGCACAATGCTACTGTTGTGCTTCTTTTAACAACATCATGTTCTGGTGCAGAGATGTTATGAGAAATAAAAAATATTGGCAGAACATTGTATGCATGTAACCGAGGCAGCTCTAGCCACACACCACCACCTCTCCATTTTATGCTGTTGCTCCTGTAAGAGGCGATTTAAGCTATGAAGGGAGGAGGGATAGCTCAGTGGTTTGAGCATTGGCCTCCTAAACTCAGGGTTGTGAGTTCAGCCCTTGAGGGGGTCACTTAGGGATCTGGGGCAAAATCAGTACTTGGTCCTGCTAGTGAAGGCAGGGGGCTGGACTCAATGACCTTTCAGGGTCCCTTCCAGTTCTAAGAGATAGGATATCTCCTTTAATTTAATTTTAAAAAGCAATAGCAAGTTTAGACCCTGAGAAAAGCCCTAGGATCTTCAAATGTACAAGAATAGACATAAACTGAGGCTGTTCCTTAAAGTCATTAAGTTAAATCTAAATATTTAAATTGCCAACCACAAAGAAAAATAAATGTATTGGGGAACTGTCTGAGACACTAAGGGTGTTGGCCTCAGTGCTATGGTCTTGGTGTAGCTTAATCAGTGATTAAAGTAGATCAGAATAGGAAAAGAGTTCACCAATTTTGATGGATCTTGACAAAAAGTGGGGAACGTAGCATTATGTGAGATCTGAAAGGTTTAATTTAAAGGGATCCCAATGGGCTTTTAGATAAAGTAGCTGTTTTGTTCAGATTCTCAAGGGTTCTGACTCAAGCTGTCTATTGAAATAAAAAGAGTCAATATTATTTGTGTATTTAAATGAATGAACAAGCAAAACTAAAGTAAAAACTGCATCACTAAATTAAGATACTACAAATTCTACCTAACTAAGACCTAAACAATACAAATGTCAAACTAAAATCAAATAAAAGCTCAAGGTCTTAACAAAGGTATTGAATTAATATCAAATCATCAGATTAGTTAGTTCATTGAATTAATACAGCAAATAATCAGTTCTTAACAAACAAACAGGAATTCCAGAAGGTGGCTGTCCATTTGGTTATATCCCACTTAAAGAACTTTTACCCATGGCAAATAATCCAATATACAAGTCAAATAATTGGCTGTCTGATTTACAACTGGAGACAATCAAAAGCCTCCTCCTGAGGTTTTACTTATACAGTGATGACTACTGCTGTTCTCCCCTGCCCCCAACAGAAATCATAGGCTACGTCTTCACTACGGGGTGGGGGGTCGATTTAAGATATGCAAATTGAGCTACGCAAATAGCGTAGCTGAATTCGACGTATCCGAGCCGACTTACCCTGCTGTGAGGACGGCGGCAAATCGACCTCCGCGGCTCCCCCATTGACGGCGCTTACTCCTACCTGCGCTAGTGGAATACAAGCGTCGATTCAGGGATCGATTGTCGCGTCCCAACGAGACGCGATAATTCGATCCCCGAGAGATCGATTTCTACCTGCCGATTCAGGCGGGTAGTGAAGACGTAGCCTCAGTGTCTGATGAGCAAAAGATAATTGAGCAAGAGTGTTAAAGACATATAATAGTTTTATAACATCTCAGGATTCTGCGAACAGAGAACTCTCAGTATTTTTAAAGAGTTGGCACTTAGGGTGTTTACTTCTGGCACCTTTTCTTGGGGCTTTACAGGTGCTTATAAGCATGCACCCCCCACACTTACATTCTACAATAATAGAAGTCTGGAACAGCTTCTTAAAACTACAGACCATAAAATATTTAAATAACTAGGGATTGGAACTCTAGCTCTCCTAGTTTTGATATACATGTCGTGGTAGCTTTATCTACAGTCACCGGACCAGGTGAGGTGGTAGCTGGGTCAGCGCTGTGCCACTAGAGGGATCTTTTGGATGCTGAGGCTGGTCAGTCTGTGTAGCCCATAGTGGTAGACTTCACCTCCTCAATTCACAGATGGCCAGAAAACAGAAGGGGTCAACTTTTCCAGGTGTCTTTGCTGGTCCAAAAAACACAAGTCTTCTGTTTTGACCTTTGTTCTTATAGTCATAGTTAGGGTGACCAGATGACAAAACTGAAATATCGGGATGCGGGGGGGACGGGCCCCGGCAGAGAAAAAAAAAAGCAGCCGGAAAGCCCCCCCCACACACACACACCAGCTCACCTCGTCTCCACCTCCTCCCGTAGGGGAAGGTGCCCAGCTGGTGCAATCCCGCGGGCGGCCCCTGAGTGGGGGCAGCAGGCCCCAGCCCCCCCCATCCTGCTCGGGTCCCGCAGGGGAACGAACAGGGCTGCCGCTGCCTCCGCCCCGGGGCAGGGTTTCCCTACAGCCCGCCCTGCGGGGCGGCGCACACATGGCAGGAGGTGAAGCCCCATCAGAGTCCCCGCGCGGGCAGCTGCTGCCACCCCACCCCCACTCCCACCCATGGGTGCGTACAGGGATCCGGTTCCCCAGGCCAGACCCGGGGCTGCCCCTGCAGGTACCGCCCCGCCCTCCTGCAGCTGCGCTCAACCAGGCCCCTCCTGCAGCTCCCGGCCCAGCCGCTCCCGGGCTCTGTCGCCCCGGCCCCGCAGCAGGGGCTGCTCCGCTCCGTTCCACCCCACTCTGCCCTGCCTGGGACACTTGCCCCCGCAACCCCTCTCCGCCCCACGCGTGTCTCCTGCCCACGCGCCGCCCACCCAGGCCCTGCCCGCTCCGCGCTGCCCCCGGACTCACCGCGCTGCCCCGCGCGCTGCAGGGCTTGAGCAGCCTCCGCGCTGTGCTCCCGGCCCCGGCCATGGCTCATGTGCAACTTAGGGCTGCCCAGGCTGCTGCACACGGAGGGGCGTCTCCTCTCCAGGCCCAGCTTGGGATCCAATGGGGCAGTGAGGGGGTGGGGCTGGGGGCGAGGATTTGGGGAGGGATCCAATGGGGGAAGTAGGGGACGGGGTCGGGGCAGGGGGGGGCGAGAGCCCCTCTGGGCTCCGCCTGTGTGCCGGAGCAGAGGGCTAAACTGCTTGTTTGTCCAGTGTCCCGACCGAACATTGGTCGGGACGCGGGACAAACAAGCAAATATCGAGACAGTCCCGATAAAATCGGGACATCTGGTCACCCTAGTCATAGTCCTCTTTTTCTCCACCTTACAATACCTCCCTTTGATGTCCTTGAGTGAGTGAGGTGTGAAGTACACCTGGAGCTCCAACCAGGTGGTCCAAAAAAATAGAAGTGATGCAATCATTAAATTGAGAAGAGTCTGGAAAATTCCAGCTAAGACTTGCAATTTCCTCAAATTATGAGTCATCACAGTGCGGAAATATAGGAAGAAGGGGACACACATCAGGGCCCAAATGGGGCTCTGGGTGATCGCTACTTCCCACCACCCAACACAGATGTAATGAGGTTAAGTGGTGTCCATATAAAGAAATTAAAACTACTTATTCCTCAAGATAGGCTTTTAATGACTTACGGCTATAAATGCAACACAGACAGAACAGGAAAAGAAAAATTAAAAACCAGCATTGAATAAGGATTAATATAAATGACAAATTATATTGCAAACAAGCACAAGTACAGGTAATGTTATGCATTGGCTACTTATTACTATAAAAGCATGTTCTTAACATTGCCAGTTTTTACTGATGACAGGGACGAGTACATGCTAAGCTATTATTACTTATTAACCATTAACCTTACAACTTTTATTCCTATTCTTAATAACTATAAGTACAAAGATACTATAAACTGATTAACAACTTTCTACTATTTCTAAACAATTTAACACTAGTATTAAACTTTTACTACTATTTTTAATACTGCAGCACTAATATAATCTGAGATCAAATTATCCCAACACTACCATTCTTAATACTATAGTGTCAGCACAACTTGAGATCAAAACAGCTCGAGCAACCCAGACTTCTTTACTCCGTTACCTTATTCTGCATACAACCAGACTTTTTCTTTAAAACCTTACCCTGCCGAGAATACGTTACCCTTTAGTCGACCGCTCTTTGTATTGGCCAGGTGCAGATAGTTGGTGCAGTTCAGGTTTCCTCGGTTCAGGGGGTGCGGGTCAGACCGATCAAAGAGAATAACTTCTTAGTCCAAGACACACACACACACCCTCCTGAGGTTCTACACATTTAATCTCATCTGCCCGCCGTGCTTTGAAGCAGGTCAACCAATCAGGTTAGGCCAAATTTAGTGTTATCACTTTGGCTGTATAATTCATGCTTACTTATTTTCTTGTAGCCAATTATTGTTTTAATTTTATAAGTTATGCTCAAGGAGATAGCTTATTTCTATATAGCCCACTGTCTCGACTGTGGTTTCCCTTAGTTTTCTATGTAACTTACCTCTAAATGGGCTATTGGCTTGATTGGGGGTAAGGTTATCTTGATGACCTATGCCTAAAGGCCTCGCCCATCAAACCCACATAGGAATCATTTTTTTGGCTGCAGCGTCTCTTAACACAAGTTCCAAAGGTGGTTTCAATAAGCCATACCCGGGGGCATGACCTATTATACCATATAAGAGTCACCATAAAATGTTGTCTGGTTGTAGGTGTCTTTTGACCACAAGTTGTAGCTTCATTTTGCAAAGCTTGCTTTTTAAAGATAATTTTGCAAAGCTCATTTTATAAAGCTTCCGGAAGTTTTAGGCCTAACACTGGCAATACTGGTGTTCATCTTAAGCTTGACAACAATCTTGCTCATATTAATCACACACAGATCATATTTTACAGAGAAAAAAATCAAAAGGAGGAACATGAGATCAGTTTTGAGGAAGTTACCCTCAGCCACACCTCTTCATGCACCCTCCAATATATCTTAAAATAGTTTGCCATAGATTTATAAATATATCACGTATTTCTTCTGCACATAAAATAAATTGAAACCAGCAATTACAGGCTAACTAGGTGAAAGTTTACAAATTCTTCACTAGGTCAAGCTCGCAACTCATCTCATAACTCGTCTAAGAGGAAATTGCTGTTTCTACTTCAATACAGACTTCATCTGAAATGAAGATAAATGTAGGTTTATACAATTCTGTTTCTCATATACACTATTTCTCTCACAATTGCATCATCATATGGTGATGGGACAAATCAAGGGGAAAGAATGGGGAGAAGGTGAATAGGCCAAGAGAGAATTTGAAAGGAGTTCTTGTTTTCAGGCAGGCAATATAAGTATACGTGCAATGGGTGGAGATTTGAGAGTTAGGATGGAGACTACAGGCCTCTCTATATACAAATACCATCATTTATACATTGTCTGAATGGAACCTCTTTAATGATGTAAAAACAAATAAAAAATGAAAATCCAAGACATTTTAATTTCCAATTTCCTGCATTTTAAAATATTTTAGAATGAGAAAAATTGTTATGCCGAAAACATAAGCTTCTCTGGTATTTACCTGTAACTGATCGGACAAGTTACATTTTATAATAATATCAAATATGCACTAAATCTACAGATATTAGCATGTCCCCATAGGGCCCTGAAAAGGCTATCCCTTCTCCTATCTATTGCCCCACATACACAAGTGGGCTCAGATTGCTGACATCTAAAACCACGCGTCTGGAATTCTTTCCTCCTACACAACCATGTCCTACAACATTTACATCAAACATGTGTGTATAATGTAGTGAAATATCATGGCACCAGACTTTCTACACAATCTAAAATGTGTCTTTCCATGTCTCCCAAGTTAGCTGTTCTTCCTCCTCCTTCCCACAAGAAACTTCACTCTGTTTCTTTCCTTCGCTCTGCCTCTTATCATTTTTCAGTTCTCTTCCATTTCACCCCCCTCAACTTCCTCTATCTAAAATTCCCCTCTGTCCCCTTCCTCTTCCATTGTCTCCATTCTCCTAAAGCTTCTAGCATCTCCATTCACCACCCCCCATTCCTTTCAACTCTCATTCCCATCTGAGGCAGATGGCAGGGGGAGGAGATAATTTATCTCACCTACTGCTGCTCCACCTATCACCAAGAAGGCTGGAAGCCCAAGATTCTCCATAGCCAGGCACCAGCTCATCTTGCTGCTCCAGCTTGAGATTCTCCTGCTGGTGGGCTGGTGAAGTGAGAGCTATTGCCTAGGTGGGAAGCAAGAGAGTAGACAGAGCTCCAGCAGGGATGGAGGACCTTTGTGTTATATTACCAACGTCCAGCACTGCTCCTGTAGCTCCTGCTCCCCTGCCTCACACCCTGTGAGTGGAAACAGAATGCCACTTGGGTGGGGAGGAATGAATGCCCTGTGTCTGGGGTAGGGTGACCAGACGTCCCGATTTTATCAGGACTGTCCTGATATTTGCTTGTTTGTCCCACGTCCCGACCAATGTTCGGTCGGGACACTGGACAAACAAGCAATTTTGCCCTCTGCTCCAGCTCACAGGCGGAGCCCGGAGGGGCTCTCGCCCCCCCCCCGCCCTGACTCCGCCCCCTCCTTCCCCCATTGGATCCCTCCCCAAATCCCCGCCTTGGCCCCGCCTCTTCCCCAACCATGCGGCATTCCTCCTCCCCCCCAGGCTTGCGCACAGGCCATGGCCGGGGCCGGGAGCACAGCGCGGAGGCTGCTCCTGCCCTGCAGCCCCCGGGGCAGCCCGGTGGGTCTGGGGGCAGCGCGGAGCGGAGCGGGCAGGGCCCGGGCAGAGCCCGGGGGTGGGGGTGGAGACATGCGTAGGAAGGACACGCTCCTGCCAGGAGGGGCTGGGCCCGGCTGCCTGGTTCGCCCCCTGCCCGGGTGGGTCCCCAAGCTCCCCGTGGCCGGAGAGGGGCTGCCCCAGGGCGAGTGTCCCAGGCGGGGCGGAGCGGAGCAGACTCTGCTGCGGGGCCAGTGCGACGGAGCATGGGAGCAGCTGGGCCGGGAGCTGCAGGAAGGGCCCGGAGCGCGCCACGGCTGCAGAACTCGGAGCCCAGGCTGGGCCCGGGAGCGAGGGGATGGGGGAGCTGGGGGTGTATCGGGGGTTGAAGCCAAGAGTTGGGTGGAGACGGGGCTGTGCCACTGCCACCTGGCGGTGGGGGGGCGCTCCAGCTTTTTTTTTTTTTTTTTGCTCAGCCACCCCCCCCATCCCGATATTTCATCTTTGTCATCTGGTCACCCTAGTCTGGGGCAGTGGAGGAGCTGCAGTATCAGTCGGGGACTGAGTTGCTCCCTACTCAGCTCTACTTTGTGAGACAAAAGGGATACAGCACTAAGGGATCCAGACCTTTCTTTATATTAGCAGCAGCAGAGCTGTGTTGTTATTTACTGACTTTGCTTTCCATAGATCTGTCCTTGCATCTAAGGGTTGTTTGACACAGAGCTTCCTGTGATACTCAGCTATTAACAGCCAATTAAAAGAGTTAGCCAGAGAATGCACAGCATGTTAACAGATACAGACCATACCAGATAATACACCAATGAGGGAGGCCAAGGGTATCATGTCAGAGCATACATACAGATTTCATAGGACCTTTCCAGAACCAAATGTACCATGTTGCAACTGATGCTTATTCAAAATGGTTGCAATTATTTTTGCATACAATCTACATCTTCACATAATGAAATAATATGTCATTTGTTTGCATGAATTTACCACAGAGCAGATTGTAAATTAACACTGTCCACAGTTTACGTCAGTGGAATTTCAGTAGTTCATTATATAAAAGGAAATTACACATCTAACCACAGCTCGATCCTCAAATGGCTTGGCTGAATGGTTTGTTTAGACAGAGGAGGAGGAGGAGTACAGTCTCTGAAGTCAGAAAAAGAAAACTGGCCAACTTCTTATTTACATACATCAATGTTCCCGGAGCAGCAATGGGCAGACACCATCTGTTTTATTTTTAAGGTGAATCCTTTCTTCTCTACTAGAGCTCCTTAAATCCATTCTTCAAGGATCTGTTTATAAGAACCAAATGAAGCACTAATGTAGCATTAAACATACACATCTGTGATGCAGTGGATTGTTCCAATCATGACTTGTACTGTGTCCATCAATGTAGTACCTGAGCATCTTGCGAAAGCATGATACACTTTTTGTGCATAGAAGTTTAAAGAATTTGGGGCAAAGCTGTGGCCTGGTCCTATGCAGCCACATAGGAAAGTAAGAACCCATCATAGTCGCATGGGAACAACTCCAATTTGAAATGGGGCTAGGAGAAGAGCAAGGGCTGCACATCTGATTCTTCTGGAAGAGAGGGATCACTGCAGCAACTCCACCCCACATCCCCAAGTCTCCAGCCAGCAAAGCAGGAGGGCATAAGGAGACTAGTAAGCTACAAGGGGTGAAGTAATTTATTCCAAACTCCTACGGCAGAGGAGGGGAGCAAGGAATGAATTGTGAATCTACCTTAATGCATCACTAGTAGCAAGACAATGATTTGATTTCTCCTAGTTGTTCCTGGGGCTTTAGTAACCCCAACGGGGACAAGGAGAAGGCAAAACCATGACCTGGCCCTTCCTTTCACTCTGCTGGTGAGACATGCAAGGGAGTACATACTGCACCATTGTAAGGTGTCTCTCAATGGACATGTTCCTCTGCTTGCTTAGGATCTCTCCATGCTCCAGGTGCTTTTTGAGATCCATTGTATTAAAAATGCATTTATGTATGAGCTATTGTATGTGTATATCTTCTCTATAAGACTGACTAATGCACTCTCTGGAAGTTATTAGGAATGTCAAAAGTACTTTCTGGAACACCACCTGTGATGTGGATTTTGTAGGAAGTACCTGAGGAATGCAAATGACCCACCTCATCTCCTCCCTTTTCAAGCTATGCCCTGGAGAGGAAAATCCATTGTCTACTAATTACATGCTCCTGGAAACTCCAGTTCAGAGATCCCTGCACTGTATAAAAGGTGAACTAGACATGTTATACTGGCTCTGAGCGGAAGTTGTGATGAATTTGTAACCACACAGAATCCCTTTTCAGAGGGTGTTTGAAGTACTGCGCCTGCCAGAGCTCAAGTTAGAGTTCTGGCTAACTCTGGTGAGCTTAAGTATCAGAGGGGTAGCCGTGTTAGTCTGGATCTGTAAAAAGCTACAAAGAGTCCTGTGGCACCTTATAGACTTACAGACGTATTGGAGCATAAGCTTTCGTGGGTGAATACCCACTTCGTCAGACGCATGTAGTGGAAATTTCTAGAGGCAGGTATAAATATGCAGGCAAGAATCAGTCTAGAGATAACGAGGTTAGTTCAATCAGGGAGGATGAGGACCTCTTGTAGCAGTTGAGGTGTGAACACCAAGGGAGGAGAAACCTAAGCTCAGCAGTTTCTCTTTGAAGTCTCTTTGAAGTTCTATTTCCTCGTGCGGAAATAAGGAAACAAATCAACAGAGCCAGAAGTGTACCCAGAAGCCTCCTGCTGCAAGACAAGCCCAAGAAAGAAACCAACAGAACTCCACTGGCCATCACCTACAGTCCACCTAAAATCTCTCCAACACATCATCAGTGATCTACAACCCATCCTAGACAACGATCCCTTGCTTTCACAGGCCTTCGGAGGCAGGCCAGTCCTCGCCCACAGACAACCCGCCAACCTTAAGCATATTCTCACCAGCAACCACACACTGCACCATAGTAACTCTAACTCAGGAACCAATCCATGCAACAAACCTCGATGCCAACTCTGCCCGCATATCTACACCAGTGACACCATCACAGGACCTAACCAGATCAGCCACAGCATCACCGGTTCATTCACCTGCATGTCCACCAATGTAATATATGCCATCATGTGCTAGCAATGCCCTTCTGCTACGTACATCGGCCAAACTGGACAGTCCCTACATAAAAGGATAAATGGACACAAGTCAGATATTAGGAATGGCAATATACAAAAACCTGTAGGAGAACACTTCAATCTCCCTGGATACACAATAGCAGATTTAAAGGTAGCCATCCTGCAGCAAAAAAACTTCAGGACCAGACTTCAAAGAGAAACTGCTGAGCTTCAGTTCATTTGCAAATTTGACACCATCAGCTCAGGATTAAACAAAGACTGTGAATGGCTAGCCAACTACAAAAGCAGTTTCTCCTCCCTTGGTGGTCACACCTCAACTGCTACAAGAGGGCCTCATCCTCCCTGACTGAACTAACCTTGTTATCTGTAGACTGATTCTTGTGCATATTTATACCTGCCTCTGGAAATTTCCACTACATGTGTCTGACTAAGTGGGTATTCACCCACGAAAGCTTATGCTCCAATATGTCTGTTAGTCTATAAGGTGCCACAGGACTCTGTCACTCTAGTGAGCTAATTAGCATATATGAAGGTTCTTTCATTGTTTGTAATATGTTTTCTCTGTAATGCTTTGCACCTTCAGAATAAAGTAGGCTTCCTTAGGAAGTGCTGTGTGGCACCTTATAAATGTAGCAATTACACTTGTTAACTGTCTCTAAAGACAAAGCAAGCAGGTTCTGCTTGGGCAGCCTGTCTCTACTGGGGATAATAATGTGGGCAGGGAACCATGGAGCCTGGAAATACCCAGGGTCAGAATGGAAAGGGACAGGCAGGAAGAGGGGACAGCTGGAGATCTGCAAGCCCGAGAGTGAGTGCCCTTGCTGGACCACTGAGGGGAAATACAGGTGCAGTTGCCTGAACTGTGACAGAAGTATCACTGATGAGCTTGGCAGCCTCCTTTAGTGAGAGGAAAGTATGTGCAGAGAGGGGAGTCTTGCCTTGTGTGTTGAAGGTTGGGAAGAAAAATAGCTTGGTCTCCGAAGGCAAGGAGTTTTGTACCCAAGAGTCCTCCACTTAATGCCCTGCTCCAGCCCACAGAGTTTCACCTTTGTTTTGTTAGAGACAGCCTCCCAATTAGTTGTGGTCTCCTTTAAGAAGTGGAGAGAGAGATGCAATCCTGGAAGCAGGATAGTATGTAATAGGTCCCGGCCCATGGAGAGCTTGAAGATGAATGCCACATACATGCAGTGGATATGGAATGGTGCTGCACCAGGAGCACTGGTATGATATGATCTCGTTAACTAGAGAAGGCAGACTGCTGCACGCTGTTCCAGCTGAAGATTTCTATGAGGCCATTATAGTCATCTGGAGGGCAAAGCACATTGCAGCCCTCCTAGGAGTAACCATGTCAGAGCTGCATCTGAAAAGAAGGATTGTAGTCCTTGCCTAAATGAAAATGAAAGAAGGCATCTCTGGTCAACATTATTTGCATGTCCAGGACTTTCAGTAAGTTCAATAGGTCTCTTATCATGTGTGCCATCTTGACAACTGGAGAGCAGCCCAGGGACTTAGCGGGATTCAGAAGGAAATAATTAGTAACTCATGACTGAAGAAAACAGAGAACAGTCACCACAGAAACACAGAGGCTAGAAGCTGGATGTGCTGAAGAGCCCTGGAAGGAAAGCCAAGTAGGAAAGTTAACTATAGCAAGAATGGCAGATACTGCTGTAATTTAGGTTCTGCAAGTTTCCTACCTAGCTTCCCATTTCACTTGCTTATAACTGAAACTTTCAATGGGTAGTTTCTGCCAAAAGGTTTAAAAAAAAAAAGTCTGAGCAAAAAGCCAGCTATTTTGGAATGACGGGAATGAAGAAAAAATATATTCCCATACCATAAAAAAAAAAATCTTGTGACTTTTTTCAACAGTCTGTCAGCCAAAATGGCTGACATTTTAAAGCTAAAATTTGGCAAGGAAGTTTTCCCACTGAGGAGCCATGAATGAAAATATCAATGACATGTTGAGTTACTTGAAAATTAGCATGTAATTAAAGACTGGGTATAACATTTTTTCAAATGTGCATAAGTGACTTAGGAGCCTAATTCCAATTGCAAGTCAAATGCTTTATTTCTAGATGTATGACTACATTTCTACATTTTGTTGTATTAAAACCCATGTCATTCAAAGGAGACCACTTTACCAAGAGATCCAGATCGATCTGTGTAACTGACCTATCCCTATCACTGTTTACCTCTCCCCCATTTTCATGTCATCTATAAATTTTACCAGCAGTTGTTTTATATTTTTTCATTTAAGTTGAAAAAGATATTGGACAGCATTGAGCCAAGAACAGATCCTTGCAGGTCTGCTAGAAACATCACCACTGGATTTAGGCTAGAATCTGTGGGGAAAATGCAATTTGTTTAAAACTATTCATCTAGTCCAGGGGTCAGCAACGTTCGGCACGCGGCTCGCCAGGGTAAGCACCCTGGCGGGCCGGGCCAGTTTTATTTACCTGCTGATGCGGCAGGTTTGGCCGATCGCGGCCCCCACTGGCCGCGGTTCGCCGTCCCGGGCCAATGGGGGCGGCGGGAAGCGGCGCGGGCGAGCAATGTGCTGGCCACGGCTTCTCGCCGCCCCCATTGGCCCGGGACGGCGAACCGCGGCCAGTGGGGGCCGCGATCGGCCGAACCTGCCGCGTCACCAGGTAAATAAAACTGGCCCGGCCCGCCAGGGTGCTTACCCTGGTGAACCGCGTGCCGAACGTTGCCGACCCCTGATCTAGTCAAATCATCTAGTCAGATTATCAGAAGGTGCCCATAAATTGCCACTGGATTTCTAAAACACTGGCTACCAAAGCTATTGAAGTAGGAAATTCAAAAGGAGCTCCCTAAATGTGCTTATTAAAACAAAAACTCAGTCAGGAAGCCTCAGCAGTGAAAAGGCCAGAGGGGGCAAATACCAATTTTCCCCCCCATGTAAATAAGTAGCAGACTTTATCAAAATAACACATGCACACACAAAATACGCTCCCAAACTCACTATCAGACACCTCCCCACCCACTTCAACAAGAGAGATCTTTTCCTCATCCCACTTCATTCTTCTCAAAAACTGGGTCTCCTTGCCACTGCGGCGGGACACCACAGTGGGAGAATGCTTTCCAGGGAAGCAGAATTATCTGAGAAGCTCCAGGATAGAGCACTGCAATCCACCAAGACAGCATGAGGCAGAACAAGATTTGAATACTGGAGATTAAAATTAACAGTTGACTTGAATACAGGTCAAGTAGTCTTAATGATTATTCGTTGGCTTTGTGTTTTTAAGTATAGGTTACTGTTGTACTCTATTGTTTAAATCTGCAAATTAGGACTGTTTGACAGTTGTTTGGTTTAATACATTCACTCCACATCTCTTTTTTCTTTTAGTTTTCTTCAGAATTCAGGCTGTGCAAGCCAGTACTGTGCACAAACACATTTACTGCAATCAGAATCACTCATGCACTACCTCACTACTTTGTTGCTTTAATGTTCTTGTGCAAAGGGGTGAACCACCCTAGGCACCCCTTGAGGCCACGTATGGCCATGCAGGTGAGCCCCATCCACTCAGCATCAGAAAATCCTCTTGAAAGTACAGTGCAATGAAAGCTAATCAAAATAGGCATGTCTCCTTTAATGAAGCCCAGGGAAGGAGCACTTGGAATAACAGTTCAAAGGCCCTTTTCTCAAGACCCTAGTTCAGAACTCCCAGACTTCCAAAACAAACCTAATCATGCTGGCCTCCTGAGACGGGGAAGACAGCACCCAAACCCCGCCCCCTTGCAGAACAGCTGAACTTCTAGTCTGCTCCCCGTTGCTCAGCTTCCTCTTCCTGCATGAATAGGTCACTTGAGCAGAGCAGGGAGTCCTTAGTTGCACCCAGACTGTTCTGTTTGTGAGCTCCAGGCTGGCCCTGGAAGGGGTAGTACATTCCTTCACATCTTGCTAAATGTCTGACCTAAACTGCAACAGCACCACAATAGCACTTCAGCATAGACACTCACTACAGTGACAGGAGGGTTCTCCCATCGCTTTAGTTAATCCACCTCCTTGGTAGGCAGTAGCTAGGTGGATGCAAGAATTCTTCTGACAACCTAGTGCTGTCTATATGAGGGGTTACATTGGCTTGACTGTATTTTTCACACCCCTGAGCAACATAGCTGGGTCAACTTAACTTTTTAGTGTAAACCTGAGCTGCTATATGTTCAACATCAATTTTCATAGCTGGCAGGATAATGACCACCCATAGAAATTGCTATTTTTTTCCTGTATAGATATATCTATAAATTTTTCAATCTTCTTCTTGAAAAATATTTCCCCAGGACATCGTGGAAAGAGGTGTGAAAGTCAAATCTTGACTAATATTTTTATTAAGATGCCCCCTCTTTCCAGATAAGTATCATTGTCTACTAATATACCTTTAGTAATTCTATTGTAAATCTTCCTATCTTTAAAATGTATCCAGGGAGTTTGGAAACATCCTTAGTTTAGCCCTGAAAACCCCCCCTCCCCTCACAAAGTATATAGATTGCTAATTACATAGGAGTATTTTAAAGATCTCTGCCTGGTCTATCTTCTGTTATGTGAGAAATCTTGATATACTAAGAATGAGATCTGACACCCATATTTGTATATTTTTAATCACTCCCACAGAGCCTTATATACTAGCAATGTGTCTATTCTTCTGGAGGATTTGAGTATTCAGGCCTGATCCAACTCCCACTGAATTCATTGATTGTTTCTCCATTTACTTCAATGAGAGTTAGATCATGCCCTTAATATATATCACCTAATTGCATGATGATGTATCTCCAAATGGGCCATAAATAGTCATGCTAGTAGTGGATGGATTAGTGAGTCATTGGCAATATTTATATTTTGTCTGTCTAGTTGCAGGTGTGTCACAGGGTCCACTCACCACAGGAGGCACTTCCTCCTACTTGCTGTGGGGGATTAGCTCTGGCCAGGCATTGCACCCTCCTCTAGCATCCTCTCACTCTGCATACCCTTCTCACTGCAGAAACTGCAGCCTCCTCTTCATGACTCAGCCTTCTGGCCGGCCACTAAGTAATTCCCCCTGCTGGGAGTGTAAAAGTATTTCCAGAACAAATTGTCCTAGGCAGTCCACTGTCCTCTACCTGGTCTATGCCACATGCCCACTGGTTAGTAGGAGAACCCAAGCCTGCCATCTACTCCAGGTTCCAGCTCAGGGTGTCTCTAATCAGCAGTCAAGATCTGCACTCCAATTCCTTGCTGCTTTTCCCCTGATCTCCTACCTTCCTGGCTCCCCCCCCCCCTTTGAGTTCACCATCCTCCGAGGGAGTAACTGTGGGCTGTCCACTATAATCCCAACACCCCTCCCTTCTCCCAGGGACTACTTTCCTACAGCCTCCTTCTGTTGCCAACTACCTCACTTTATACAGGCCCCTCCTGTTCCTGTCCAGCTGAGCCTCCTGTCTGATTAATCAATCCCTGCTCCCTGGCTCTTCCTCCAAGTGCCACCTATAGGTTAATTGGGCCTAATTTACCCTTTTAGGGCATATGCAATTAACCACCAGATATTATTACACAAGGGTTCATGAAGAGATTACTATCAGTAATGAAGAGAACTATAGCTTTCTTGGGCCTATTCCTCTTAGGCAGCGTTTGGATTACCCTCAGGTATGTCTTTCTTTTTTGGCAAGCCCAGTAGGAAAGCTTGGCACAGGAGTCAAGAGAAGAAGGCATCTCCCTCTCCCCAAATCAGAGAGTGAAGCCCCTCTGGTCACTAATGTAGTCTCAGCAGCCTCCTTTCTTCTTGTAAACCAGTGGCTCTCAAACTTTCCAGACTACTGTACCCCTTTCAGGAGTCTGATTTGTCTTGCATGCCCCAAGTTTCACCTCACTTAAAAACTACTTGCTTACAAAATCAGACATAAAAATACAGAAGTGCCACAGCACACTATTATTGAAAAATTGCATACATTCTCATTTTTACCATATAATTATAAAATAAATCCATTGGGATATAAATATTGTACTTACATTTCAGTGGATAGTATATAGAACAGTATAAACAAGTCATTGTCTGTATGAAATGTTAGTTTGTACTGACTTTGCTAGTGCTTTTTATGTAGCCTGTTGTAAAACTAAGCAAATATCTAGATGAGTTACCCTCTGTGTACCCCTAGTTGAGAACCACCATTGTAATCAAACCCCCAGGGCAATTGAATGACTGATGAATCTACCTCCAAGAGCAGAGAGGAAAGATTTTCTGCAGAGATGGGATATGCAGGTGTTCTGCTGCAGGAAGGGGCCTCTGCACCTGTGGATGAGAGGGATGGGATTTCACCCTATATTATTAACTAAATTGGTTTTAAAGCAATAGTTAGTCACACTGCCATTTAGTGATGTGAAAATAGCAGGGATGGCTTCAGCTCTCTCATGGCTAAAAAGAGCTAGATCTTGAAAAGTAAATAAATATTTGGCTCTCAGTGGAAGTGAATTTCAGAACCCCCTCCCTTTGTATTTAGTGAATAAAGTTAGTCTTGGTAATGAAGCAATCAATATTTCTAATTCTAAAACAGTTGTTGTGGCTTTACAGGGAAGTCTGTAAGTAAATGTCTTAGCAAAGAATCATGGTGCAGAAACTGTGTGTGTTTTTAATTGCCTTATTTGTTTCTTAGTGGCACCAATATTAGTAGCTCTGTTATCTCTTTCTGTCTACTCCATCATTATGAACACATTGAAAAAAAAAATCTAACTAAAAAGCAGATACAAGTCCAAAACACTCATTTAATTTCTCAAGTTTGGAATAGTGTCATTTATAAAATAAACAAATTGTAATTAGTTTTTCAAACAGGCAAAGCTGGACTAGAAGTATGCAACACAGCGAACAATTGTCTTTCAGAACATGTCAAAATTTACTATGTATTGTGACTTGCAGTTTAAAACAAGAGATGGTCTCAGATCAAACAAAACACAACAAAACAAATAAACACCCTGAATCCAAACAGCCTCTGCCTCAGCTTTGGGAAAGTTTGATTTGGGTTCACCCGTGGTATCATAGAAGCATATAATTGCCATGCTGGATCAAAGCAGTGGTTTATCAAGTTCAGTATCAAGTCTCCGGCAATGGCTGGTGCTTCAGAAGAAGATGCAAGAATTCCCAGAATGGGCAATTACAAAATATCCTACCATTAGGGGAAATTGCTTCTTAATTCTAGGCAGTTGGCTTATGCAGGAGACTGGACTAAATGACCTCTCAAGGTCCCTTCCAGTTCTATGATTCTATGCTCTAGAGCATGAGGATTTCTGTCCATTAGATTTCATATCCTATCTAATTATCCATATAAATCTCACTCTTCTTTTGAATACTGTTGAGTTTCTGGACTCAATGTAGTGAGGCAATGAGTTCCACATGTTTATTATATGCTATGTAAAAGGTATATTAAAATTATTGCCTTTCAATTTTATTGGATGTCCACTTCTTCTTGGTATTATGAGAGAAGGTAAATATAAGTTCCTGATTTACTTTGTCTATATCATGCATTAATGTATGTATCTGTATCCATTCCCATCTTTTTTGTTGTCTTTCTAAACTAAAAACAGTCTTTTCAATCTCTCTTCACTAATGTAAATTGGAAATTTGGCAGAAATGGGATGACAGAACTGAACACAATATGCCGGGTAAGATCATAGCATTGATTTACATAAATGGTATCACATTTTCAGTTGCATTCTTCATAGGCATAATATTGTTTTGTTGCTGTTTTGGACCACCTTTTCCATTCCATATATGGAGAGAGTAATAAAAAGAAAGAGTTAAATACCAAATATGAGGAAGATTTACTACTATTTCTGGAAGCAAGAAGTATAAACTTTGCACCCCCTCATGTTCTGATATGGTACCTTCCATAATGTAATTAAATTTAAAATCCTTGTGGAGGAAAATGCCAAAGAAACCCACCATGATAGCATTTAACTTCAAAAAGGGAAACTACACAAAAATGAGGAAGCTAGTTAAATGGAAGTGAAAAGGAACAGTCACAAGGTGAAATGCCTGCAAACTGCATGAAGATTATTTTAAAACACCACAATAGCGGCTCAAACTAAATATATAACCCAAATAAGAAAAATACAAAAAAAACAGTAAGAGGGCCAAAAAATGCCATTATGGCCAAATAGCAGAGTAAAAGAGGCAGTTAGAGGCAAAAAGGCATCCTTTAAAAATTGTAAGTCAAATCCAAGTGAGGAAAATAGAAAGGAGAATAAACTCTGGCAAGTTAAGTATAAAAGTATAGTAAGTCAGAATTTGAAGACTAACTAGCTAAGGACACAAACACTAACAGAATTTTTTTAAGTATATCAGAAGCAGGAAGCCTGCCAAATGGTCACTGGGGCCACTGGATGATTGAGGTGTTAACGAACCACTCAAGGAAGACAAGGTCATTATGTAGAAGCTAAATTAATCCTTCACGTTAGTCTTCACTGCAGAGGATGTGAGGCAGATTTCCACACCAGAGTCCTTCTTTTGTGTAATGTGCAGAAGCAGCAAAAAATCTAACAAAATGTTAGGCACCATTAGGAAAGGAATAGATGTAAGACATAAAATATCATAATGCCACTATATAAATCCCTGGTACTCCTACACCTTGAATACAGCATACAGTTCTGGTCACCCCATTTCATGAAAGATATATTAGAATTGAAAAAGATGGGCAACTAAAATGATAAGGGGTATGGAACAGCTTCTGTCCAAGGAGACTGTTCAACTTAGAAAAAAGAGACAACTAAGGGAGGAGATGATAGAGATCTATAAAATCATGACTGGTGTGGCGAAAATGAATAGGGAAGTGTTATTTACTCCTTCACATAACACAAGAACTAGGGATCACCTGATTAAATTAATAGGTGGCAAGTTTAAACAAACAAAACTAAGCATTTCTTCACACAATGCATAATCAGTCTATAGAATTTGTTCCCATGGGATGATGTGAAGGCCAAAAATATAACTGAGTTAAAAAAATTACATTAGATCATGGAGGATAGGTCAGCACAGAATCCAGTTTGATCAGAGACACAACTGCAAGCTCTAGGTGTCCCTAAACCTCCAACTGCCAGAAGCACCTGGCACTGGCCACTGTCAGAGACAGGATACTGGGCTATAAGGATCATTGGTCTAACCCAATATGGCTATTTTTATATAAGTAAAAGTACAAGAGGAAAAATAACTAATGGGTTTTAATATAAAATGCATAATGCAGCCCATCATTTACTTATACCTGCATCATTCCCATCAGTCTTGCGAGGGATGTGGGGGGAAGTAAATTCTGTGAGTTTACTGGGAGTTGCACTTGCCTAAGCCAGGGTCCAGTTAGTTCCCTACATAATTCCAAATCAGCACAAGTTATGCTTGTTTGGCACATCTACTGAATGACAAATTGGTGCAAGTTGTGGTTCTAGAGACTATGGGTTTTTTGGGGAGGGGAAGTAACAGCATAGTAATGATACAAAAGATAAGAAAGAGGAAAGACAAGAATGAAGGAAGAATCAAAAGGAGGGAAGGAGGAAAAAGGAAACTAGAAGAAAAAATAGATAAGCTTAAAAGTAAGTTGAGAGGGGGTAATTTTGGTCTTCAAGGAACCAAAGAACTATTCATATGTTGACTAGATACAAAATTTTAGGGGAAAAGGGAGTTTTTCAAACCAATGATTAGAGTGATGTGACAGAGGCAATAGCAGTAATATTACACAGGAAAAATTAACTCTAAAGAGGAGCTAGATCTAGAAAATAAACAAACAGTGCCCACAGGAAGATGTCCATTACCAGACTTCAAAAATCAAGATCATGCTAATTACAGAATGGTAATTCCGAGACTAATGGCCAGTATCAAAAGAATATTATTATAAGAATTAGTTTCTCATATGTTTATACAACACAGACAAGAAAAGTGGGTGGCTTTAATCTAGTTTGAATATAAGCAATAAAGAAATCGAGGAGTGGAAATGGAAGAAAATTAGACTAAATATAGAAGGAAAGTGTATGTAGAGTTAAGATTAAGGAATAGAGATGGATTAGATTAAAATAAAATTGAAAAGGAAAGAGAAAACAAAGAGAAGGATGCACATTTGCAGGTGCTGTTTATGATTTACCTGACCGTGAGAGAGGTGAGGGTTGTCATCTGGTTCCCTCTTTCTTGTCCACTCTGGTCAGAAAGTCTTTCAGGATCAGGACAAAGGCCCAAAGGCATGAACGTAAATATCAGTGTCGGGGAGTGGGAATGGCCATGATGGTGAACCTCACTCTTTGTAGTCTGCCTTCCAAACTCAGCTTTTCAGTGACTTGAAGATGAACAATGTCCAGAAAGAGGTGATAACCTTGCCCTATTCAAATTAACCTATCAGAACATATCTGACATCACTTCAACTATAAACTCTTCCTCCTGTGTCTAGACTCTTTCTGCTTATTATCATGCCAACATGGGACTCAACAGGAGTCTTTTAGACTCCTTATCCCAGTTCTTGCAGAACACAATCCAGTTTGTAGCAGTCTTTCTGACTCCACTTTTTGCTTATTTCCCTCAAGGACTGAATGATACTTAGCACTCCAGATTTTCCTTAGCATGGGTAGGTTATCATTTTCCCTTCCAAGATCAGTGTTAGGTCTGTATGGGTCTCGACAAAGTCTTAAATATCTATCAGACTTTCCCCAGGATGATTCCTGGATTTGTCCATTATGTGGACTAGTTCTATCTAGCTCCATTTAACATCTGTCCGTCAGAATCACTGGTATTTGCTTTGGAGAAGATGATATGTTAGCTGGGAGAAATCTGTCAAATGTGATGTTCTGCTTCCAGGCACCCAGCGCTGTGAAACTTATCTTAATTCAGTCAGACTGTCAGTGGTGGTTATTGTCATACTGTAACTTTATGTATTAGCATTACGATCCCGCATAGCTTCAATTTCAATATTAGTTTACCATACAGAATTCAAATGCCTGACTTTTAAATCTTTGAAAATTAGTACAAACGTGTACTTGAATTCTTCAGGTTATGAAAGTTTGGTTTTATTTTTCTGTCATCAGTCTGATGAACTGAGGGCCAAATAATATTAACTTCTACTGTTCTAGTCTTATTGCCATAATGGCAATAACTGTCACACAGTTAACTCAGATGTCTCATCTGTGTGTTCATTCTGTGCTTGCTCATAGTAGCAGCCTGCATCTCTAAGATAAGAGCCACCTAGAGGTTGTGCCCTACTTCTGTAATCTCCCTGTTTTTCTTGGAATGAAGATTGTTTGAAACACAGACCTAGGGCTGGTCTACACTGGGGGCGGGGGGATCGATCCAAGATACGCAACTTCAGCTACGCAAATAGCGTAGCTGAAGTCGAAGTATCTTGGATCGAATTACCTGGGATCCAGACGGCGCGGGATCAACGGCCGCGGCTCCCCCGTCGACTGAGCTACCGCTGCTCGCTCTGGTGGAGTTCCGGAGTCAACAGTGAGTGCATTCGGGGATCGATATATCGCGTCTTAATGAGATGCGATATATCGATCCCGGATAAATCGATTGCTACCCGCTGATACGCCGGGTAGTGAAGACGTACTCCTAGTTTATATCAAAAAAGTCCAGTTCCAGCCATACTGGACATAATCCCTAGATCTGGTTGAAAATTTTCCAACAGAACATTTATTCCATGGAAAATTCCCATTTTGTCCAAATCATTTTTTTTTGGAGGGAATGTGTCAATTTCAACAAAATTTCATTTAGAAAAAAATCAGAATGGAGCATTTTGAAGTGTTCAATTTCAACCAGGCCTGAATGAAACGCTTTGATTTTCCATTTTGAAATTACTTTTCACTTCAAAATTTATTTTAAGTTATCATATAACATTTTAAAAGTTGAAACTGGAATGAAACTTTTCAACTTTATAAAAATGGTACATTTTGACTGCCCAAAACAAATTGTTTCAAAAATTTTGTTTAATGGAAAATTTTGAAATGTTTTGATTTTGTTCTGATATAGAATGAAAACAAATGTTGAAATTTTGGAATTTCCCATTAAATAGAAATTCCAGTTCCTGCACAGCTGTAATAATCTCTTTAGGCTATATGTCTTCAGGGGATTCTCTGAGAAGACACCCTTGATTTACTCCAAGGGTATTATTATAGCATTTATTATTTGTATTACAATAGCACCCCACAGCCCAGCCAAGATCAAGATCCCTTCATGGTGCTTGGTGCTGTACAAACACATAGTAGGACATAGTTCTTGCATGTAAGGGTTTACAATCTAGGAAAGCAAAAAACAGATGATGGGAGTGAAAATAGGATTTGCCATACAAGCATCATGATCAGATTGTTGATAGGCATGTTTCTTTTTTTTTTTCTCAACGAGAAGTGACAGGTGCTTTAGAGAAAATAGTACATCCCTATCTCACAGGGTGTTGTGAAGATAAAAACATTAAAGATTGTGAGGAGCTCAGATGCTACAGTAATGGGGGTTATACAAGTATGCTATCTAGATGCAATGAGCAGTACACTAGGAGCCAAGAGACTAGAGTCTATTCCTCATTCTGCTATTTATGTACTCTGTGACCTAATTTAAAATCTCTGTGCCTTAATTTGTAATATGTACCTCTGCATAGTGCTTTGAGATCCTCAGAAAAAAAGCACGATAGACTAGATCCAACACCCATTAACATTACAGGAAGGACTCAAATAGAGTTTGGATCAGGCCCAAAATATGTGAGAAATATTAATCTTATAAATGTACTTCTCACTAGAAGATATGCATTTTATCTATCTATCTAATCTATCTATCTATCTATCTTTGTTTTTAGAGAACCTTTTTAGCTCAGAATAAAATTAGTAACAGGTGACAGCTTATTTTGAAGGATTCCATGAACAATTTATTTAACTTAAAACATGCATATTTTTCTCCAAATTCCCTTTATAAGTAATATCTGTGAAGGATTAACTTGTCATATCTGTACTTCTGAAATATTTGCTGCTGTGAAAGAAATAAAAAATTAACTGTTTCTCTGCATAACCAATTGTACTGAGTTAAAATGCCTTATCTACCATTTTTCAGTATATATAGTGTAAATATTTGAGGTTGCTGTGATTTACAATGGCGGCATCTTTATATCTGCTCAAATTATGATATGTATAATTGGAGTCGGGCAACAATGTTCTTATTTAATTTTGCCTCCTTTGTAGTACATAAATTGTCTGTAAATAGATTGTAGTCTCCTGAAATTCATTCATTTTTTAAATTATTCAGTGAGTGTTTGGTATTTGTAATTCATAGGTGAATGAATCTGAACTGCCCTACATTTTGCCCAGCTGCTCCTGGCCACAAAGGGTTGTTCCAGACACTAGGAATTTTCCAGAGTGCAGGCTCTCCTTTTTCCTCAGAACACCCCTACACTGGGGGATGGGAGGAGGAGTGGCAGGGGGCTGGCTCTGTGCTACCTGGGGAATCCCTCTCTCACACAGAAGTGTAGAAACGGAAAGGACCTCCATAGGTCATCTAGTCCAGTCCTCTGCACTCAAAGCAGGACTATGTAACAACTAGAACTTTCCTGACAAGTGTTTGTCTAACCAGTTCTTAAAAACCTCCAATGACGAATATTCCACAACCTCCCTGGGCAATTTGTTCCTGTGCTTAACTGCCCTGACAGTTAGGAAGTTTTTTCCCAATGTCCAACTTAAACCTCCCTTGCTGCAATTTAAGCCCACTGGTTCTTGTCCTATCCTCAGAGGTAAAGGAGAACAATTTTTCACCCTCCTCCTTGTAACAATCTTTTAAGTATTTGAAAACCGCTATGTCCCCCCTCAATCTTCTCTTCTCCAGACTTAAAAAAAACCTCAAATTTTTCAATCTTTCCTCATAGGTGATATTTTCTAGACATTTAATCATTTTTGTTGCTCTCCTCTGGACTTTCTTCAATTTGTCCACATCTTTCCTAAAACGTAGCCCCCAGAACTGGACACAATACTCCAGCTGAGGCCTTATCAGCGCAGAGTAGAGTGGAAGAATTACTTCACATCTACTGTATCAGGTCCTGAAGCCAGACTGGAAAGTGCTAAAGTAATACAATTAAACTCCTAATTTACAGTATATTATGTTAATAAATATACATGGTCTATGTATACCATGTATCTATTTGTAGATGTATTCATATTTATATAAAGAGTTCATTGAAAAAATGAAAACCAATTTTTGGGGAAATTTTCAAAGTTTTTTTCATTTTAAAACATTGAAATGGATGCTTTTTTAAGAAAATAAATGGTTGCAATTCCTTTTCCCAATAATTCTGTCAAAAATGTTGTCAAAACTTTAATCATATTTTCAGTAATATTTTTTATAAAAGTTATGGAGGAAATTGAGAAAAGGCACTATTTTTTATGTAACCCCTTTGGGGTTTAGAGAGCATGGCCCCTTTAAATCTTTTTCCTAAGGGGGGAGAGGGAGCAGTGAGAGAAAGGAAGGAAACTCCAGGGTGTGGCTCTGGAGCTCCAGAGAGAGAAGGGCTGCAGCCCGCAGGCCCTCACAAAGTGAAGCAGCAGAGAACCTGCCTGAAGCCTGGGAAGGACAGGGCGGCCGATCGAGGACACCCCAGGACAGGAGCCAGGAGGAGCACTGTGCCAGGGAGGAATCGCCCAAGAAGGACAGGCTAGAACTGGCCCCGGTATCACTGCTACCCAGAGCTGCATGGGGTTGTGAGCACTGGGGCTTGTGACTCTGCATTGGGAATAAGGAGGGAGGCTGCTAGCTAGTTAAGTAGGGAGGTAATTCCTCTGTGTGGCTTTGCAAAGAGCAGCAGAAGAGGGCACCGGAGGGGTTTGTTGGGGAAAGTTCACTGGCACTGAAGATGACCAGGAGCACCCAAGACTCACCACTGGACTGGAACTTTGCTCAGGACTCCTGAACTCTGTGTGCAGACACATTGCTCAGTTTCTGCCCTTTCAGACTGTGCTATCACTGGGCCCGTGGGGCCTTGGCTTGGATGCAACCCTGTTTTACTGCTCCCCCTATATTTTCCCTTGTTGTTTTTTCCTCTTATCCCTCTGTAAATAAATATTTCCCTTGTTTTATCCACTGTACTTTTCCTGTGGGTGTGTGTGTTCACTCTCGGGGGTTTGGAACAGGTGCCCCTGGGGTGGAAGGAATTTCTCCTGCTGCGTTCCTGCGCGCGCCATCTCTTGGCCAGAGCTGCCTGCAGAGCAGACTCCATCTTGGCTACAAGGGCGCTAAAGTTACATTTATTAAAACCAAAACACTTCGCCGGTGTCAGCAATTTGAGATCAGGGGATTTTTCTGTTAGAAAGACTTTTTCTTTAGAAAAACATTTTGTTCAAAAAATTTCATCAGCCTGGGTTCTGCTCAGCCACTGCTTTCTCACAGGCTGGAGTTTCAGGATATCTCGGTACGCTGTTGGATGTCTTAGTCCTAGATCATTAAAGGCCTAGTATCACTGGAATTAGGATGGTTTCCCACTCGTACTATAGACGAATGGGTGAGGAGGCCAGGCAGGTGGATTATCACATGAAGATCCTACCTGGATTTAGGGTGGCAGCTATCAGTTGGCCCCGCCCTCAAAGAAGCAAGATGGGGTAGTTGGCCAGAGAGTTCCTGCCTGAGCTGCTGATCTAGGAGGGGAGAGACAGTCAATCAGTCACTCCCTGAAGACAAAGAAAGTTGGAAGGATAAAGGTCTGCTATTCCTCAAGATAGTATCAAGTCAGGGTGGGAATCATGGGGTCAACTGGATGCACAAGTCAGAGTGTACAACTGGAGCCAGGGTACACAACCAGGGCCAGCTGGTTAGAGGGGGGTCCTGTGCAGATTGGCCTGAGCTTGGTTGAGTGTAAAGAGTTGTTATGATGAGGGATGTTTCACAGACATAGTAAGGGAGGTAGCAGAAAGGAAGCAGAACTGGTGCAGTGGGACAAGTGTGGAAACTGGAAGGGAGGGCCAGGTAGATCTGGTATGAAGGGAAAAGAAAGGACGGTGCAGAAGCTAGGAGACTGTGAGGCAGGCTAGGTATGGGCAGGAAGGTAACAAAATTCTGAAACTGTCTTTATGGAAAAGTCATACAGACTATAAAGAGAATGAAACCAATAGGGTTCTATAGAAATTATGTTTTAAAACTATAGAGAATTATATCCCTTCTACAAGCTTTTTGAACCATCCCATAGAATGACATTTTATAGGTTGGTTCATAAAACTTATAGAAGGGATATTATTGTCTAACATTATAGGACTTTTTATAGGACTTCTCCATAAGGTTGGCAGGGGTTCTAGAAGGAGTCTCTGTCTCACTGCAGTAGTGTCACTGAGGGGCTAGGGCACCGGGTCTCTCCCTCCACTCTCACTTAGGTTGAAAGCCCTAGAGATTTCTTTACTTCCTCCTACACCTTGTTTTAAGGAGTAAGTTGCCTTCCCAGTGGCTCAAAAGAGTGTAGCTCTTTGGTGCCCTGAGGTTATTCAGGGAGCTGGAGCACCACACTAATATCGATCAGCCAAATAGTACTACTCCCAAAAGGTGGTATTTGATTCACCTATCTCTACAGAGGGTCTTATAAAAGCACCCTACACAGCAGTAGTAGCCCCTGGAAGTACTAGCACTGCTGCTGGGTGGTGCTATATTAAGGAAATCTCATCAGTGTGAAAGCACTTTAAATTATTAAAAGTCCAATTAAAACAAAATCAAATAGTTTCATTAACTGCACCAACCAAAAATTATACTCCCAGTTGCTTTCTTCTCATTAAGAACATTTACATTTGAATCACTTTTCAACTGTGTATATTTATAATTAATGCAATTACAAGCCAGGGATCTTTTCCCAAAAGTAAAGAGAACTTCTTTATCAATGTTACCATTTTAATTGAAATAAGACTTTGTTTTCAAGTGTACGGTGAATTATTTAATTTCTATTATCTGAAGAGACTATATCAAGATAACCATAAGTCAGCATCAGTTTCTGGGTCTCTGCCCATTCATTTCAAAGTTGTGGAAGCTCCCATGTTCACAGGGGATGGATTGTTAGCCTCAAACTTAAATACTGAATGTCTTTGCTTTTGTTGGTTTAAATTGGAGCCTTATTCTTTGTTTAACTTTTTAAATAGTTATCTTTGTTTCCAAATTCATATGTATTAGAGTAAGTTACCAGATAGGGAGATACATTCTCATAGGAGGAAAAAACAATTTAACAAATGTTGAAGGAATAAAAATATTCATTATAAGAAAAAAAAGTGAAGAAATGATACAGCTTATCTAGAGCTGATGATCCCTACACTTTATTCTGGCAATAACCAAAAGCCCCAGGCAGGATCAGGGACCTATTGTGCTGGGTGCTGTACAAACTCATAGGTATACATAATCTCTGCTCCAAATAATTTATAATCTAAATTCGCAATCCTGCTACCTGATTTTCCCAGACAACCTCCTGGACCTATGTAGAATCTCATTTACCATAATAGACTTCCCCTGGGCAGACCCTTACACCTTCATGTACACCCATTGCACTCAGTAGCACTCCACATGGGTACAGCTCCTATCAGACTGCAGTAGTGAGGCCCGCTTTGAAACAAGATGCAACAGGTGAGTGTGACAAAGTGGGCTAGGGAGAACAATGTGAACAAAAATAAGATCACATGGTTATAAAGGTTTGATATTGAACAACAAGATGGTTCCAAATAATCTGAAGGGTTTTTACTTTAAATAAACTATTTCAACTGCCAGTTTTCTTCCCTTCTCTGGAGCTGCTATAGGCTTCTCTAGTTGGCTTGTATCCACCTGCAATGGGGTGGAGTGGGTCTGGAGGCCCCCTGCTAGAGGCCTAACAGCCCCTGCCTCACCCTGCTCCAGAAATAGCAGAGAAATCCTCCAGGCAGCCTGGAGTGGCTGCAGGGGAGCATCCAGTCAGGGGCCAGAAGGACCATATGAATGGAAGTTTCAGAGGCAGAGCAGTCAATTGCTGCCTTGAACTGGAAGAGGGAGGACTGAATGCCTGGCTGGCTGCAGGAGCAGCAGGACCGTGGAGAGCTCACTGCAGGCAGGACTGAGCCCAGGGAAGGCTGCCGAAGACTGGGTACCTGGCTGGTTGGAAGAGCAGCAGCACCATGGACAGATCCGTGTGGGCAGGCTGAGCCCAGGGGACTGAGCCCAGAACCTAGTTAAACCTGGCAAGAGAATACCATGATGTGCTCTGCTGGTCTGGCTGAAGACTGAGCCCAGGCAAGGGCTGCCAAAAGGACACCAACCAATGGTACGGAGATGGGCCCCAGTTGGGCTGTTAGAGAAGGCAGTGCCTCCGGGGGGAAGCTTTAGTGCTACAACCCCATACCAGGGCCATGAGCAAGAACTAAAGACTGTACACCCTGGTAAGGAGGACAGTATGTGTGACTCAACCGGAGGCCTGAGTCGCTGAAGACCCACCAAACAACCATTGGCCAGAGGGTGCTCACGGGAGGTGTATGCTACCCCATTGTAAGACCAAAGAAATAAGCAGGCTCATACCCGACCAGAAAGGGGGAACCTGCGAGAGGCAGGTGCTACCTAATTCAAAACTGAGGGATTTCTGGCACATATCGGCCAGAAAGGGGCGTTCGCAAGATGCGAGTGCTGACCCCGTTACACCACCATTCCGGACATCCAATCAATGATGTTCTCATGTTCCCAGATGCTAAACACATAAGCTACCTCCTCTTGCAGCTCACTTACATGCTTCCTGATGGACTCCATCAACAGCAATCTCTCACACTGGGTGGTTCCTCTGCCTGGCTTTCTTTAGCAGGCACTTGCAGGCCACATTCCCAGCAAATCAAGAACTGGAGCTGGGTAGAAGCCTATAGGGTCAGGAAACCTGTCTGTCCAGAGCTCCCACAGATGCAGGCAGAGGAAAAGCTAGCAGTTCTGTTGGTGACATGCCATTCTCCTCCCATAGCAGGTTCTTCCTTGTGGAGTACCTGCAATTTGAAAAAAAAACTACTTCCATGCCTTCCTCTGCTGGTGAACTCAGCTGGCTAACTTTAGTTTCCCAGCTGCTTTCATCTCATTAGCCACATACTTTACCAGCCACTGGAAGCCCAAGTCCTTTTTAAAACCTGAGCCTCTGGAGGCTATAGCTGGAATGGGTGACTCACCCTCTCTCACTCAACCACTCCTCCTCATCAGCTCATTCAAAAAAACTGCACTGCTCTCACTTCAAAGAGCCCTGCTTGAATTCAGGCACTAACCCACATAACTGAAGGGCAATCTAACCCCAGACAGTCAGCAACGAAGTCTACATTTCAAATACATCAAACAGCAAACCAGTAAACTAGTGCAGAGTCGGGGGACTTCAGTCTAAGTGACATGCTGGAGATCTCATGCTACCAATATTAAAATATTCTCAGAATAGATGGCAATTTCTTAACTCAAAAAATGTTGCATCCAACACAGAGAATTCCATATTAGACCTCATCTTGACAACTAAACAGGAATTGATCACAGAACTAAAAATTACTGGTTGCTAAGGTGCAAACAATCATGACCAGATTACATTTGTTGTGTGAAAACAGAATAAGGTCCAAGCCAGAAGATATATGCTTGGTGCTTTAAAAGAGCCAGTTTCACAAAGCCAAAACCAATTAAGAGTCAAAATGTGAATAATTGGGAACTGAATATTTTTCTAAATGCCCCAAAATTCACAACCGAGAAAGGCTACAGAGGTTAAAAGACCAACCTAGTTTAGAGGAGAAGTAAAAGCAGCCATATATATAAGGGAAAGGTGATAGTGATGATGATGACAGCAGCTAATAAAGGTAGACATTTCTAAATCAGCGAGTCAAAATAATTTGCATCCAAGAGTTTTAAATGAGCTGGCCAAGGAGCTCCCTGGATGGTTTAATGTTGATTTTTTTTAATAAGTCTTGGAAAATTGAGGAAGTTCCAGAAGACTGAAAAAAAAAGTGAATGTTGTGCCAATATTTTAAAACTGTAAACAGGATGACCTGTATAGTTGAAATAATGGAATGACTGATGTGGGTTTTGATTAATAAAGAATTAAAGGAGGGGAAAAGAATTAATGCCAAATGACATGGGTTTATGGAAAATAAAATATTTTTCAAATTAGCTTGATACCAGTTTTGATGAGATTACACGCTTGGCTGATAAAGGTATTAGTGTTGAGATAACATACTCAGATTTCTGTGAGGCATTTGACCTGATTCCACACAACATCTTGATTAAGAAACTAAACCAATACAAATTCAACATGGCACACATTAAATGGATTAAAAACTAGCTAACTGATCAGCCTCAAAATATAATTGCAAATGGAGAATCATCAACAAGCACCTGTGTTTCTCATAGCGATGTGTTCTGGGCCCTGTGTCATTTAACATTTTTATCAGTGACCTGAAAGAAAACACAAAATCATCATTGAAAGTTTGTATATGACACAAAGATTGGGAGAGTCATAAATAATGAAGAGGACAGGTCACTGATTCAGAGGATCTGGCTTGTTTGGTAAGCATAAGAAAACAACATGCGTTTCAATACAGCCAAATGTAATGTTCTAGGAAACAAACAATGTAGGTCATGCTTACAGGATATATGGGACTCTATCCTGGGAAGCAGGGACTCTGAAAAAGGCTTGGGAGTCATTGTGGATCGTCAGATGGGCATGAGCATACAGCGTAATGCCATGACTGAAGGGTTAATGAGATCTTTGGATGCATAACCAGGGGAATCTCAAGTAGGAGTAGAGACATAATATTGCCTCTATATTTTGACACTGATGTGGCCGCTACTGGCATACTGGTCCAGTTCTGGAGTCCATACTTCAAGAATGATGTTGGAGAGGATTCATAGAAGAGCCTTGAGAATGATCTAAAGGCTTAGAAAACCTGTCTTATAGTGAGAGACTAAAGGAGCTCAACCTATTTAGCTCATTAAAGAAGTGGTTAAAGGAGTGACTTGATCACAATTCATAAGTAAAAGGGGAAATAGAAATTTGATAATAGAGGGCTCTTATTTAACAAAGAAAGCTATAACACACTCAAATGACTAGAAGCTGGAGCTAGACAAATCAGACTGAAAAGAAGATGTACATTTTTTAACAGTGAGGGTAATTAACCATTGGAACAATTTATCAAGGGTAGAGGGCATTCTCAGTCACTGGCAATTTTTCAATCAATATTGGATGCTTTTCTAAAAGAAATGCTTCTGATGGGATCTATAAAACCAATGCTGCAACAAACACAAAATGATTCATGTACAGAGCAGCTACTTCCTCACCTCCAGGTAGCGAATGGACTAGCAACAGCTGGGATGAAAGGCTGCAGTTCAGGCAGAAGAGAGTGGCTGCCAGAGAGGCAGGGGTCTACATAGAGAAAGGTTCCTCTGCAGTGAGCTGCAAAGAGCAACCCAAGGAAGAGACCCAGAAACCTGCCAGTGAGTGAAGTGAGATTGCTGGGGAACAGGGAAGTGGGTATTCCTTCCACCCTACCCCACAAGGTGTTGGGAGGACTGGACTTTCTAAAGCCCATGTTTGGGAAAGCATGAAACAGGGCTTAAAAAGCAGCAGGCATAGGCCAGAGGAATAGGAGAGTAGGCTCTTAAAAGCCAGCATACCCATAATAGTATCTTAGGTAGAAGGGAGAGGACCAAGGCCCCTCACAATACTCTAGTTCAAAGAGGCATTAATTCAGGGAAATTCTATACACTCTGTTATACAAGAGGTCAGACTAGATGACCTTCTGGCCCCCATAATCTGTTAATTTTAGTCCAAGTTCCTGTCTGTATAGACTTGTTCCCTATTGACTGGTGTTTTGTCCAGTCTAGTTCTTCCAAGCAGTGGAGCTTCCACCACTTCCCTTAGGAGATTATTCCAAGAGACTAATATCTATCACTGCCAGATAGTGTTCCTAAAAGCCCAAATTTTCCTTTTCCCTGTTTCAGTCCATTGTTCCAAATTATACCCCTTTCATTATGCTATCTAATTCGTCTCTCACACATTACACCCTTCAAATATTTATAGATTGTTATAATGCCTCCATAGGACCTTAGCCAAGCTGTATATATTTAGCCTTTTTATTCTTTCCTTCCTTCTTCCAATCTCCTACCCATTTTTGTTGCTCTTTTATGAACTCTCTCTAATTTGTCAATAGCTTTCTAGCAATGAGTTGTCAAGAGCTGAACACCAGTGCATGTGCATGTTACATCATAGCCATACAGATAAAGACCTTTCCATCCTATGATGCTTCTGCATACATACATATATGGTAATTTACACTTCCCTGCAACACTGTCAGTGAATCTGGCTTTTTGGTGACACTGATCTCCATCTGGCTCCATAATCCCTCATCATAAACCAACTGCAAAAGTTCTTCAATTCCAGTGTTTTATTCAAGACCACTTACATTTTTTTATCTAAGATTGTTCTGCAGGGATCCACATTTAAAACAAAGTTGTGTTGTTCTTAACCACTACACAACTATGAGCCACATTCTGCTATCAGATTTTAACCAGAACTTCCCAGACCACTTACAATTTGAGAGGCTGATAGAATTCTGTATTGTGTAAACTGCCAACCTTAACATCAAAGGAGTAGACTAGTTCCTCAGTAAGTGGGGTTAGTTTCCAGCTCATCAAACTATTGATTCAGTAATACAAGTAATAAGTACACAGGAAAAAATAATATTACTGTAGCACCTAGGAGCCCATTGTGGTAAGCACTATAGAAACAAGACTTCCATATATTATTTGAATTATAGTTTCTCTCCCTCTTTAAATACATTTGCCAAATGAAATAAGTGTTTGGTAGGGGATCAAAATTGGATTATAGTTAATTATTATGATCTTTGATAGGGATGATTCACATTCTTTTATATTGTTTTATACTGTTCTCTTATGTATGACTTAGAGCCCTGCTTACAAACTTTTAATCATTTGAACAGGCCCACTGAAATAAAATATACAATTGAATTCAGGTGTGTAAGGCTTTGCAGACTTGAGACTATAATTTGTCATTAGTTTACATATTATAGGTTACAGTTAGAATCTCTTCAATTTCCCTTTTTCCTAGCATAAGATTCCCTTATGCTTGTTCTTACGTTGTGACTCGATGTTTTTGATTTCTCACGCATTTGCAGTGGTTGTCATGGATGCTACTGTACAAAATATGTTCCCTTAGACCCTGTTCTAGTATGACTGCACATTATCCCTTCAGTGACAGATAGTTAATCAAACAGAACATTTCAGTTTATTTTAAAACTCAAAATAAGTTGATTGACTGTAATAGTAATATTTATGTGGGGTTCTTTAAAAGTCATTCAGTGTAGATACATGACTATCTGAGCCAAAGAATAAAACTGGAATACACCTCAGGAAGCTGAAAGTAATGTAAAAGAACCCCAGAGACATATGTAGAACTGTCTGAGACCAGACAACATCTATTATCCAGCTACATAAAGTTAACATAGGACTGAATTTTTTATTCTGGAAATTAAGAAGGGGATTCAATCAAGAGTGAGAATGGAAGAGATGCCTTTTGATAGATTAGGTAAGGAAGATGCAAATTTGTTCTAGCAGTATGTAATTATTACAAGGAATTTGCTGCTCAACAGAAGATAAATGATCCTTTTTGTCAAATTCTATAAACACCCAAGTTAGAACTTCTAATGAGGAAATTGATGATTTTACAATATGAGTCTTCTGTCACTTACACCTAAAGGGAAAGATTTTAGATTTTTTTTCCCTTTCTCCTCACAGGAAATTGAGAAAAGCCATTCCATTTCTCAAATGATGGTTTTCCAATAGTGCTTCCCGAATGTTGCTGAGTGCAAATTCTTCAGCCTTTAATTCTAATATTTACTCTCAGTGACAGGGTAGGCTACTACTATGCAAACAGAAAGAATTTCTGTACTGCACAAAATAGAAGAGGGTCATTTGAGCTCTGCCAATGTAAGTAAATGTCCCTTCTTAATAAAGACTGCAAGATCATTGCCAGCCCATTTAGTATCCCATTTGAAATTTATTCAGGTTATTAAAAGAGTAGATCTTTAGGAAAGACTGCTTATTTCCTAGCAATATACAAAAACTGTTCCACCCAGTTCACAATGCTAATGATTTAAAACTTTCCTCTTTTGTCAGTTTTGACTAATGTTGAAAAACCTTTGATTTTCTTGAACAGACATAGCTGTGCAAAACCTCATTTAAATTTGGAGACATCTTTATTCAGTGGATTAGGGTACTGGACAGTAGAATGAGACACCTGGAACCTAAATAGGGTTACCAACTTTCTATTTACAGAAAACTGAACATCCTTGCCCCGCCCCCTGTCCCACCCCTTTTCCAAGGCCATGCCCCAAGGCTCACTCCATCCCCTTCCCTCCATCACTTGCTCTACCCCCACACACACACTCACTTGCTCATTTTCACCGGGCTAGGGCAGGGGGTTGGGGTGCAGGGGGGAGTGGCGGTAAGGGCTCCAGCTGTGGGTAAGGCCAGAGATCAGGGGTTTGGGGTGCAGGAGAGGGCTACAGGCTGGGGCAGGTTGGGGTGTGGGAGGGGGTACGGGCTCTGGGCTGGGGATGCAGGCTCCAGAGTGGGGCCAGAAATGAGGGGTTCAGAGTGTGGGAGGGGGATCCTGGATGGGGCAGGAGGTTGGGGAGCAGGGGGGTGTGGGTGATGGCTGTGGGTGCGGGTTCTGGGGTAGGGTCAGAAATGAGGGGTTTGGAGTGAACTCCAGGTAGACAAACTCCATAGGCGGCTCCTGGGAAGCTGCTGGCATCTCCCTCAGGCTCCTAAGCAGAAGCGCAATCGTGTGGCTCTCTGCGCTGCCCGCACCTGCAGGCACCGCCCCTTCAACTCCCGTTGGCCATGGTTCCTGGCCAATGGGAGCAGCTGAACTGGCACTGGGGGCGGAGGGCAGCATACAGAGCCCCCCAGTGGCCATCCCTCCACCAAGGAGCTTCCCGGGAGTCGCGTGGAAATGGGTAGGGAGCCTGCCTGTGCCGCCAACTGGACTTTTAACAGCCCCATCAGCCATGCTGACTGGAGCGGCCAGGTTCCCTTTTTGACTGGGCGTTCCAGTCAAAAACCAGACACCTGGCAACTCCAATGAAATGTGAGAGTCATCAAGTAGACTTGGTTGTACTCCCTATGTAACTGGACGGACTCGCTACAATGCAATTTCTGTATAATTGTGTAATGCATATAATGCAAATAGGCACGTGTACTTCAGTTCTCAACACCTCTTATTGTAACAAATAGTGATAGTGTACTGTTGGTAGAGGCCTAGATGCATACATATAACTTACTACAGTCTGAAGTACAAAGTTATTTCTTACCATTCATGTGTTTAATCAATTATACATAAGCTGTTTGGGGCAGGGACCATGTCTTTCTATATGTCTGTATGGCACTTAGCAAAATGGAGCCCCACACTGATTAGAGCTTCTGGATATTACTCCAGTGCAAATAAATGACAATCTTCCTTAAATAACCCATATTAAAATAGAGAGACTGGGTGGGTGAGGCAATATCTTGTATTGGACCAACTTCTGTTGGTGAAAGAGATAAGTTTTCGAGCTACACAGTAGCCCCAAAGCTTGCCTCTTTCACTAAGAGAAGTTGGTCCAATACAAGATATTACCTCACCCACCTTATCTCTCTAATATCCAGGGACCAAGGCGGTTACAACAACATTGCAAACCATATTCAAATAGTCTTCCCGGGTCTCCCTCATCTAGATTCTCTATTGGTGAAATTAATATATGGGGTTCAATGGACATGAACTAGTATAACTGAAAGGGGCTGGGGATTCATACATTTGATACATACGCTCATTTTGGAAGTTCATAATGGGCCTGATGGGGGCCCAACTGAAAGAATGCAGGGGGTTCTCTCCACATGGATCTCCTTGTCCCATGTGTGTGAGTGGTACCAGACACCTTTATGACAACATTCCCCGTCTGGCCCCAGCAGGTGCAGAAAATATTGAGGGGTTCAACTGGCTCTCACAGTATATTGATTTCATGTCAGAAACTCTAATATAAAAGCTGTCCTGGGGGATTCTTCATCCTCAAGCTAGCAGAGCTGCTCTACAAGCACTATCTCCTGGCTAATATACATAGCAATATTGGCAATGCTGTTTCAGGAAGCTTTTTCCCCACCAGCCTGCATCAACTGAAAAGTGAGTAGAGTGATGGATTTGGAATAACAGAGAAAAAGAGATCTTTCGAATGCCAAGAAGAAATGTCCTAGGACTATAGTGGAGTGTATGGAATGGATGAGACATAGTGAGGAAGCATCTACCCTTTGGGTACGTCTTCACTTACATCCGGGTCCGGATGTAAGCAATCGGTTTTCTGAGTTCGATTTATCGCGTCTGGTTAAGACGCGATAAATCGATCCCGGATCGATCCCGGAAGTGCCCCGGATCGATCCCGGAAGTGCTCGCTGTCGACGCTGGTACTCCAGCTCGGCGAGCGGAGTACGCAGCATCGACGGGGGAGCCTTCCTGCCGCGTCTGGACCGCAGTAACTTCGGACTAAGGTATTTCGAATTCAGCTACATTATTAACGTAGCTGAATTTGCGTACCTTAGTCCGAAGTGGGGGGGTTAGTGTAGACCAGGCCTAAAATACCAACATGGATATCAAACCTAGATAATGGGAAGTTAGCCTTTGACTTTAATGAGAGCAGAAATGGGCCTTATTTTGAGGAAGAACAGAGACCCTCCTTGAGGGCTCTATTCTTAAATGCCTTATATTCCATTTTAGCTCTGTCTTATGTAGTGCATAAGAAGACTTGAAGTGTCCTTTCCACATAAACTACACTAAATCAGTACTGAGATACGTGGATTGCTTGTGTACATTTTGAAACCCATCTGATACATGGAAAACTGCAGTGGGAGGGCAGCTTGAGATGATTAGAAGAGATGGCAATGTTCATGAAAAGCACACTCGCTCATAGGTGAGAAATATTGAAGAAAAGGATTGTACAAGTGAGTCTATCCTCAAGCAATTCTAATTTATGTATCTCACATTTATAGCACATGGCTGTAACCCAAGATTCCCCAATCTTAGTACAGGGCACATCTATATGCATGCGTATCCATCTCTTGAATACTTTCTTGAATCTCCTTTGTACAGACATGTTTTAAGAATATCAAGAATTCTGTACTTTATTTAAGCCCAAATCTCTGTCAATTTGAGCACAGATGTATCTTCTGTAAATAGTACAACTATGCATCAGTTTCTGGTTACCAAATTCAAACCACCATATGTATATTTAAAGGACACTGTCACCCTACTGAGGTTCATCTCAACAAAATGGGCTTTGTGCAATTATCATGGGGTTCCTTCTGAAAAGTTAACAAATAACAATGGCTTAAGCCCCCACTCAGAAAACCAGGAAAACTAAATACCCTCAAGCACCGTTGATAAGCAATATTTGCCCACATGCATTGAGTCCATTGTACAATAAAGAAAACTTTATAAAAATAAACTTGGGAAAGCCAGCAATAATCATCAGTATCTGTATATATCTATTAAGACTCTCAACCCTCAGAGTGTCTTGGCAATAGTCTTGAATTCAATCTTCCACTTGCAGTTGTAAGAGTCCACCGAGGTAATGTGTTCCTCCAATAGTCATTGTCCTCCTCCCCTTCCTCTGGTACACCTCCACTCACTATTTGTTGTCTAGGGTTTGTAGAGTCCTGATTTTGGGCAGATTCATCTCCAGCCCCTAAGGAATGCATTCCCACCAAAAGACAGACTTTTGGCTTTGGCTAGGCTCTGCTACCCATCTATATCAAACTGCAAGTTGGTTAAAGTGACCCCTCATCTCAGGCAAATTTGATACAGTTCTCTTGCCCTTTCATTACTTGGCAGGAATAATAATATTTTATTACCCCCAAACTTAAAACTTAGCTGAATATTGACCTAAATGCCCCAAACTATAATATAACAGAAATTCAAATGAGGCCTGGGCCATTTTAGGGAGGGATAGCTCAGTGGTTTGAGCATTGGCCTGCTAAACCCAGAATTGTGAGTTCAATCCTTGAGGGGGCCATTTAGGAAACGGGGGTAAAAAAAAAAACTGTCTGGGGATTTGTCCTGCTTTGAGCAGGGGGTTGGACTACATGATCTCCTGAGGTCCCTTCCAACCCTGATATTCTATGATTTCATGGTTTCCCCTTGCTCACCAACAGATACAGCAGAGAACTCCCTCCCCTATGGAGTTTGTCTACCTGGAGTTCACAGGCAGATCTAAATCACTCTTCGCCTGATGTCAATAGCAAGCTCCCTACTCTGTAGGCTTCAGGCCACTGAGCTTAGAAGGGTCTATCCCAGGGGTCGGCAACCTTTCAGAAGTGATGTGCCGAGTCTTCATTTATTCACTCTAATTTAAGGTTTTGCGTGCCAGTAATACATTTTAACATTTTTAGAAGGTCTCTTTTTATAAGTCTATAATATATAACTAAACTATTGTTGTCTGTAAAGTAAATAAGGTTTTTTAAATGTTTAAGAAGCTTCACTTAAAATTAAATTAAAATGCAGAGGCCCCCAGACCAGTGCCCAGGATCTGGGCAGTGTGAGTGCCACTGAAAATCAGCTTGCGTGCCGCCTTTGGCACGCGTGCCATAGATTGCCTACCCCTGGTATCCTGTGCAACACCTTTAAATGATGCCATGTATCTATTTCCATAGATTCTGCTTCTTTAAAAATCATTGATTGGGTCCTCAAATGTTTGGTTTGCTGGGACTCAAACAATGTTTTTAGTTTTAAATTGTTCTTTTAATCTTTATAAACTCATTCAAGAATATTGTTTACTTCCTTTTGGTAAGATAAATATGGAGACCTAGAAGCTTTGACATTTGCACTTTGAGATAGAAAGTACTATCGTATTTTAAATTATATCCCCCAGGGAATACAAATAAGCAATCATAGGATACTTTTGATTCCAGATGTGAATGCTATGTGCTGACACAGGGTGCAGGTGATTAAGAAGTTAAAGTGTTTAGTTAGCATCATGTAAGTAACTTGAGATTCACAGTTAACTCTGACTATAGCAAATGGGCCATAACGTGCACATCCATGTTCTGCTTCTTTCTCCCTCTACTTGTTGAATATCCTTTTTATGAGTCTGGTGGTAATGAAGAGTAACGAACTGCCGTGGGTTCCTTATAGTGAAAGTAATCCAGAGCTGACCCTGTTTATTTCAGCACTAATTGCTCTGAGGTTCTTGTCAGAGCTGTTTAGAATTCCTAATAGCTTTTCATTCTTAATTTGGAAACAGCAGGAAAAACACCTTATTTTAATTGTTATGAACAGTTTTCAACATGATCAACAATGTCAGAAACACTGCAGCAGCTCATGTGCAGCTCCCCAGAGGGTTAAGAACATAATTTTAGCAATACTTAGGTATTTTCAGTACATGTGCATTCCTTATGAAACTGTGTAATATTTAATAGGAGCTTCTCATGTTAAATATTCATGATCAGTATAGTGATTAAGTTTGGCGTGCGTCCACTCTTAGTGAAAGACCTTTAAACTTCTTAAGTGGAAGCAAGATCTGAAATATTAAAGTAAATGTGTGTGTGTGTGTATATATATATATATATACACTCACTTTGTATCTATGGATTTCCGATATTAGATAAAAGGCTTCTATTATTTATTATTTGAACTTTTTTGGTGCTAGTATGGAGTGTTTACTGCGGAGTTCAAAGATACAGCTTAGGCATTTCAAATGATAAAGAAACATTCCAAAATAGCAGGCTCTCTTTACTTGCCAAAAGTTAGTCTATGAGCTGGCATCAGTAGCATTCTCAAGGTAAAAACAAGACCAAATGTAATGAATCACATCTGTCACTCACAGGAGAAGCAGTTACAATTCTCTGTTAAATAATAGCAGTTTGAGTCATATAATGATTTCAAAAGTCCATACCTGAGATCTCATTTTATTATATGTTGCTTAAAGCTTTGCACCAGGTAAGAACATTTATTCACAACATGTAAGTCCAGTAAAATATTCCAGAAAGGCTGAACTTCTCACATTTCTTATTAACAGATGCATTCAGTTTGGAGTACAAAACAAGTCATACTGTATAGCAGAATTCTGTTACCTTCCAATAAGGGTATATTTAGAACAAAAATGAATTCATTAGTTTCTCAAGTAGTTTCTTGTTACTCAGTTTTAATGCTTCCTATTATAGACAAATCTTCTTTATGGAACAGTAAGGTGACAGGTTGGTTCTGCCATATTATCTGGTATGTAGCAAGTGAGCTTCATAAGACAGTTCTGGAGACTATAAATAATGTTGCTGTTCCCCTAGTTATGTCAGTGCATCCTTTCTGACATTATCTTCCTTCACTTTCTTTCTGAAGTCCTGGAAAGTAGGATTTGAACATATCCATCAGATTGAAATTTATCTACATTGGATATCTTTACTATTTTTTTAATTAATATATGATTTAAAGTGGAAACTCTTTCCACTTCCCAAACCTGATTGTCATCTGAACTCTTTCACTGCAAACACAGTGTCCAGTGTATCTCATCATTAACTTTCTTTTCATCTTTTTGCAGTATATCTTTTTCTGAAGCCTTTGGGTTTTTTGTTTTTCTAGATTACCTCAACCATTTTTTACTCTTGATATTTTCCCTTATAGCTAATCAAGATTGACCAGTTCTTTGTTCTCTGAGGCTATTTACTCCATGCATGTTGACCTGTTTTGTTCTTTACCTACAAACGTGGCATTCCATACCAAAAATAATCTCATGAGTTCTCCACTTGCCATAGTGATTTACACACCTAAGATTAGTAGACTCAGATCACAGCAAGTCAATTCTAGCAAATAAGTCACCAAGCAATGTAAAAAAAAATCTGTATCATGTACTGATATGATCATAGGGCTCAGGATCTGTGTGGCAGCCAACATCTCAACACTCAGGCCCCTGCAGAAATAAGTCACTAGATGTGTTATGACAGAACCAGCAAGCAAAAGAAAATGAAGGCACTACCTCTGAGATAACTAAGCTTTTGCTGACTAGCCATGCTCAACTTCAAACATTCAAACATTGGTCCACCATGAAACTAAACTGAGTATGAAATTCAGAAATCAAAATATACTCATGAAAAGTTGCCTTGAAATTTTCATTGACTTTTAGATAGCACAAGAAATATTGGGTCCTTAGTTGACAATTTGTTGCCAACATGAAGATAATCATATGAAACACTGAATGTTCATTGACACTCCACAAATTCCAAAATAGGTTGAGTGAGTGTTTTTAATTTAACATTAAGTATTTCCAGTAATTCTAGTTTTGAACTTTTATCTGTAATTCCTATAAGGGTGCTTTAGAGTATTAAGCATCTGAGGTGGAGCAGCAGCCAGTTGTTTACCTTCTCAGTAGGGTTGCCAACTTTCTAATTGCAGAAAACCAAACATCCTTGCCCCACCCCTTCCCCGAGGTCCCGTCCCCACTCACTCCATCCCCCCTATTCCGTTGCTTACTCTCCCCCCTCCCTACTCATTTTCATTGCAAGGCCCAAGCAGGCACCAGGAGAAGACCAGAAGCTGCAACAGTTTGAATGTGGGAGATAGAACGTGAGATTGAAATATCCTTCATCTCACCAGGGAGAAATTTTAAACACAAATGTAAAATTATTGCCCAAAAGAGTCCTGCTCACTTGCAATGAGCGAGACTAAAGAGACTATTGCAGGAGCTTGAGACTATTGCAGGAGCCAACTGTCCTGGTAGGGCTCCAGTAGTGCTGTAGCCACTGACTGATTCCTTCCCTACCTGACAATGAACTGCATAGCAGGGGGGAAAGTTATGCTGTTCCATGTTTAATGACTAGTTAAATTGTTTAAATGTATGCTTTAATAGACAATATATTCAATGTGGACAAATTTATGTTATGGGAGTCTTAATGTTAACATTTCCTGACACTTATGTTTAAATATATAACCTTAATATTGCATTGATGTTATTTTATGAATTCATTATAGCTCTTTAATATTAAGGTGAGGTTGCATAAAAAGTCATTCATGCTGCAGAAACTGACCCCTCCCTATTTTACCATCCTGCTAACCAATAGATTTTCTAGTGTTCAAGTTTTTTCACCTGTACTGTGTCCCAAATTTGTCCCAAAGCAGGTTGAGAGGAAATACGTTAGAGTGTCAGTGTCCACCTATCCTTCATTCAGTGCCCAATGTTCCACATTACACAGCAAATCGATAAATATTTGTCTTGTATACACCAATAATCATGCAAAAGATTGTACACTGTAATACAATGTGTCCTTTAAATCAGCTTCTGTATCCAATGACTGGAAGATAGCTAATGTAACGCCAAGAATAAAATTATCAGACACATAGAAGAACATAAATTGTTGGGCAAAAGTCAACATGGTTTCTGTAAAGGGAAATCATGTCTTACTAATCTATTAGAGTTCTTTGAAGGGGTCAACAAACATGTGGACAAGGGGGATCCAGTGGACATAGTGTACTTAGATTTCCAGAAAGCCTTTGACAAGGTCCCTCACCAAAGGCTCTTACATAAATTAAATTCTCATGGGATGAGAGGGAAGATCCTTTCATGGATTGAGAACTGGTTAAAAGACAGTGAACAACGGGTAGGAATAAATGGTAAATTTTCAGAATGGAGAGGGGTAACTAGTGATGTTCCCCAAGGGTCAGTCCTAGGACCAATCCTATTCAACTTGTTCATAAATTATTTGGAGGAAGGGGTAAAAAGTGAGGTGGCAAAGTTTGCAGATGATACTAAACTGCTCAAGATAGTTAAGACCAAAGCAGACTGTGAAGAACTTCAAAAAGATCTCACAAAACTAAGTGATTGGGCAACAAAATGGCAAATGAAATTTAATGTGGATAAATGTAAAGTAATGCACACTGAAAAAAATAACCCCAACTATACATACAATATGATGGGGGCTAATTTAGCTACAACTAATCAGGAAAGAGATCTTGAAGTCATCGTAGATAGTTCTCTGAAGACGTCCACACAGTGTGCAGTGACAGTCAAAAGAGCAAACAGGATGTTAGGAATCATTAAAAAAGGGATAGAGAATAAGACGGAGAATATCTTATTGCCCTTATATAAATCCATGGTATGCCCACATCTTGAATACTGCATACAGATGTGGTCTCCTCATCTCAAAAAAGATATACTGGCATTAGAAAAGGTTCAGAGGAGGGCAACTAAAATGATTAGGGGTTTGGAACGGGTCCCATATGAGGAGAGATTAAAGAGGTCCTGCGGGGAGGGACTGGCCTGCACAGCTACCTAAGCTAGCAGCTGCTGTGTCCCACTTGCTGGGAGGGAGTATGGGTGGGTGTGTCTACATAGCAATTAAAGCTGGCTGCCCTGTGGCTGCTGACTTTGGCTCGCTGTGGGGCTGTGTTTGGGCTAGTTGAACCCCAAGCTCTGAGACCCGCAAGTGGGGAGGGACTCAGAAAGCTCAAATGTCTACACAGCAATTTACAGTCCAGTTCGCTGAGCCAGGCCAGCAAGGCATTTAATTGAAGTGTAGACATACCCCAGAGAGCTCAGAGGGGCTGAAGTGGAGGCTTCTGCGTAGGGACTACTGGGGAAGGGAGCCGCAAATTCGGAGCATCTCCACCTGACCCCTCCTCCCCAAGCAGTCACCGGCCACTTCTGGGGAGCAGGATCACCTAGCTGGGGCAGCTGTTAGGAAGAGCAGGAGGGTGCTTGGGACTGGAGGTACCGGAGGGAGTTAGGAGTGCAGGAGGGTGTACGGGCTCTGGGATGGGGCTCTGGGCTCTGGGATAGGGCCGGGGATGAGGGGTTTGGGGTGCAGGAGTGGGCTCCGGGCTGGGGGGTGGGGCTGAGGGGTTTGGAGTATGAGTGGGGGCTCTGGGCTGGGATAGGGGGCTGGGATGTAGGAGGGGATGAGGGGTGCGGGCTATGGGATGGAGTTTGGGTGTGGGAGGGGGTTCTGAGCTGGGGCAGGGGGTTGGGGCCCAGGAGGGGGTTCGCGGTGTGGGCTCCAGGTGGCTCTGGCTGGTGCGGTTCGTGGGGGCTCCGGGAGGCGCTGCCCCCAGGTGGTCCCTTAAATAGCAGTTGCACCAGCACTGCCCCAGCATTTCCCAGGGACAGAGGAAGCTGGCTGTGGCCACGGTGTCTCAGATTTGTGCCCGCCGTGGATTCCCAGCCTATGGGAGCTGTGGAGCTGGCTCCTGTGGGCAGGGGCCAGGGCAGAGCCCCCCTGGCCACCCCTCCACCTAGAAGCTGGACATGCCACTGCTTCCCGGGAGCTGCATGGAGCCGGCAATGGAGCCTACCTTAGCCCCAGTGCCATTCCCTGACTGCCCTATTCTCCCCTCGCACAGCCTGGCCCCAGCCTAATGTGGCCAAACAGACTTTTAGTGGCCCAGTCAGATGCCAGGATCCCTTTTTGATTAGACGTTCCGGTCAAAAACCGGAAACCTGGCAACCCTACTTCTCAGGTGACAATTAAGTCAGTATAATATTAGTTTCTATCCAGTGTCAAAGTCCTTGAAATACTGAAGTACATCCTGGTAACAAAAATGGGAGAGAAAATGGGATGGATTCTGCTCTCGGTTACACTGCCGTAGATCTGGAGTACATGTGTTGAAGTTCATCAGGTTTCAGGTGCAAGATCATTGCTCTTTAATTTTGTGTAATGGATCAGTGATGGAGTTTTATAATTAATGAACAGTTGTTTTTTTCCCCTTGGCAGAAATCGGAGGGTCTATTAATTAGATGTTTTTCTCAGTATGCTTATGAAAGGTACCTGACTGACAGCAGCCAAGGCTGATATCTTCTCCTTCCCCACTCAGTATATAAAGCATAAGCAACGGGTATGCAGACTCTCCCATGATAGCTTTTCTAGGTATGTCAACCACCTCATCTTGTGTGGCCTGTAAAAATGATGTTTGTTTATGTTAAATAGAAATGTCATAAAATGTGAGTAGAGAACAGGTTTTGGGGCCTAAATTTAGGCTTGACAGTAATGAGGCCTGGTAAACTGTTGGGACTGTGAAATAAGACAACTCAGAGGCAAGTTAGAGATAAATTAGGACATAACTGCAGGTCATGTTGTAAACGTGTTTTAACAAGAGTTTTAGACACAGGCCTGGTCTACACTAGGACTTTAATTCGGATTTAGCTGCCTTAATCCGAATTAACCCTTCACCCGTCCACATTACAGAGCCAGTTAATTCGAATTAAAGGGCCCTTTAAATCGATTTCTGTACTCCACCTCGACGAACAGAGTAGAGCCTAAATCGATTTTGTTAATTCGAATTAGGGTTAGTGTGGACGCACACCACCGAATTACTGTGTTTAAGTTAATGGGGTAGTGTGGCCGCACACCACCGAATTAATGTGGTTTAAAACCGAATTAAGGTGCTTAGTGTGGCCGCGCACAATCGAATTTATACAACCTGTTTCCCAAATTCGAATTATCTAAATTCGGATTAATCCTGTAGTGTAGACATACCCAAAATGTGAATGTTCTGGAAGAATGCCATCTATACTGATAGTTATTGAAAGGATATTTATGCAGATGTTATTTCAGACAATGTTTAATATTACATAGCCAATGAAGGAAAAGAAGGTATTTTAATTATGGTAGCAGACTATCCATATGGTAAAAGGCAAGCTTAATGCTAATTAATTAAGGGTTGTTATTGTAAATGATTACAAAAAGAGTAGCATGCTAATTTTAGATTAGCATGCTCATCTACCATCAAGGTACTGTTAGGAGAAAGGATTATATACCCATTCTTTTCTTTCAGGGACTGATCACCCCTGGATGCACCATTTCTTCATGGAATGTGAGTATAAAATGCAGTGTATGGTTATTCTGTAATTCCTGTTTGCCTTAACTACTATAAATATTTTATTTGAAATAAAGTCTTTAATTCTATCATTGTGTCATTCATAATCCTCCACGAAATTAAATTCATCTTTAGGCTTTAACCTAAAGAATTTAATTTGGTCATTGGTATTATTATTTACATTTAAAATAGTAATTGTAAATATTTAAATCAAAGGTTACACTTGGAAGGACTAATATAAGAAACATAGGTTGGTCTCCTTCCTGAGATTGTCAAGGACTGTGTCAATTAGGATGTTTTGTTGTTTTTTAATGCATATACCTGTGAACTAGGAACAATACTGAGATAAGTTCATTTTAAATAGGTCACTGAACAGCTATCAGTTTATAATAACCTTCAGTCATTATAATCTTACCTTGATTCAGACCAATGACCTCGAGGTGAAAGGCTCCATAATGCACTGCCAATTACCTGAGCTATGCAGTTCAAATTTTAACAACTTGATAAGACAGTTATGAGTGAGAAAACATTCCAGCCACTCCAAATTGCTGACTGAAAAGCAGCTAAAGTTTTTCTAGCCAGCCTGGGCACTCTCTGATGAATACAGGTTAACTTTGCTCCATTTCTATTCTTTTCTCATTTAAAATTCATAATCAGTCAGTTTGCTAAAGAATGCAGTAGCATAAATTACATTCAAAATATATCAGTTGAAATGGAAAAATGTGAAGTGCTATTACAGTGGTAAATGGCTATTTTGTCTATGCCCTTCTACCTGGACTAGATAGAGAAACATGAGCCTTAATTAAATTAAAAAATACTGAAGATGTCAAAACAGCATAGCACAATTCAAACTCTAATCCAAAGAATACAGGAAGCAATGAAATTCTGATTTCTCATTCTTTGACACAGATTGTAACAATATAGTCAGGAGTCTTACAGGAACACACGCTTCTTTACAGTCTCTCTCTCTGGGTCACTGCACTATGATCTATTTTTATACATGACAAAAAAAGTTGCCATTGTTAAAACAAGTTTGATGTTCCCCTATCTTGCATTCGGAAAGAAAGCATTCCAGAAAGCCTGCAGTTTCCTTCTTTCAACCTGCTTTGAAGCATTTCTATTGTTTTTACACATCATTTATCCACAATATCATAAAATCTCTTTTTTTTTAAAAAAGGAGCTGATAATATAACCAGTTAAAATGCATTATGAATATCTATATCGTGTATATATAATATATATAACTGTTTTCCCCCTGAAAGGCAAGGACAAAAAGAAACAAGCAGGTTCAAACAGTACAAAACAAATTTAACCATCTACCACCACAGACACAGGGGTACAAGTGCCCAGAACATTAACTACTCTCTGTCCATTACTCCGGATTCTACCATAAGTGTTGCTATTGCTTGAGGAACTCTTTTGCAAAGATAACTTTCTGAAAGTGAATGATGCCATGCCATCTTCCTGAGTCTGTAGACAGCCTGAAAAAATAATTCTCAGTTGTCATCTCCCCCAGGAATCTCACTTGGAGCATTAACTCTAAAACCTAATGATGACACTTTTGTCAGCATTAGCTGTTTAACTGCTGACAATTTTAGAAGATAGAATGGGGAAGAACCTTGCAGGGAATTTGTTGTTGCTGAGGGAAAGAAATTCAGAGGGAAGGAGGGATGAAAGAGAGAAAGACAGGGAATAGGGACAGGAATGAAAAAAAGGAGGATGAGGATGAAAGAGAAACAAAGGGCAGAAATAGCAAGGGTCCTAACGTTGAGCATATTTCACACTGGCTGATGCAGTGCGCAACCGTTGGGTATTGAAAAAATAACTAAAAGTTCAGTTATTACATAAAGACCTTATTTTACCCGTGGTTTTGTGCAAACCTCACACTGGCATCACTGGGTATTCTATCGCTCTGGACTGAGAATGCTGTGAAATGCTAAGTTTACACCCAGTTAATTTTGATGGAATAAATGGGTCCAGAGAGTCAAAAGTGTTAATATTACCCTGTCACAGTGCAACATTGAACAGCTAAGCAAGTCTTGGGGTTTTGAGTACAGAGACCTTGGCCTGCTTAGTCCCATGGCAACAACCACCATTAAAAATCTTTAGGACCTTTTAATAAGAGATACAGAAAAAAGAAACAGTTAAAGCATTTGAAATATAAAATATTAAGTAAGGCTTTTGTTTTAACAATATCCTTTATTCACTTGCCCTTTAGCTGCAGAGTTTTTTATAGGGAACCCTCTCCCCTCCCTATCTGGTAGTCTTTTAGATGGTATTAAAGATGGGAATTGCCCTTTTTGGGGGGGAAGATATGAAGTTAGTTGAGATGGCTTGAGCTGCTGTTGTTGCTCTTGTTGTTAAAGTCTGATTCTGCTTTCTTTAAGACAAAACAAGATAAATGCACACAAAAGGGGAGAGTAAAGAAGTACAAATACAGAAAATTCAGCTTCTGTCTTTTGTGCTGACTTTCACATGCAGCCTAACTGCTGCTGAAACTGAGCACAGCACATGGTTTTATCAGGTACTCTGAGACTTGGCCAACTTGTAACAGTGTTGGGCTGTTTAAAGCATTGCTTTTAGCTGCCTCACTGGTCACAGGCTTCCAGCAGTGTTGCAAAAGAGAGAGTCGTGGCCAGGTCAGCCTGATTCTTATTAAACAGAAGGCAAAAAGAGAAAGAGAAGAAATAAGGTGTGGGAAGTCTCACATCTCAGGTGTTGTTTAGGACTTTGCCACCTCCACCAGATTTGGCTATGTCATCTGGTTCCCTTTCTCTGGCCCAGTCTGGTCATGAGATCCCTCAGGATCAGGACAGTGAAGACTCAATGGTATCACAGTCTGGACACAAAATGGGGGTGACACAAAGTGGGGGTGACAGCCAGGATGGAAGGGTGCGGTGACAGTTCACCCCTCCAACCTGACATCATGAATCCCCTCCAAAGTCTCTTTTGAAGGACCCCAAAACAGGTGATGAATCGAATACCCCATTCCCTCATTATTTTGTCCACCAGTTAGGCATAATTTCTGACACACCAACTTTGGTTCATTAATTTCCAATTCCATTCTCCTTTGTGTACCAGTCATGATCTTAAAGCAGTCCTTGTGTGGCATCAGTAGACCTTTTTGTTTGGACTAATTCAGTCTGTCTTTAGCTTTGTCTGACTTTTATATACCATTTTACATAACAGGCTGATTTGAACAACTAAGAGTATGGGCCTTTGCACAACACTAGCATCTAGAAGTTGGCCTTGGCCACATAATGAATTTGATAACTAGGTTTACTATAGTATGTATGGTAATTGTTCCAGAACATTGCTTTCCCTGCAAAAGCACTGTGAAAATTTGATATTCAAAAATGTGAGCGGTGTTTGTTGGCCTTAACTGGTTATATAGATCACATGGAGAGTACAGATCACACAAAACAATTAAAACATCCTAAATGCAATGTCTCTCACTAACTCACCCTTCTCCTGGGGAGCCCTTGGGGGACAATTTGTGTTCCATCAGGCCGGCTGGCAGTGTCCTCTACCCCCTTGCCTAACCTGATGCTGCAGCAACCTCTCCCATATTAATCTGGTGCAAAATGGTTCTCTTTCCAGCTCCCCCTTTTGATTCCATGTATAGACTCCTGTTGGGGTTGCCCATTTCTTTATGTTCTGCTCCTGGTAATTTTCCACTCTCAAGGCCCACTCCCTTCCGACAAGAGGAGGAAGTGTCTTCTCCCAGTCAGTACAAACCCATTGTTCCGGGTGTTTGAGTAAACTATCATTGAGTGCTGATTGCTCACCCTTGTTTCTGGCCTGGCAGAGACATGACACTGTTAACTCATGGTGGATCCACATACATGTAGTCTTTCCATGACATGATTTCACAATACAAATTCATAAAATCATGAACTGTTCAGAAGTGGTACAGACAGAGCCACCAAATCATCACTCCCTCAATATGTACCCTTAGCATCATGCTTAAGCTGTCCTACATAGATATGTCTCAACCTTCAAGAGTACACGTGTAATTTTGACTCCCCTAATTTTGAGATATTTGTGCCTCTATGTGCACCTGCAAGTCAGATTTTTGCATATCAAAAGTCAGGTTCAATGTATTGTTTTGTGCCCACTTTTAAAGATTAACAGCCAAGGATCCAGCAATAGAACTAACTCTAACTCACTACTGAATCTGTAACTCTGCTGAAATCTTTCCCCATACCTTCACATCCTCTCACTTTGACCCTTCTTGTCCAAAAACTCCAAAATTTCCTTCCCCCCCCCCCCCCCCCGCAACTACCTCCTCCTCCTCCACCTCCAGTATAGGCAGAATGCTGTTGCTTTCTGTCATAGGGTAGCACTGGCCAGGGCCGGCTCCAGCATTTCTGCCGCCCCAAGCAAAAAAAAAAAAAAAAGCCGCGATCGGCGGTGGCGGCGGCAGTACAGCGGCAGGTCCTTTGCTCCTAGAGGGAGTGAGGGACCTGCCGCCCCCGAATTGCCTCAGGTGCCGCCCCTCTCCCTTGGCCGCCCCAAGCACCTGCTTGTTCAGCTGGTGCCTGGAGCCGGCCCTGGCACTGGCCCTTTACCAATGGGCAGCGTCAAGTGCACCTGTGACTCCTCAGCTGCCTCCCAGTTAGGCTTAAAAGAGAGCACCTAGGCCTGAGGAGATAGAAAGAGCTGATGACTCAGGAAAAGGATAGGTGAGAGCTGCCGGGGGTCAGGAGGCCAAAAGAGCAATCTGGGAAAAGCTGAAGAAAGCTCTCTGCAGACTGTCCCTGGAAAGAGGGTGGATTTGCTGGGAAGCATATGGAGGGGGCCAGAGTGCCAGCCAGTGAAGGCTGAAAGCAGCAGAGGAAGATACCTGCTGGTTCTCTGAACCAGAGAGCAGAAGCTGGAGGGCCAGGGAGGGCTGAGGACTGGGTGTGAGATGAGATGCCAGAGCTGTACTGGAGAGAGCCTGAATGAACACAGAGAGAGATGCCAGGGCTGGATTTGGTGAGAGATGCCAGGGCATGTACCATCTGGACTATGGTGGGGAATTCTGGACTATGGCTGTGGGACTCTTGTTATGATTCATGTGCATGGGACTCTTAATAAATTAACCCTGCAAGAGCTACGTATACTTGGAAAGCCTTTGAGGGCTATTTCTGGGGGATCCTAAAGGGGAAAATGAGGCAGGCACACTGGACGTGCTACAGCCTGATGCTGACAAGTGTTCTGCGGGAGGCTGCCCTATCCTTCCCACATGTTTGACAATAATGTAATCACATCACTCATCTTATATAGCTCTACATTCATATCAGGATTAAGTTAAAATACTCTGTTTCCAAAATTCTCTTTGGACTTATGCCAGCCTTCCTCATAGACCTGGTCTCCCTTTACACTATGTCTACTCCTTCTATTTATCTTGCAACAGGCCCCACTCTAATCCCTGTCACAATTTCACTATTCTGAGTCTGACAGATTTCTCTACAGCTCCTGGTATCTGAAACAGAACTCCACTGTCTATCCACCTCACTTCAATTCTCATCTTAAAATGTATCTTTTCTCAGGACACTTAATTTCTCTCTCTCACTGCTATTGGCCTATGATGGAACAGTTTTAATTGATACATTACAGCTTTCTGTAAGTGATGCTGTGCTCTGCCTAGCTTGTACGATATTATTTAAATTCCATAAAACTCTTGGTCAAGTTTTCAAAAATAGATTCCTAAATTAGGCTCCTAAATCTGTATTTATTGATTGAAATCCATGGATGTGTCCAGACCCTCAGACCTCTGTAAAACAGGCCTCTTATTTAGATGCCTAAATCTCAATTTAGGAAAATAATTCAGGCACCCACTTTTTAGAAATCTTGGCCTTTTATTTTTGTTTTACTACCATCTAGTTATCTTCCCTGTATCGTTATTTTGCACACCAGATTAAGCAATGCCCGATCATTACTATGTCATTCTTAAGTAAAACTTCATGGGATTTAACTAAGTTTTTTTTAAGATTCTTTCTTTAAATTACAAGGTCACTAGAGGGTATACACATAGCGACGTTGCCTTCTGATTTCAAATCTTGAGATGAACTCTTAGATCTAGTTCAGGTGCTCCATGGTTCTCTCTGTTGCCACTTTACTTTGTAGCTTTGTCAAGCCTTCAAGTCACTCAAGAGCAATCACTTTGTTAACTCCATGACAATGTCCTTTAATTCTCAGCTTCATTTTGTTCCATAAAGTGTCATGACACACAGCATATATCTGCCATACTGGTGCCCCTTCGTGTTGTGTCCCGTGACACACTCCTTTAGGGCCACAAGGAATCTGTATATTTGTGGGGAGGGGGCAAAGGGGGGAGTAATGAAGAGAGAAACACTCTTTAGTGAATTTTCTTCATTTGACTTTTTAGGGTTGTTGTTTTTTCCCTCCCTTTCTCATCATCCCGGGAGACTGGAAAAACCTGTCTGAATCATTTTTAACTTTGAGAAACTGTGATTGTCTTTTCTCCTTCTGGAGTCCTATTCAGTGACAGGTCTCCAAACTTTGAAGTTGAGCCTGAAACCCTTACTTCTATAAATTGTTTGTATGCAGTTCCATTGTCTCCAATGAGATTACATGCAGGAGAAAGAACGTCATTATTTGGCCCCTTGTAATGCCAAGGGATTTTATATGTGATTTAGTAACTCCTGAGATATTCAGAAGTTTTAGATCCTGTGTCTGAGGTGCTGTTTAGAGTAGGATTTAAAATTGCATTGTAAGCATGTGTTCACTAGCAAGTGTTCTAACTAGGGCTGGCCAAAAAACAAGAACTTAGTTTGACCAAAACGTCTGAGATTTTGACATTTGTTTTTGTTCCACATTGAAACAAATACTAGATCTGTCAAAAATTTTCACTTTAAAAAAAAAAAAAGACACCCACCCCAGACTAGCCCAGAGCTCAGTAGTTCTGCAAAAAGTTTTGGTTTCAACTAATTGGCACTTTCTGAACCTCCACCCCAAAAAAAGGGGGGGAGGAATTCCTGACCAGCTCTAGTTTTAGCTAACATTTTAAAAGTCTTGTGTAAAGGCACTCTGCCTATAACATGAGCTACGCTGGTTAAGTTACAGCCTGGGTGGAGAGAGCCCAACTGCTTTAACTCCACAGTTAAGCATGTTAGCTCTGTTGCTTCTGCAGCCATTGATGACATCACTAACACCTGAAGAATTAAGAAAACTGCATCTACCCGAATGTCCCCAATATTTATAGTGGAAACACAATTGTGGAAGGCAAGTAAAAGGAAGAACTATCTTCCAGTTACTTCATTTTTAATGTGTGTAATTGTTGAGAGTCCTGGGCAGTCTAGAAGGAAACATGCTCCTAAAGAGAAATAAGGAAACAGATAAAAGGATTAAACTGTCCTATGTATTAATATTGGACCCCAGCACTCTAGCATCTGAGCAGCAGCCTGTCAGCACTTAGAGATTCGCCTCAGAGTAGACCTGTGAGGTAAGGGAGTATTACTAACCTCATTTCACAGGGGTTGCCAGGTGTATGATTTTCAACCAGAACACCCAGTTGAAAAGGGACCCTCCCCAGCCCGGTGAAAATGAGTGAGCGAGTGAGTGAGGGTGGGGGAGAGTGAGCAACGGAGGGAGAAGGGATGGAGTGAGCAGGGCAGGGCCTCGGAGAAGGGGCAGGGCAAGGGTGTTCAGTTTTGTGCGATTAGAAAGTTGGCAACCTGACAAGGGGAATTAAAGCATAAAGGCTATGCCTTCACTAGAATACAAGATGTATTAATTCAAAATACCAACTCTAATTCACTAGGAATGTACCTTGAGCTAGTTAGGACAAGGCAGGTTGTAAACTGAGGTAAACCCTCAGCTTGTTCATAGTCTGTAACTTGACCTGTTAATGTGTGAAAGTTATAAACTACCTTGTCTTCACTAGGATGTTACCTTGTCTTAGTGACCATGTTAGCTAACTTATATTAACCACATGGCCCTTTTTCCCTTCTAGTGAAGATGCAGCCACAAAGCATTTTCATGTTTGTGGAGGAACTGAGACAGTTCCCGGTCTGCGCTAGAACACTTATGACAGAATAGCAGTGTCAGTAAGGGAGTCGTGGCTTTTTTTTTCTTTTTTAGATTAGAATCTGAAGTTCACCAAACCACTGTGAACTGTCCCAGAATAGCCGCTGCTCTTTCCAGTTCTGAATGGGCTGCCTCCCTTCAGCCCATAGGCTTAGTAGTTCCCAATTCAGGTTAAGATCTGAACTCCGATTTCCCATATGGCAATGTTTCCCCAACAGAATGGCTCATACCTTTTAAATTGAAAAAATAAAAATGTACTTTTAATCCTTTACCTAGTGAATGTACTTTTAATCCTTACTTAGTGTAACTGCAGTTCTTAAAGTATGCGTTTCAAAATTGACTCTTACTAGAGCTAATCCAGAAATAAAATAAAAATTTGGACAAAATATGGCAATTTCAGATTTGTATTTGTGAAATAAAAATAAAACATGCCCACTTAGTTGTGTAACTTGACATGCAATCAGTTATTTTTGAAATTTGAGCAGGTGAAACTCATTAAAACACACGCACAAAAATCCTAAACAAAGTACTGTAGCATGTTGTGAAAATTTCAAATTTTAATAATGCTGCCTTACTCCTATCTAATCATTACTGAGTATTCAGATTACCAGCAGTTTGAGACCTTTGCCAGCTGTCAATTGATTCTTTCATAATGTCTTTTTAAAAGAAAAAACCTTGCTCTACCATTTGTTTGTGATCATTCCTGCTGTCACTGGAAAGTGGTAATTTTTTTTTTATTGTAGCATGTATAATTAGATTTGTGTTTGTTTCTCATGTCTAATAAAAATTGATAAGATTGGAATGACAGAAGTTACTATACAACAATGAATGATAAGCCTAGAATGAAGACTGTTTTAGTGTTAGTAAGGGATAACTGCAAGTGATTTATGGAAGGAGAAAGACTTGGTATTATCCAAGTCAGAGTTAAAGTACTTTGAGGAAGGAGCAAGCTGCAGTTTAACAAGAATGGGTGGGAGTCCAAAAAGCACAAGTGATTAGGAACATAAGTCTCATTCACACTGCAGTTGTATTATGCAACCTAGGGAGGAGGGCTTTATACTAGATTAAAAGGGGGAATATCACAAAAGCTCAAAGGAAGGTATAAAAAAGTAACTTTGACAGAGGCTTGGATGTTAGGGGGCTATGAAATTACAATGGGGAGTCAGAGGAGCAACAATGAGGGAATCTGCTCAACATCTTAAATGCGTATACACAATGCAAGGAACATGGGAAATAAAGAAGAAGAACTGGAAATCTTAATTCAGTTTGGGTATGACTTAATTGGCCTCAGACTCTATGGGATAATCTCACGAGTAGCATATTGGTATAGAGGGCTATAATTTATTAAGGAAGGACAAGCAGGGGAAAAAAAGGGAGGAGATGTTTCACTGTACATCAAGAATGTTCTGAGGTCCAAAAAGAGGTGAGAGGCAGACCTGTTGAAAGTTTCTGGGTGAAAATAAGAGAAAGAAAAAGAGGCAACATCATGGTTGGAGTCAATTATAGAACACCAAAATCAGGAGAAGGAGACAGATGAGGCATTTCTAGAACAAATAACAAAAATATCCAACATACAAGACCTAGTAGTAATGGAGGACTTTCAACTACCCAGGTATCTGTTTGAAAAGTAATATGGCACAACATAAACATTTCCAGTTGAGGAAGTAAACCTGGGAGACTGCCAATTTATACTTCCTTCTGATTATCAGGGAGGAATTGGTAGCCAGTCTAAAAATGGAAGGCAATTTGGATGAAAGTGATCATAAAATGATAGGCTTCGTGATTCTAAGGAAAGGAAGGAATGAGAGCTGTGGAATAAGGACAATGGACTCCAAAAAAGCAGACTTTAACAAACTCAGAACTGGTCGGTAAGGTCCCATGGGAAGAAAATATAAGGGAAAAGGGAGTTCAGGAGAAGTGTCCAATTTCTCAGAGACAGTATTTTAAGGTGTCACCAGGCCTCAGTGGGTCACAGCTGAGAACAAAATGCTGACAGAGCAGAGTCACCCCACTTGGTGGTTATTGTATCATTAGATTATACCAAGCCAGTAACAAAAATAAACTTCTGTCTCACCACATTGATTAAAAAGAAGTCAAAAATGCAGTCTCCTCAGGCATTCCAGCCCTTGTCTCACCACCCAGACACTAGACTTCATGATGAGTGATTATTGAAAACAAACTTCATCAAACAAAGAGTTCTTCTTATCTCAAAAGATCAGCCACATAGCCAGGTCAATACAGAACTCAGATCTTAGCCAATAATCACATTGTTGCCAATCCTTTAGTAACTAAAATCTAAAGCTTTATTTATAAAGAAAAGAAGAAGAGTTAAAATTGTTAATAGCTCATATACACACAATAATGGCAATCTTCTCATATCAGGTTTGTAGCAATGATATTATAGCCTGCTGGCTTGTAAAGTCTCTGGTAACTTCCAAAAGATTGGAAGGTCCTCAGTCCATAGTCCAGAGGAGCAGGAAAGAGGCAACATGGAGATGTTTGAATGTTCTTTTATATCTTCTGCCATGTGCTTGGAATTTCACTGTCCCAAACAAAGCTCATAGCCCCCATCTGTGGAAAGTTACTGGCACAAAATGGAGTCCAGGATCAGATGAGCATATCATTGCTTACACTGCTTGCTGACTTACAGGGGCAGCCATTGGTCATATCCATGCTAAGGCATCCACAGGAACACTTACTGGCAGGATGAGTTTCTTCTAAGCCCCATTGAGAGTTAAGTGTCTTTAATGGGCCATCAACACAGAGCAGTCCGGCTTCAATGTAGATTTTGACCTCATGGGTATTACCCCAGGAACAAACACACATGAGATAGAGATATATAGCCAATATTCATAACTTCAGATACAGTGATGATACATGGATTTAAACAGGATAATCTTATTTAGCAAATCATAACTTTTCCATTGACACCTTACATTATGTACTTTGTACAAGATTTGTTTTAATTGTCTAACAATGGCAATATTAATGATATGCATGGTCATATTTCAATCATACAGTGCATCAGGAGCACTTCGATGACCTGAAAAATGAAAAAAGATTCCTACAAAAAAGTGGAACCATCGACAAATTGCTAAGGATGAGTATAAAAGTATAGTGCAAGCACATAGGGACAAAATCAGTCTAAGGCACAAAATGAGTTAGTTACACCTAGCAAGGGATACTTAAAGTAATAAGAAGAGGTTCTATAACTACATTAGGAGCAAGAGAAAGACAAAGGAAGTATAGGTCCACTACTTAGAGGGGAAGGACACCTAATAATGGGTTACACCAAGTAGGTTTAAAGCCTATTTTACTTCAGTCTTCACTGAAAAGGTTAATTGTGATCAGCTATTTAACACAATTAATATTAACAACAAGGGGGAAGGAACACAAGCCAGAATAGCAAAAGAACAAGTTAGAGAATATTTCAATAAGTTAGATGTATTCAAGTCAGCAGGGCCTGACAAAATTCATCCTGATGCATTGAAATCATCTTGGAAGCAATAGCCAGTATTCTTTGAGAACTCATGGAGGACAGGTGAGGTTGCAAGAAGACTGGAGAAGGGTGATTATTGTACCTGTTTTTAAAAAGGGGAACAAATAGGACCAAGGGAATTATAGACCAGTCAGCCTAACTTTGATATCTGGAAAGATACCATAACAAATTAATAATCAAATTGCTTCCTGAGGAAAGGACTAACCCAGAACTTCTGCAGAGACTGCTAACTGCCAGAGCCCCTCCAGAAAGAAGGTAGGCCCAGCACAGGACTATTGATTTTGTCTTTTTCACAGGACTCTTTCTTATAAAGATACCATTGGGTGGTCTGTGCTGGCTGCGAGAGGCCTAACAAGATGATTTCAGGGGACCCCAACCCAGGGTCGGTGGGTGGGTGGGAGGAAACTGCCTCAAACTCTGAGGACTTTTGCACCCTACTCAGATTTACCCTGTAGTTTATGTTGGACCCTCAAGAGCACAATCACACAGTCCTTAACATATTTTAAGATGTATCAGGTCCACCTTTGGTCATCTTTTCTCAAGACTAAACATGCCCAGTTTTTTTTAAACCTTTCCTTGTGGACCAGGCTTTCTAAACCTTTTATCATTTTTGTTGCTCTTCTCGGGACTTTCTCCAGTATCTCCACATCTTTCTTAAAGTGTGGCACCCAAAACTACACACAGTTATTCTACTCTATGCAGCTCTAGTGAGGCCTCAACTGGAGTACTAAGTCCTGTGTTTTACATATGACACTCCTGTTAATAATCCCAGAATGATATTAACTTTTTTTTACAACTGCATTACATTGTTGACTCAGTTTGTGATACATTACAACCCCCTGTTTGGCATTACTACCACTTAGCCAGTTATTCCCATTTTGTAGTTATGCATTTGGGTTTTTTTCCTTCCTAAGTAAAGCACTTTACACTAGTCTCTACTGAATTTCATCTTGGTGATTTCAAAAGGATCTTGACAAATTGGATGGAATTCTAACCCTGTCTTCAAAAGTGCTAGCAAACACTGCCAGCTTGATGTCATCCACAAGTCTTATAAGCACACTCTTCTCTCCTTATCCAAGTGATCTAATGATAGATGGATAGTATCTGAGTCAGGACAGACCCCTGCGGGACCCCACTAGATATAACCTCCCAGTTTGACAGCCAATCATTAATAACTACTTTTTGAGTGTAGTCTCTCAATCAGCTGTGCACCACCTTATAGTAATTTCATCTAGACCACATTTCTATAGTTTTGCTTATGAGACTGTCACGTGGGACTGTCAAAAGCATTACTAAAAACAAGATATATCATATCAGCTACTTCTCCCCTATCCAATAGGACAGTTACCCTGTCAAAGAAGAACATCAAGTTGTTTTGGTATGACTTATTCTTGACAAATCCATGCTGGCTCTTCCTTATAACCCTATCATCCCCTAGGTGCTTACAAATTGTTTGTTTAATAATTTTTTGCAGGCATCAAAGTTAAGCTGAGAAGTCTATAATTCCCTGGGTCCTCTTTGTTCCCCTTTTTAAAGATAAGTACTAAGCCCTTCTTCACTCTTTCTACATGTCTGTATGCCTTTACCAAAGGTACTCTGGTCCTGACTGACTCTGGGTGCTACTGCAATACAAACAATGGAGAAAACTGCTATATCTTCTATCTGCTACCAGTGTTGTTGTAGCCGTGTTGGTCCCAGCATACAAGAGAGACAAGGTAGGTGAGATAGCATCTTGTATTAGACCAAGTTCTGTTTATGGAAGGTACAAGCTTTTGAGCTTCACGGAGCTCTTCTG
>NW_020664393.1:31480896-31519395 GCF_002925995.2 Terrapene triunguis
TGAGATCCCTTCCCTTTATAACTCACTTATCCTCCGCCATTCCCAAGTCAAGGGTCATATATACTGACCCAATAGCATATCTTGAAAACTAGAGCCAATCAACAATTTTAAGCATCATTTTTGTTCTCAGTGACCTAGAATTAGTAAAGTTTGACTATATTTATTTCAGAAGCATTTTGGCTGTAAAGCAGTGTAATTTAAATGAGGATTTAAAAATAAATCCCTAATATGTAATTAAGTGGCTTGTTTGCCTTCCTCTCCAGCATGGGGCATGGTTCACCTGTTGAGATAATCTAGGTATATCTTACCTAGTCAATTCCCTGCTCTTACGGGGCATTGAGCATTGGTACATAGTTTAATCTCCTGAGGACTGAAATACGTTGGTCTAACTAAAGTCTCTGGCTTTAATAAACCTACAGAAAGAATAACTTTCTTCACTAAATTCTATAGGTTTTTATAGTAATGTCTACAGAATCCTATTGGATTGATTTCCATCTAGTTCTATAGAACTTTTCTGTAAGTGTTTTTGATTTCTATGCCTTGACTCAACTCTTCTGTATGCAACAGGTTTCCATTGTAAAAAGAATGACAAAGATATGAAAGGAATGGTAATTAGATCATTTTTTTGAGATACACCATCTCTACACAAACTGTTAAAAGGCTCTGTTGGACTCCCAGAGAACTAATCGGATGGGTTCATAGTTTAGGGTTGAGACACATAAGTGATGAATTCTTGGACAGCTGCTACTATTTTATATGGTACCTATTGCACCCATTGCCTCACAGGTAGAAATCATAAGTGGCTCCCTTCTGACAAAACTAGATACCTAAGATGGATTGGTGCTGGTTTGGAGGTGTTCTGGATGTTAGTACCAAATTCATTTGGAATACTTCAGCATAAAATGAATCTAGTTTGTTTGAGGAGCTAAGACAGAGCGATAAAGTGAGCTGAAGGCAGCATCTGGGGCTAAGCTGCTGTCTGGCTACAAATCTGTACACAGCTGTTCTGCAGAAGTTCTGAAAGTAGTGTTGCATATTAATGCAATAAACTTCCATTTATGTTGCATCAACATATCTGTTTGAGAGTATGCACACTCGTAATAAATTATACTAAGTAGGTGACAACCTGCATTTGTGTCCATTTGTTTCTATCCCAGCAAGGAAATAGCCTACCCCAGGAGTTCAGATTCTTGATTGCACAGACCTTGTCTGCATGTTAAAATTGTATCAATTTCATTAGGCATTTACAAAGTGACTTAGGTTTATCTACACACAGAAGTTGTGCTAATATTATTTATATTGGTTTAGTCAAATTGACACGCCTATTCTTGTTTAAAGTGATCTCCTTGTATAGACACTCTGATTTCAATTTGAGTGCCTTATATCAGTTTAGCTTAAGTTATACACAGAAGGAGTCTGCATCGATTTAACGAAATCATTTTCTAAACCAATTTAGTTAATCAGTAAAATTATCTTATGTAGACAACCAGGAGAGTCCTCAACTTAAAAAAAAAAGTGAATAGTGCACTTACATGATTTGCATATACAATTTAAATCCCTGTCAGTGACAATGGAAAACCATCCAATGTAGTTTCTCTTTCAATTTAACTACATTTTAATTCATTTTAAACTATTATAACATTGAGGATTAAAACATACCTAACCCAAGCAATTGTATATTGCTGTAAATCCTTGTCTGTCTGCTCCCCACTGTTTGTCATGCCCATTTTGTGCCCAGAAGCAGATGGACTCCTCAAATAAAAGAGGGAGAAGCAGCAGCTCAGGGGCTAGTAAGCCAAACAGCTATGATGAAGGAAGATGGCTGCTTGTTGGCCACAACTGCGAATTTGGGACTTTGGGTACAGCTACATGGGTATAAGTAGCAGTGCAGGTGGTGAGGCACTGCTTAGGTGAGTAAAGACACAGCTGAAGCCTTAGGGTATGTACCCTACATGGCTCTTTACATACCCACGTGGTACCTTCCCCATCGACACTGCTACTTTAGAACTGTAGTGTCCTGCTGCCTCCCCACTGCTGGAGCCTTTCTCCCTGCCAGAATCTTTCACAGATGTACGTAGCTACACAACACACTGTGGACACAGCTTGCTTTCCACTGTGGCATGTAGCTACACATACCGTACATGCCTCCGCCAGTGGTGTGCAGTGTAGACCTAGTCTTTGTTTGCCTTGACCCTGATGAGGGGGAACTCTGGGACTGGATTTAGAATAAAACCTAAAGAGAATGTTTTTGTTTTATTTTCCTTCTTGGTTTGCCGGAGTTCCTTTCAGTGAAGGAGCACTCACCTGAAGACCATTAATAAAAATTGATTGTGTTTTAGTGAACTCTGTGTTTAAAATTATAAACTATCACTTTAAATTCTTCAGGGGCTTCCTGGACCTGTTAGTGGGCTCCATAGGAAAAAGTACTATCTGTGTCTTTGGGCTTTCAGTCTGCAAAGAATCAGCCTAGAGCAAGGTGGGGCAAGTTGTTCCTTTCTGATTAAGAGAGCTGCCTGCTTCCTCTCCCTCTTGGTTTTTGGTTCTTGTGCATTAAGGTTCTGGGTTTTAAGAAGTATTACATTGCAACCTTCCAGAAAGATAAAACATAACATACGCTAACATCTCTGTTTATATGCCGTGAACATATTATTGACAAACACCCACTCCTTGCCTTTGTAATCAATATAGGATTTGAATTGATCCAGGCAACTTGACTGTCTTCTGAGCTGCTTCAACTTCTTATAAGTCTCTCTACAAGTCACAATCATATCTGCCCTTGAATCAAGCTTAAATTTAAACTACAGTATTACTGAAATGAACAGTCTAAGATTGCTCATGAATGCTGTCAAACTTGCTCAGCACCTCAAAAGAGACCTGTGGCACAGAGAAAGAAAAGAATGCCTGATTCAAATAATTGTTTATTCTGAACTTTTGTTTTCTCAGGAAGGGGTGGAGTTTTCTGAATGTAGCCAGAGGGATAAATCACATTATGTAGTGAGTGACGAGGACACTGAGGCAGTGGCAACACCTGATATTTAAAATTGAGTAAATCACCTGTGGCACAAAGAGTTAACTAAAGTAGAGGTCCCATCATGGGACAAAGTAGGAGTTCTGTGACACCATCATACCCTTGGAAATCCTCATTTTCTCAAAACAAAACAATTTTATTTATTTCTTTTAAAAAATGTGAATAGCTCACCACATGCTCACATCTAGGGGAGGCATCTGCCCTGAATTTTGCAGAACAGTCCATAAATTCATGACACTTTCTGACCTTTCTCTGCAATGGGACAGGCATAATCCTGGCATATCATACCAGTCAATTTTGATTTTCCCAAAACTGCATTTTCTTATGCAAAATTGTAGGGATATAAAAGAAGGTACTAACAGTGATTCCCCCAAGTGACAGTGACCCCCTCATAATTTGTCCCCCACACTTTAAAATCCAACAGTTTCACCAAGAGAGTACAAAAATCTCTTGGGTCTTCTGTTAAAACTTGTAAGCTACTGTCTGTAGAAACCATTGATTATATCTATCCTGTGAAAGATACTTTATTACTATGTAAAACTTACAAAGAAGTTAATTGACTTTGTTCTTAAAGTAATTGATACAATGTAAACAAACACTATAAGCTGTTAAGTGACTTTCACTTCATTCAACGGCTCCTAGGACAGACCCCCACCCTCTGTGATTAAAGGGCCGGGAGTCTCAAATAAATTAGCACACACCCCGAAAGTGGTGGAGACAGTAAATTAAAATATCGTTAAAATATGGAATGTATGTTGATAAATGCTTGATGTAAATAAATGGTTAGAAAGGTGCCAGCCTATAAAGGGAGTATCCATCGGCCGAAGAATGTGTCAAGTAGGACCACCAGACAACCCCCTGAGGGTAAACTGGGATCCACCCCATCACCTGGAAAAATGAAAAACACAAACTTTGGACAGTGCGGAGCCACCAGAAATGTGCCACTTTGGACAGGAATGTGCCATCTGCTGATTAAGTCAGCAACAGCAGAATAAAACTGTTCCCATAAACTAACATAGGAATTAATTCCTATGAAAATGGACTCTAAACACTAATGACTTTGAGTCTCTGGTTCTGCTGCCAACCTCCAGGAGCATCAGGTGCACCTGACACAAACTCGGCTCCATCCTCATGACCAAGATACCTGGCCAGTAACTTGGCATGACCAACTTCTAGGCTGGTAACTATAAAACCTATACAGAACTTGAATAAATGATTGTGTAAATAAATCTCTCTCTCTCTCTATATATAGATATATGTGTGTGTGTATATATAAAAAAGAAGTAGTCAAACAACATTGTTTACTTTTATCTTTTGCTTTATCATTATATTTACAATAAATGTGGCATCTTTGCCTTATCCCTCTTAATAAGATCCTGCTGGTTTTTATTCTATTGGTATAACAAAATAATTGATAGAAAATTCCTGACGAACTCTAGTTCTCAGTGTATAAGACGCTGGTGCCATTAGCCAAGTAAGGGAGTGGTTCATACAGGTGGCTTTGCCTGGGATTGGCTCACTGAATAGGTGCATGTCTTTGTCCACAGTGCTCCTGAGGCTACAGCATTGCATAATATTGCCTGCAGTCTAGGCTGCTGCTGTGACGAAACAGGAACATTATAAGCACGAATGAAAGATCTGGTTTGGGGTGTTTACCTATGATGATCTTCCTTGGGCAGAGTTGCTTGTAAACATGTGTGTTTGTAATAATGAAATCACTTCCAATGTCCATCTGGAGCCCGGGGGCACAGAAGTGACCATAGGCTTTGGCCCAGACCCTTGAAGATATTTATCTGTATCTAAATACCTACGAGGATCTGGGCTCTTGTGCCTAACGAGCCAACAGCATAACCTACAGAAGGGGGGCAGCACATGGGCTCATGAATTCAAAAACCTGAATGCTGTATCATTGCCAGAGGGACCATGTTCCCGGAGAGACTCTTATAGATGGCACAGCCCTGGTGAGGGGAACATAGGGAGTTAGGCAGGAAGCAACTCAGCCAGGTGGATAGAGCAGTCCACAGGGTTTAATAAAGTTCCACTTGTTCAATTTCACCTGCATTCAGCTTCACTAATTTAGACTCATGAGATTAAAACCACCACATCGGATTAGGTTTCTGTGTGCTTTATGCTGTTGATCTTTAGTTAGAAGCCTCTCCACAAATGTGTGTGCATTTTCCATTGCAAATCTAACCTGCAACTCACACAGCCAAAGGCTGCTAGCCAGGTGGGGGATTCGGCAGTTCCACTCCAGCAGAAAGAAGGGGGCAGCTCTCCGTTTTCCTTTTCTAGCCTGCACCTCCCTTCAGCTTCCTGAGCCCTTTCCCCTCCTCGCCTCACAAGAGCCTCAGGGAGAACAAAAGGCAGGAAAAAACCACTACTAGAGGATAAGGAGGGTAGAAATCTTAACAGAGGGCACCTTAGCTTCAACTCTATTGACAGTAATAGATGGCAGCCTTTACTAGCCTCGCTTCTGAGAGGACCTAGGGAACTGGTAGCCATTTTAACTAAGGGAGCCTTCTTCCTTCAAATCCATTCAAAGACAGGAAAACAGTAGGTCTTTTTACTAAGGGCAAACATGCCTGATAATTGCTGCTCATGTGATCACCAGCCTTTTACACTAGAGCAGGGGTCTCCAAACTTTGTGAGACTAGGGCCGTATTAGATTTTTGAAGGGGCTTCGCGAGCCGAAGCGACTGTGAAAGAAATTAAATATATGCAAATATATGCAAAATCATTAAAAAACAGCACTATTCTACTGCATCAGTGTTGCGTTAAATTCTAAATCAGGTGTAAAAGTTAATCGATGCAGGTACTGTGAAATCACACAAAATATTTGTCAATACATTAAAAATCATTTCATATTTATTTTATTTCTAAAAACTCACACATTTGTATCATACAAATACTGTTTGGTTCTATTAGTGATGTAGTTAAAAGTTAACCATTATGAAATTGTTAATTTCCATCTTCTTTACTCCATTTATTGGAGATGTAATTAAGCATCTGGCTTGTATTTTTACTCCTAAGGCAGGTGTCCATGCCTACTCGGCTGCAGCAATGACTCTCCCCTAAGTTGGCTCCCCTTCGGGGGGGGGGGGGGGGGGACGACACTGGCTCCCAGAGGCACTTATCCCTCTGCACAGCTCTGCTGAACTACCCCCACACACACACCCGAGCTGCTGCTGGAAGCCTCTCCCCCTACCTGCAGCCTGCCTATTTGCTTCTCCTTGTACCTGCTTTGCTGAAGCAACGACTCTCCCCTAAGTTTGCTCCTCTTTGGGGGGGACACTGGCTCCCAGAGGCACTCACCCCTCTGCCCAGCTCAGCTGTGCTGCTGCGCCGTGGGAGCTACTGCCGGCGGCCCCGCCCCTTGCCTACTCAGCTGTTCGCTTCTTCCCTATTGGTTGGAGGGCTGGACAAATGGCAGCCCCTGTTTGGCGACTCCTGACCTAGAACCATCTTATGTGGAAGTAAGACTGAACATTTGCAGACCGGTGGCTCTTGTTCCTGTGTCCCCCCTTAAGATTTCCTACTCATTAGTGAAGCCTGCAAGAACAACCACTTGTGAGTAACGCTACCCTGTAACAAAACAAACAGCCTGCAGCGGCGTGAATGAATGCATCCTCCTCCTGCTGCAGCAGCAGCTGCTTCTTGCTTTTTCTGCTTCCTCTTCTGCTCGTGCTGATTTAGAACACAGGGAGATTCTCAGGAATTTCTGGGAACTGTCCCTTGTCTGCAGGTGCTGGTGGGGAATTGTGAATGAGGGAGACATTTAAGCTCTTGTATCAGAGGGGTAGCCGTGTTAGTCTGAATCTGTAAAAAGCAACAGAGGGTCCTGTGGCACCTTTAAGACTAACAGAGGTATTGGAGCATAAGCTTTCGTGGGTGAATGCCCACGCAAGCGTCTGATGAAGTGGGCATTCACCCACGAAAGCTTATGCTCCAATACCTCTGTTAGTCTTAAAGGTGCCACAGGACCCTCTGTTGCTTATTTAAGCTCTTGTAATTGAAAATCGTGTAGCAAAATCCTTCGTCCCCAGGAGGAGTGTGTGAAGACTGAGTTCTGAAATCCGTTCCCTCTCCCAAAGAGCAGGGGAACAAATCTGCATTTCTAATGTGGTAGAAATTCCTGTCCGTTCCAGCTGAGGAATAAGGAGAGAGGGACACAGCTAATCAAGCAAGGAGCCCCGGGAGGGGCGATCCATTTATTTCAATTGCAATTGGGTTTGAGCTCATAAGTCAGAAAGAACAAAGAAAACACTTACACCAAAGCATTATATGCAGTTGACTATGATAATCTATCGCTCTATGATTGGCCAAAATTTGCTGTTATTACCATACATATTAGCAAGTTACATGTTATGACCCCTCTTATGACCCCTTATTGTTCATCTACTTGCCCCCCCCCCCTTGCGTTATTTTGCAAACTAAACAGTTAGTTATTTACAGGACGCAGACACAGAAAGTTCCATTGTCTCCAGGTTTGGAGTTTGGCTACATTTCCTCTTGAAGGAACTTCCTGAGTTAAGACACAGCTGACGCTGCATATCTCCCTTCTACTTTCTCCCATGTGTACATGACAAACTTGTCCCCTGGCAGTTAAGTAGAATAATTTTATTTCACTAAGCTGTATCATTTTATGCTAAAAGAGGTGTATTTTCCCCCTTTATTTAATCTTGGTAGTGGTCAGTACCACAAATCTAATCTGTTGAGAGGGTTCATGATTAGGGGGTATAATGGTTTGATTTGCAAGAGTTGGGGATGGGTAAACTCCTTACCAGTTGCAAAGTTATGAATGAGTTACGCAGGTCACCCTAAAACAGTGCCAATTAAAATTGTCACATGACACTATCTATATTATCTTTGTGTCCTGTATTTAACAGAAACTGGTTTTAGAGCATTTTTTTTTAAAACCCATACTATTTTGTATCCCTCCTCTAGTAAAGCCAGACTCCCTTCGAACTATGGGACTCTCCCTGACAAAGAGGAAAGTATTGTTTGTTTATGTAGGGCAGCATTTAGATTGTTAAATACCTCAGCTTAAAAGTTGAATACCATAGTGCCTTTCAGAGCTATAATCAAGTAAGTGTGTGCCCCATTTTTAGACTGTAACCCCTTTGCAGTAGGGACTGTGCCTCCCTATGTATGTGTACAATGCCTAGCACATTTAGTGTGCTATTGTAAATAACACTGGTAATATGGTATAAAACCCCCTTTCTAAAACCCTGTGGCTTATAAAGATTGAGCCTCTAAACTGGTCAAATGTCCAGGACTAAATAATGCCAGTCATATACCTCAGAGTAAACATTTGGGAAGGTAAAGAATAAAATGGGGTTGGTTTGTTTTTTGGCATCAGGCCTTTTTTTTAATGGTGACTGTTCCGAGGCTTGTAATGTTTGAAGCAGTCCCAGGAGAAGATGAAGGCAGAATCCGGACTATAACAATTGCATGATAAATGTAATTTACCATGTCACATGGTTCAGTTTACCACCTATCTGAGAAAAGATGTATTATATCCAAGTCTATTCCTCCCATTGGCATGTGTCATCTTCTTAATAATAAGTGAGTCCTGATATACTAATTTCATGTGGTGAAATGCCTCATGAGTCCTAGAAGTAAGATGGAAATGGAGGAAAAGCAAAGGAGAAATGACCATAAAGACAAAGAAATCTTTGTTCTCACCAGAGTTGGGGGTGTGTGTGTAAATTTTTTAATGTGAAACGTTTAGGTGAGTGAAAAATGTACTTGTTTGGATGCTGGCTTCTCAAGATGCCTTATTTCTCATTCTTTACAGAGAGGCAAACCAATTAATGTTCCTTTCTATACAGTCAAAGATAAAAATTAAACTGTTCATTATCAGCTTTTAGCATCTTGTTTCACAGAGTACAAAGTTTGCACTTACCTTGCAAGTGGTCAAAGGTTTAAAATCCAGGCAAAAGCATCAGTTAAGTTTTAAACTAAGTTCAGATCTTGCTTAACACGTCAGGTGAGTAGCTTTAACTCACTTATGCAAACATGTTGATTAAAGTGAAGGATAACGGGGGGGGGGAAGGATAGCTCAGTGATTTGAGCATTGGCCGGGTTGTGAGTTCAATCCTTGAGGGGGCCACTTAGGGATCTGGGGCAAAATCAGTACTCAGCCCTGCTAGTGAAAGCAGGGGGCTGGACTCAATGATCTCCTGAGGTCCCTTCCAACCCTGATATTCCATGATAAGGATTATTCACCTGACATGAAGGAAGGGTTAGCAGGAACAAGCCTCAAATTTTAATTTCCTCATAATTTGTTATAGAAGAATTATTTCTCCCCATGTAAGTGAAACTTCTTAAAACAGGTTGAGGGAGACAAGTGCAATAGCTTGTAGATGTAGATATATAGTGTGCAAACTTTTTTAAAAGCTTGTCAAAGTTAGGATTCATTTAAAAAAATAACAACCCCCACTGAAGTTAATGATGGTCACCTGCATATATCTTAAGACCAAATTCTGCCATCAGCCTATAAAAAGAGCAACTTGAAACCAAAACCATTTCAGGTGCAGAATTCTCATGACCTCATTTTTTTTCCTTTTTCACCTAACCATATGATTCAATCAGTTTGTAGCTGCTGTTTCTGGGCTCTAGTTACTTACTAAATATACAGTCATAATGCAGAAAGAGAATTTACAGACAAAAGTATTTAAGTATGATGATGTTTCTCCTGAGAGGTGTTTTTCTCTTTTGCCTTTCTTCAGTATAATTCTACTTCTCATTTGTCAAGCTCTTATTTATTTTCTCAGAGTATAAAATCTGTGCCTATCACAGTATCTCAGGCTATATGAATAATATAATTGAAAATACATATGAAATAACTATTCAAGCCAAATTCTCTTTCCCCATGAGATATGAAGGGTCGGTCCTGCATCTACTAAAGTCATATGCAGAACTTCCATTGACTATATTGGCAGTAAGAATGGACCTTTAAAAACCCTCCTTCCTCAACCCATCCCTCAGGAAAAAGCTGAGTAAATAGATGGTCTTTGCAATATGCCATGAAGGTCAACATACTTATGCCCTGTCAGCACTTGAGGTGAATTACAGAATCAGGAAGCCTGTATTGAGAATGTTCAGTCTCCTGAAAAATAAACCTAGTGAATATCACACTGAGCACCGTAGTGGATTTCATCTGTGGGGCTGGTACATGAGGAAGGGAGCAATCGCTAAAGCTTCTTGCCTTGCGTGTGTTTTAGGAAAATAAGTTCTGAATAACCTGTTTCTACTCTGTAATTGGCAAGGATTTGGCAGCATGAAGCCTGTTGTTGTTGTTCATGGTGGAGCTGGCCGCATCTTTAAAGATCGGGAAGAAGGAGCTCGTTCAGGTGTTACCAGAGCAGCACTGAAAGGTTACAGTATCCTTAAACAAGGAGGCAATGCATTAGATGCAGTTGAAGAAGCAGTAACATCAATGGAAGATGATCCACATTTTAATGCAGGTAATTTTTCAAGCATATAACCACAGAATGAAATCTGTCTATGTAGACCACATTATTATCCTTGTGTATTTTGCTTTGTTGATTTGGGGGGAGGGGGAATTTTTCAATGTGATGCATTTAGTTGAGCACAGACTGCACTAGTTTGGATGCTGGCCTCATTTCTCATTGTAAGTAAAGAGCATGTAGATTCACAAAAGGAGAAGAGTTTCTATTTTTGGTCTCAGGTTTTTTTTAAACCTGCAGCTTTGTTCTTGCGCTGCAGTGTTGTTCTTCTGCAGAAGTTCCTTCATTTTTGTACTATGAGTTTAATAAGAGACCCACACCCTCAAGAGTGAATTATGCCTTCATTATAACCCTGGCATTTCCATTTAAATCACCTGAATGCAACTATAGGCAAAACTTGGACCTCAATCTTTTTGTCAGTGCTTGGCCTATATCTACTGCCTGAGTGGGATTGTTCTTTTCAGAATACCAGTGCTGTTAAGACAGTAGATAATTTGTGAATGCTTACGAGTACACTCGTTGCTAAGAACACCAGTTATGAACCCCTATCTTCAATGATGCGGTCTAATATTTTCTCCTTCCCACCAACCTCATTTTATCATCTTGCTTAAAGTGAGTAGAAAATAGTGCTCCTTTTGTGCTCCCACTCAATATGTCAGGAATGGAGCTGAAGACAAAGGCCTGCATTTGTTTAGTGCTTTATGTAGAAGCGCTTGTTTTCAGCATGGCCACCTAGTTCAGAGAGTATCATATGGCCATCCCCGCCCTGAAAAGCCATTTCACTTTGTGTTAGAATTATATTGTTCTGTGACTGACTTGGGTAGAAAACACTGCTGGTGACAAGCCTTTCTGAGTTCGCAAAATGGAAACAGAAACATGGGGCAAACATGGTACGCACGGTGGGATTGTTTTATAACCAGCCCTAGATTTGTTTTCTACTTAAGCTCACACTTTTCTTTGTCTGTCCATGAGAGCCGTCTTCATTCTCTTTCCCCCAACCTTTGGAGATTTGATTTGCTCATTTAATGGATCAGTATGTGAACTTTGTTTTCAGCATTTTATTTATTTTAATGCTTCAGTACTGTAAAGCTTTACTTCGTATGTGTCGGACACACACTCCTCTAGCCAGACGTTGCCTTTTTGCCATACAAGACATCAGCTAGGTCTGCACAGGCAAATCCCTGATCCCTTGAGGAGTCCTGCCAACTTTATTGCAGGTCCACTTGATCTTAGGTCTTCATCTGCCTGTAGGGAGCCAGTCACAAGGTCTGGGCCTACATTTAAACTTAACACTATGTGTGATGATGAAAAACAGAGGACGGGGGAAAGGGAAGAATTACAACCAAAAGATCATGTGGTCTCTTGATTTGTTATGCACAAGTATAGATGGTTCTACAAATACACATGTGAACATGTATTTTTAATCTTTATTCCGACAGAGCATCTATTTGAAGCCAATGGAGCTTCTTGGATGAGTAAAGTTTACTTGTGTGTGTGGTGGTTTTCGTAGTATATCTGGGTGCCATTGAGATTTATTTATTTATTTAAAAGGCTGAAAACCTGGCTGACTACAATGGCCACTGAAATAATATAATTTGTAATACCCAAAAGCTGACCCAAGGCTCTCCATAGCCCTCTATACAGTATCTTGTGACTCCTGGGATTACTATTCTTGAGTCCTACTGGGATGGAGGGGGAGTGAGTAGAAAAAATAAGTTGGCTAGGGAAAGGTAGGTATACCATTCTTTTGCCACCACCACATATGTACCTAGCTTTTCCATCTGGGGATATTTTCATTCCCCTTCACTTTATCATTATTCCTTGTCCAAGTTGTCGATCTTGTAGACATCAAGCTCAGACGCATAGTAACCGATATTTTAAAGTTACATATTTCTCTCTAGGGCAAGAAAAGTGATCATCTGCAAAACACTGCCCTAAATGGGAAGTCTTGCCCTGTTTTCTAGAATACAAGACTTGAGGTTCTTAGTCATGTCCTTTCTGACAGAGCACTGTAAGAATTTACTACCCCAATATCAACCAACTAATCCATTAAAATGGAGTGGCTGTACCACATGACAAAGAATCTGTTGGTGAAATTTTCCTTCTCTTTCACTGGTGTTACTTCATTAGCTTCACTGCATTGAACCCTTTGGCTTCAGTGGACCAGTGTAACTGAGAGGGGAATTTAACCCCATGTGTTTAAACTGTTATTTCTGCTGATTTAATGACTGCGAGCAACTGCTCAGAATTTATCAAACTATTGCAAATGGGTGATAAAACTTCAGATTATCCTCTACCAAAGAGATCGTCAACAATTTTAACATTTAACTAGCATGTAAAGCAAAGTACATGTATATGGCTTCCCTTTTCCTGGACTGAGTCTTGTGGCCACCTTTTGTTATAAATGAGCAAATCAGGATATTTTAAGCCTGAAATAGATTGTTTTGCTTAAATAATGTTTACTCAAATTTATTCTTTGCTCAGATAACTGTATTTCATGCTCTGTTTATAATGTACTTCACACATTAAATGACAACTGACTTTTAACAAAAAATTGCTAAGGTTGTGGGCCTGAGCTTTCAGCTGAAACAGTTTTGCAGCCCACTTATTAAAGTTTGGCTTCCCTAATGCACATGGTAAGTAGTTGTAATCACTTGCATATACAGCTATGTGTGTTAAAGCTCATTGAGAACAGCTGTATTTAATGAGCAGGAGAAAATGAGTTGAAAGCTATGTGAAGAGAGGTCTGATTGGAGTGGCTGTTTAAAACCCACCATGTGGTGTTTATCTCCATAAAGGAGAAAGCCGTTTTATTGTGTAATGTTTGCTGGAAAACACCAGCATTGCTAAGAGACAAGCAGGGTGGTGAGGAGGAAATAGGGATAAGGACCAAGTGATGCAGGTCTCTTCTCAGATAACAGGGTTCAGTTGGGCTGTGTATTGTGAATGATGTGAGTCTCCCAGCCCTTGCAGGCGTTCAGGAGGCACAATGTCTTCCAGATCTAAGTGCATGCACAGAGCATGCAGCATATAGTCCCTTTAGAAGCTGGTTAGCTCTACTGGCTGAGGTGAGAGGGGGGCTATGGTCACATCTCCTTCCCACCCCCTCTGTGGGGGCTAACAGTGCTAGTTTACACTCCGTATGGAATGGAATTCTAAACTTTATTATACTGTTCAGCCACAAGGTGGTGCTCTGTGTAACATAACGAATTCACACCAGCTATTCCTGGTAGTTATTAAAGTGTCTTACATCTCTGGTGTATCTCTCTGGAATAGCTCTGCAGCCACTCCATATCTGATACAGAAGCCTGACCTGCTAGTAGCAACCCCGAACCTACCATGTACAAGGACTACAGCTCCTATGTAAGGAGTATAAGGCTCTTTATGCTCTCTTCTCCCTTGCAGGCCCAGCTACACTGTGGTCCATAGATAGTAGGAAGAGTGGAGAAACAGGCTCTAGTGAGAGCAGACAAAGGCACACACAGACTCCCTCGCATCTGCTAGATAAGTGCAATACCCTACAACCCCTACTACAGTTTGGAAGAGGTCAGACCCACTGGGTTTTCCTTGGCTCTTGCTTCCTGCCCTTGATTCAAAGCTGGGCTAAATAACCCATATTTTTGTGAAGTGCTGCTGCAAATGTAGTGGCTTCTGATTAGTTATGCCCATCTCAATGCACAGCAGCTGTCATGTTTGAACACCCTGGGTTTGAAACACCTGCATGAACTGGTCTTCCTAGGCATGTGAGGTAGAAACAGATATGTGACCCAGCTGGGAGATGGCAGCCAGTGGTAGTCACAGACTGCTAACTTACTGACCTGAATAGTGCAGGAGCAGCTGTAGGGTTGCCAACTCTGACTGAAGCTATTCCAGGAGATTTCCCCCCCCCCCAACATGACATAATGTTTTCTTAAAATATCCTATTAAAGTCTCCCAGATTGCTTTCAATAGTCACCAGGAGATCAGTGCTGATTCCAGAAGACTCCAGGCCAAGCAGGAGAGTTAGCAACCCTAAATTGTGGATGAATTCAAACTATGGGGGAAAGGAGAGCTGTGCTTTTAGTAGAAAGTGGGGAGTTGACCTCACCGATACTTCATCCCCTGTACATCAGCACATACATAATTTTACTCAGGTGAATAATCTCACAGAAGTCAGTGTCACCAGCTCTGTAATATTTTGGCCTAAGAGTCTGTCAGATTGTTAAACCAATATTAAAGAAAGATGGTGTAGGGGAGCGGACACACCCCTGCGGCACCTCCTGCTGGTCATCCATGGGAATTAGCTCTGCCCGCCTTGGAGCTGCCTCTGCAGGCCAGTGCTCCACCTACTTCTTGGCCCACCATGTCCCTCCCAGACCCAGTGCCCCTTGATCTGGGGGCTGCCCCCTGGCAGTAACCACTTTCTCTTTGGGTCTCCCCTTCCCAGGGAACCCCCCACCCACCTCACTGTAAGGCTACTGCCAGTCACCATCTAGCCCCACTCCCTGGGGCAGACTGCAGTATAAGCCACTTATCATAAGCAAGCTTGGGTCTGGACCTGCTGCCCCTCTCTGGGGCCTGGGACAAGACCCTGCGGCCTGGGGAGTTGCCAGCCTGGAGCTCCCCAGCCCTGCCTCACTCTAGGCACCCCGAGCTTCCCAGCAGCCAGGCCCTTCTTTCTCTGAAGGCAGAGAGAGACTGCTGAGCTTCTGGCTCCCAGCCTTTTATATAGGGCCAGCTGAGGCCTGATTGGGGCATGGCCCAGCTGCAGCTGCTTCCCCAATCAGCCTAGTAGCTGCTTCCCCCTGCAACAGCCTTCTACCAGGGCTGTTTTAAGCCCTTCAGGGCAGGAGCGGGTGTCCACCCCGCTACAGATGGAAACTGGTGTTTACTAACAGGAAAATACCTTTTCACAGTTTAAGCACAGCTAAAGCACCAATCCTGTTAACAACATACTGAAAGTGTTTCTAGTAGGAACTTGCCTTCAAATGGAGTTGTACTTTTCTCCCCACTGTTTGCAAGACTTATACATTTGTGTTGATTTCAGTGATGATTGATTACTAACCAGCACCCATGATAAAATATTCCAGTTACTAGAGAGCTTTTTGCAGTACCACCCTGCATATCACACAGTACATCTCATTGTTAAAGGAAGGTTTCACTACAGAATTGACATAAATATTTGCAAAAGTTATTCCAATAACTGCTTAGATTTTCACAGCATTTTATCTTGGTGTTTTACTTAACTCCTTCATTTATTTTTGCTAACAATAAATATTTCACCATATTTCAGACTTTTGGTGAATGGAAAATATATTTTTTCACTCTTGCTAGAATTTTGCATTTGTGCCATTGCATCAAATCCAACAGTGGTTGAAATCTTGTTGTTTGGCCTGGCAAGATACTGTGGGCTGTCATCTCTGATTGATCTCAGCACCTCAAAGGATTAGACTATGGGTACGTTTACACTACCCGCCGGACCGGCGGGTAGTGATCAATCTATCGGGGATCGATTTTATCGCGTCTACGATCCCCGATCGCTCTGCCGTCAACTCTGGAACTCCACTGTGGCGAGAGGCGGAAGCGGAGTCGATGGGGGAGCGGCAGTGGTCGACTCGCCGCTGTCTTCACGGCCAGGTAAATCGCCTAAGATACGCCGACTTCAGCTATGCTATTCGCGTAGCTGAAGTTGCTTATCTTAGGTCGACCCGCCCCCCTCCCCTAATGTAGACCTAGCCTCAGGTATTCAGATAGGTTGTATTGCATCTATTGTTGGAGGAATGTGGAGGTAAAATAGTTTTATGTGTGTAAAAAGTGATATTGGGGTAGAAACAGTCTCATTTATAGTTGTTTATAACTCTGCCCTTCACACCTAATGTGACTTAGGTACCATTAAAATTCAAGTATTGGGGGTAGCCGTGATAGTCTGTATCTACAAAAACAACAAGGAGTCTGGTGGCACCTTAAAGACTAACAGATTTATTTGGGCATAAGCTTTCATGAGTAAAAACCTCACTTCTTCGGATGAGGTTTTTACCCACGAAAGCTTATGCCCAAATAAATCTGTTAGTCTTTAAGGTGCCACCAGACTCCTTGTTTTCATTAAAATTCAATTATATTAAGTTCCATATACTGTCCTATTAATTATTTCTGTTTGAACAGGAACGTTTCTCTTTTCAAAACCTGTTTGGCATTTAGGAGGCTTAAAACAAGCCGATACACAAACTGGAAAAAAGGTTTGCCTATTAAAAGCTAATAAAACTGAATCACCCCATGTTTAGCTCTTAATGTCTTTTTTTTTTTTTTCCCCCTTTTGGTCTTTAGGCTGTGGATCTGTTTTAAATGAGAAGGGTGAAGTAGAAATGGATGCCATTATCATGGATGGAAAAAATCTAGCCTCAGGAGCAGTATCTGCAGTTAAATGTATAGCTAACCCAATAAAGCTTGCTCGTCTTGTCATGGAAAAGGTATGCTGAATGTGCACTTGAATAAGAAACATTTTTTATTTTAGGATTTCATTGCATGTATTGATACACCTCACTGACTATGATGTTTGTGTAGTATTTTAAATCAGGGAAGGAGGAAGAAATCAGTGGTACTGGTAGAGACCATGGGCATGAATATAAAGAGGCAAGACTATTTTTATTTTCAGATTAGTTGAAGTGCTAATTTTATTCAACTCTTAAAAGGGTGTTGCATATACTTGCAAACTTGAGGAGAAATTGATATACGTAATTTACTTTGCCAGTTGTTTTCACTTTTTTCTGAGCTAAATACTGTAGATATTTGTTTTAATAAGAGCAGTGTCTCTCACAGCCCTCCTGCCTGAGCCTGCAGGACAATGTACTGGAGACTGTCCCCTACAGACAATCATGCAAAGTCAGGCGATAGAAGTAAGGCTACATCTACACTATGGGAGGGGATCGATTTCAGATACACAAATTCAGCTACGGGAATAGCGTAGCTGAATTCGACATATCTGATCCGATTTACCCCGCTGTGAGGACAGCGGCAAATCGACCACCGCGACTCCCCCGTCGATGGCGCTTACTCCTACCTGGGCTGGTGGAGTACACGCGTCGATTCGGGGATCGATTATCGCGTCCCGACAAGACGCGATAAATCGATCCCCGAGAGATCGATTTCTACCCGTCGATCCGGGCGGGTAGTGAAGACGAGCCCTAAATGACACAATAGTGACTCTATTAGATAGTTTAACAGATTACACTAGATGACCTTTCCACTTCTACTTTAAGATTTTGTGAAATAATCAGATGATTGATCTGGAAAGACTAGTGATGTCAGACTAGCACTGCAACTTTGCACTAGGAGCAGATAGCAGTAAAAGCTGCAACCTGTGGTAACTGAACTTGTTTGAACACAAATAATTTATCAGTATATGTGGCAAATGAAATCATGAGCATCTGGACTTGACTACATGTTAACTGTTACATGTCATTTTTCTCCAGTAGCAAGTGCGTCTTAATGGGTATCTACATGAGGAAATTACTTGCCTGTTTTTCAGCAATGGCGTAGCACAGTGTTGCAACCAATGGGGAAGCTCTAGAGTACACAGGGTGTCACTGGTTTTTAACCACAATGAGGATTATATGACACGGTGATTAAAAGTGCTAGCAACCCTGTCTAAACTAGAATTTACACTATTGATAGTAGCAGTGCAGCTCCACTATAGCTGAACAAGGGTAAGAAATATTTTCATGTAGACCAGGCCTAAGTGGGTTTATTTTTCATGTTTCTTCTACTTCAGTCTCCTGGCTACTTTAAAGGTGACTTACAAAGGAGGAGTACAAACATTTCCTCTCCTTTCATGATCTATAAAACCTTTAAAATCCCACATATTCAGGCTATTTGTTTCTCTTCTTATAACCTCGTATGATCAAAAATATTAAGACTTGTTCTGAAAGGCTTCTTGAAGGACTAAAGAACTGGAGTTGAGCAATCTTAGCCCTTAATAGAAGAATAGGGAGTTTGAATCTCTAATGAAGAGAGCTTTCCACCAAAATGTTTGTCATCAAAACACTGGGTTAAACAAATGTTTTAAAAAAAATCTAGATTGGTTTTCTTTAAGGATTCTACAAAAAATCCCTTTTTCACTCAGTTACTAAGGTTTCATTCACCTGTGATGTTTCTCTCATTAATTCGACAGATGTTCATAGAGTCATCCAGGCAAAACCAGGGTAGACAAGGCCTAACATTTCTAATGTAAAAATAAGCCTCAGAGGAATATTTCCAGATCTTTCTCAAAATTCTAAGACACAGATTGTATTTTTTTTTAAACTGGCCACCTTTAATAACCTTTGGCAATTCATGTTTCAAAGGATAAACGTTCTGATTTGGCTATTATCTTTCAATGGTAAAACCACCTTTTGACTTGAGTGGTAGCAGAATTAGGCTAACAGTAAGCACTCTTGAAAAAGTCATCTCAGGTGACAGAACTAGGACTCTGGAGACCCACGTTCTGGTTCCAGCTCTGCCACTGACCTACCAGGTGACCTTGGACAGATCACTTCCCTACTATGTGCCTCAGTTTCCCCATCTGTAAAATGGGGATAATAATTCTGACTCCCTCCCTTTGTAAAGTGTTTTGAGAGCTACTGATGAAAAGTGCTTTTCAAGAGCTGTATGGTATTATTATTTACTTGCTTCTCTCTTTCCCTACAATCATGGTGAAGTCTTTGTACAATAGCGGGTAAAATTTTTTGGTAGTCAAAAATATTGAGGCTAGATTTTTAAGTCAAGTAATAGAATGCAACTATACAGGAACAGATTGCTTGTATTAATCTGACAGAACCAAACAATGAGATTTTATTTTCTGGTAAAATTTACTCCTTTCCTCAAAGGTCTAGTAACCAGGCTTCACACAGAAGTCCAAGTGGGTTGTGGGGATGTAATTGATATATCCTCAGCCAGCAGGGGAATTCACCTTTTCCCATCCACTGGCTAGAATTCTAGTCTATTAACCAGCTGTTGCCCTTCTGCTCGCTGTAGACCGAAATTTTCGGCCAGCAGCATATGTGCAGACCTCATCTCTGCGGTGCACAGAAGGTGGAGAGGCCTCCAGCTTGGCTGCTCCAACCATAGTTCCCCTCCTGCACAACCTTACAGAATGGCTGAGCTAGGCCTTGTAGCAGTCCTCTGCACCCAAGTGTGACTTTGTCTTTGTACAGCCCTAGCTATTCTTAACATCATGCACATCATTTTAAAGAGTACCCTATTTATGGAAGGTAAGAAAAAAAAGTTCTAATATTTGCAGATTACAAAGCTTTTTGTATGCACTAGGAACAACTTTTGAACTCCATAACACATGGAAGACGAAGGCTGGGATTTTTAAAGGATCCTAAGAGTATTAGGTGCCCAGATCCCCTTGGATTTCAATGGAAATCAGGTGCCTAACTCCCTTAGATTCCTTTGAAAAACAGCCATAATGATGATGATAAAAGCTGTTTTGTAATTATCAGTATTTCAGTTCTGCCTGTGGAACAATATGGGCTCCATCTGGTGGCCAAAACAACTCCTTTAAATCCTGCAACACCCATTGGTATCCTAGTATTCTGTAACTCAAGCTCTCAGTTGGGCCAAACTTAGCCAAATGAAAATGAGAGTACCAGAATAACTTTAACTGATGACTTACCATAAGACAGAATTGAGAAGTGTCTAACCTACTAAGCCTTTCACCTCTAATGTACTGAGGCAACAGTTCCTGTTAAATTATTATTTGCAATGAACAGAAATAGAAAACTGATGTATAGGGTATATGTGTGTGAAAATAGCCATCCAAAAATGAAAGAATTATTAGGCATTTTCAGGAGAAAAGAACTCAAAGGCAAAGATTGTATGATGATTGGAACACTGGTTTACTTGATTTTTCTGTGCAACGAATGAGTTGTGTGAATAAATTTCAACTACAGTACAACCCACCTCCCTAAATTAGACCCCAAAGATTTTAATACAGACCCCAAAGATACTACCTCCTTAATGCAGGAGGTAGTATCTTTGCTGTGTTCTGTATTGTGCCAGGGTCTTGAATAAACACATGGCAATCTTAGTCTGAATTCAAGGCTGGCTGCCAAAGTCTTTTAAACTGGCACCCATGACCATTTGTTGTTTGCCACCCTAACCCTGAGACCTTTCTTATTCGCTTTGGAAACTCTTGTTTGTCTATATATTATTTATATTCCACTAACTGCCAATATCTGCAATATTGTTAATTTAATAAACATATTCAAGAGGCCATGGAAAAAATAGGTGGCGGGAGAAGTGAGTATCGTATCTACCTCTCTAGAGGGCGGGGAAGTCCATTTTTCAATATTCCAGCTGTTTTTTCTGCTCTAGGCTATGCAATAAGATTGTTAAATAAACAAACCTTTTAGAAAAGTGCTATAGAATAAACACTGAGGACCCATCCCATATTCTTTCCTAGTAAGAGCTAGCTTAAAGGAATGGGCCTCTGTGACACTCCTCTGTTGACAAAGATTCCCTGTTCAGAACCTATTCTAAGGTGTGAAGGCATCACCAGAGCAGTGCATGCTGGGAACACCTGAGAGCTGCTTTGCTAAACAAACTTTTAAAAATTAAATAACCTAATAGGGCATATAAAATGAAAAGTTATTTGTTTAGACATGTAATGGCTTCGAGAATTTATGTTCACTTTTAAAATAAATACAATGAAGAGGTTTCCATTGCCCATCTGAGTTTTGTTGGGGGGGAGTCAGAAGAGAGCAGGTGTTGGAGGTAGACTTCTTAAAATTTGCTTTGAAATGTATGTATTTAAGTGTCTCTCTTCCCACTTTAATTCTCGGAGGTTTTGAATCACAGGTTGCTAGTGGGTTAGTTACAAAGGCATAGGGGGGCAGTATTGCACAAAGGAAGTTTTGTTCAGCAAAGTACAAGATCATTTCAGCTTTGTCTGAATACACTGTCTTTATTCTTCTCCCTGACAAATATTAATAGGCTCACAGTACAGGTATGTCTTCTATTGTTTGGTAACATCACTCCGTATAAAAGACTGTTGTCCATTGTTACGAAGACACAGACGCCTGTCTCATGCCTCCACTTCTACAGTGAAAATTGTTCCATGTCTGTGTTCTCATGAATAAGGACTCAGTCTGACAATAAAAAAAAACCGTAAAAAGTGTTTGACTGTGAGGGTGTGTTTATCTGGCAATTAAACACCTGTGGCTGGCCTCAGTCAACTGACTCAGGCTCGCAAGGTTCAGTATGTGGGGCTTCAAAATGGCTGTGTCAACATTCAGGATCAGGCTGGGCTCTGTAACTCTCCCTTCTCACGGAGCCTGGGCTCCAGCCTGAGTGTGAATGCCTACACAGCCATTTTACAGCCCTGAGTCCTGTGAGCCTGAGTCAGCTAACACGGGCCAGCGGCAGTCATGCTGCAGGTCTTTTATTCCAGTGCAGATGTATCTTAAGATCATGATCTTGCAAATGCCTATGCACGCAAGCAATGCATTCAGTGGGGCTAATCACGGGAGTAAAGGTACTCATGTGTAAATGTTTGCAACATTTAACACTAAGATCGTAACACACCCTGTGATAGACCCCGGCAATTTAAAGTCAGGTTGCCTATGTGTTCTTAGGTCTCTAGTTTGCTGCGTAGTAACAGTGAAACATTGTGTCCTGGCATCTGTGTCAGGGTGGAGGTTTTTTTTGTTTTTGTTTTTGTTTTTTTTATGTCATGTCACAACTTTAAAAGTCAGTGGGAGTTGATGGCACTCAGCATTCTTGTAGGATCAGACTCTTAGAGTCAAATTCTCCCTTCTGCAACACTGCCCGGACCCAGCCAAGCTGCTCAGGATGGGCACTAGTTAAAGGATTTGGATCTTAATGTTTTTAAATGCTTTTCTTGTTTTAAAATTTTCTTTCCTCATTCTGTCAAAGTTATAAAGCTCCTAGTAAAGCAGAATGACAGAAGTGCTACTTTGAGTAAATTCATTTTGGGGAATAGAAGGGGCTCAGAAGTTTGAGGACATTCATTCAGGCCTTGATTCAGCAGAGCTCATAAGCATGTACTTAATGTTAAGAAAATGTACTTAAGTCCCATTAACTTCAGTATGACCTAAATTTGTGCTTAAGTGCTTTGCTGAATCAGGGCCTTACTACAGTAAGAAGTGGACCTTCACCAAACTAACTGACTTCATGTGACAACTGATTCAGGTACTGTACGGGAATGGTATTTGCATACATAAGGACAGGAGCTGGACCTAAATAGGTCAGTAAATATTTTGGTGGTGGGTTAACATCAATTTAGTCATTTTAGACGTTAAGAAAAATGTATGTTAGTGTGTGATACGTTTAGGATTATTATTTTACTATTTACAAGGAATAACAACGTTTGAACAAAGGATAATTTTTTCTGCAGGTCACCACTGAGCATATTTCTCTTAAAATAAAAATAGTTCTTTAGGTCATTCAGTGACCTGGTCAAACCAATCATGTAGATAAGCAAAATACCAATGATTGATTGGAAGAGATTGCAAAACCAGTTCTATAAAGGATTGCAATAGCAGTATCCTATCTAGTTTCAGAAAAAAAATAGTATGAGTGAATTCTATTTTTCTCATCTAATGAGTATTGAATATTTGAAGGCAATTATATTCTGTTAATCCTAATTATTTTCTTTTGGGGTTTTTTGCATTATTGAATCCAAAATCCTCCTGTTCCATCAAAAAAGTAAAATAGGAATCCAAGCATACTCCTACTTAAGTCAATGGGAGCAGGATTGGGGCCACAATTGTGCCTTTTATTGGTTTCCAAGAAGTTTAAAACAAAAACATGTCTTTGAATACATTTTTAAAAACAATCAAGTGTTTATATAAGACTATACAGATCAGTACTGAACTCCAATTAGTGTCAAGAGTTTTTTTTTTTTTTTTTTTTTTTTTTTCTGTCCCTATCAGACAGAGCACATGTTGCTGACTGACCATGGGGCAAATCTTTTTGCCAAGGCCATGGGTGTTCCTGAGATTCCAGGGGAGAAACTTATAACGGAAAGATCCCGGGAGAGATGGAGCAAGAACCTTGAGCCAGATTCTAACCCTCATGAGTTTAAAAAGTAGGTACTGCACAAAATATGTTACACTCTAATGTCTCTGTGGTATCAGTAAGTGCTTTCTCTAACTAGCAACCATGCAGACTCGCTGTGGGATCTGAAAGTAGTTCTGTAGGCTTAATTCTGCCATGACATACACATGTGCTTCCACGTGGTTTTTAAATTATGCCCTCCATGATATGTGGGCAACCTTCAGTAGGCAAGTGTAACTGATGAAATTTGGGAAACAATCCTATTGATGCTGAAGAAGGAAGAGAATCCAGCTCATGATCACTTAGCAGCATGGGCCCTCCACCATTGGCAGGTGGGGAAAAAATATTTCAACTGAAGTTAGCAGATAGTCCTGAACAAAAACACTGAGCAGATCTGGTGAGCAAGGAAGTGCCATCTATATAGAGTCACTCTCCAAAGGAGAGCTGCGGTTTAAATGAGGCACTGTCTCCACTGCTAAACCAACAGCCAGCCCCTGGCAGAACATAAATATCTATCCATAAGTCTGCATAACCAAGATAGACTGGATTTGTTTTAAACTGGATCAAACAATTAATTTATAATCTACAAAATTTTGGTTAATAGTTTCTTTCTTCAGGGGTTGGCAGTGGTATTTGGTCACTGAGAAAACAAGCAGACCAGAAAGTATGGTCGTTAAAAATGCATTGCTAAAATAGCCTAAAAACCAGTTCTGGGGGGATGAGGGAGAAAAACAAAGCCATTAGCAGAGGGAGAGGGTAGGAGACAGCAGCAGAATGAAAGACATTTGAAAGAAAAACTTTTTATAATAAAATGGGGGGAGGGAAAAATAGTAGGGAGAATAACCAACTATCAAAATGACTGACCTTTTCAGTGGGGAGTGGGGTTTAATAATACTAACTGTTTGAGCTTCAATCTTGTGACAGTGGAAGGTGGCAAAAACTCATTAATAGAAAGACAATGTATTATGTATTGTTACTTAGCTATTTTATTAAGTAGTATAGTAGTATGACACAAAGTACATCTGAGGTCAGCCAAGCTCATGCTGTAGACAGGATGAGGATATATTCTAAACGAATTACAACCCTGCAACAGCATGGACTTTCAGCTACTAGTTAAGGGGTAACAGACCACGAATTCCAGTGAGGCTTGAACCTGGTGATCTTCTAAATCGAAAGACTTCTCAACCATTCTTGTAGCTGTTTTACTCACTTCGCACTGACTCAGACTTCAGAGTGGTGTATGTGGTCACTGTGTATGCTGGTTGTGTTGCTTCAGGTCTCGGGGGTTGTGGTGGGAGATGCGTTGATTTGTGGGGTGGCAAATGAGGGATGTGCACTGCACTAAGGGGCTGTGTGTGTATTTAGGATTATGTGTGCTGGTTGTGTTGGGTGGGTGGTTTGGAAAGACTGTGGCAGCTGGGCCAAGAAATCCGCCATCTCTGCCATCTCCCTCATACAACCAATGCAACTGTTGCATGTAAATTAGCTGTAGTGTAAGGGTAGTTAAATGGTTGAGTTACCTCCAATATCACAGTGGTCTAGGACTCTTGGCATAGCATAGATACACATCTTACTGTAGGCTGTACACCACCTGGGTGTAATTTGTAAAGTCTAAAGGGCTGAGAACATAAAAACAGGATGGCAACAGACTGCAAAACTCAGTGATGATTCAACATGGTGATATTCTGAATAAAGAGTTCTCAGCCCTGCTTGTAGCTGTTTCTATCACTTCACACTGACTCCGACATTTTAGGCTTTAGAGCAGTGGTGAGCAACCTGCGGCCCACAGGCTGCACGCAGCCCATCAGGGTAATCCGCTGGCGGGCCGTGAGACAGTTTGTTTACATTGACCATCCTCAGGCACAGCCGCCCGCAGCTCCCAGTAGCCGCGGTTCGCCGTTCCCGGCCAATGGGAGCTGTAGGAAGCGGCGCGGGCTGGCCAGTCTATGTGGGGGAGTGATGCATGGCATTTTTAGGACCACTGCTATTTCTTTATTCATTTCTCTTTTTGCATGTATCATCACTAGGCTTTAGCGCTCTCCTCCAATTGGAACAGTGGAGGCACTTCCCACTTCTGAGTTTCTGTTTCAGGCTAATTCAGAGCTTCAGTGTGTCCCATTTGAAAAATTATCTTCACAGTCAGGAGGGCTAGGAATTTTTATATTCTTTCCAAATGAAAGCTTTCATACTGTAGCATATAAATTTATCGTGGGGAGATCAGATAAATAGATCCAACAGGCCAAGAATTTGACATCTGTGCTATTAATTATAACGTTGATACTATGTCAGAATTGTTACATATAGCTTGTTATCTGAAATGGATAGTGGATTTCATAATGAAACTCTCTACATTAAAAAAACAACACAATTACATGAAAATGAAGTGATTCTGACATGAGACTAGATTAAAGTTAATGACATTCAATTGTAGACTTCTGTTGTAATCTCACATTTGTAAAAGCTACCTGCAGAATGGACACAACATGCTTTGGCAAGTATTCTTAACCCTGCCTAATTCTGTGAAATATTATTCTTGGCAGAGACCCTGGAACAGTTGGTGCCGTTGCTATAGACAATGAAGGAAACGTAGCTTGTGCAACATCCACTGGGGGACTCACTAATAAACTGGTTGGCCGAGTCGGTGATTCAGCATGCATAGGTACGGGTAAATTAAATCAGTTAACACTCACATTTTCTATGATTGAAATGAAATATTGACACTAACTGATCTAGAACTGAGGCTTACATTAAAGCATACTAAAATGAGTCAGTTTATCCTTTTAGCGACTGCTCCTTCCATGCAACCAGAAGGCTGCAGGTGGGGTAGATGTTTTGTACTTACTGTCCAGCTTTCTGGTAGGTCTGAACAAACAGAAATAGGAGACATTCCCCCTTTTTCTGGAAACAGTATGGTCTGGGGTTTCCCTATCATGTCCCTTATACTGTGATACTCTTATGCAAAAACCAAGAACTCATCTGCTATGTTCCCTTGCAACAGGGACAAAATTGCAACCCGTTCCCCTCTAAGGCTCTATTAGTTGCTCAGATGGTGTTTAATCCAGGTGTCTCCCAAAGAAAAGGGTCAAAACTAATGTGAAAAATTAACCAAATGCACCAGATTCTTCTCCCATTTATACCATTGTATATCAGGTGCATCTCCAATTGCAGTCATTGGAGTTTCATGAGAGCAATGAGAATTTGACTAGAAGTCTCTAACATGACTGGCAACTTAAGTCACTCTTATTTAAAGCTTTGACTCTCTCAATAAGTTCCTGTTCATAAAGAGCCATGGAAAGCATGATGGTGGGGAGCAGAATAGAAGAAATGGTATAAGTGTTCTCTCATCTGTAGATAAAGGGACTCTTAATCTATTCTCCAGTGAATTCCTCTAACGGGACGGGCTTGTATTTGGTGATTGCTACATAGTTCTCCCATGGAACCAGAAACTGGAAAAACAATATTTTTAGTAAAACATGTTCCAAACTTGTTGCAGAATAGAATATGGCAACATTTTCAATGCATATTGGATCTTCTGGGAGGTCCAGATTTAATCAAGGGAGGGAACTTGAGTATCCCTTTTTGGGTGGGAAGGAGGAAAACCTTTCACTCTCTGCTGCTCCCCATCCTAAACTCCATACTAACTGTAGTAATCCTATCCTATGCACCTCCAAAGGCCCATGGCAAATAACTGCCTCAGCAGATACAATGGAGATGACCAGCGTAGAGAATGGTAGGGAAGGGAGCCAGTGGATAAGGGGGCACGGAATGAAGTAGTGGTGATGATGGGAAGGGGGGTCAGCAGCCTGAGAGCATTCTGCTTCTCCTGAGGACCTCAGGTTCATCACTCTGTGCTACGTAGGAGGTGCATCAGGGCCCACCCCCCACAAGTCTTTGGACACTATCTGGGGGTTGATCTGCCTTAATTGTCTCAGTGGGATCCCTCAAAACACACCTGCACTCACAGAGCCTTATTAGGCTTGGCAGATGTTAGCCTAAATAGGATTGCAGGAGGGGGAGACATTTTGGTTAACCCCTGAACAACATCTTAAGGCCCCTAACCAGTCTCCTAATGCTTGGCAAGGGTGATGTACTTACCCACATGGAGTCATTCTCCTGTGTCTCCCCTGTGGTCTGCAGGAATAAGGCACCAAATGTGTGACCCTCAAGGGGCCTACAGGAGTTTCCCGTTCAAAAATATTATCTGCCAGGACTTTTTTCTCTCCAAGAGCATCATCGGTGTGTGGCTTTTTTAAGGTTCATTTTTCGGGGGAGGCACAACATTCATAAAAAGGAGCATGCTTGAAACCATGTCTCTTCTGAATGCAAGATTTTCTACTGTTGTGGTTTTTTTGTTTTTTTTTGTTTTTGTTTTTTGTTTTTTTGTTTTTTAATTCAAAGAATTTTTAAAGTATAAGCAAACGATAATTTGACTTTGTTTTCCATGGCTCCTGACATTGTAACTATTAATTGCACCATTCATGAGCACTAGATGGACTTTAAATAAAAAAAAACAGTTCAGTGAGTGGTTGTTTTAGCTGAGAGTTGGGATATCAGGTGGCTGTAGGACCTTAACTTTGGTGCTGATTCTAGTGACCCACGGAGAGGCACAAACACCTGTTGCTTAAATGATGGCACCTGGAGGTCCTCTGATATCAGCAGGTTTGCTGCACTTCTGGGTCAGTGCAGCCTTTTGAATTTACAAAGCTAACTTGGAAGCAGCTCTCCTGTTTGGGCTTTTCTCCCATGCTCTGTCACAGTGGAATCTTAGTGCTGCTACCTGGCGAGCTCTTACCACCTCTCTGCTGCCCATTGGTCAGCACATTCCTGCAGTGCACCTCCCTAGCCAGTCAGTCATCAGTGCAGATCTAGCTGCCTCCTATTTTCCCCACCATCACCCTGCCTGCCTTTCCACCTTTGTCTTTCCTGCATGCCTCTCCTCCATCTACCTGCTATTGATCTGGCTACTATTAATGCTCACTCCTTCCTATTCCAACATCAGATTCGCCATTATTCCTCCTTCCCCCATTATGTCATTATCTTTCCAACCCTATAACTCGGCAACCAACCTCTTCTAGCTGTGACTGACTTCTCACACTGTTGTTGAAACTTTGAGGAAGAAATCAGAAACAAAGATGTCACATATGAACTTTCAGGTCTTTGTTCCTAGAAGCAACAGGACCTCCAGAACTTTAGAAATTGGCCTGTGATTTGAAATCATGCATTGCTTGTAAATCTCTTTTGCCCTAAAGCTTTAGTATCATACTTTTTCTTTGAGCAGGAAGTGGAGGCTATGCTGATAACCATGTTGGTGCCATCTCTACCACAGGACATGGAGAAAGCATGATGAAAGTGGTCCTAGCCCGACTTATTCTCTATCACATGGAACAAGGTACAATCTAAACTTTCCAGTAAGATGAAGGAAAGTAATACTGGAACTAACTGGTTTATGTAAATTATACTCTTAGCAATACAGTTCCTGCCCCGCCCCCCCAAACCGGTTTCCTGGCCATTTTTGGTTGGATTTATCTCAAAGCACACACAAAATAGCAGGACTAAAAGTGCAAACCAAATAAATTCCAACTGTGTTCTTTGAATATCAAGTAGTGTGGATATTTTTCTTCCATTATGTTTTAGATACAGCATCATAATATATCATTATTCATATAAATTATTTTATATTTAACTGAAGCTTTCTTTTACAATTTTAAGTAATTTCATGAGCAGAGAATTGGAAAAATGCAAATGCAAGCAAGTATTAGTAAAATCAAAAAGAGTACAAATAAAGGAAAGTGCAAAGCTTCCATAACACAAGAACCTTAGAGACTCCACAAGTTCTAACAATTCATAGGACTGAATTGCTTGTAGCAATAGAAATTTTACAACCTTTTTCTCTCTATTAAAAAAGGAATTCATATGTCTGCATTTTAGTTTTGCTTTGGAAAGTGTACTAAACTGTATGTTAAGTAGACCAAGTGCATATGTGGTAAACAGCTGGCATGGAGTGTCTCATCTGACTGTAACACAATCTAACTGTGGATGACTCTTTAAAGCTTTACCTTCATCAGTTAGGATGTCATCCAAACCCTTGATTATATTACAGCCTGTAAACAGTCAGACAACATACTTGTACTGCATGCAGTTACAGAACCATTAATGTAGACATCACTGCTAATTTTAGAAAGCTATGGTTTGCAAGTATTAATGAGCAATAACTTTTGATACTCTTACTGGAATATGAATTACAGTAAACCATTTTTCATTTACATTCCTATTCATAAGAGAAATGTGAAACAAGAAGGCAAGTAGCAGCTGAGAAGATTTCTGTAACTGCTACATGTTTTGTGGTCCCAACATACGCTATTCATGGTTCATTCTTAGCAGAGCCAAGAGAAAATATCAGTATAAAATATAATACTCCGTACAGATTATTCCCCAAAGCCCTGACATGCCACAGCCCCACCTCACTGTCCTATTTCACTGGAGTTCATTCCTTTCATAAATGGCCTCCCAATCTTAAATTTAAAGAATTGAGCCAGGTTCTTTTCTCACATACCCTGGTTTTACATTGGAGTAACTCCATTGTTTTCAGTGGAGTTGCACCTGATTTACACTAGCCTGAGAGGAGAATCACACTAAAACCCTTTTTAAACATTTCTAAATTTCTTAGTGTGTAGAAATCCTTTCATTGTTAGCTTGCCGCTATTCAGCCTTCCCTGAAATGTTGAGGAGCAACCCAGCTTCCAGGCAAAGACCCCAGCAAATAAGCAATTCCTCAGCATTTCAAGAAAGGGCCAAAACTCCTATCGTTATTTCTACTTTGAGCACTTGAGCTGCCAATAGAAGCAGAATATTTAAGAACCGTAAAATAAGCCTGCGCGCACACTTAGGGAAAAAATTTCAAAAGTGCCTAAGTGACTTAAGAGCCTATATGTCATTGAAAGTCAATGTGATATAGGCTCCTAAATGCTTAATTTATTTTTGAAAATAGGATTTAGACTACTAAAAATAGGAAACAAGTGTTTTAGAATACCAGTGTTGCATATAATGCATCCATGAAGTGTTAAGAATGGCTGGCTCTCCCTTAACATCTTTCATTTGGGGAGAGTCTTATTTCTGTTTCCTCAATATTTGAAGGAATGTTTTGAGCAGTGTGTTTAATTAGTTTCCTCCATTTTGCTGGGTGCCAAGTATTACAAGTTCACGTAAGTTCTTCTTGTCATATATAATCTGTGACTTGTTTGGAAAAAATCTTTAACAGCTATTGGAATTTCTGCCTTATGGTGGCAGCTGTTGCCTTGGTGAAAAGTCACGGGTTGAAATCCTGATCCTGTTGAAGTCAGTGGCAAAACTCCCATTGACTTCAGTAGTCAGGATTTTGCCACAATGTTAGAGAATGGATTCCCAACTTGCAGTGGCAAAGATTGTGAATAGTTTCTATTATGGTTTTTTTTTTTTTTTTCACAGAAAGTTTGAAGGAAGGCTAATGCATATAGTCAGTAGTTTATATAAATAATACATATACACACACGGACACAAACAATTTAACATCACAGCTGCTTTAGTTCACAGTATTAAGACCAAGCACTACAGCATTTCTGGAGACAAATGAAGGGTACAGCTTGTGAACAAGGACATAACTGTCCTTAACAGACTTCTGTGTAGGACAAAGTGTTCTTCAATTTGTTTATAAAGTGCTCTCATTAGTAGGGATTGAGTATGGTAAAGGATCTTGGCTGTTGGTGTCATCAGTGCATAGTCCGGTAACAATATGAAGGCTAATAGCAGATCCTGCCCAACAATGGCTGCACCCACAGTGGCATCAGCGTCCACATTACCAAAATTCATCACAAACCGAATTCACACTCTGAGCTCCTCAGGGTTCATTGGTCTAACTTTGTAGGGGTTCCCACAGTGACCTTTCAGTTCAATTCTCCATGCATTCTCTCTTAGGCCTGGTCTACACTAACCCCCCAAGTCGAACTAAGGTACGCAACTTCAGCTATGTGAATAACGTAGCTGAAGTCGACATACCTTAGTTCGAACTTACCGCGGTTCAGACGCGGTCCACACGCGGCAGGCAGGCTCCCCATCGACTCCGCGGTACTCCTCTCGCCGAGCTGGAGTACCGCAGTCGACGGCGAGCACTTCCGGGATCGATTTATCGCGTCCAGACCAGATGCGATAAATTGAACCCGGAAGTTCGATTTCCAGCCGTCGAACTAACCGGTAAGTATAGACCAGCCCTTAGGGTCTTGGCTGGCTGGTTCTTCCTCACATGCTCAGGGTCTAACTGATCGCCATATATGGGGTTGGGAAGGAATTTTCACCCAAGTCAAATAGGCAGTGAGCTTGGGTTTTTTTTTTGTTTGTTTTTTTTTTTTTTTTTTTTTTTTTTTTTTTTTTTTTTTTTTTTTTTGCCTTCCTCTTCAGCCTGTGGGTGTGGGTCACTTGCCAGGATTATCTAGGTATATGTCAATCATTTCCCTGCCATTGTGGGGGGCCTCAGGCATGGTGCACTTCAATCCCTCCTATTCTCTGCCTGTGGCTTGTAATAGTCTAATCTCCTAAGGGCTGTGATACTTTAGTCTACTTTCGGTTGTTGGGTTTTGAGTGGGTGCTGGGGAGGTTGGTGGCCTGTCATATATAGGAGGTCAGACTAGATGATCTGATGGTCCCTCCTGGCCTTAAACTCTCACTCTGTGAATTATTGTGAGTGTTTGTCATAAGTGTATTAGATAGAAATTCCCTGGCAGGCCGCTGCTAGTGGCACGTTTGCAGATTGCCAACAGTGACCACCACCACCCTTCAAAAATGTCCCATTATGTGTCACTGAACTACAAAGTTCACCAGATATGCTAGATCAAAAAGACTAAAACCTCAGAATAATGGGAAGCTACATATTACTACAGCATAGAAGCTATTTGCAGTTGTTCACATTCCTCCCATAAACAAAGCATTTTCCAGCCATTGCACTTGTAACTTCTTGGGCATTCAGTAAATGAAATATAGAGGGCCTGGTTCTGCACAGAGTGAAATCTGAAGAGAACTTTGTCATTGACTTCAATAGGACCAGAAGCAGATACTACATGATCATCACTCTTCTGTGTTCTTGTTTTCAGGAATGTCACCGGTGGATGCTGCTGACACTGCATTGAATTATATGAAAACAAGAGTGGGTGGATTAGGAGGTGTCATAGTTGTCAGCAATTCAGGGGGCTGGGCAGCAAGGTTCTCCACCAAGCAGATGTCTTGGGCTACAGTGAAGGATGACCAGTTGCAGTATGGCATTTACACAGGGGAGATACATACGAGCTCTGTTGCAGAAGCACTTGAGTCCAAGTAATTCTGGGGATGAAGAAAAGTGGACGGTACAGCAGGACAAAGATCTCAGTCTTCATGGGGAGCAGTGAAAATTGATGTTATCTTTCTAAAAAGATTTACCCTCTATTAAATAGTCCCAGAATTCACCACTTTTTACAAGCAAACTGAAACCCAGAAGCACTGGGCTTAAAGATGATGGATGTGGATATAGTGATCAATTCAATGTCTCTAGAAAGCACCAGGGCTGGTGTCCTCTTTTCAAAAACCAGATAGCGTATAGGCGTGTACAAGGGCATCCCCTCATGTCTGGGCTGACTCTCTTCTAGCACCCTCTGCCGACAGTTGCTCAAGCCCTGTAGTGATCTGCCTCTTCTTGTGACTCAGCCTCTCCAGCCAGGTCCCACCCCTTTTAGGGTAGTGAAGTCCAACAGATAATCCAATGTCCTTACAAAAGGTCTTCAGCCCCGATTCTGGCCTACTGTGCTCCTTAGAGCTGCTTATCTCAGGGCTGTCAAAAGTCCTTTTCCACTTGTATCAGGGGTTTCATGCCATCTTCTCTGGTGGCTAGCAGGGGAACCCAGGTCCTCCCACTATACTAGGTTCCAGTCCAAGGACCCTACAACCAGCAGCCAAAGTCTACCATGTCAGACTCTTTACTGCTGCCTCTCTGGACTTCTTCCTACCAAGTCTGCCAGCAGGTCTCTCTCACAACCTCTCTAAATTCACCCTCCTTTCAGGGCCAGATCTTCCCCCTGGAATCCGCCAGTAAATCTCATACCAAGTGTACAATTTAACTCATCTTCACTTTTCATCCCTCCTAAGTTTCCCTTACACAGTCCCTCAGTTAACCACCTGCCAGAGCTCTCTTTCTGGAAGTCCAGATCCTGCCCTTTTATCAGAGCTCACCACACTGAAGCTTGTTCAGTCCTAGTGGCTGCACTGTCTCTCACCTGGCCTCTTGCTAAACTTCTCTACCCATAAGAGGGTTCCAGGGCCAACCTTCTTCCTAGACTTCCTCCTCGACCCTCAGGGTCTTGCTACTCTCTTATACCTGAGGAGTGAATGCAAAATTCTTTTCTCTCTCCCCGAAACCATCTTCTTTCTTTTTTCTATCTGCTTCCTGTTTTATGGTGCAGCAGCCTCAGCCTATGAGGCTATGACTGCCACCTACAGCAGTTTTTGCATAAGCAAAATCTATATCCTCTCACCCAGTCCTGTATCCTTAAAAAAATCAAATTCTTTTTTAATACTACCCCACTTTCCCAGTACTCAGACTATATTCGTTCACCTTGGGTGCGTCTCAGTTCTTCATAAAGAATTTTTCTTTCTATGTAACAGCCCCTGCATTGCCACAGCAGATGATTAACTGTTTCTTGAACTTTGCAGGTGTCCATAACCCATTTTTGTGCTTGTTTAGTAAATATAAATTACCATTCAGATCACAGTGACCTGTTAGCCCTCTAAATGTATAGTTACTTCACTTCTTCTATCATAGCTATTAAGTATACCATTTTCCTCAAGTTTAGGACATATTTCATAGGACCTTTGTCCTTTTTTTCCTCTTTGGTCCATAATTCTTGACATTCCCTCTTAAGTTCTCTCTTAACCAAACTTTTGAAGTCCTGTATACTCAGAGGGCTCTTTATGTCAATCTCCTCATTTTAAGGCATTTTTCACTGCTTTATCTGCCATTTTGTTGCCCAGTATCCCAGCAAGCACTGCAATCCACACTATTATGATAGGTATACCCAATTGTACTCTCTTTAGTTAAGAATAATTGATTGAACCAGTCCTGCTTTCCGAGGCTTCCTTTCTAATCACCATTATACTTGATATACCTGTCATAATGGCCACAAAATTGGATAGTCTCATAGGTCTCTTAATTTCAGATTCAGGGATACAAAAGGCCCTTCCCAAACTGTATTCTCATCTCTAGAGCAGTCAGTATAGGTTTGGCAATGATGACCCCATTTGCCATGTATAAACTTGTAAATTATAGCCGTCTTATTTGATGGTGCTCTTACCTTTGTTGTATCATATAATTTCAAATCCACAACTGGGGAGAAAACCATCCTGCTATAGTTTGATTTCCCATGACTAAGGATTTTAATTTCTTCCAGACCTTCCTTTTAACCCACCTTTTGACCCTGTTTGCAGGTGGGAGTTTGTGTCTACTTAATTCCCAACTGTCCTCATATATTTGTTTAGTACTCTTATCTTTGCTATTTCCATTAACCTTAGCTCAAAAGATTAAATCTAACAATTTCTACCTTAAATTTATAGGCATTTCTCAGGTTGCTACCTGCAGCACACATGAGAGTCCAGAGTCGTAATACTCGCACAACATGTGATTCACAGAGCTTGGGCTTGGATCAGCTCTGAATTTTTTTTCTTTTTAGTGTTGATTGTAGAAGTTGAATTAAAGTCTTGGTATCCATAATCTATAACTGGTGTTATTAATGTCCTTTACAGCATCAACAGTTTGTTCTTATCTGCACCCCTAGTTGTTCCCAGCAATACTTTTAAGCACATTCATCCTATCTTTACAGTTAATTTTGATTTTTATCTATAACCCTTCCAGGTTAGTTTATTGAACATAACTCTTAAGAATGTTAACATTTTGGGGAGAGGGAGAGGGAGAGAGGGAGAGGGGGAGAGGGAGAGGGAGAGGGAGAGGGAGAGGGAGAGGGAGAGGGGGAGAGAGAGAGATTGATTCTGTTCTTCCCCAGTCTTACGTTTTGGTGAAGATCATTCCCGTTGTTTGGGCAAGTGAGAACCTAAATCCCCAAGTATCTCCCCATTCTGAAATTCCCGAGTGCCTCATTGGTTCTCTCCACATCTATCTTAAGTCTTCTATATTTGGCCCATATATCACAGTGATCTGCAAATAGACTAATACCTATTCCTGCCTGTATACTCTCTGGGAGATCATTAATAATAATGTTAAACAGGGTTGGCCTGATAACACTCCCCTGTGAAATGCAATTAGTAAATTTATAAATATTTGACAAACCTGCCCCCACCTGACTTGTATGGTTCTACCACTTAAGCAGTCTCTTATCCACCAAAACATTCTTCCTCTTACTCCAACTGTGGCTACTTTCTACATCAAGCTTCCTTCCATAGCATGTCATATGTTTTTCAGTGTCCAAAAAGACAGCTATCAAAATCTGTTTTGTATTTGTTTCTAATCTTACAATATGATCAACTATGCATCTTCCATTCCTGAAACCACTTTGTACACAGTTTATAATTTCATTTTTTCCAAGTATGCTACTAATCTCTCATTTATCAGTCTTTTCATAATGTTGCCCACACCGGATGTGAGAGATCTATATGCATCATGTCTTTGTATAGTTTGCCAGGTTTTCCTATCAGTATAACCACCGCTTGATTCCATTCTGCTGCTAGTATTCCTTTTCCTCATATATACCATAATTTCAATAAAATAAACTCTTTTCCGGTAGGTGCTTAGCATTGCATTACATATGCTATTCTTACTTGGGATACTGCATTTTTACTTTTGCCTTTAGCATTTTTGAGTTCTTGTACGCTGAAATTTTCATTCAGTACATCATCTTTATATTCTACCCTGTCATGTGATTGCTCACAATTTTCTTCAGCAAACATTTTTTGTTCATCAAACTCCTTTCTTTGCTTTGTATCACCACTAACTTTTTTTGGAACTCTTTTACTAAAATATTCATTTTTCCTAAGTTAGAAATGTCAACATTATCATTTACTATAAGACCATGTATAAATTTGTTTTTACTCCATATCCCATTCAGTCCTTTAACTTAAAGACTAACCAATTTATTTTGGCATAAGCTTTCATGGGTCAAAAACCACTTCTTCAGATGCATGGAGTGAAAATTACAGATACAAGCATAAATATACTGGCACATAAAGAGAAGGGAGTTACCTTACAAGTGGAGAATCAGCGATGACAGGGCCAATTTAGTTAGGGTGCATGTTGTCCACTCCCAATAACTGATGAGGAGATGTTAATACCAAGAGAGGGACAATTGGTTTTGTAGTGAGCCAGCCCCTCCCAGTCCCTATTTAAAAGACATAATAAGAATAAATGGACACAAATCAGACATCCGGAATGGTAACATACAAAAGCCAGTAGGAGAACACTTCAATCTTCCTGGACATTCAATAACAGATTTAAAAGTAGCCATCCTTCAACAAAAAAAAAACTTCAAAAACAGACTTTGAAGAGAAACTGCAGAGTTTACAATTCATTTGCAAACTTAACACCATTCCTTTTTGGCTTGAATAGGGACTAAGAGTGGTTGGCTCACTACAAAAGCAATTTCCCCTCTCTTGGTATTGACACCTCCTCATCAGTTATTGGGAGTGGACAACATCCACCCTGACTGAATTGGCCTTGTCATCACTGATTCTCCACTTGTAAGGTAACTCCCGTATCTTTGTGTGCCAGTATATTTATGCCTGTATCTGTAACTTTCACTCCATGCATCTGCAGAAGTGGTTTTTTTACCCACAAAAGCTTATGCCCAAATAAATCTGTTAGTCTTTCAGGTGCCACCGGACTCCTCGTTGTTTTTGTGGATACAGACTAACACGGCTACCCCTCTGATTTGTTTTTTAACTTGTTTATGTCTCTGAAACCTTGGAATCTTTGTTCATTTTCTCACAATACTCTCGCCAACTCTCTTCGCATTTTTAATCATTCTTTGCGCCATTGCTTTATATCTTTTATAGTTCATTAAGTCCTTGCTATTCATTGTATTGTTTGCTTGTTTATATATTTGCTTGTTTGTATATACTTCTTTAATTGCTGCTAGACAATCTTCATTCTACTAGGGAACTTGATTTCTGAGTTTCTGGCAGTTTGGTGTTTTACATATAGCTAGGTGGGCTGCTGTTACAACTCCCTTTATTGTATTATCATGAAATTCCTCTAGATTATCACTGATACAATTGGATATTAGATATTCAGCATACTTACTGTTAAAGTCCCCAGTTTGCCTTTCTAAGGCTCTAGTTAGGAATTTCTTAAGTGTTTTCAACATTACCTTGGCCTCGCTATAGATTTCCCAGCTGCATTTACATTCTATATTGCGTTTTGCTATTCTCAGATCTAAACATAAAAAGGTTCTATCCACAGAATTAAACCTAGTAGGTGCTCCAGTATTGAGCAATACCAGGTTGTGCAGTTCAATGAACTGTTCCAGGCATTTGTCGCTATAATCAGTTTTCCTGCTTCCGCACAATTCATTATGGCTATTAAAATCTCCACAAATAATATCCAGGCCTTTGACACCCTTAAGTAACTCTTCCAATTCTAGATTGTCTAGTTGTTGTTTTTTTTTAAGACTGGTTGTAAACCTTATTGATTTGTGTAAGGCAGTGCTATCCTGCAGAGGAATCTCAACAGCATTGTACTCAAAACTTATGTTCTGTACATTTGTCAGTGGTTCCCAAACTGGGGTTCGCAAACTCCTGGGGGTTCGCAGAACGTTACAGGGGGTTTGCCAGAAAAATTTCTCTAATGGCAGCCAGAGAACCCCAGGCATTGGAGGCAGCAGGTGGGACCCGGTTGCAGGGCAGACAGCCCGAGCCCCAGGGAGAGCGGGGCTGGGCAGTTTGGGCTGGCAGCCCGAGCCCTGCCCC
>NW_020664393.1:31519405-31519523 GCF_002925995.2 Terrapene triunguis
GGAGAGCGGGGCTGGGCAGTTTGGGCTGGCAGCCCGAGCCCTGCCCCCGTCAGCGGGGGAGCCGGCAGCCCGAAAAAGCTACTGGGGGGAAGCTGTTCTAGACTTGATTTTAACAAAT
>NW_020664393.1:31519923-31631040 GCF_002925995.2 Terrapene triunguis
GCCTCTAAGGATAGAACAAGAAGCAATGGGCTTAAACTGCAGCAAGGAAGGTTTAGGTTGGACATTAGGAAAAAGTTCCTAACTCTAAGGGTGGTTAAACACTGGAATAAATTGCCTAGGGAGGTTGTGGAATCTCCATCTCTGGAGATATTTAAGAATAGGTTAGATAAATGTCTATCAGAGATGGTCTAGACAGTATTTGGTCCTGCCATGAGGGCAGGGGACTGGACTCGATGACCTCTCGAGGTCCCTTTAAGTCCTAGAATCTATGAACCCTAGCGCGCCAGCGGGGCTGGCAGCCCAAGCCCCAGGGAGAGCAGGGCTGGGCAGTTGGGGCTGGCAGCCCGAGTCCTGGCAGTCAGCGGGGGAGCCAGCAGCCCGAACCCCAGCGCTCCGCATGGGGCTGGCAGTCCGAGCCCCAGGGAGAGCAGGGTTGGGCAGTTGGGGCTGGCAGCCCGAGCCCTGCCCCTGTCAGCAGGGGAGCCGGCAGCCCGAACCCCAGCGCTCCACACGGGGTTGGCAGCCCGAGCCCCAGGGAGAGCGGTGCTGGGCAGTTGGGGCTGGCAGCCCAATCCCCGGTGGTCAGCGGGACCTGCAGCATGAGCTCAGTGGAGCTCAGTTGACTGGGGCGGTCAACAGGGTCCAGCAGCAGAAGCCCCACAGAGTGCGGAGCCGGCAGCCCAGACCCCGGCGCGGGGCTAGTAGCCTGAGCCCTGTGGTGGGCAAGGCGGCAGCTGAGACCCCAGGCACGCATGTGGCAGCTCAGACCCCTGTCCTTGTCAGACGGGAAGTTGTTATGGAGGGCAGAGTGAGCAGGGGCCACACTGTACGTGGGAGGTGGTCCAAGCTAATTTGTCCCTTGCAGGACACCCTCCTAGGGACAGACCTCGTGGCGGAAGAAAAGCTGTTTGCGAGCCAAACCAGCCGGAAGCACGTTGTAGCCCGTGTAGCAGTGTTAAGGTGCCTCAGTAATTGTCATTCTCTCTGGACAATTCTCTAGTTTGTTGGTTGTTAGCAGTCTCTGTGTTGTTTTTATTAGAACTTTTGTACACAAATTCAATGGATAAGTGGCTGAAAAAGGAAAGTGTAAAGACACAAGAATCAGCTAGTGTTTCCTCAAGTCCACACTGTGGAAAATCTAAGTCTAATGATTATGATGGTCCTGGAAAGTCACTTACAAAGAAAAGAAAATATGACGATTATATAAAATATGGCTTTACATGCATTGGTGATCAAGAACGTCCACAACCACTGTGTGTGATTTGTGATGATCTAGCAAACAGCAGCCTCAAACCTTCTCTACTTCAGCACCATTTAGAAACTAGGCATCCTGCACACATCAACAAGCCTGTTGATTTTTTTTTCAAGCGAAAATTAGCTGAGAAGAAAAGTGACATTACCAGTTTTATATCCAAAGCAAGTACTGATAATGAAAATGCACTTGAAGTGTCATACCGCGTGAGCTACCGAGTAGCAAAAGCATCAGAAGCCCATACCATAGCAGAGAGCTTGATTGGTCCATGTATAAAAGAAGTAGTTCATTGCATGCTTGGAGAAAAAGGCTGCAAAAAGGATTGACATGGTACTTTTGTCCAATAATACATTGTCACGAAGAATTAATGACATGTCAAATAATGTAGAGACCACAATTGTACAGAGAGTGAAAAATAGTCCATATTATGCTATACAGTTGGATGAATCAACTGATGTAGCTAATCTAGCTATTTTGCTACTATTTGTACATTATGTGAATGAAGGTCTGGTTGAAGAAGACTTGTTGTTTTGCCAACCATTGGAAGAACGTACAACTGGAGAAGATATCTTCAATCTGACTAATGCATATTTTCAAGAAAAGGAAATAGATTGATGTTGTTGCCTAGGCATTTGCACTGATGGGGCCATTTCAATGACGGGGAAGTATACTGGATTTGTAGCTCGAACAAAAAAGGTTGCATCAAAAGTCTCATTGCAGCATCCATAGACAAGCCCTCACAATAAAACGCATGCCTGAGGGACTGAAGGAAGTGCTGAACAATGCAGTGAAAACAGTGAATTTCATAAAATCATAGCCAACAAATTCCAGAATATTTCATGTACTTTGTGAAGAAATGGGTAGTATACACAATTGTCTGTTGACCCATACTGAAGTTAGATGGCTCTCACGGGACAAAATCCTTGTGCGCTTGTTTGAGCTTACAACGGAAATCCTAGGGTTTTTTTTCAACAGCCACCCTTTCCACCTTGCCAGCTATATGGAAAATAATGTCTGGCTCCAGAGCCTCGCTTATTTAGCATATATTTTCTCAAGAATTAATGACCTAAATTTATCTCTTCAAGGTCTCAATATAACAGTTTTCAATGTGCAAGAGTGAGTTGAATCCATGATAAAGAAGTTGCAGTTCTGGGAAAGTTATTTGGAAAACAATCAAACTGAGTGTTTCAGTAATCTTCACGACTTCCTGGCAGAACATAAACTTCAGTTGGATCAGTGCACTAAAACCAATATAATTGCACACCTAAAAGGACTTTGCACAACTTTCAGGGAATACTTTCCAGCTGTGTCAGGCGATAATGACTGGATTTGCAACCCTTTTGATGATACCACTTTCTCAACAAAGATATTGAACACTGAGGAAAAAGAGAAATTGACTGAGATCTCCCGTGATTACGAACTGAAAAGGAGTTTCAGAAATCGGTCATTGATCAACTTTTGGCTGAGTTTAAGAAACTAGTACCCCCTTCTGGCAGAAAAAGCTGCTGCAGTTTTGTTACCATTTTCAATAACCTTCTTATGCGAGAAAGCGTTTTCCTCGTATGCACATCTGAAAACCAAATACAGAAACAGATTTGATGCTGAACCAGATCTGAGACTTTATCTTTCTCCAGTGGTTCCGGATTTCCAAGAGCTATGCAGAGCAAAGCAAGCGCATCCATCACACTGAGGAAATTTAAACTTAAATCCCTGGAAATACTCATTTTTAGGAGGGGGTTCATGAGATTTCATAATTTAGTGAAAGGGGTTTGCGGGCTGTTGAAGTTTGGGAACCACTGATCTATGTCACTGTAACTAAGACCTTCCTTTAGAGCAGGAAGTGTCTTTATATTTGTAGTTATTTCTCTGTCATGTCGGATTACATCATATCCTGGAAGTCTAAATATAAGTTCTCACTAACCATGTTTCTTGTACATGTATCACGTCAAGGGTTTTTTTTCCCCCCCATTTAAAGTTTCCTTTATTACCTGACCATGTGTTGTTAAACTATGTTCCAGACAAAAAACAAACAAAAAAAAAAAAACCATTAGAAACATTGCTTAAACTGCTACCTTCATTTAAAATTTCATCAATGTGGTCTATTGAGAGATGGCCCATATGTAAATACTTTTCTACTGCTTTTGTTATTCTTTCTATCTTCTTCCCTGTCTGTAAAGTGCAATTATTCACTTCTGTCATAAATGCTATAAATTTCTCATTGCCTACAAGTAGTACATCTTCATCTGGCCCCTTATATTATCTTTCTGCCCTGGTGTAATGTGGTGGTGTACAAATAGCTCTCTTCCCTCACTGGCATTTTCCTCCTTCTCCACATTCCACGCTGAATGTGTTTTTTAGTAGCTTCTACATAGAATATTTTATTTTTCTGCTCCAGACTTCCTGCATTTATAATCACCACCCAGTTCCTTCCCCAGCTGGGCTTCATCTTTAATTAAGCCTAACCTACCTTTCAGGTACAACCAGGTGGGTTGAATGGCCTCTCAGGCTCACATTAACCCTTTCAGAGACAGGATGGGATATATATTCCATCACAGACCAGTAGCCATGTGTAAGTTTCCCCAGACTCCTACTTAGCATGCCTCAATGCTGTGCTAATAGAGCCCATGTGTCAGGACAAGAGAGTAGTTCATCTCCATGCCCAATCTCGGAGACTGCCAGTTCCACTGATGATGAGGTGAAGACCTAACCACTAAAAACTGAGCTTTGACCACCTTTGAACACCCATCATATAGGTAACAACTGTTGGTTACTGCCAACAGAGATTCTAAATACAATATAAAGGTAAAAGACTACCTCATTAGGCACCAGTCCCCAGATGCTTTGGAGGAGGGGGAAAGAGAGAGAATGATGCAAAGGAACTGTAGTTCCCTAGTTTGGGGGAAAGCTAACAAGAAGAAGCTTTAATTTACTTAATTCACACATGGTAAACCTGGCATTTGTTTTTAAAACCCACAATCTAAAACATTATACTTGTAGTTTGAACTGGGGGAATAACACTTTTGCAGTAATATGATAAAGATGAAAACCAAGCCTCATTAATAGTAAACATAACAGCATGCAATCTTCACTGCCTAGATAAGAAGGCGATAGGTACCCTTATCAATACATAGATGAGAAATTCATGCTGATTAGCTGGAAAGTAGTTCTCTGAAGCAGTGAAGTCATAAAAGCAGATTGTGCCACCACAAATGCAGTTGTTTCTGTTAACAAAATCATGCTTATTTGTACTGTGTCTAAAGCACTTCATTAAGTTTGTGAAGGGCTTTAGACCACAGCTTTATCTTTACCTTTTTCCTACATAATTTTACCATGTTAATCTGTTTGACAATATATTTAAGGAAAATAATCCTTTAGCAAGATTCTTTCATAGAAAAATGTATAAAGGTTTATTATTAGCCATACCTATTGTGTATTATTACTGTGTAATTTAATAACCAGTACATCTTTAGCCACTGCTATGACCTGTACTTTTTGTGAAATTAGATCAACTAATAGTATGGTAGCAAACTACATGTTCCCTTGTGAAATAACCACAATAAAAATAACACATCCTATGCTGTTTTTAAATTCTCTACGTCTATATCCTATCTACAGTAAGCAAGCCATGATGCTGAAGTGGCTTATACAAAACGGTAGGGTTGCCAATAGTATTTAGTATCCTTGGCACTTTAACCCACATCTCAATAGGAGTTACAGATGAGTGGCGTCTATGAGTGGACAATTACAGGCAAAGAGTAGATATTTTTATGTACAAAATGTAATCTTGGAGCACTGATATACTTCATTGCTTGTGGGAGAGTATGGAATATTCCTGGTCATTATTGGCTGCTTGTGCAATTACAAAGGAGTTTAAGATGAGTCTGTTAAACTGTTGTACGAACATAAGGAATATAAATTTTTAACTTTTAATCAGAAAAGGAGCCCTGGTGCATTTGAATGTCATTAAAAACCCGTAGGATAAAGGCAAAAATCTTAAAGCGACAATGTGAGTATAGGGCCAGATTGTCCTTTGCCCTTGTGGAAGAAAACAGTAGCGGCCCTGCTGCATGCACCTCCCTTCCTCTGCAGCATGGGGCACAGGGTCACTTGCAAGTTTAAATTAGTGTGAATTCTCTGTAACTTGAAACCTTTAAACCATAATTTGGGGGCTTCAATAACTCAGCCAGAGGTCTATTACAGGAGGGGATGGGTGAGGTTCTGTGCCCTGCAGTGTGCAGGAGGTCAATCACTAGATGGTCTCTTCTGATTTTAAAGTCTATGAGTCTAACCCTGTAGAAGCCCTTCTGTGGAAGCTCTATGGAGCTCTGCAGATTTAGGAGGAGCTTTGCTAGACTCAGCCATACCCCACCACCACCTCGCCTACTTCTTCATGTCAGGATTTTTAATTAAGAAGAAACAATTTTGTGGAGCAGTTAGGGCTAGATTGTGACTTGGGCAACATGCCTATGCATGGGAGTAGAGAGGAATAACAACTCAGCCCTACATCACATGCCAAGGTTACATTTTGATCAGAGCTGCCAGCTTAGAGAGGCTTTCCCAACTTTCCAGCCCTTGGCCTTGGGGTGAAGAACCCTTCTACACTGGAGAGGCAGGCATTTATACCAGAATCACCACAACACACAGCTCGTAGTGTAGACTTAGCCTAACGGTGTGATTCCCCTGCTCATGGCCCACTCAGCTTGCATGAGTATAAACAGCAGTGTAGCCACAGAACCAGTGGAGGGCATCACTTAGCTAAACTGAGTACATTCCTATCGGTTTCAGGTGAGTTTGTAATCGAATCATACCCATAGCTTGTCGTGTAGATGTAGCCACAAATACAGATTAACACCATTATTGGCCAATATAGTGGCATGGGTAGAATCGTAGTGTCATTAAAAGGAGCAGAAAATGGCTGACACATGGTGAACTTCTCACAGCAATTGTATACCTAAAACACCATGCAATAACTTGCTTAATGCACAACTGGAAGGTGGTCAAATACTATGGTGTTCAGAACAGTATAGGGATCTCCAGAGAACACAGGTCATTTTAAATGCCTGCCATGTAATGAATATCTGTCATGTGTAATTCATTCTCCCTCATTCCTTTCCTAGTGGAGGAAATGTATGTGCAGTGAAGTGTTTTGTAGGGTTTTTAAAATATGCTGTATGTTTATATTACAGAAGGCAAGGTCAAAGAAGTGTAGCTTGCATTTGGAATGGAAGAGGGTGAGGCTTGGGGTGGTCCTTAGACTGAGGAACAAACTCCACACTATTCAAGATTGACCCTGGAGAAAGCTCTTTCTCCTACACAGACAAGGTTCACACTTGTGGTTGGAAGCTCCATTGTGTTGATGAGTACAGTTGTCGTCCACAGTCCTCATCCTGGAGCTTTAGGCAATTAGGCTCAACTTAGGCAATTTTTAGTAGCCAAGCATTTCCAGTTTCCTTCCAACCCCAGACCCTTCCTCACAATCTCTGCTGCATCTCCTAGCATCCATCCTTGTGGCCAGGGTGCTGATCCAGGCTTTCTCCATTGGAGCTGGATTGCACCACCAGGCTGGTTGTAACTGGGCACCCAGACTGCTTCCTGGGCTGATCTCCCAGCTCACACGTCATGCTTGTGTGGGTATGTTGACACGGCGCATTAAACCCAGGCTTTGGCTCTGGTTTGAGCCCCCATACAAATCAGTGTGACTTGGGGCAGCAAGCACTCAGGACCCAGGGCCTAGGACCCTGCTGGGGAAGGGGGTGAGTCAGTGTCTAATCTCATTGTGACTCAGGTCAAAGCCCTGTCATTTTGCAGTGCAAATGCAGCTCAGACTACAGACCTCAGTCAGAAGATCTGTCTAATGCACTATGGACACGTAAGAAGGCTGAGACACCAAGGTCCAGCAATGATAAGCCCAAGTTTACAATGCAGCATGGACACTCAAGCCTGGGCTTGGAAACACTTGAGTCCACAAGCCTGGGTCCTGCAGATCTGGATTTACAATGCAGTGTAGACCTACCCTATGTGGCTTCTTGAACCACCAGCAGCACTAGCACATGCACCTCCCTACAGCCCAGGCCCTGGGGCTTTCTTTAAGCCAGCCAATTGGTCTGGATCTGACCAGGTGTCCTATAACTAATCACCTATCTCCACTAGAACAGAGCTACACTCCTCTCTGAAGCAACATTCCCCTCTTCTAATGGGAAGGGGCTGACAGCAGGAAGTCAGGAGTAGGGCTTCCTGTTAGCTCTCTAGCAAATCAGGGCTCTGGGGATGGAGAGGCCAACACCTCCACTCTTCCCGCCCCCTAATCATCGAGCATTTGTGGGGATGCAGGCCTAATCATCTGACAGCAATGCTGCTGGCAATGTGGAGTGTGGGCTCAGCAGTGGGCTGCCTGCTTATTGAGTCTGGACATACAACTGCATTGCCTGCTCACATCTCCCACTTAGCTTCCAGAGGTACACCATCCTTTGTTCAGGGCTGTGCCTGTAGACACAATCTGGTCTTTGATGATTAAGAGTCTTCATAGTCACAGGTTTCCTGCCCAAAAGAGGTTCCATTCTAAATAAACAATATAGAAATAAAAGATCATAGGAGGTAACAAAAAAGCAGCGCAAAAGACCACTGAGATAGTGTGTTTTGTTCTGTCCATCAGTAATTTTTCCAATTTGTTGAGTTGGGGGTTTGATTTTTTTAGTTGCTCATAAGTTAATTCTTCTTTGGGGGGGGAAGTAAAAGAGATCATGGGTGTGAATTTCAGTCTCCCGGATGTGATTTCCAAATGACATTGAAATAAATCTTGGCACAAGCTCAATGGCACTGGCTATTTTGCTTGCTTCTCCCCTGATATTCTTCTATAGTAAATACTTGCTGTCGGTGAAATTTCAAATCTTGGTTACACCAGGATAAATCAACAGTACTGCCACTGAAGTCTAATAGTCACACCAATGGAAGTAAAATCAGACTTGGGCCCGCATGCTCAAGGTCAGGCTCTTCAGAAGAATTGGTCTACCCCATATTGCTGTGAGATATAAGATAGGTAGGTAGGAAAGTGTGCTGTAAAAAAAGACTGCTAAATTAAGCCCACTCTACCCACAGATATGTGGAAAACAGCAAATTGTGTAATCACAAGCATTGTCACAGAGACCCAGAAGAGTGGCTAACACACTAGGAAATGAGTAAATCCATAAAAGGGAAGGGAAATAGATGGCAGTGGACCTCACAAAAAAAGCAGGATCAAGGATATATGGATGAGCAAAGAGGCAGGCTACATCAGCCTGGCACCAAGACTGCAGACGTATTAGGGCTTGCTCAGGGTATGTCTACCTTGCCAGTGAAGGTGTGACTACAGCTCAGATAGGTCTACTGTGCAAACTTTAATATAGACAGCCTGCATAACACTAGTAGTGTAGATGGGGTGACACAGGCTAGCAAACTGAGTATGTTCCCGGGCTCCCTGGTGGACTTGTACCTGGGAGTTTCGATTGTGCTAAAGCCCAGCCTGCCCTGTCTAGGCTACTTGTGTTACCTGTGCTAGCTAAACTAAAGCTAGTATGGGTACGTCCACCCCTGCTACAGTCACACTTTTGTGTGTAATACAGACATATCCTCACAGCAGGCAGAGTCCTGCCCCTCACCGTGTGCATAACAGTGTAGACATGCAAAGTAAGGGGGAGGAGAATCTCATTTTCCCTCCCCCTGCACTTGGTAGTCTCATCCACCAGCCTACTGGGGACATGCAAACACCCAGCACTTATGTAAATTAGCTTGCTAGAGCTAGTGCTGGCCTTGAGTTACTTTTCACCAGTTTCACAGGGTAACATTCCTGCCCTTTGCCAATCAAAATTCTCCCTGTTTTCAGGGCTTCCGGGTTTCTAGCAGTCCCTGAGTAGCTACTTTTCTGCTGAGAACATTATAAATGGTTTAATGTATCAGGCTGCATGCTAGCTCGTGAGCGCTATACTTAGCGCTTTTTTTTGCTAGTGCTTTACTACAACTTAAACCATGTAATGCATGGTAGCATGTAGCTCATTAAAAATGTGTCTGTGCCAGACATAATGGCCATGTCCTGTTATGTCTGCTTAGCAACATAACACCCTGTCTGCTTCGCAACACAGATCACCATGAACACATCACCCCCGTGCAACCTCTCTGAATGTAGAGATCAATTAAAGGTCTCTGTCCTGATGTTCAAAGCCATTCATGGGATTGGCCCTAGCTACCTAATCCTCCAGCCATGACCTACTACAACAGCTATGTTACACTGGAACCATTACATTGTTGACCAACAAGAGACTCTGCTGGGTGCAGGAGACAGAGCTTTTACAGGCACTGAACCCAGATTATGGGACTCATTCCTGAAGTGATCAGAATGTCTGAAGAACATGCATATGCGCACACACCAAGAGTTTTGGAATAATTACAATAAAAATCCTCATAAACCAAGCTATTTTTCCTACAAGTTGGGAAGGAAGAGAGTGTGAAACCCCCTGATCCAGCATAGAGGGTTCTCCACATGGAAGAGAGGATTAGGTGTCATCCATACTGTGACCCAAGGACCCCTTGGCAGAGGGCACATGGGGTGCACAGGGTTTTATAGGGATCCCCTGGCATAGATATCTGCATAACAGTTCATAGAAGGGTGGCATATGGGTGTCTACTAAGAGATAGCCAATTGGTTGTCGTTGTAATTGAAAAATGCACGTACAGATAATATTTAAGGAGTTATATCTCTTTACTAAAAAATATGTTCTTAAGGTCTTGGGTTTAAGGCAGTCACCGGGAAGTGACATACCTCAGAAATGTTCCTTTCCAGCAGGAGGGAACAGACCCCTATCTCCCTCTCTGGTCATTGTGTATTATATAACTCACAGTGTATGCCTGCTTGCATACTGAGCCACAGGCAAATAAGAAATCTACAAGAAAAGATATCTACAAGATTAAACAAACAGTCGGGAGGGGGGGGATTTCCTGTTTATGAATAAAGTCAAAGGATTGTTCTGGTATATCTTGGGGGTGCAAGAAAACACAATGGAGGCAGGAGGACAGTGTGTCTGTCTCATGAAAGGAGAGTCACAGCCAAATCTGACTGTAAAGCACTGCAAGGTTTTCGGGTGAGCAATACTTCGTTAGACATGAGAGTAGCTTGTTAATTTAGTCTAAGATCTAGAATGCATGTTATGATTTTATTTTTTATGTAATGTTTGTTTCCAATTTTCTTCTTGCTACTACTTGAAGCTCTATGCTTTGTTGAATAAACATACTGGATTTCACAATAAACATATCTAAGTGCTGTGTGTGAAGCAAATTGGTGATCTGAGGTGGAACTGGTAAGCTGGGTGTACAGTTGCTTTGGAAACAATGAATCTGTGAATACTGCAGGTGTCCACTGGACATGGGGCTGGACATTCCAGGGAGATGCTTGAAGGGCTCAAGGCTACCAATCGCTAACCTATAGACCAGGGGTGACCAACCTGTGGCTCCGGAGCCACATGCAGCTCTTCAGAAGTGAATATGCGGCTCCTTGTATAGGCACCGACTCCAAGGCTGGAGCTGCAGGCGCCAACTTTCCAATGTGCCAGGGGGTGCTCACTGCTCCGCTCCTGGCTCTGCCACAGACCCTGCCCCCACTCCACCCCTTCCTGCCCCCTCCCCTGAGCCTGCCAAGTCCTCGTTCCTCCCCCTCCTCCCCCCAGAGCCTTCTGCACGCCATGAAACAGCTGATGGGGAGGGAAGGGGAGGTGCTGATTGGTGGGGCTGCTGGTGGGTGGGAGGCACTGGGAGAAGCGGGGAAGCTGATGCGGGGGCTGCTGACGTATTACTATATTGGTAAATTCTGGTTCCTTCTCAGGCTCAGGTTGGCCACCCCTTCTATAGAGAGATGGGACAGTCTGCGAGGCTTAGCGAACAGTGTCTGTGTTGCCTCTGGCTGGTGGAGTTGGGGAGTTGACCATCCCCATCCCGGCAGGCACAGACAAGGCTTCCTCCTGCTAAGGGCAGGTGGTTGAAAGGTGCCTCACAATCTTGGGTACCGCCAGGAAACATTGCACATATGGATGGAGGAGGTGGGATTGGATGGATGGGAGCAAACTAGCAATGCACTATTTCCTTCCTTCCTGATGTCCTGCCTTGTAGAAGATGTTAATAATAATAACCACAGCTCTACTGTTCCAAAAAAGCTGTGCAAGGGGTGTTCAGTAGTAAACAAACAAATCTGAAACCTCAAGTCCAAGTGCACAAAATGATCTACATTAACTAATCTTTACAAAGCCTCTGTGAGGTAGCTCTATTTTATCATCACTATTTTACAGATGGGGAAACAGATGCAGGGAGATTAAATAACTTGCCTGAGACCCCACAGGACATCAGCGGCACATTCAGAATTAGAATTCTGAGTTCCTGGCTTCCATAGTCCTAAATTCAGTTCACTAGATTACGCTGCTTCTATTGAAAATGCTCAGACAAGTAGCTCTTGATGCATCAAAGGAAACAGTAACTCTTAAATTATCAACGAGTTGCACAGTGATTTAGTTGCACAATTTCCATTATTTGTGTGTGCCTCATACTTTTTAGTAATTACTGTATATTTATAATAAAACTCAATTATAGCCTGAGGCATATTACAGGCTTTTTAAAAATAAATTAGAAATAAAGAAGCCTAGTTATGATACAGGCTCTTGTCAGTTTGAGAGCAGCAAACATATTTCTTCAAAGCAACTTTTGCTACAGTTGGGTTACAAAGACTACATTTAATCCTAAACCACAGTAACTCTCATCTCTTTCTTTGTTCAAATTAGAAGTTGGAGAAAGGGACAGTTCCTCTAGACCCAATTTTCAAATGTAAATGCCTTAATGAGGTCACTGAATTCCACATTTGGCTACTCAAATTGGCATTTGAACACCTGGAATAGGCAATTATGCATTTAAATGCTGAATTAAGTACAAAGAGGAAGATTCGGATGCATCCATATTTTAAAATGAGGCTCCCAGTATCCAAGATTACACAGAACCATTGCCAATGATTAGTGACAGATTATCATCATTTTTGTGCGTTCTAGACATCCAAGAAGGCCAGTCATTCCTACTTAAATGGAGTATGGAAAACATGTCAGGCGAAACATGGGAAGACTCTATTTTTGCTTTAAAAATAGGCTGAGGGTTTTTTTTTAAACAATATCCCCCCGCCCCTTGTTTGTTACTTGATGCAGTAGCACAATGTAGTTTGTCCGAGAGCCAAAACTGGAGACATGCTGAATATGTGAATACCAAGGAAGTGGTTTCCTTAGCAATAACAGGTTTGTGAAAGTCAAAACTTCCTTTTCTCCTCATGTGACCTTTTTCAAAGCAATTCAGATAAGGGACAATAGAATTGAATTCCAAGCACCCACAGCAGGAATTGCTAAACAATGATTCTCCCAAGTACCCAAATTACTTCAGCTTTTTCTTAAGGGGAAATTGCTTTTTATTTACAGATTTCCAGTTACTTTGTTTGCAAGTGTAATTTTCTTCTGAAATCAAAATAGCCTAAAGCATACAAATAAATGTGCAAGAAGCTACCACGTAAGTCTCTTGCTGCTAAGCACCAAATACAAAACTTTTGTTAAACACAAAATTCAAAATCTTTCCTGTTGAGAAACAAGGATCATATAGAACCTCTACCAACCAGTATTAGTGGCGGAACCTCCATGAGCTTAATTTCTATTATCCATAGCATTTTATTCAGAAGTAAATAAGCTTTGTGCAGGGACCTAAGTGGGAGATGGACTCCACCTCGCCCACCGTCAGGCTGCAGCTGCTGTTCCAACCTGGAATACTTGTTACAGACCATCCGCATCACTAAGCAAAGAGAGAGAGGATCTCAGCCCAGAGAATACTAATTATAGCTACAAGCATTTACATAGTGCCTCCTGTCCAAGGATCCCAAGGCACGAATAATGGATTAAGTCTGAACTCCCTGTTGAGGTAGGGAAGTATTATTATCCTCATTTCATGGAAAGGGAAACGAAGTTGTTACTTGTCCAAAGGTCATAAAGGAAGTCCTGCTAGAACTGGAAATAGAACCCACATGTCCTGACTGTAGCAAAACTCATGCAAGAGAAAGAGAGAGAGATGCTTGGCTATCACAAATATAAAGAGGGTTCTTTAATTTGGCTGTTGGATGCAGAATGGACCCTGTAGTTCTACCTGGCTCTCTAGTTCCCAGGCTAACTAAAGACAGCCTATCCTGCCTAAGATCTCCCTATGAAATTGCCTGCAATTTGCTGTCATGGAGGGGATTGCTGAATACACTGAAATGACCTTCATCTTGCATTTTTGCCAAAGGGCTGACCCCCCTGCCTTCCAGGCTTTAGAAACCCTGCCAAATGGGGGTGGAGTTTCTCAGGGACAAGCCTATAAAAGATGGGTCAGCAGAGGCAAACGTTTCAGTTTGAAGCCAGTCCCAATGTATAGGATGGAAGAGTGAGCTAGGGACAATCCACCTGAAGATTGTGGAACTGGGGGGAGGAGGAGACAGAGATCCATGCTTTAGCCACACAATGCCCAGCTCAAAAACGGACGATGGGGAAGTAGGCAAGCCAACTGCTCCATAAGGATTTGATTCATAGTTGCATGGTGGTGTCTTTGTACCAGTTACACCAGTACAGAGAAGCCATAGGGTGGATATAAGGCTCTCCTGGTGAGAACTACTGGACAGAGGACCTTTCCACCAAGCACATAACCTGGTGGTCCAAGCCTGCCATATGAGCACTCAATGCAGAGGGCTTTCTGGGGTAGGCAAAGAGCATGAGGAGGCAGCAGAAGTTAGAATCATAGAAATCAGAAATGTAGGGCTGGAAGGGATCTTAGGAAGTGATCCACTCCATCCCCTTGCAGTGAGGCAGGACCAAGGGCTGCCCTCAGAATTTCCCTAACCTGATTAGTGCCAAACTGGCTCCCAGAGGCACAAAATACAAAGGCACAAGACGCATTCCCTGGGTCCTTGCATTATCCCTACTAGTGGTACAGGGAGTTACTAGGCTCAATATAGGGGTAACTGCGTGAAATGCTATGGACTGTGATATATAGGCGGTCAGACTAGATTCTCTAATGGTCCCTCTGGCCTTATGAAACTATGAATCTATGAATTCCCCACCAAAGTGTTTAGAAAGTGGAAGCAGGCAAGCTAGTCACTCTCGTTAAGATGGGAGGGCAAGATGTGGTGGGCCACCTGAATTGCCGCCCATCACAGTTCAAATTTAAGGAAAGTGATTGGGGGGCTGTGTAAGATAATGAGGTGAGGCCTCTGTGGGGGCCTTTGTTGTAGGGATATCCCATTATTTCCTCTGCATGCCGATAGAGTTAATGGCAGGGTTGTGGGAAGAGGGGTGTTGGTGGGGAAAGGGGTTGGTGAACAAGTTTGCGAAGAAACTAGAACTTCAGTCCAACTTCAAGAGCCTTGTGTGAACCTGGACTGTGGCTTGCGATGGAAAATGGACACTGAATCCTGGCTCAGTTCAAGTGGGCTCTGTGTTCCTGATAAAACTTTTTCACAGCCCTGCCCAGGTCACTTCTATTTCTAACTCCTATGAAAATGTCACCAGCACTTTTATATATTTCTTCCAAAGACTTCTGGATTAGCAGCACAGCACTGTTCTTCTGCTTGTTATTGACTGCATCCAGAACAGCAGTTCTTCAGTGAACAGGGAGTGCTGCAAGACCTGGGACATATTCTTCCTAGACAAGCTTAGTGGGCATGAGTTTTTTGTACATGAATTTCAGTGTGTTTTTTTCTAACATTTGAAATGCCACAACTGATCTGTCATAGGCAGCCAGCATGCTTTTTGAAAACTAGGATCCACACACAGCTGGAATGGGTGACTCAACCCCTCTCACTCAGCCACCTCTACTCACTGTCCTATCCAATCACAAGCTGCACTGCTCTCACTTCCAAGGACCCCCTGCTAGAAAGCAGGTGCTAATATGCCTAACTTCAGAACACCTTAGCCCAGACAGTCACCAACCAACCTAGATTCCAAAACACAGCCAATGCAGCAACCAGCCCAGAGTCCTACCAAACTCAATGGCAAGTTCCAAGCACAGAAAGTGCTCCTCTTTTGTCCCTCAAAGGTAATCAACAGCAATAAGACAGAAGTGCCCCAGAGATACTCCCCAGTTAGCTAGCTACCTCCCTTAGTCTCCCAGCTGCCTTCGTCTCACCAGGCATTGGAAGCCTACATGTTTTTTGAAGCCTTGACCCCACACCCAGCTAGAATGGGTGATTCAACCCCTCTCACTCATCCGCCTCTACTCATTGGCCTATCCAATCACATGCTGTACTGCTCTCACTTCAAAGGACCCCCTGGTATATATATTTCATATACACATTAAAAACTCTGTGTGATTTTAACTATAGAGCTGTGACCTGCTCCTCAATAATAAATAAATGTAACATTACACTGAAGTCCTCTTAAATCTCTTTCAAAGTTTTATTGGTGAAATGCTTTAATTAACTTGTGTTTTTATTCACAGATCAGTTGTGGCATTTCAAATGTTAGAAAAAAACACACTGAAATTCATGTACAAAAAACTCATGCCCACTAAGCTTGTCTAGGAAGAATATGTCCCAGGTCTTGCAGCACTCCCTGGAAAAGTAATATGGCAAAAAACACAATCACCAGTAAGATCTTGCAAAGTATTGGGGACACCTTTTTGTTCCAGAAAGTGGAAGAAGTAACCCGTGGACAGTCATTTTAGACTTAATTCTGACTAACAGGGAGAGGAATTGGTTTCAAATCTGAAGGTGGAAGGCAATTTGGGTGAAAGTGATCATGAAATGATAGATTTAATGATTCTAATGAAAGGAAGGAGTGAGAGCAGCAGAATGAGGACAATGGACTTCGAAAAAGTCGACTTTAGCAAACTCAGAGAACTGGTAAGTAAGATCTTATGGGAAGAAAGTCTAAGGGATAATGAAGTTCAGGAGAAATGGCAGTTTCTCAAGGAGACAATATTAAAGGCACAACTGCAAACTATCCTGATGTGAAGAAAAGATAGGAAGAATAGAAAGAGGCCAATATGGCTCCGTTAGGAGCTCTTTAATGAGCTGAAAATCAAAAAGGAATCCTACAAAAAGTGTAAATGTGGAAGAATTAGTAGTAGAATTGAGCAGGTGTCCTTCGCTCTGTTATTTGATAGGCTAGATAATATGTTCAGGATATAAGGGCATTTCCACTGTTGTCCAGATGTGTTTTTGTGTGTTTGGGGTTTTTTTCTTTTCTCTTTGTTCTTACATAGTTCAGTTTTACAAATGCTCCCATAGGCATAGTCAGTGAGGCAAGATACAGAGAAAATGTATTCAGAATATTTTGAAAAATGACAAATAGTATCCTTTATAGGTAATTTGGCATACCATAAAAACTTTTGACATGTTCTTTATCTGGTTTAGTTGAAACATATTTCAGCAAGGCTGGTTTCTTCAGAATGTTTGTTGATATGATTTAATTAATAAACTAGATTTCAAGTTGTATGCCTGTTATAAAATGATCAGTAGTAAAGTCATTTTGACAGAGCTGCTTTTTGCATATTATCCTTCCATTGAAAGATCCACCAATGAATCCAGTATTTGTCTCAAATACTAAGGATATCAGTGACCTAATATAAACTGCATTGCCTGGCGGTCAGAGCCTGTCATTTTAAGTTACTTTCACAGCAACCCATTCACATCCTTAGTAAATAAATATAGATATTGTACTATTAAGCTGGTTGCAGGGCCAATCAGAGGGGGGAGGGGCCAGGAGGGCCATTTGGCCTGCATCTCAAGCTCAAAGGGGGCCTCAAATTTAGACACTTGTTAATCTTTTGGCATTTGATAAGTTTCGCAACTTGTTTTTATGCGCATCCCTATCAGACCAAAATGTGACACACTCTCTCAGCTTAGAGCTGTAAATTTAAGCAAATAAGAGATGTGATTTGGTAAAAGACATAATTTTTGGTTAACTATATAGATTTTGTCATATTAAAGAGTTAAAACGTTCATACATATTAATAAAAATATATCGGTTCTGATGGCACAAGATTAGACCGTGATGAAGGTGTCCTCTCAGATCAGCTGATTATTTAAACAAACCACTACTAGTGGCTGGTGTTGGATCATGTGCATGTTGAAAGGTAGAGAATTGTTACATTTTAGTGTCTTTATAGTTTTACGTCTAGTTGACTAAGGAATTATTTATGCGTGAGAATTTCTCATTATTATCTTCATATGGTAGCTAAGAGAGGTGACTGGTGGTTGGTTGAGCCCTAGGTTGGTAGCTTGGCCATCATCATAGGCTTTCGTAGTCTATAGGCCCAGATTCAAGTTGAAAATTTGTGAGGACAATCTTGTACATGAGGACAGTAGTCAAGAAGGAGATGTGCCAACAGTAACAGATGCAGCAGAAGATCCTGTGTACGATCAAGAAACTCAAGAGCAACAGCAAGATGTAGATCTTACGCAGCAAGAGCAATCCATGAGTACTACAGGTTTGACTGTGACTGACATAGGAATTATTGACAAGAGCAATGCTGCCCAAATGCAATCTTTTCTTCAAATTAGTTGTTTTGAAATTCCAAGTAACATTCCACGAGATGCTGATAATCATGCTTTCCCTACTCGTCTGCTGACAAAAAATCTTCCAAATAGTGAGACCTGCACAAAAGACTGATTATGCTGGAGTATGGAAAAACAATCTCTGTACTATGCACTCTGCTTCATTTTGAACAAAAGTGCTGCAAATGCATCAGTTCTCTCTGATCAATCAGGATGGATCATCAACAGAGGTTGGAGGAAGTTGAAAGACCAAATACCATCACATGAGAGTTCAACATCACACAAAAAACACTATGTTGCATGGGAATCAGCCAGTAGGGCAGCATCAGCTGAAAGTTCAGTTGAGAATTTTCTCTTGACTGAACTCTCTACAGAAACTAATAACTGGAAAAAACTTCTTGAGCGCATCCTGCATGTCATCCTTTTTCTTTCTGAGCAGGGATTGGCTTTCTTTGGTTCCAGTCAACGTATTGGTGATCGTGCAAATGGAAACTTTTAGGCATAGTTGAGCTCCTCAGCAAATATGACCCACGCGCATGTTAAACGTGTTCGAGAATCACAAGAGAGCCAAAAGCACATGCAAGTCCATTATCTCTCCACATAGAACAAAATGAATTTATTGAGCTATGTGGGTCATTCGTACAAACAACAATTCTTGATGAGATTCTAAATGCCAAATATTTTTCAATCATTGTTGATGCCACTCCAGATTGTTCTCATAAGGAACAGACTACTATGGTTATTTGTTATGTTAAGATTGTAGACAGCTAAAAAATTTCAATTGAAGAAAGGTTTATTTTGTTTGATAATTTCACAAGAAAAACTGGAAAAGAAATTGCTGCTAGAGTACTAGCAATTCTAGAAGGTTTTAAGTTAGATTTTCAAGTCTGCATTGGTCAAGCCTCTGACAATGGATCTAATATGGCTGGGAAGTACAAAGGTGTATAAGCAGTTCTGCTTGAGCATAATTCAAACTGTATTTTCTCCAGCTGTGGAAACCACACACTAAACCTTGTAGGTGTTGACTGTGCTGAATCATGCAAGGAGGCAATTACTTACTTTGGAACTGTTCAGCAAATGTACAATCTCTTCAGTAGCAGTCCACAAAGGTGGGAAATTCTGAAGCAATATCTTCCTGTTTCACTGCCTGGGATGTCCAAAACTAGATGGTCTGCAGGGATTGATCATGTTCAACCAGTTGCGCAGCATCTGAATTCAGTGAGAAAGGCTTTAAATGAGCTTGACTCGCTCAATCTCACTGCACAGGCTCAAACTGAACTCCAGTCTATTCAGAAGCACATGTCCAAATTCAAATGCATTCTGATGTCATCTTTGTGGATGATGCTACTTACAATGATCCACCAAACTAATCTGGTAATTGAAGAACACAACGCTACACTTGATGTTGAGAGGGATAACATTGAAAGTCTTATCAATGACATTCAACAGATTCATGAACAATGGGATGTGATCCTGACTGAGTTCAAATTAGTAACACAGAATATTGGCATTTCATCCGAGATCTACACCAATCGCAACTTATCTACTGAATCCGATGTCGATCAGCATTATAGGGTCAAAGTCTTCCTTGTCATCATTGACTCTATTCATTCAAGTCTTACACGTCGATTTGAGTCATTGCGACTTTAAATTGGATAGCAAGCCAAAGGAATTGCTTCAAGAAATACTCAAACTTGGACTGGGGAATAGCTCCGTTGGACTGGAGAATAGCTAATGTGGTTTCTATTTTCAAGAAGGGGAAAAAAAGTGACCCGGGTAACTACAGGCCTGTTAGTTTAACATCTGTAATATGCAAGGTCTTGGAAAAAATTTTGAAGGAGAAAGTAGTTAAGGACCTTGAGGTCAATGGCAATTGGGACAAATTACAACACGGTTTTACAAAAGGTAGATCGTGCCAAACCAACCTGATCTCCTTCTTTGAGAAAGTAACAGATTTTTTAGATAAAGGAAATGCGGTGGATCTAATATACCTCGATTTCAGTAAAGCGTTTGATACGGTACCGCATGAGGAGTTATTGGTTAAATTGGAAAAGATGGGGATTGATATGAAAATCCAGAGGTGGATAAAGAACTGGTTAAAGGGGAGACTTCAGCGGGTTGTACTGAAAGGTGAACTGTCAGGTTGGAGGGAGGTTACCAGTGGAGTTCCTCAAGGTTCGGTTTTGGGTCCGATTTTATTTAATCTATTTATTATTGACCTCGGAACCGAATGTAGGAGTGGGCTGATAAAGTTTGCGGATGATACAAAGTTGGGAGGTATTGCCAATTCGGAGAAGGATCGGGATATCCTGCAGGGAGATTTGGATGACCTTGTAAACTGGAGTAATAGTAATAGGATGAAATTTAATAGTGAGAAGTGTAAGGTGATGCATTTAGGGATGACTAACAAGAATTTTAGTTATAAGCTGGGGACGCATCGGTTGGAAGTAATGGAAGAGGAGAAGGACCTCGGAGTCCTGGTTGATCGCAGGATGACTATGAGTCGGCAATGTGACCTGGCCGTGAAAAAAGCTAATGCGGTCCTGGGATGCATTAGGCGAGGTATTTCTAGTAGGGATAAGGAGGTGCTGGTTCCGTTATACAAGGCACTGGTGAGACCTCATTTGGAGTACTGTGTGCAGTTCTGGTCTCCCATGTTTAAAAGGGATGAATACAAACTGGAACGGGTACAGAGAAAGGCCACTAGGATGATCCGAGGAATGGAAAACCTGTCGTATGAAAGGAGACTCGAGGAGCTCGGTTTGTTTACCTTAACCAAAAGAAGGCTGAGGGGGGATATGATTGCTCTCTTTAAATATATCAGAGGGATAAATACCAGGGAGGGAGAGGAATTATTTCAGCTCAGTACTAATGTGGACACGAGAACAAATGGATATAAACTGGCCGTCGGGAAGTTTAGGCTTGAAATTAGACGAAGGTTTCTAACCATCAGAGGGGTGAAGTTCTGGAACAGCCTTCCGAGGGAAACAGTGGGGGCGAAAGACCTCTCTGGCTTTAAGATTAAGCTTGATAAGTTTATGGAGGGGATGGTTTGATGGGATAACGTGATTTTAGTCAATAGGTCAATAACGTGCCATCGCTGGTAATTAGTAACAATGGTCAATGATGGGATATTAAAAGTTACTACAGAGAACTTTTTTCCGGAGGGTCTGGCTGGAGAATCTTGCTCGCATGCTCGGGGTTCCGCTGATCGCCATATTTGGAGTCAGGAAGGAATTTTCCTCCAGGGTAGATTGGCAGAGGCCCTGGAGGTTTTTCGCCTTCCTCCGCAGCATGGGGCAGGGGTCGCTTGCTGGAGGATTCTCTGCGACTTGAAGTCTTTAAATCATGATTTGGGGACTTCAACAGCTGAGTCAAGGGAGAGAATTATTCCAGGAGTGGGTGGGTCAGCTTTTGTGGCCTGCATCATGCGGGAGGTCAGACTAGATGATCATAATGGTCCCTTCTGACCTTAAAGTCTATGAGTCTATGAGACTCTTCAGAGTGTTTCCTAATATCACAATTGCATTGTGGCTTCAGGTGAATGCACCTTCAACGTGTTGAAGCAGGTAAAGAACTATCACCGTTCAACTATGGGACAAGAGCGTTTGAATGGGCTCGCTATGCTTAATATCAACTGTGACATTGCACGAAAGCTAGATTTTTCCTCAATAATTAGTGCATTTGCACAGAAAAAGGCTAGAAAAGCATTTGTTAAAAAAATATTCAAATTACCAGTATATCTCACTCTTTTTTTGGTGCCTTATTTTGTTTTCATGTGTTGTCATTTTTATTTTTATTATGGCTAAGTGCCTCAAATGCTGGAAGTGGCCCAGGCCTCTCTGGACCTCTGAGAGGGCGTGGCTGGTTGAAGAACCTTCATTTTCATTCAGATCTGTCCCTGAAGTGGTGTTTCTAGGCTTACCTGCAAGAGCACTGCATTTCATGCAGTAGCAAAAGCTGCCATTTGAGAATGGGGTGGGGGGGTCAGCATTATTTGGTGTAGGACTGTTCAGCTGAGGACTACAAATGGTTTCAGTTCACTGCATTTTTTGAAATCCTCCAAAATTATGATGAAAATATTGACTAATCAAACAGATTGTTCTGGAACTGGAAATGCTGATTAGGAGTCCAATTCCTGCTCCAGCTCACGTCCATGACAAAACTGCCAATGACTGCAATAAGAGCGAGATAAGGGCTTGACTGGAATCTCCTTTGAGAGGACCGAATTCTTACATGGAAGAGTAGTCAGCTGCCGTTAGTGTCCCTCCCCTAAGCCTCAGCACCCACACAGTGTAGAAAAAATATGCTTGTGTATCTCCACACCCTCCAATATTTGGTAAATGGGTACACTTCAAGTTGATTAAGTAACTAAAGCATCTCCTAGGCAGGCCAGGAGGAACATGCTCTGGAACATTTGTAATTATTAACATCAAAATATGCAATGCCCTGTGATCTATCTAAAGCATGTTTTTAAATGTGGACAGCTGGAGAACACTAAAAAGTCAGTCCCTCTGCTACTGTACCAAGTATCAGTCCTGAAATACCAGTTCTACAGATACAGCTGGAGGATATGTATCTCAAATATCTCACTTCAGTACTCCTCACCTTGTTTGGGTTTTTTACTATTGTTTCTTCTTACTTTGCTTAGACTCCAGTGTAACGCTGTCGGATCAGGTGCCAGCTTATGCCAAGGTCCCTGTGTCTCAACTGAACACTGATAAATACATAGGGGAGCCAGATTGATTCCAGTTGTGTGTTAGTATTGTTAAAATAGGTATTAGCATTATAAGACTGGGTTTAGTGCTTATACTTTATTAAATACTTGTGAGTTGTTGCATGCATTAATCTCACTTATAGCATTTGTATCCCATGTTATAAGGTAATATTTAAGCATTTATATTATAAGCCTCTGTGACATTGTAATTCACCAGACAGGAGAGAGACATTAACTAGTGTGCAGTGCTGGTCTCCAGAAGACAGTGTTACGTCCTGCCCAACAGGGAAGGCCTATCAACAACAGATGCACTATTGTGGAACATTTAAAGAGGACAAAAGACTTTGCTGCTCTCCTGTTCCGCCCCACCCAAGAAGATGAGTCATGCAAATAGATTCTTCTCATTAGCTAAGTTTGCAGCTCAGAACATATGGGGGGAAGAGAATAAAAACCCTTAAGAAAAAGGAATTGGATCTCTATGCTGCTTGGACTCTGGGGCACAAGGTTTTTTAGGCATAAGCAAGAGAACCCTTGTGCTTAGTCTGGGTTAGCCCTTTCAAAAGCTTCTATTACTATTTGAAATTTAAGATTGTAGCTCATCTGTGTACCTGTTTATCTGCATTAACCTTGTAAATAACTCTTATTTCCTTTTCCTAGTTAATAAATCTGTATGTAGTATATTATAGAGTGGCTTACAAGAGTTGTCTTTGGTGTGAGATGCAATTGACCTGGGTAAGCGACTAGTCCATTGGGATTGGGAGTGACCTGTATATTGCTATGATTCTTGGTGTAAGGGACCAATTATCACAAAGGTTGACTCACCTGGGTGGTGAGACAGATCAGAGTATCCAAGCGGTCTATGTGTGACTCCAGGGTTAGACTGTTATACTGTCTGCGGAGTTTACATTTAAATTAGATTTCATCAACCAAGTATTTAGAACTCACAACCAATTTGGTATTAGTGCCCTGTTTCTAACAGTCAGCCCTATGGCTGATAGTCATGCTCTTAAGTTGCTGCAGGACAGCTTGACACCCAGGCAACTTTTGTCTGTCAAATAAATAATAATAATAATTAATAATGATACCTAACTCTCGTATAGCACTTTTCATCAGTAGATCTCAAAGCACTTTACAAAGGAAGTCAGTATTCTATAGATGGGGAAACTGAGGCAAAGAGTGGTGAAGTGACTTGCCCAAGGTCTCCCAGCAGGCCTGTAGCAGAACCAGGAATAGAGCCCTGGTTTTCTGCGTTCCAGTCCAGTGCCATATTCATTAGGCAACACTTCTCCTTCATTTCCATTCCTGATACACTTTTCCTTTCCCTCTTTCCAAGCCCCTGCCTCACCTCCTCTATCCTGGATAACTTTTGCTGTCTCCCTTTGTTGTGCAGCTCCTTCTAACTCGCAGAGATTTGTCCCTGAAAAGATGTGTGCTGCTCATGAGTTTCAATAATGATTTATACGTTTTGTAACAATTTAGATCATGCCTTTGACTGTAAGTATAATGCCTATATTCCATGTGTATTATTAGAGCAGTGGTGGGCAAATCTTTTGGCCCAAGGGCCACATCGGGGAATAGAAATTGTATGGCGGGCCATGAATGCTAATGAAATTGGGGGTGGGGTGCGGGCTCTGGGGTGGGGCTCGGGATGAGGAGTTTGGGGTATAGAAGGGTGCTCTGGGCTGGGACCGAGAGGTTCAGAGGGCAGGAGGTGGATCAGGGCTGGGGCAGGTGTGCGGGAAGGGGTGCAGGTTCTGGCTGGGGGTGCGGGCTCGGGGGTGGGGCAGGGGGTGGGGGCATGGGGAGAGGCTCAGGGGGTGCAGACTCTGAGCGGTGCTTACCTCAAGTAGCTCCCGGAAGTAGTGGCATGTCCCTTCTCTGGCTCCTACGTGGCAGCGCAGCCAGGCGGCTCTGCACGCTGCCCCATCCACAGGCACGACCCCTGCAGCTCCCATTGGAGTGCATAGGAGCCGGAGTGGGGCCATGCTGCGGCTTCTGGGAGCTGCGTGGTGTGGACCCAACCCTGCACCCCGGCCAGAGCGCCATAGCAGAACCAAGCCGCGTGGTGCAGCCCCAACCCAACACCCCAGCCACAGCAGGGCCGAGCCACCTGGTCTGGCCCCCGACCCAGCGCCCCAGCCAGAGCGGCGGAGCGGGGCCAAGCCGCGTGGTGCGGCCCCGACCCAGCACCCCGGCCAGGGTACCAGAGCGGGGCCGAGCCGCGTGCTGTGGCCCTGACCAAGCGCTCCGGCCAGAGAGCCGGAGCAGGGCTGAGCCACCTGGTGGGCCCCCCGAACCTGCGCCCCGGCTGGAGCAGGGCCAAACCGCATGGTGTGGCTCACGGGCTGGCTTAAAACGGCTCGTGGGCCAGATCAGATCCACGGGCCGCAATTTGCCCACCCCTGTATTAGAGGCAGGGCTGGTCATACCACCTATTATTAAGGTTGCCCAAAATTTCCCACTATAAACCTTGTTTTCTGTTGTTTATAACTTTTTGCTAAACTTTATCTGTTTTGGGTTGAAATTTTTCATGCTGGGTGTCAGTCTCAGCCTAAATTGTTGTAAAATTTCACCCATCCTCTGAATCAGGGGCTTGAAATGGGGTAGAGGTGGTACTCTTTTTGTCAGGGGTGTGCCTTTTGACATCCTGTGAAAATCTGCCTGAATTTGGCCAACGTTATATTTGGAAAAATCTCAGTTTGCACATGCTCAGTAGACTTTAAGATTTCAGCAGCTAAAATCTCTGATTCCATTCTCATTGAACATGCTTAAGCCTCTCACAGCTCCTAGTGCTGACTATAAAGCACATGAGACATCCCCATGGAGCATGAGTATGCTTCCTCTACTCACAGGTCCTAATGCTGACCAAACTGTGCATGTGCCTCCCCACAGAGAGATTGGGCATACTCCCTCTCTTCACAGCTGCTCTGGGCCAGCGTAGGGCCAGGCACTGGAACTGAGAGCAGGGAGCCTGTCTCTGCTGTGTTCTCACTGACTCCCCAAACCCAGCTCACACCCAGGCAGAATGGAGGAAGAAGCCATCTGTTTTGAATGTTGAAGGAACAAAAGCCAGACCAGGAAGAGGGAATGGAGTAAATTGAGACAAGGAATCTGGTGAAACAGGGACTTTGAGGGTGTGGAAAGAAGCTGCAACTGGGAATTGGGGTTGAGGGAATTGAGGGACTGGGACTCTTTGGGAAAGGAGACGGACTGGAAAGTGGGTGGGAACTGGGAGCAGGGGGAAGTGGAGTCTGGGAGTGGTAGGGCAAGGATGCTGGAACAGGCAGCCCAGAGAGACTGGGACTGGGAGGTAGTGAGAGTAATGGGGTGGGTTGGGGGAGACTGGGAGCCAATTGAGTAGGGGAGGAATGACTGAGATTGGACGAGGAGCTGGGGGAGACTAGGCCTAACTGGACAAAGAGATTGGGACTAGGAACCAGAGTGGGGGTGAATAAAGGAAGGGAGACAAAGCTGACATCGAACTGGAGGATGGAGGGAGACCTGGGACTGGCTGGACAAAGTGCTAGGGCAAGGACCAAAGAAGGAGGGAGACTGGGACAAGGAGCTGGGGAGGAGATTGGGGCAAGATTGAGATTGGATGAGAAGCCTGAGACCTGGAGCCAGGAGAGAATGGGGAGAGACAGCTCAGACAAGGATTCAGGAAGGAGGGGACTATGACTAGCTGGGAAAGGAGACTGGGGATAAGGAGTGAATGGAGACTGAGACTCAGACAACAAACCCAGAGTGGGAGAGTAGGAGCAAAGAGAATGAGATTGGAAGTGGAGAAGTGGAGACTGAGACTGGATAGTCACAAAATCAGGGTGTAGAAGAGACAAGACTGGGATAGAAACAGGTTGAGTGGGATGGGGCAGGAGGAGTCACACTTGGGAAGGACAGGCAGAAGAGTCTATGCCTACTATAGCGCACTCCCAGAATAGAACCCAAGATTCCTCAGTCTCGCTATTCCTCTGCTGTCTGTCAGCAAATATCCGTGAAACCCAACGGCAAAATGAGTGTCTCATTCCTCTTTTGGTACTGGTCTACAATCCACATGGAGGATGACAACTGACTACTACTAACAATTACTCCATCAGCTCAAGTGGCAGAGGTTTGTGCAGTGTATCTAAAGTTTCCAACTCTACTGATGAACCAGGTGGGTGTCAATATGATGCCACATGATGGAATTCCTGGGGGGGGGGGGGTGTTTCCTTTTTTAAAAACCTAGGAAATTACACACAAAGTACCTTAAAAGAGCATTATTAAGGTAGCAGTCACACACTCAAATGTTAGCAAATGCCAGAATTAAGGTTGCAATTCAGTCTCCTCATACATATGCATTATGAGAGCTAGTCAGGAATTTTATGCCAATTTTTTTCCCCTCAGAAAATGCTGATTTGTTAAAACAGAAATGTTTCGCAAAAATGTCAGCTTTGATGCACTTCCACCAGAACACCAGCAGGTTTCTGAAGTAACCCTGTCTGACTGGTGTCCTGCCAGCTTCCCTGGCAGGCTGCTGGGGACCCAGAGCTTCCAGGGGCCATAGCTTTGGGGTTGCTCCACCACGTAGATTGCCTCAGAGTTGCCTCTAGATTGCCTCAGAATTCCCTGCCATGAAGCAAAACAAGAATGATGTAAAATATTGCTATCACTGTTTTTGTTAGCTCTTCATAAGAGCATCTAAGTGAACAGTTGGAATATATGAAAGCCTGGGGCAAAAAAAGCTTTTAAGGCAAGTAGAATTAAGTCCCAGAAAAACAAGAGATACAGACAGACTAATTTCAGAGTGGTAGCCAATTCCTTAGTCATTAAACTGGAGATAAGATATAAGGCCATGAAACTTAAACAGCAATGTGAACAGAACAATTCATGTTAAAACAAAGGAATTAGTAACTATTATGGATACATGAATTATAAGGCCCCGATCCTGCAAAATTTTATGCACACACCTCTGGGAAACTTTAGATATCTGAGTAGTTCCACTGAAATGAGCGGGACTATTCATGGATTTGATCCTGAAGTCAATAACCAATCTTTCATTGACTTTAATGACACAAGCCCTGAATGCTTCAAGTTAAGCATATGCGTAAGTGTTTACAAGATTGGGGCCTAAATGTGTAAAATGTGAGCCCTAACAGTGTAGTGATCTGACTCTTTCATATTCCCTCAATTTCCCTCATTTTTCCCCTTTCTTTTTTCCCCCAAATTTTAACTATGTTTACGTGGTAATAGCTTATACTTTCTTTTCTTCAACATTTTCACACAGATATAGGTTTCCTACCACTTTATAACAACACAAATATCTTGTTTTAGCTTCTTTTGAAGAATATATATATCTTGTCATGAGAACAATTGTTTGTGCCTTAACAAAGACACTAGAATTCTTCCTAGTTATTGCCTTATGTTAAATTTCAGTGCTGGATTCTGCCATCTTTCCTCATGTTGAGTAGTCTCTTACTCCCTAAACTGTCCCATGATTTTCAGCGGGATTACTTAGGGAATAAGGTACTGTTCAACTGACCTGCTTTTGATCTCTTTCACACCAATGTAACACCAGTGCTTAATGGAATGACTATTTATTCCACAGTCAGTACACTCAGAATCAGCACCAGTATGAGTAAGGGAGGCAGAAGTTGGCCCACAGTTTTATAAACAATGATAAAAAAGTAACACTGTCCTTACGCTGGTTTTCAATACTGAAGACTTTCATCGTGCACAGCTTCACTTTGACTCCATGGCTACAGGAGCACAGTACGAGACAACTACTGTTCACCCTGTTCAAAAGTAGCCAGGTTCAGAAAAAGAAAAAAAATCAGGCATACAAAAATGTCATATTTATTGTGTAACAAAACTGAGCAAAGCTAGCACAGATTTGTGTTTTATATATTATAAAATTTCAGGTTCTCGGTGTGCTTTCTATTCACTTTGTTTCTGCTGCTTTCAAACTTGGACTGCAAGCACTTGGATGAAGTGACCTGAAGGGATATCTAGTATATCAATGTAGTTTCTGTGGCCTCTGAGGATTAACTATTTTGTAATTTATTACCACAACATTTCTCATTAACCACAAGCAATATCTGAACATGATTAGTATACTATATGAATGTTTCTTCTTCAGAAGAACATTGCCTTTAATAAAAACTGTGTAAAATAAAAGCACATGGAGACCAATACAATAAGGGTCACAGATCTGACAGACTACATAGGGTGACATCCTGCCTCCAGGGAAGTTCAGAGACAAACTTCCATTCAATGGGATCAGAAGACAAGAGGGAACATTCTCTTTATGTATGCACCTTAAAAGGTACTAAGGACTTGTAAAAGGATCTGTTTAACTTAAATAAAAACCACAGATGATCCTAGAAATTAAGAGAAAAAAATTACATTTACATCTATATTTTTCTTGAGGGTGGGATAAGTTGATGAGAGGAAATCTCTGTTGCTGGAGCTACTAGCATAATTCTCACTAAGATTCAGGTTAATTTAAACACCAATGCTATCTCTGAGTGCTTGGCTATAATGTTCCTTACTCAAATGTGCAAAGAATGTGATCACTTGGCCCATGGCATGTCCACTAGTGCATGCATCTGTCATTACCCCTTGCATTGACACTTAGGAAAGAACATCTTTTAGTAGTTAGGTGGCTAGTGTGTTGGGTCTGTTGCTTATTCCACTCTTCATAACAGCATCGATGTTCCCTTGTTCTCCCTACCCCCCTTCTTGTCACATCTGAAATTTAGACTGTAAACTCTTGGGCAAGGACCAGCTTTTTATTATATTTGTACATTGTCTAGCAGAAAAGGGTCCTGGCAAAACCACAATACAAATAATAAGTTAGAAACAGGCTGATGGGGGCAAGGCCCTGATCTGGCATCATATTAATCAATGGGAGTTTTGAAGAATCAGGTACCGGCTGTGCTATGGTTATTGGCCTTCCAACTAGCCCTGCAGACAGTGCGGGGGCAGAATCTACTTACCCACCCTGTAAAGTTAATGTGGCCTGAGGCTATGTCAGCCTTTTAAGTGAAATTCCCTTCAGATTGGGGGCTTTTAGGCAAGGGGGATGGGGTGGAGGAACCCTGAGAGAAATTAGCTAGGGGAAAGAGGGCCCCGAAACCAGTGAGGAGTAGATGGCAGTTTTCTTCAGGCAACTCTTCTGAGATCCATGGATTCTGGAAGCCAAGCCCCCGCTGAAACAAACTTTGCCTCATACTCCCTCTGAAAGAGGGGGCTGTAACAGTAGCCAGTGGAATCAGTACTCCTGCCATGTGAGGTGTATAACCTATTGCAGTGATTCTCAGACTGTGGGATGGGACCCCAAAGTGGGTCATGACCCCATTTTAGTGGGGTTGCCAGGGCTGGCTTAGACTTGCTGGGGCCTGGGGCCAAAGCCCGAGCCCCACCTCCTGGGGCCAAAGCCCAACAGCTTCAGCCCTCGGCAGCGGGGCCTCAGGTTACAGGCCCCCTGCCTGGGGCTGAAGCCCTTGGTTTTTGGCCTCCCCCGCCCCACACGCCTGTGGCAGTGGGGCTTGGACTTTGCCCCCCACACACACCTTGGGCAGCAGGCCTCAGGCGAGTTCAGTCCCCCCCCACCTGGGGTCATGTAGTAATTTTGGTTGTCAGCAGGGGGTCGTGGCGCAATAGTGTTTGAGAAACCCTGACTTATTGCAATGCTGACACATGTCATGTGACTGGGGCTAGGAGATAAGATCAGCCTCTAAAATGCCAGAGCAATCCTGATCCAACAATAAGGTATTTTCATACAATATATGCTGACCAGACTCTAGAAGTATTTTGCCTTCCTGTGGAACACTGAGCAGGGAACAGCTATAAAAATGAGGTGAGGATGTGAACATAATCAATTTCCTGTGCAGCATCAAGGAGGGTCAGGTAGTGAGGGATTGCCATCCTATCTACCATCTATAGTTCTATGCTTCCACTGAGGCGGGATCATCCTTTAACAATTGGCAATGATTTTTTGAGCATCTCTGTCTTAGGATTTCCTACACCAACGGGTACGGTAGCTGTGAATGCATAAGTGCAGTGTGTCTGTATTAACATCAGTGTGCTGACAAGCTGATTTCCTTGTACCATATGGTTAAAATATACTCTAGGGAGAAATCACATATAATGTGTTGAATTTCCTAGAGTTTTTGGTTAAGGAACAGAATACTTGTGAAAAATTAAAAAGAACAAATAAATAGATAAATTGTTAGAGTGAGGTTATTTGATTGAATATGGAAGCTGGTATAGGTATTGGAGAGAGCTAGTTTTCTAATCAGTTTCATAAAGTTGTCACCCTGTTTCACCAAGACTAGCAGTGATAAAATGCATACACCACCTTGTGTTCAATGCACTGTATCCATTCATGCCTTTAAGAAATCTTTGTTTTTTCATTTAGCATATACTCCTTTTAAAGCACCATGTGGAGTTAGAACTATAGTAATAATGAGCACAGAGGCAAAAATTGACAGTGGCTATGGAGATACTGAGATACGCATGGAGTTACTGCAGTGATATGGTATTTCTAATATAATATCATCAACTAAACAAGAATAGTGCCTCAGTTCCCCATCTGTAAAATGTGGATAATACTTCCCTACCTCACAGGTGCGTTGTAAGGGTAAATACATTCAATATTGTGAAGCACTTTGAGATCTATTGATGAAAATAGCTATATAAGAGTTAGATATTGCTATACCTGAACTCTGTGGCTTAATCATTAATGTAATATTTTACAACATTTTTAATTTTTATTTTCTTCATACACTATTGATTTATGGTCTCTAGACAGAAAAATGCAGGATATTTTTCCAGCTGTCCTAATCTTCTGATTTTGAAGGGTTTACAAGGCAGAGAAACAGTTAATTACTATAATTATATTAATGTAAACTACTCCTCAGTTTTAACTCTGAGCGTCTGCTGAGTGTATGCTATAAGTACCAATTTACATAGGGCAAAATGTACATTGTGTGGTACCTCATTTATCAGTCATGCAGTGCTGAAGGACGGATATTCTATTGGAATGTCAACACTTCCAAAGGAATACACCTCTATGTTCTACTGCAGAAGACTGTAGTGAAGAGTTTAAGTTCCTAGCCCTTTCCCCATGCTCTAATGTTGGTGGGTGTGGAATGGATATAAATAGTGATTCTTTTGCAGATGAGAAATTTCATTTTTAATTTGTTGGGAAAATACATATTAGGAGCTCTATGTTTTAATTAAAAGTTAGAGGGAAGAGAATGCCATCTGAATGAAGCTCTCCTAAAAGTCCTGGCCACGCAGAAAACAAAATAAAAGAAAAATCACTTTGTACAACTGCAAGTGTTGCTTGGAGCAGTGCCCCACATGAGGTCGCACCACCCTTTAACTTTATTCCAAATAAATATATTGGAAGAATGGAAAAACGTATACATTAAGGCTTAGATTGTGGATATGGTGTAATATGGGTCTTCATTGCAATTTTCTGCTTCATCATTATTTTCATTACACTAAACTATAATTTTTAAAACAAAAAAAGGAATCTTAAATCCAGCTATGTGTTACAAGTGTCTCTCTTAGAATATATAATTGTTATGATGGCAGTTGGGGGAAAAATCATTCAAGCTGGTGGGCATGACAGCAGCCCTTCAGGCTGGAAAAATATAAGAGGTAGTTAAGCTCCTTTTTGGAATAAGAATGGTGCAACAATAGGACCCACCCCCATGGGGCATTGTGGGTGTGCCCCATCTTAATTTCCCCCAATTGGAGCCGCAATGGGTTCGCTTTAATAGCCTAAGGCAAGGAGAAGCCAACCCATACTAAAAATGGCATGTCCCCCTCTTAATAGGGTTTCAGGGAAGAAGAAAGTATACTATACAGTTCATAAGGTCCTCAGGGCCCAAACTTAAGTTCACAAAGTTAGGCCAGTCTCCTTGAGCTTGAAAGGGAACAATCACCACCTGCCCACATCCTGTTCACTGGCCACAGCTTTGGTTTCCCCCGAATGGTAATTACAGGGTACACAATGAGAACATACCTGCATTGTACACTGGGCTCCCCGGAGGCCTTTCCAAGCTGACCACTGCCGATTCTCTCTCTTTCACACAAACAAAATGTGCACTCCATCAGGGCAATCATCCTAACTGACTTCACAAGGCTGCTGGCCTAGCTATCTCCCCTTGACCACCAGCCAGGGGGGCACTTCCTGCTTAGCAGCCCCAAGGAAATCTTCAAGACCCTTGGCCATATTTTTATTCTCATCAGTGATGTACTTTTAGATCTGGAGTTGCATTCCCCAACATTCTTTGTTGCTCACCTGATGCACAAACTCCCCCATAATCTTTGACATGTCATAATTCAAAACAAGCTCTACACCTTGTAAGACAAGTCCTCCAGCTGTATCAGAGGTAATCACACACACCAGGCTTGCACCATTGCTTAAGTGATGTAAGACTGCCTCCTATCTCTTCAAGAGCAGCCTCAAAGGATACACATAAAGGAACACCTTTGCAGTTAAAGTAGTCTTTCATCCAGCATAACTCCCTGTTAGGGTTTCTAATTATTACTGACCACATCTTTCTCTGTCCAGTCTCCAGACTTATAATTGCCCATTTCCAATCCTCTTGCACCCAAGCTACTTTGTGTGTGATAGTATCAACTGGAGGATCACCTTTATTTTTCTCCTCTTGTGGGGATGGACAGTTTCAGCCCTACTCCGGTTAAGGCACTGTGGTGCTGTCTCCAGACCTCCAGCTAGGGACTGAGCCCTTGTTTCTCTCTCTTATCTACTTTGGTTTTCTCCTGGACAGGTGTTTCTGCATCACTAACATGGTGGCTTTTCCTTTCAGAGGGCTTACACACTGACTCACACAGCTCATCTTTTACTTGACATCCCCCAAAGCTTATACCTTTCTAGAGATGGAGAAGGCAACCCTGAATAAGTGCTACCTTCTCATCCTTAGCCTTGATGATCTGCCAGAGGATTTCCTCATTAAGCCCTTCCAGATCTCTCTCCAACACCAAGTACTGTTGCTCACCATTTTCTTCTTTTGCCCTCAAGCAGGCCAACTCTTGCTCCCATTTTATGGCTTGAGCCAAGACATGGTCCTTAGAGGAGCATCTCTCTTCCAGCTCCTGCAATTCTTCTGCTTCTTGGGCCTGTAGGGTGTTCCTCTCTGCAAAGGCTTCCACTCAGCTGCAGTAACCTCCTCTTCTAATTCTTTCCAGCTTATTAGTTGATGAGTTTGCTGAGCAGCTGTAGAAGGTATCACCATTTCTGTAGCTTCCATTGTGGACACCTGTTGATATCCAGTTCCCTTGAACGATTTTCTAGAATATCGGAGTCACCATTCCACTCTCCTGAATGGACAGCAGTCTCCTTTCCTCCATATCGCACATACTAGTGGTCCTATGGTAAACCTCTGTCCTCTCCAAAGTAGTCATCTTTAGGCCTTCCAAAGCCATAACTTGTTCCAGGAGCTCAGTCTTTTATTGCTAGAGTTTCATATTTTTTTGGTTACTTTCCTCTAATTGGAGATGCAGGTTTGGAAGACTTGGTACACACTCTTCTAGTCTTTTAGCTGCCCTGCTCATGTCCTGCAGTTCATTCTGGGGTTGTTCCTTCTTTATTTATAGGGCTTGTTCAAGCCCTTCCAGTTCCAACTTCTGGATAGGTTTTTCCCTTGTATAATTCCTTTTCTACCTTGGACTCCTGGTGGCAGGCAGCCTGGAATTTCTTGGACTCAGTGTCCCTTAGCTTTTCCACTGGGGCTATCCTTGTTTCCAAGGCCTTGAAGGAAGACTGGTACTTGGACATCATTGTTCTTTCAAAGCTCATATTTACTTGGCTGACCCGCAGATTTATTTTCTTGTTGTTCACTGTCTCATCGTTGTTCTACTCCGCTGGCAGCTGAGTCCAACACTGTTTCTTCTCTAGGGCCAGTGCTTCTTGACCCTGGGAATTGGCAGTCCCACCATCAAATCATCCTTCTTGTGCATTGCCTGGCACTTGCCATGTTTATCAGCTGTAAATGTCTCCCTCATTTGGACCACAGCCTTCATCTGCTCACACAGGTGCTGGAGCTTCCTCTAACTGCAGGGGCTCTTGGGGTATGTCTACACAGCTCATCTCAGCAAGCCTCCAAGCCCAGTTTGAGAAACTTGGGCTCATGGTACTCAAGATATGCCACTGAAAATAGCTGTGTAGACAGTGCTTTGAAGACGCAGCTTGGGCTGGACCTCAGGCTCTGAAGCCCATCCCCTCCGTAGGCTTCAAAGCCCAAGCCACAGTGTCTACACAGATATTTTTGGTGCAATACATGAGCCCTAGAAGCCCAAGTCTGTTGACCTGGGCTGGGAGGCTCACTGCCATGGGCTGTGTAGATGTACCCTTGGAGGTTAACCTGGATCTTTCTCTGAAAAACACCATGCTCACTTTCCAGTGTCTTGATTCGTTTCCTCAGCATAGCCACAACCAAATGGCTTCTCTGCTTGTCTGCAACCAGCACTTCCTGTCTTTCTGATAATTGCTGGATTTATTCCTCTTGCTCAGCCAGTTTCCATAAGAGAGCTTACATCTGGGACTGCAAGTGACCTAACTCTTCAATAACACCAGCAGCGCCACTGTGCCACCCGTTTCCCAGGACCTTTGGCCTCCTCTCAAAAGCTTGCCTCCTGGTGCCTGTTTCTGGAGCTATCCCAGGTTTGCCCAGACATACAATCTTTTACTTCCTCATAGTGACAGCCCCTCAGTCCCAAGTTCTTGATGGCAGCATCTTCCAACTTGCCCCACTACCCCACACCTTAAAACAAGTTATCATCAGTGTATCACTCTTCCTGGCCCAAAACTGCATCCCTCAGGTCTCTGTTGAGTTGTCTGGGTCCCTGCACTCTGAATCCCATTATCCTTAATAGTCCTGACCTCCCCAGTTATCTCAGTGCCCTCAGTCCATGCACCTGATTGGCAGGAATGCATGTGTTCTTCCCTTTTGGTGTTTGTGATGATCTGGCCTGTCCATGCGCTGTTGGGTGCCCTCCAAGCCTGGGACCAGAACTTTTGGGGTAGTCGCTGTTGCTCTATTCACCAGTCTGGGAGTTCAGACATCCACATCCAAGGATAGTGTAGGCACATATCTGCATTCTCATCCCTCCTTAATGGGGGGGTGTTCATAAGTCCCTATTCAGGCACCATATGTAAAGTCATTCACAGTTCTTTTGCACCCCCTTGTGGCCCTGTGTGTGTGTTCCCCACCTTAATTTCACCCAGTTGGGGCAACAATGAGTTCATTTTAACAGCCTGGAGGCTGGGGCAAGGAGAAGTCAACATTCACTAACAAATGGAACATTCCCTTTTAATACAGTTTAAGGACAGGAGAAAGCACAATACACAGTTCATAAAGTCCTCACATCAGGGCCCTAGTTCAACACCCAAACTTAATGTTCACTAAAAAGGTTTCTAGAGCCTGAGAGGAAACAACCCATGTATTCTGCATAGCTTCCATTCCCTTCTCCCTTGGTCAGCTTCCTCTTCCTGTTTATACAGCCCAGCCCTAAGGCAGGGCACGGCACGGCCTCCTTGATTACATTCTTGGCTCCAGTATGTCCCTTAAATGGATAGTACACTCCTTCACACTGCCACATAGCAACCCTTATATAGAGTAGCTCTTATTTCCCAAAAATCTTGTTTAAACTCCTTCTTCCATTTAGTTCTGATGTCTTTTACAGCACAGTAACCCAAGCTTGGCAGTACGAGTTTTATCCACCAATCTGTGAGCAAAGGTTAGATCTACTACTGTCAAGGTTGGTTCCCCACTTTGAACTTTAGGGTACAAATGTGGGGGCCTGCATGAAAACTTCTAAGCTTAACTACCAGCTTAGATCTGGTCCGCTGCCACCATTCCGAAAGCTAATTCCCTTCCCTGGGAAGCCTCGAGAAACCTTTCACCAATTCCCTGGTGAATACAGATCCAAACCCCTTGGATCTTAAAACAAGGAGAAATTAACCATCCCCCTCCTTTCTCCCACCAACTCCTGGTGAATACAGATCCAACCCCCTTGGATCTAAAAACAAGGAAAAATCAATCAGGTTCTTAAAAAGAAGGCTTTTAATTAAAGAAAAAGGTAAAAATCATCTCTGTAAAATCAGTATGGAAAATAACTTTACAGGGTAATCAAACTTAAAGAGCTCAGAGGACCCCCCTCTAGCGTCAGGTTCAAAATACAGCAAACAGAGATAAACACTCTAGTAAAAGGTACATTTACAAGTTGAGAAAACAAAGTAAAACTAAGACGCCTTGCCTGGCTTTTTACTTACAAGTTTGAAATATGAGAGACTTGTTTAGAAAGATGGGGAGAACCTGGATTGATGTCTGGTCCCTCTCAGTCCCAAGAGCGAACAACTTCTCAAACAAAGAGCACAAACAAAAACCTTTCCCCCCTCCCCAAGATTTGAAAGTATCTTGTCCCCTTATTGGTCCTTTGGGCCAGGTGTCAGCCAGGTTACCCGAGCTTCTTAACCCTTTACAGGTAAAAGGATTTTGGAGTCTCTGGCCAGGAGGGATTTTATAGCACTGTACCCAGGAGAGCTGTTACCCTTCCCTTTATAGTTATGACAACTAACTTGTTTGGATTTTTAATGAGCTCTGTGGAGAATTATCACTTTCATCTTACAAGAAAAGTGAGTAAAAACACAGTTGTATCTTTGGGCTGTGGATTTGATGATAAAGTTATCTTGTTAATTAATAAAACCCCAAAGACTCTGAATGACTTCCCTGTGTGGATCACCATATGGATATTGTTGATTTCACTCATGACATATACCCATAATATAGAAAAATCCCTGTCTTCTAACACAAAGGGCAGTTCAGCGGACTGATTCTGTGAGCTCTCAGCTTCTGTTAACTATGCTGACGTATTACCATAAGAGACAGCGATTACAAACTTTAGTAAATATAACCTTATACCTTTTAAATTTATATACATATAAAGTTGGCCTTTTTTTAAAACCAAAAGCATTTCATATATATATTTATTTTGAAAACAAATATATTTCATTGTTAAACACTTTGGTTGTTCCTGCTGATAAAGGGTTAATTGGGTTCTGGTGACACACTGAAGCAGGTGGCTTAATCTCACCCAGATATAAAGGAGGTGAGCGTGGCTGACTAGAGAAAGGCTCTAGAGTATGGTGTGAGCAACACTGATGCAGGAACCCTAGAAGCAGCCAAGCCTTGGGAGAAAGTTTGAGCTGAACTTTCAGCTCAGGCCCAAGGCCTGGCTGGTTCTAGAGTTCCTACATCACTATTCAATGTCTGATAATTTGCTTTCTTTACTGTTCCCTCATCCTTCCTCCTCCCCGCTGCCCCCCCCCCATCAATCTATTGTATCTACATCTAATTAAGATTGTGACTTCTGGGGTGGGGGAAGACTATCTTTTGTTGGGTGTCTGCAAACCAACTGGGACAGTGGGCTCTGCTGACAGATTGGTGCAGTAGGCATGGCTGTAATACCAATAATAAATGAAATAATAATGTTTGTTATAGTTAAACTGTGCTAATAAACCAAACCACAGAAAGAGGGTGAATTTGGAGTCTACGTAAGGGGCCAGAGATGTTCAGATTAAAGTACACTTAAGTCCACGCACAAGCTGAGGTTCTGGCCCAGCATGAGGACTGCTTTAGAGCTGGTTGGGAATGACATTTACTCACGTAATTCTCTATCAATTTGTTTATGGAAAAACATGTTAATGTAAGCCTCAGAACTAGAAGGCTTAGAGGGACAGGAAAACTCCGCTCTGGCCAGTCTCATTTACATAAATTATAATGTTGGTTGCCTACAGTTCCACATACTGTGTTTTGTTGCTTTAGTTGGAATTAATCTTTGTTCTGATTGTATAAATTATAACATATTGTTACAGTAACTGTACTCATAAAAGGTATTGTGTAAGTCAGACATGCTTGGAGTATGTGGGTCACCATGACCGTACAGGTCATGGACTCCAGTTTGGGAACAGGATTCAAGCTCACAATATTGACAGCATTAAAGGTTAATAAATCATGAGTCAGACCCTCAAAAATCATGAGATTAAAAAAAATCTTATGTTTTTTGGGCCAAAGATTATATTGTGTTTCAGGATCTGTCTTTTGAATTCCCTGTGTCCATCCCCTGTGAGCGTGAGAGTGTGCCCACTCTTCCAAACACATTAGATAAGGTGATTTTGGCCCTTGTTGCAGGAGTTCTCACTCCCATATCTTCCTGCCCAGCAACTAATTCTGCCCCCAATCTCCAAATCAATCTTGCCCACCGTCAGTTCTGCCTGCCTAGCCCTCCATCAGTTCTATCTGTCCCCCATCCCCACATTTGCCCAGCTTCCCATCAGTTCTGCCCTCTAGCCTCACCTCTGCTCCTCCTGGGTTTTTCACTCCCTGCTCCCAGGCCTGGGGGCCAGCTGCAGTGGGGTCCCCTCTATCCCTTTCAGGCTGGGGGAACACTTCCAGGAGCTCTTCAACCCCCTCTGCCCCTTCTCAGGGGGGATGTTGCAGCAAGGGAGGGGGGAGAAAGAGGAGCTGTCTTGTTGTTCACAAGAGGGGGTGAGGGAGGAGTGAGGGGAGCCGCCTTGAGCTTACCAAGTTCTTTCTAATCCCTCCTTCCCTCTCTCCTCACTGAGAGAAGGGGGTAGAGAAAGCACTGCAGCAGCCCAGATTGGCTACTCTTCCTCAGGAGATGCCCAAAGGGGGAAAGCAGCCAATCAGAGGCAGGGTTTCTCCCAGGCCAGGCTGAAATTTGCTAGACGGCTGGAGCTTCTCCTGTCATCAGCAGATGGGCTCCAGCCCATCCAAAATTCCATCACTTGCCAATAAAAAAAAAAAAAAAAAAAAGGGAAGCTGGCAAGACTGAGCTCAGCAAGACGAGGGCTCTGTTCCAGGGACCAAGCGCTCTCTCCAAAGGCCCTGTTTTGTGTAGTCTCCCAGCTAGAGATTGGCAGGAGGAGTGGTTCAGAGCTGACTTCACAGTGGTGGCAGTGCAGAGCTGACTTCACATTGAGGCCAGACCAACAGCAGCAGAGTCAATGTCTGGAACTCGACCAGGTAGCTGCAAATCAGAACAGACTATGCTGGGGTGGACTTCACTGAACTGGAGAAGAGAAACAGAAAAGAGCCAATCCTGATGCCCCTGACTACCAGTGAGTCTATCCAAAAATCTCACTCACAGTTCTAGTTAATGAGTAAGGCTACAATTTAGTCACGGAGGTCGCTGGAAGTTATGGATTCCATGACGTCCAGTGACCTCCGTGACTTCAATGGTGGGGAGCTGCAGGGTCCCCCACCGCCCACGGGGGCCAGGAGTTGCAGGTACCCCACCACCTCTGGTGGCCCTTGGAGCCACTTGTGGCAGAGTTCCCTGCAGCTTCTGGCCGCTGCAGGGGGGTGACAGGAGGATCCTGAGCTTCACAGCTGTGGAGGAACCCCCGAGCTCCCAGCTGCCGTGGGTCCCTGAGCTGAGGGTGGTGAGGGTACCCTGCAGCTCCTGGCTGACATGGGAGCCAGGGGCACCCAACAGCTTCCTGCCCCCATGGGCAGCGGGGGACCCCTGGAGCTGCAGGCAGCAGGGGTACCTGCAGACTCCAGCTGCTGTAGGTGGCTCCTAGCCCCTGCGCAGCTGCCTCGCTTCAGGTGATGTGAGGATCCGCAGATCCCCATTTTGTCCCAGGTATTTTTAGTAGAAGTCAGGGACAGGTCACGGCTTCCATAATTTTTTCTGTTTTTGCCTGTGACCTGTCCCTGACTTCTACTAAAAATATCCGGGACAAAACCTTAGCCTTAACCATGAGGTCTAACTGGACCCACGAGGTAGGTGGAGATTGTTTTGTGACTGGACCTCAACAATTCAAATTTGAACTGTGGGATGACCATACTCCTGACCTACTGACTGGTTTTTGTTCATTTGTGTGGGGGACAGGGACATGACAGGGTGTTTCTTTTGTTTCATGTATCCCTTTTCCCCCAAATAAACAGTATTTGTGATTCCATATTCCCAAATACTCCTTAGGGCCTGTGGGTGGGGATGAACCACCTTCAAAAGTGACCAGGGAAATTAATTTTTAGTTTCCCTGGCCTGGAAGGATTACAACTCGGGGTAAGGGAGGTTCAAGACATCATTTGATATACTTTAGAAAAGGACCCCTAGACGGACTGAACCCAGCCCTTGTTGCTGCTCTTGGCATCTGGCAAAAGGGGTACATCAGGGATTCTCAAACTGGGGGTCATGATCCCTCAGGAGGTCACAAGATTATTACATGGGAGCTCACAAGCTGTCAGCCTCCACCCCAAACACCGCTTCACCTCCAGCATTTATAATAGTGTTAAATATATTTTAAAAAGTGTTTTTTAATTTATAAGTGGGGATCACACTCAGAGACTTGCTGTGTGGTCACCAGTACAAAAGTTTGAGAACTACTGTTATATTAAGTTACCACTGACTTTAAATTAAGCACACAAATAAGTTCAGAGCTGGTAACACATGGAGCAGTAGAGATGAGAGGTGCAAAAGCTGGCATAACTGCTGGGGAGGTGTTCAATATGGTGAAAACAAACATAGCAGGATGCTGGCAGAAAGGCTGAAGGGGCATGTCTTCGATGCAGGGAGGAAGGAAATGTGGCCAGCTAGGATGCATTTTGTGATGATATAAGAACATAAGAATACAGGAACTGACATACTGGATCAGACTCAAGATTAGGGCAAAGAAATCATTTAGCTTCTCAGAAATGTTCTTATCTTTCTTAATTGCTCCTTTTAAATTCTGTGGTGATCCAGAAGACCCACTGACTCTTCTGCAGACTTCTGTTTCTAATATACTTAAGAATTTCTTGCTGTCTCTTCTTATACCTTTAGCTATTTGCTCTTTGAAATCCATCTGAGCCCTCCTTATTTCTCTCTTACATGTTGCCTGGTTTTTGCTCCTGTTTTTTTACCTCACTAGGGTTAGATTTCTAAACTGAAGACTCTCTTTGGCTTATGTAACCTTTCAACCCCTGCCATTTAGCCATACTGGTTTACTTATTGCCTTCCTGGTTCCTTTCTTCTTGTGAGGTATACGTGCCTTTTGAGATCTATCATTGTTGGCTTAAGTAGCATCCCTGCCATGCTTTCCTTTACTTTTGAATTTAGGACTAATCTCTTCATTTTATTGAAGTCTCCCTTTCTGTATCACTTTTTGTAACTCACCACCAGATTGAACATACTTATAGTCCTATTGGCTACTCTCCAAGTGATTGTGTTGAAGACTGGGATAACTTATAGGATAGTAATACAAACCCCAAAAGTAACAAATTATAGGTTTAACAACCCCACTGATCACACACACACAAAACCCTACAGTGTTTAATTGTTTGTGTTAACTTTCAGAATCAAATGCTTTGCCAGCTTGGTTTTAAAACAGTATATTTTATGTTTTGATTTATTCTGAAATCATTAATTTAAATTTGTATTTTCATCTAACAAGTCTGCAGTAATTACTTATAAATAATGGAAATTATGGTAAGTCTTTATGTGGAAACTAGTAGCTGAAAGCCTGTGCAACAGGCAGTTGGGCCACAAAATCCATTTGTGCAGTCTTCCTCATACAACTACTGAAGTTGTTGCCTGTAAATTACCTGTAGAGTAAGGGTGGTGATTGGTTGAGTTACTGCCGACAGGTATCATAATAGTCTAGGACTCTTGGCATGCCTTACTATAGCTGTACACCACCCAGGTGTAAGTTGTAAAGTCAAACTGGTTGAAAGCTTAAAAATTAAAGAGTTTAAAAAATGATTGAACCTGGTGATATTCTGAACAAAGAGTACTCTCAACCATGTTTGTAGTTACTTCTATCACTTCACAGTGAATCAACAGACATTTTAGGCTTCAGCATAATACATGGAGTGATGTTCCAGGAATCTTATTATATAGATTATTGTGCAGTCCAATGAATGGCTTCCATAGGACTGCTCACAACGTGTAACTCTCTGCAGGCTTGGGACCAAGGTTTGTTTATTATCAGGTTAATCCAAAACCATTTGTGTCACAAAACCATAATTATTAAGTACACCTCTACCCCGATATAACGCGACCCGATATAACATGAATTTGGATACAATGCGGTAAAGCAGTGCTCCGGGGGAGGAGGGGGGGGGCTGCACACTTCGGCAGATCAAAGGAAGTTCAATATAACACGGTTTCACCTATAACGCAGTAAGATTTTTTGGCTCCCAAGGACAGCGTTATATCGGGGTAGAGGTGTGTGTGTGTGTATATATATATATATATATATATGATGTAAATTTCATGTATTTTCTAAGAAATATAAAAAACTATAAAGTAGAATGAAAAGCATGTAATGAATCTACTGGCTTGTTACTAGGTACCTCCCCCTGACTCTAGCTGACCTGGAGGGTCATCTAGTCAGTGGAGGCTACTGTTACCTGTTCAACATCCAGCTAGTACAGATATCTATGGTCCGTAGAGTACCAAAGAAGGAAGTAACATCCTGAGACCAGTGGGGACCTGATTCAGGAAAGAGTCAGAGGCTGAGTGGAAACAGGAGCACCAGGGGAGAAGACAAGGCAGCAAGGAGCTTAAGAGCTTGGTCTGGAAAGCTAAAAGTCAGGCAAAAACTCATGTTGTTAGCACAGTAGTGGCCATAGCAGGAAGATACAAGGCAGTGGCCAGAAGCCAGGAAAATGGTGTAGAAGGATCCTAGTAATATCCTTATCTAACTTTGTATTCCTGTAGCATGCTGCCCTTAGTGGATAAAGTTAGGAACTTAGTTTGATCCTTATTGTAATTGCTGGAGTTCTACCTTGGCTACTTGCAACTTCTATTTTTGCCAATTCTAGGTTTTTTTGTGTTACTTATTTGAAACATGAGTATTTATGGGAACCCTCACCAAGGGCTACAGCCTATACAATCTAGTGCATGGAGGACTCACAGAGCTAGTCTCCAAACTTATGGTATAATGAGCATTTAGAAGGGACTCCTATCACAGCATATCCTGCAATAAGGTTGCCAATTATTTTCTGCAATTTGGCTGTATAACTTTCTTTGTGAAAGCTCAATCACAGTTTCCATTATTTATCAGTAACTTCTGCAAACTTGTTAGATGAAAATAAAAATTGAGATGAACTATTTCAAAAAACAAAAATAGTAGATTTTTAAACAGAATTGGAAAACTTGATTTTGAATTTTAACAAAAACACAATGCTAAAGACTTCAGGGCTTTTTAATTATAACTTGTTTCTTCATTTTCCGCAAATTTCTGTTACTTGTTTTTGTAAGTGAACAACATACAGTCAAATCAGAATCTCTTAATAAAGAATTTATACAAAATGTATTTTTAGTACAACTCCTTACCTAAAAAGCAACGTCAGACACACGAAAGATTATGCTCCAATACATCTGTTAGTCTTAAAGGTGCCACAGGACTCTCTGTTGCTTTTTACAGATCCAGACTAACAGGGCTACCCCTCTGATACTCCTTACCTAAGTGGCTATTACATTCCGGAAAAGTTGCTTTACAACCCCGCCACCATTGCCCCTCTACGCAGAAAGGTTTGTAAACCAACAGCTTACTGCGAATACCTTGGACTACTTCCTCCCAGCTGTTCTACACATCTGGCCACAGCTGTTTTATTTCAGAATGGAGCTGTGTGGGGGCGGATCTGCAGCCTCCTCTCTCCCTTCTATTGGCTCAGCCTTATGGGACTCTCCGGACTTGCTGGCATTTCATTGGCCTGGCTTGCCCCCTTCCCCCTGAGCTAATTGGAGGAGCCGGGATGGAGGGGACGGAATCCCCTTTGGTTTATTGGGAGGGGGAGCGGAGTCATACCCGGTCACCTGCAGCTCGGGCAGCTGTTGTGTCTCCGGCGCCTCACCCCCGCCTCTCGCTGCTACTGGGGGGCTCCGCTGGGGGGAGCTGGAGCTGCCGGGCCCGCCGCTGTCAGGGGAAATGGCCAAAGAAAAGCGACACACACAAAGAACATGGCGAGGGAAGGAGGAGTCTGAGCCGACGGCAGCTGCGCTCCCCCGCCCGAAGGACGCTCCGGGGAGGGAGGACAATGCCCAGCCCACTCTGGCCCAGCTGCCGCCCGGCTCCCGGGGGAGGGGGGCTGTTTTCCCAGGGCTGGGCGCCCCTGGTGTCTCCGGTAAGTGGCTCCCACTCCTCTCCTTCCCCCGGGGGGAGACCTCGCCGCAGTGCGCCCCAAAGCCGAGCAGCCCCCCTGCCTGCGGGAACTTTGCCGGAGCCGGGAACTTTGCCGGGGGCTTGGGCTGCAGCCCGCCGGGAGCTGGCCCAGGTAGGGAGAGGGGGCGCTGCTCGCTCCTCTAGACCTGTCCCGGGCGTGTTGCTGCTCGGGGAGGGCGGGCAGGCGCGCCCCGGACCTGCCCTGGCCGGGAGCAGGCACCAGTCCCGCCAGCCCGCGCTGGGACTTGCCCTGAGAGGCGTTTCCTGGGGGCGGCGGCCTCTTCCCCCGCCCTTGGCCGGTGCTCTCCCACCTGAGGCGGGCGGCTCTGGCCGTGAGAGCTCCGCTTGGGTGACCAGCCTCCCTCGGGGAGGGGGCAGCGGAGCCGCCGCTCGCGAAACTGCAGCCGGGAAAGCGGCGGCGGCGCTTGGGAACTTTTCTACAGGGTGTTCGCAACTTGTCTGAAATGCGGCTGGGCTCGGGGGCGGCAGGGCTTCTCGGATCCCCCTCTCGGGTCTGGACTGCCGGTGGCCCGGGCTGCTTCCCTGCCGGGCCGCTTCTCTGCAGCCCCGCCGGGCAGAGCAGCGGGGGCGAACCCCAGAGGTAGGAGCAACCTGTCTGCTGGGTCTCACCTGTTGTGTTTTGGTTCCAGCCCGCCCCACGCTGTAACAAACTACTCGCAAGTGCTACTGAACAGGACGAGCTGGAGTGAGATCTGCAGCGACTGGTACTTTAACCCACCCTCGCCTGCTTTTTGCCCCCAGCCCTGGCTTACTTTGCACTGCATACAGGAATTTTCAGTTTTCTGGCAGGAACAAAAACGGGAGCAGGTAGAAAGAAATTACATGTAGCAACTATATTTTGAACTCCAATGTCCTTTGATGCCTGACACATCGACATTACTATATCGTTATAATTAGCTGAACGTGAGCTTAAGGAAGGCTTGAAAACAATTTGAAGAGGTGCTTAAAATGATTGCATAATTTCAGTCTTAAGGATATCTGACATCTGCATACTTGTGTTTTGTAACTTTAATTATGGCTAGTATTTATGTGCGTTAAACATAGCTTTACTAAAATATGACCAAACTTTAAATCATCTGTGGCTTTGATCCTCTGGCATACCATAGTAACATAGTCTTAACAGATGTTAGTTTGTGTGGATAACTATCCAGAAGAAAAATATTCTAACCATGTCTCATTTAAAACAATTAAAAGTTAGATTATTTTTTTTAAAAATTATGAGAGTGGGCATGCACAGTCAACATCAGTGTGCAAAAAAAATCTCAAGATAAACAACATCAGATCTCTAACTCTGGAAAGTCTTTTCTTACATTTTCAAAGTAATTCTACTTGTATATATTTACTTCAAAATTTAATACTTCTGTCATGTGATTGTTGACCATATAAAGTAATCTTGACTGTTCTCAAGCCCTCTGGAGTGTTTTCTTTTTTGTCAGATTAATATGTGCAGCAACATCCTTTCTTCAAATCCATTATTCATATTTGGAGTTAAAACATGCCTGTGGAGGAATGTGTAATGCATCACTATGTAGTTCTATCAAGTACCATTACAGAAAACTGTATCCCTTTTTAATTACAGAAAAAGTGAATCTGCATTGTCTCCCTCTGTCCTCCCCTCACTCACCCATAAAAATCTTTAATATATTTTAACTTTATTTTGAAGGTCTTGTTGATGAAAACTGGCATTGATATGATTGTTTGTTTTTGTGAGAGTAGTTTCCTGAGATTAATCAGGGTTTGTGTCCCATTATGCTTGTACAAATATATAAAGACCTACAATTTCAAAAATTACCAGTGATTTTGGGTATCCAATTTGAGATGCCATTAGAGGCCTGATTTTTCAGAAAGTATTGAACCAGTATCCACTGAAAATCCCGCTTTAAGATGTTCCCAGAATCTCTAGCCACTAAAAATTTACCGGAAGATAAGTGACAGTGAAGAGGCAAAATAAAATACATATGTGATCTTTTAAAATCATTATTATTATTATTATTGTGGTCACAGTCTCTTTATGAAAGTTATGTTCAAGAGTTACAGCCACGTAATGTACTCAGTTGTGTTCTCAGAAAACCTCTTCATTCTAATGTTGTAATGTACTAGGCTTTCATCCTGTGAAACAAACTGTTTTTCCCTTGTGGGTTAGAATGAAATGAAAAAAGGGTGTCTCAGTGTACTTGATTAAACACAACTAATCAAAGACAGCTTAGACGTATTAAAGCCAACAATATAAATACTAATTAATTTATAGAAAATAAGTTATCTATCCTGTATGTGCATACATAAATTTAGGTTGTGTACAACTTAAATGTAAAGATGACATTACTGATTTAGAGGGTGCCATTACACATTGACCAAACTTAAGAAGAATATCTCTTTAAAATGTGTTGACATTTAATTGACCTTTTAAAGTTCATTCTGTTAATCATACTCAAAGCGCTAAAGCTATGGTTGACTGCTCTGGTGTTCTTACATTCAGTCGTGCTCAGCATATAAATTCTACAGCATAATTGCTACTTATTGAGTAAGAGTTTCTTTTCTTCTCTGAAAATGAGAAAGTTTTACTTTGCCTCAGGCTGGGTACTTGTTGTAGAGTTTTGATTCAAAATTCTTTCATGTCATTAATTGTTGTGTGGGGTGTGGCCTCTAGTTAGAGAGTAATGGAAATTCTTGTCTCCTTAAACTGCATTTTTTTCTCTTTCCTGAAGCATTTTCAAATAGGGAAAGGTAACCTTGAAAGGTTTGAAGGTTATATTTGTCTAGCACAAATTAAAATGCGGGGCTTCAATATTTTCTCTGTGAACCTTTACTTTAGTATCTTTTTAAAGTAAAATCTAGTTGTCTTAATACTAACATTCTGAATATAAAAGATTGTTTTGGAAAAAAAACTTAAATCTAAATGCTAATAGTTGTATGTGGGAGAAAACTCTTACTACTGCATTATGGTTCTTAGTCACAGGACTCTTTTAACCAAAAATTGTATAGATACTCAAAATAGCAATATTATTGAGAGGCTGCTAGTAAGGGATCTAATTGAGGATTAATTTCTGTTACATCTATGTTCTAAAGGCCAGATTTGTAACCGAGGTAATATCTCCTGCTGTGTATCTTAGCATTTCTGGGATTTTTGTGTAGTTTGTAGATTAGAATTAAATTTTGTTTTCTTGTGTATCAGTTTTACAAGTAATCTTTCTTTTTGGAAAGTAAGGAAAGCATTTAAATGCAGACAATGAAATCTAATACCTGTAGGTCCTAAGATCAATAGCCTTTCATCTCTTGGACACTACCATTGAAAATTAACTGATTCATTAATTAAATGTATGACTACTTAAAAAGATTGGGCTCCAAAAGAGAGTAGTGATTGTTTGGATTTCTAAACTATTTTCTTGACGCTGAAGAAAGCAAAACCTAGAACACTCAATCCTGAATAGAATGCGTGCAATGCAAAATCAGAAATTGTTTTTCAAGCTCGTTCTTAAGTCTTGATCTTGCTACGGCACGGATGCAGTCAGACTCCTGCCTACTTCACTCTGTGCGGGGACTCTCCTTGGAAAAGAGGATCAACACACACGAGATGTATTTAAAAAAAATACCTTACAGATCAGAAAGTTCTGATAGGTAATGAATTTACCACATCGCTAGTGATCTAGGTCAAACACTAAAATAAAACTATACCGTGTCTATATATTGGTGAAGTTGATGAAATAAATTGACAAAATCCCCAAGTAACTTAGTTTAATCATGTTGGTGTCTATGGAAAGATGAGCTAAAATTCTCTGTGTATTCCATAGCTGATATACTTTCATTTTGTAGTACTCCTGGATTATACAAATGCAGCTAAGGAGGATGATCCTGCAATCCTCACTGTGAGGCTGATGTGAGCTTTGGCAGAATAAGGACTGTAGTATCAGGCCAAAACTAATATAAATTTCACTGAAGTATGTAAGGTTGTGTAATTGGAGTAAAGTCATATTTCTCAGGAGGGCCTCCTGTTGAATAAACGGTTTAAAAATAATTCCTAACACTTCATGCTCTGCCTGGGTTAAAAAGTTTCTAGTACAAGATGGAAAATGGCAATATGTACCACATTTTCCTATGCCTGAGGATAGTAGTCTTTCCATGCAAACGGCAGGAGATTTGCAAGATATGCAAGTGATAAAATTTTGACTGACTGACAGGTATTTCCTCAAAATAGAAGTGAATATGTCTTAGTGCCCTGTTCTGTTTTTTTAACCAAAACACCAATCAGACCTATGTTGATTGTGTGTCTAACAAAAATCTTTTAAAATCATTTACTGTCAAAGCCTCTGACTACTATTGTTGGGAGATAATATTATGGGGTGATTTTGTGAGCTACCTTTTGGGAATTAGGTGAAACTAACAAACTCCTCTCTCTAGAATTCACACCCTGGTAATCCTGACTGCAGGGCTGTGCAGACAAGCGCTTAATGAGGAAAACCCTCTATCAATTACTTAATATATACTGGTAACAGTTACATTAGAAAAGGGTTTCATTGGCTTTTTAAATGGTACTAATTTTTTTGCATTTAGATCACCCTTTCAACCAAGGATCTGGAAGCACTCTTACCAAGTGAGCATTATTGACTTGGACTTAGGAAACTTGGGTTCAATTCTTGATTCAGGCACAGATTCTTTCTGTGACCTAGGAGAAGTCTCACTTAACACAGTGGTTCTCAACCTTTCCAGACTACTGTACCCCTTTCAGGAGTCTGATTTGGCTTGTGTAACCCAAGTTTCACCTCACTTAAAAACTACTTGCTTACAAAATCAGACATAAAACTATAAAAGTGTCACTGCACACTATTACTGGAAAATTACTTACTTTATCATTTTGCCTGTATGAAATGTTTGAGTTGATGTACACCATGGAAGACCTCTGTGTACCCCAGTGGAGAACCACTGACTTAACCTACCTTGTACCTCAGTTTCATGTCTGTAAAATGGAGATGATACTTTACTACACCACTGCGGTGTTTGGAGCACAAATCCATTAATAACATCAGGTACTCAGATACTATTGTGATGAGGGCCATATATAGATCGTAAGCACTTTGGGGAAGGGAACAGGGTCAAGGTTTCCAAAGCCAACTAGTACACTCCACCACACAACACACAATTTCAAAGTGAGGCCAAATCCCTTAGTTGGCTTCGGAAATCTCCACACTTCTTATGCATTTGTATGGCATTTAGAGCTCAAAGGGCCCCTTTTGTATTGTTATAATATTAACTCACTGGCAAAGTCAGGAAAAGAACATGGGTCTCTTGACCCTGCCTTTCCCAGCTCTAATCATTGAGCCATTGTTCTGCTATTCAACAACAAAACACTGTTCTTATGTCATCCTTCATAATTCTTTATCACGTTACTATAATAGATCTAAAATAGCACGTTATAACTAGGGGGGAAAGGGTTGGAATAAGAAGAGAAGAAATAAACAAGATAATTCTGACCTCCAGTGACTGGCTAAGAACATGACATAAAAAAATGGAGGCTCACTTGATCTTTTCACTCACCCCTTCCTGGTTTAAAACTCCAATGTGTTGGTACTGGGGGAAATGTGAGAGATGCATACTAGCTAGTGCCCAACTATGGCTTATTTAAGTGGCCTATTTAAATAGCTAACCCTCTTTACCTAAGTTACTTGGTCTAATAGGGATCTTTTAACTGGTGCTTTTTTTTCTTTTTTCTTTTTTTTTATAAACAGATAACTTTGACTCAGTTACATTTTCCTCTACCTCTAGAAAAGCTGTAAGAAGTAACTCTTTAATCAGTAATTGCACTGGAGGTAATAGGAACTTAAAGGTATAACATTAACAGGATTTCAGGTCCATGACCCTGGCAATAAATGTCAACACTTTATCCCCTGGGTCACGGTATTTAATTACCAACCATGGGAACATACAGGTGTTAACTGGCTTATAGGTGTTCTCCTCTTCACCCTGCTCGCCTCAATGCAATATTGATACCCAGGAACAGGGAATCCTTCGTAAATCAACTGAGGGCTAGAATTCAAGCAGGTTTGGCCCGCAGTGAATACACCACTCTATATTTGATGACAATTAGAGTTCATTTACTATGCTTTGTGCTTCTTTAAGGACAAGAATGTTTCCTTATTTTAGCTATACACTTCCCTATGAACAAGCGTCTTATAAAACCATTTTAATATGTGGTGGTAGTGATTATAGTTTGTGCAGAACACTCAGAAAATAGCTGAATTGCTTTGTCAGTGCAATGCCCAAGATTTCCTATTATGTGTGGCACAGACTGGTACATAAATACCATGGATGTGAAGTTAGCAACCAGCTAATACATTGTACTACTTTTTTAGTGAGAAAACTTTGACTAAAGGCATTCGTTCAAAATCCTGCTCTTACAAAAGTGCTATGGGATCTGTGAAATCTCCACAGATCTCTGCTTAAGATCTTGACTAAAAAACCTCTGTACAGTAAAAGAGTGGAAGTCAGCTTATCAACAGCTAGTTATTTGAGACTACGTAGACCCTGCCATGATTTGAGCTAATTGTTCCTAGGTGTCTAGGCATTCCTGTTCTCTGTTTCTGCACAGGAAGAGTGGCAAGGGAGAGGAAAAGGTGCTTTACACCACTTTGTGTTCTCTCTCTTCATGGGGCAGCCAGGGGCCTGCCTGATGCAAATTTAGAGTTGTCTCCAGGCGGTGGGAAGCCAAAACTAGTTTAAGCACGGGTCACTCTGTAGTTGCCCGCTCCCTACCCTGGAATGCTACTAAGCGGGGGCTGACATCATTGTGGCAGCTTTACGCCATCTAGGGAGTTCATTGAGTACACCTAGGGGCTACCTTTTGCCTCATTAAAGGCTCTTATCTTATGGCCCCCGTTACTGGAGTATCTGAACACTTCACAATCTTAAATATATTTAGCCTTCCAACAGCCCTGTGAGGTAGGGATGTACCATCCCCAGTTTGAAGATAGGCTTCTGTGCTTCGCTTACTTCCCCAAATGACTTGCCCACTGTCATACACGAAGTCTGGTGGAACGATGACTTGCACCAGTATCTCTCCAATCACTAACCCCCCCACTTCGGACTAAGGTACGCAAATTCAGCTACGTTAATAACGTAGCTGAATTCGAAATACCTTAGTCCGAACTTACCGCGGTCCAGACGCGGCAGGAAGGCTCCCCCGTCGATGCTGCGTACTCCGGTCGCCGAGCTGGAGTACCAGCGTCGACGGCGAGCACTTCCGGGATAGATCCGGGGCACTTCCGGGATCGATCTGGGATCGATTTATCGCGTCTTAACCAGACGCGATAAATCGAACTCAGAACATCGATTGCTTACATCCGGACCCGGATGTAAGTGTAGACGTACCCATAAGTTAGTGCTCTAGCCACTAGATCTTTTTCTCTGGCAGAGTGGCGTAAAGGAGTCTTAGGCCTCAGTTTTCTTCTACACTAGGTATGTCAATATTAAACCATACCTAGGGCTTGAAATAGTCACTTGACACTTACCTGCCAGAGTGAAAAATATCTGCACCCCACCCCCATCCCTGAAATCTAAAAGAATAAAACAATTTTGTACTGTTCATGTGTTCTGTAATGAACTGTAGACATTGCCAATCAAATTTACTATTTAATTTTAACTTACTGATAGGGCTGATCAAATAGCAGAAAAAATATTTATTGAATATATTCAGTGAATTTCATCTATATTCATCTAATGCAGGGGTTTGCGGCTTGTTCAGGGCAAGCCCCTGGCAGGCCGCAAGACACTTTGTTTACCTGAGCGTCCACAGGTACGGCCGCTTGCAACTCCCAGTGGCTGCGGTTCGCTGTTCACAGCCAATGGGAGCTGTGGGAAGCGGTGCAGACCGGTAAACAAAGTGTCTCGCGGCCTGCCAGGGGCTTACCCTGAACAAGCCACGAACCAAGTTTGGGAACCCCTGATCTAATGTATTTTCTGTATAGCATTTGCTCACCTAGAGCTGCCTGTGTTTTACAAAAAGTATTTGTTATATAAAGTATTCACTGAATATTGGTGAAATTTGTAAAATATATTTCAGTGCTATTTAACGTCATACTTCCTGCATTTCTCTTGCTTTTGTTGTATGGTTCACAGTGGATAATCCTGAGCGGTCTTGTTTCTCCCTTTTCTTCTTTCCTTCTATCACCTTTTTTATTCTTTGGCCCTATACTGTGTTTTCTCTGCTGTCATCTTTTCCTAAAAACTCTCTCCTCCTCCTTCTCTTGTTCCCATACTTTTCTGTTCTAACTTCCTCCCTCATATGTCTATCCAGGCTCCTGTAGGACCTGGAAATTTTTACCTGACCCTAATAACCAGAGAAAAAACTTACTGGCCACTCCCTAGGGACAAATACCTATATAGGAGGGAGTTGAGATTCTTCTGACTAGAGATCTTGAACTCCCCTCGGGTGGCTCCATCTTTTGTATGAAACTCTTGCTAGTAGGTGGCTGAAACTCAAAGTAGCTCTCTCTGCCTCTTCTCTGGCTTTTAGAAGAAATAAGCAATATTCCAGCTGTCCATGCTCCCATCTCAGAGCCTCTCAGCGGTTTCAACAGTTGTTGGGGCTTCTTCTGCTACTTTACCCCTTCCCCAGGTTCCTGGTTAGAGCTGGTCAGGAATTTTTGGATGAAACTTTTTCACTGTAGAAAAATGCCAGTTCATTGAAGCAAAACCTTTTCATGGGAAGATTGGTTTTGACCAAAAAAAAAACTTACATTTTTTTGATACTTGAAATGTAAATTTTTTTTTTTGTTAGGAATTACTTTTCATTTTTTTTTGTTTTTACACTGTTGAGTAACTTAAATTTTGAAACAAAAAAGTTTAAAATCAAAACATGTTTTGAAATTCATAATGTTTCAGTTGACCCGAACCAGTTTTTTGGGGGGCTTTTCCGTGTGTGAAAATTTGAAATTTCAGCTCTTCGTCTGATGAAGACTTTTTGAAATTGTGAAAACTGTTTCCTGCCCCGCTGTACTCGTATTTGCTGCAATAGAGGCATGTATCTTTGCTACTCTTACCTTCCTCAAGTGTCTGGTTTTTGGATCTGCCTCCTCTTGTTGCTGCTCCAGGCTGTCTTGAACAGCAGTAGAATGAAATTGACTTGATTCTTGTCACTTTAAATGCTGCTTTTAGGAATCTGGAAAAAACAACTCTGAAAATATAGTGGTCGGTTTTCACTCACTGCAGCCAGGGACAGCTCTGAGCAGCAGGAGAAGCCCTGGAACTACCTGTCTGCAAGCTTAGTAACAAAGCATTTCATTAATTTATCCCAGGTTTGCATTTGGAAGGCTTTATTTTCAATCATAAGGGCTAGAAACTTAATTCTTCAAAAATCGAAGCTTAGTTTCTGCAGAAAATGACATTGGGAAAGCTTTCTATTTGCTGTGGGCCAGTGGGTTTTTTTCCAACCCTGACTACTCTTCTCAACTGTCTGAAGCCCAAATGTGGGATGCTGTGGGCTGAAGACACAGAAGGAGGGATGTAAGAAAAGTAGAAAGGAAAGCTTAAAATAAAGTGAGCTCAATTCTCAAAGATATTTTCCATAACTTCAGTATCATGGTTAGTGCTTCTGATGTAAATAATTTACATTAATGAAATTAGGTTAATGTGGAAAAAGAAATAAACTTAACGTATATAATCCTGCAGTGCCTGTACTTTTTTTTTCTCACTGCTTCTCTGTTCAGTTTTAGGCTCTGTCTATGCTGCAAGCAAAGGGTGTGTGATTCCCCTGCTTGTGTACGCATATTCACTAGCTCAATGAGCGCTACTGTGCAAGTGTAAAGAGCAATGTAGCAGTTGTACTGCTGTTGGCTGCTGCCGAGGTACGGCTGAGCCTAAAACTGGTAGGTATGTACTCGGCACGGCTTAGCCACCACTGCTGCCAACAGTGCTACCATGGCTACACTGCTGTTTATACTCCCGCTGGGTTGATGAAAGCTACTGTGAGTATGTGTACACAGATGGGGAGTCACACCTCTAGCTTACAGTGTAGACAGATTTCAAAGCAAAAGACTACAAGTTACTGGGGCAGATGGCAAATCTGGGAAACCCGTATCTATCTTTAGTTGATTTACAGAAAAAGCTATGCAAGGTACTCAGTACTGGCATTTCAGTAATTGTGTTCCTTCTCTTTGTAACAGTTCCACCAGAAGTACTGAAGATAGGATCCAGCTGCTGAGTGTGCAACTTCAGGAATAACCTTTTCCCCACTCCAAACTACTAGCCACAGCAACTTGCTATTTCACATTACCACATGAAAATTGCATCCACTTCATTGTTGATGCTTCTGTCACAGATCATAGATGCAGAGTGAGTTTACCTGGAAACCTCTTGAGTGTCTAGGAACCTTTATGTATAAATTTCCTAAAAATATGAATTGATAGGTTTTCTTAGCAGGTATTGGCACTAGGTCTGTGTGGTATTATCACTTACTTTAGTCCTGTGCCCCATAGGGTCTTGTAAGCTTTCTGAAATGGTCCCAAAAACTGTTTCTACACAAGCAGTTCAACTTTTTTCAACACCTGCTGAAGGAGGCCAGGGGAGGCAGTTTTGGACAACCATTATCAGCCAATAAGTCATATTCCTAGTGTAGTTTTCTAAAATGTAGAACAGTAAAGTGACACTTGCTCTCCAATCCAACTATTTGACTTGAAACTTTTTTTAATTTACTTCTAGAAAACAGTGTTAATGATGGGAGCCAGATGATATGAAATGCTAACTGAGCTTCTTTAATTACAATAATCCATTCAACTAATTTTTGTAAATGTATAATACAGTTCATGTCTTGAATTTCCAGGAATCTTCTCTTAATGGCCAGGCAGTGTGGTGGTCCCTGGTTCAGTGTGCAGCTTACATAAATTATAATGGAAGTTGAAATAGGAAGAATTGGGCCCAACAAGTAAGTTCCTGGGTTTTTCCTCCCCAAATATTTCCACATGGAGACTGTTTTAATACTTGTATATAACTCAATATATTATTCATCCTCCTAAATAAACCACATTAAAAAGTGAAACTTACATCAGACAATATCGGGAGGCATCTGACATAAAGCACTAAGTGTTGTTCAAGCTGTATTTTGGGAAACTGATAAATCTTTCCTATTAAGATGTCCGAACTGTCACTTTACCAAAGTGAGATGGAAAATACTGTGCTGAATTTCACCTGTCTGTCTGCAACTGCACTCATGTTTGCTCAATGCATTGGAATCTGCATATCAACTCACAGCTCTAAAATATTGAGTCAAAGGCTTTGCAGAACAGGCACAAACAGCTTTTATTCCCAACTCTGAGATATCAACAAACAGTGCAGCTCTTAGTCCACTTTATTATAGAAAAAGTGAACGCCAAATTAAGTTGTAATTTCTCACTTATCCCTGCCTGTACTCTATGTGATAGAAATGGAAAGATGAAGAACTTTGGATTAATGTTAAATATGAGAACAAAGTCTCTGCCCAGATAAGTTGTAATAAGTAGACAACATACAGTTGGGGAATGGGTCGCAACATGCGAAGGAGTGACTTTTTTTTTTTATCATGGGTCTTGTACATTCCCCATGTTTTGGTTTGTATGATTTATTTTGTTAGCATTTTGACATTAGATTAATTTAACTGAAGGACTAGAATTTACCTTTATGCATTTGCCTGTGTCATTCTGTCCATGTTTCAGGTGGTGGAAAAGTGGAGCCATTTTAGTTGCCCAGCTAACTTTTTCAATTGTAGCATGAGTTTAATTTGAGTGACAGTTTTGTCGCCCTTTTTAAATACCGATTCTCTCTTGCCCTTCTATAGTGCCTTCACCAGATAATTCATATAATTTTTATTTGACATTCTGTGAAAAACTCAATGGGCTTATGACCAAAATTTGCTTAGTTACACTACCACTGATAACATGGAAAGTTATCATGCTAAGATGTGAACATAAAGGCACAAGTTTATGAAAACCATCCCAAAAGTGTATTAGCCTGTTGGAACACTCTTTAATTTCTCAAGTCATAGTCGTTCAAAATCTCTGCATCTACACCACTAATACATAAAATGCTTTAATTACCTGATATTTCTGTCTTTAACACATTTTATTTAATGTTTTAAATGTTACATTATCCTGCTAAATGAATTACTTTATAGTATACAAATTGTGCACAATACAAATTGGAAAATCATCATATAGTGGAAACACCTAATCTTAAATTATCTTGTATAAATGGCCCTTACCTTACTGGTAAAACTGTCTAGCATTTTAGATGTGACCTTGCTTTGATTTTCATATAGATCTAATCTGTTTATCTTGCAATAGCTGAAAGGGAACCATACATGAGGAAAATGATATCGTGTATTGTTGTGACACAGTGTCCTTCATCTAATAAATTCAAACAACTAAGATCTTGTTAGTCTCTCTCTTCCCTTCCCCCACACTTTTCCTATTAATGAATTGTAGATATTAGATTAGCCTTTCATCTGTCAATTTATTAATCTTCAGTTTGTGACAAGGTATAATTAAACTGAAATCTTTGCCCTCTGCTATCACTGAATTATATCTAGTTCTGCACTCAGTGTGCATTGTGTTGCACGGTGTGTGTTCACTTGTTTTCTGCTTGGATTACATTTTACAAGAGTTTTAAGAGTTGATAATCAAGGAAATATTTTCTTAACCTTTGTTTTGCTGTTTAGACTCTACAAAGGGATTTATTAAGTAATTCTATCCGTAACTCGCTGAAGTGGGCATCTTAGTGAGAATTTCACGAAGTTAGTCTCAGTCATTCTGCTATGTAGAGGGAGGATCAATCTCTCTGGTCTGGAGTGTACGGCTGCCAAGTGCTAAGAATTCCTGGAATGTAGAATTGCCACAGCGCTAATAAAGTTTGCTTTGTTCCCTTAGTGACTTGACCCATTGAGGAAAATGTGGTTCCCTAGCAAGTTTTAATAGCTCAAAGTTGGTAGTGAATAAAGGGAAAGACCTCAACATAATTGTGCTTGTTTTCACCTGCTGCCTGGAAGATTAACTTTCTTAACCTTAGTGTAGAAAATATAACCCCTGTGTCTTTGAAATAATGATTTATGAGGATTCTTCACTTTTTTTTGTATAAATACCATAGATTTCTGCATTCCAAGCAGCTATATTCTTCCCATAAACTAGTTAGTTTGCTATATGATAACTTCATTTTAAGGCAAGTTCCAAGGAAAATCATTTTCTACTTATGCCACTTTAATCACTTAACTGATTCTCTATGGTTTTGAATTAATTTGGAAAAATAGTTGAATTCTTAATCTTCAATTTCCCCCTTCATTATCTTCATAAGAAAACAGGAGTTAGGATGAAGAAACAACTGCAAAACTGCACCACTGAGACTCGTTATGTCAGATGTTGTTGTGTTTTTTGTTCTGTGGTAAATACTGTAATTCTAATAACTCTGTGTGATGTAATGGCAACTGGTTATCCAAAATAGAAAATTAGTAAAGTTTTATTACTCATTTAAACTTTACATAAGCTTTCACAGAGCATGCTAACGCCCTCCCCCACGCCCAATTATCTTCTGCAGTCATTCTGGAGCAAAGGTTGGATAAGTTAATTTTAAGATCACATAGCTTCCCCCATTCCTCTTTGCAGAAAGGAAGAAAGCCAATCCCATCACTATATTAAAACAGTCTTAAAATTAGATCTTCTGTTTCAGTGGATAATAAAAGATCTGTCACTATATTTACTGATAAGTTTGTTACTGATAAGTGAATTTAGTAGATTGCATAGTAATGCAATAATAAACACCACCATGACTGTTCTATTAGTGTCTTGGAGGCACAAATAAGTTGCAACAGAGCATGCAAGTCACTTCTTCCATAAATCTTTACTGTAATTCTACACCATAAGTAAAACAGACATATTTCAATTATATAACATTTGAGTATTAACTATACCTATGTTTCAAACTATTCCACTAGAAGTCATAAGTTATCTTATTAATAAAAACGTGTGAAAACAGGCTACTTTATACATTTGCATGTAGCAAGATGGCAACATGGAGAGAGGTTGTACCAGTCTTCTTAAGCAACTTGCTTGGATCCTCCTGTTGGTTAATAATGTGACGTAAACAGCTAAAGAATGTGTATTGCTGTTGACAGTGAGCGACTGTAAACATCCTCGACTGGAAGCTGTGAAGCAGCAGATGGGGCTTTCAGTCGGATGTTTGCAGCTGCCAACTGCCACAGACTTCAAGAAATGTTTGACACCTAAGCATAGTAGTCTTTTAAAACTTCTAGTGTGCTAGGTTTCTGTCTGTTTCAGAGACATGGAATTAAAACAGTAAGAGTGGAAATGTTTGACTTCTAATGTATCTTGAAATGTCTCTATATTAAATATCTAGTAATAGTTCATAGGGTTTTTTTGAGGGAATGATGTGAAATGTAAACAAGTAAAATCTTAGAGGGATGAAACAGGAATTCCTGGAACACTGAACTATTATAGTGAAGGTGAGATCTTTGACTTAGAAAAATGCTTGCTCAACTTTGTGTTAAGCTAAAAGTAGGCTTCATACAGCTAAGTGTTTATGCTGTATGGCTCATATATCAGGTCCCACTAAACTTTATAAGAGGAGTCTGTGTATTTAGCTTATCTTTTGATAGTTCATATAGAATTTCAAATGACGCCTTTTAGGAAACTAAGTGAAGCCTGCAAGATTTCAAAAGGGAGAAATATACCAGCTGTAACAGTAAAGTAAGAATTCAAAACTCAGCATTCTTGGAGAAGAACAACATTTTTAACAAAATAGGGGGGAAATGGCAGCATTTCACTGGACTGGTTTTTGTGGCTCATATACCATGTTGTGTCTCATATATAGATATTTTAAAAAAATAAAATCTAATGATATTTCTTCCCCTTCCCCCAAAACAAACAAAAAGTCAACTAATTGGACTCCCCCAAAACAAACTGGCTTTAAGACAATTATAGCCCCTGATCTTGCAGACTTCTCTGTGCTTGTGGATCCCTGTGTTTGCATAAAGCTCCAGAGGTTCAGCTGCACAAAACAGTTTGCAGAATTGGGGTTATAGTTAGCGAAGTCATAACTTCATCATAGGCAAGAAAGGAAAAATAAAACTGGGTCAGAAGCTCATTCTTAATTGAAATTGATAGGAAAAGCACTTAAATTTTAAGATGAGATATGCAAAATATATCTGTGTATTAAATTAGTTTAGATAAACATAGTTCGGTTTTAACGCATCTTCCTTTTGTCAGTTTCCTTTCTCAGAAGAAAATATGTATGTTTTAGTATACTTCACTATATATTTATGTAAAAATAAATGACCAAGAAGACATTTGAACCCTACTATAGCTCTGTGTTATAAAGGAGTTAATATTTCTGGACGCGATACTCATATTGACATACTTATTCAAACCAGAAGCAGTGCTAGCCCTTTGGGGGCCCTAAGCAGGAATACACACAACACACATTTAAAAAAGCAAATAGGGGGTCCTACGCAATTGCTTTGTCTGCTTATGCCTAGCGCCAGCACTGATTCAAAGCCATATCTCTGAGGTCAAGGAAGTGTGATCTATATTTGACACAACGTCACTAATCCATGCTTTAGCACACAGCTTTAATGTAGATTTGCAGGCTTGCTGTTCATTCAGTTTGTTTTATTTTGTATTTCAGTAGTGCTTGGAGGCTCCAATCAGGATCAGTGCTGTACAGTGTACAGGGAGCTCTTCAGGACTGAGATTCCAATCTAATTTTAAGACAAACTGCAACAAAGATAATTGGAGGGAGAGAGAGAGGTTAACCATAAGAACACATTGCATAAATTAGCTGTCTGCATTACATTAGATGGCTTTGAGTTGTCCGTCTTTTTGTTCTCTTATTATTAATTATAAACAAAATAGGATGGATAATCCCTGCTAGCCATCTACCTAGCCATTGAGTTAAGTTTCCTATTAAATATTATGCTAGAAGTAGGCCTTGAGGATAGAGTTGAATGAGGGCAGGGTAGAGGCTTTAGTTCCATGGATATGGGATGGCATGGAAGCATATGCTTTTGAAAACTGGAAGAGAAACTGACCGATGGATGATTTGTGGCTGACTTCATTAGTAGAGCAGAGGAGACATGTGGCAATGTGTGTGGATAAGCAGAGAGAGGCACTGTTGTAAAGGGCCTTAAATATGAGTATAAGAACCTTGACATTTTTGCAATGGGTTCAAAGAGGTAGGTGGGGCCACAACAACAGAGCAATCAACCAAGGAGATAATCTTAGCAGCACAACTTTGAATACATTGAAGGGGGCAAGATGGATATCAGAAATGGCAGAGAGAAGGAAATTGTGGGACTCAAGAGGGAAAACGAGGGCCTGGATTACAGTTTAAGTGCTATGTCCAGATAAAAGGTTAGATCTTGAATGTGTTAGGGAGGAAGAAGCAGCAAGACTTGGGTTGCAGCCTGGATGCCCAGGGAAAAGGCAGAGTTAAAGATAACTGCTATGCTATGATTCTGAGTGACTTGGAGGATGATGGTATTGTCAATAGAATTGGCAAGTGGGGAGACTTGTAGGGGAATGATGAGTTCAGTTTTAGTTAATATAATTGTTGAATTGACAATGAGCCACATCAGAGATCCAAACTGTAATGCAAGATTGGATGTAGGAGACTCTCTGGAAGAGGAGGGAGAGATCTGTGAGTAATCCATGTGAAAAATTAAGATCTACTGAAGTGGGGGTGGAGGTGGGGTGAGGCGGGGGGGAGGTGAGAGAGAGAGAGAAAGTGGGGCCCAAAGGGCTAAGTCACGAGAGACTCCACAGATAGTGGAAGTTGGGGGAGGAGGGGAAGCAGAGTCCACTGAAAGAAATGCTGAGGAAATAACCAGAGACATAGGAGAGCTAGATGTAGACGGTCACAGAAGCTGGACGTACGGTGCAGGAGAAGGAGAGGGGTACAACAGGATTTCAAGAAGTCTCTGATCACTGGTATTTAAAGCAGCCAAGAGATTAAGGACAATGACAATAGAGTAGAAGCCTTGAGACGTGCACGAAAAGATTGTTAGAGACCTTGGTGGGAGCAGTGTTAAGTGGAGAAGTGAATCTGGGTTGTAGAGCAAGAGAAGAATGAAGGAAAGTGTAGGTCCTCTACTTAGTGGGGAAGGAGAGCTAATAATGGACAACACCAAGAAGGCTAAGGTGTTTAATGCCTATTTTGCTTCAGTCCTCCTTCAAAGATTAACTCTGACCAGATGCTTCACGCAATTAATATTAACAATAATGGGAAAGGAACACAAGCCAGAACAGGGAAAAACAGGTTAGGCAGTAATATTGCTGACAAGAATCTGTGGGTTAATAGTGGATCACAAACTGAATATGAGCCAACAACGTGATGCAGTTGGGACATATTATTATTAACAGGGGTAGCATATATAAGACATGGGAGGTAATTGTCCCATTCTGCTGAGTGCTGGTAAGACCTCAGCTTGAGTTCCATGTCCAGTTTTGGGGGCAGCACTTTAAGAAAGATGAGGACAAATCGGAGAGTCCAGAGAAGAGAAAAAAATTATTAAAGGTTTAGAAAACCTGACCTATGAGGAAAGGTTTTTAAAAGGGAAAAAAGAGCATGTTTAGTCTTGGGGAAAAGAAGACTGAAGGGGAGCCAGATAAGTCTTCAAATATGTTAAGAGTTATTATAAAGAATACTGTGATCAATTGTTCTCTATGTCCACCAAAGGTAGGACAAGAAGTAATGGGCTTAATCTGTAGCAGGGGAGACTTAGCTTAGATATTAGGAAAAACTTTCTAACCATCAGGATAGTTAAGAGCTGGAATTGGTTTCCAAGGCAGGTTGTGGAATCCTTATCATTGGAGGTTTTTAAGAGGAGGTTAGACAAACACCTGTCAGGGATGATCTAGGTTTACTTGATGCTGTCTCAGCATGGGATGCTGTCTCAGCATGGGACGCTGAACTGTATGACCTCCCGAAGTCCCTTCCAGCCCTACATTTCTATGGGCATTTGTTGAATTTAGAGGTGAAGAAGGGGAAAAGAGAGATGGGGTAGTAATTGGAGAGGTAGGTGAGGCCAAGTTGGGATCTTTTTATGGAAGGGGGAGACAAAAGCATGCTTGTACTGGGGAAAGCAGGGAAGGATTGAGGAGAGTAAGGAGAAAGGGGAATAAGAGAAGTAGTTATGACCTCTGGCTTTGAGGTAGGGGAAAGTTGGGGTTACTGGGGTAGGCAGAGGAATTAGAGGAGAAATGTCGAGAAAATCAGCATTAGTGACAGCAGATGAGAAAGGGTGATAGGGGAGGTTATGGGATGGGCTTTCAAAAGAGAAGTCTGGCTTTCATCAGTCAGGAAGACCCTATGTGTAGAGTGTGTGTGTCTCTGTTCTACGAGAGCGTCAAATGTGGTGAACAGGTATTTGGGATTATGGGCATGGGAGTCGGTCAGAGTAGAGAAGTAGCGCTGCTTGACCTGGAACAGAGATGGCAGTACTGAAGGAGGAGAGGACAAACTTGTAGTGGAAGGAGTCTGTAGGTCATGAGACTTCCTAAAAAGTCATTTGGCAACATGGGGCCAGAGGCAGCAGATGTGGGAGGTGAACCTATGCTGAGGATTAGTGAAGTAGTAGAAAGTGGAGGGGAGAATGGAATGGGTGTGTCAGTGGATGAGAGGGTAAGGGGCCTGAGAGTGGTAGTGAGCTAAAGAATTGTGGAATTAGAGATCCTGGAAGAAGCACTGGGAGACAGATGTCGAGGAGGGGACAGGTGAATGATGCTGAAGGAAATGAGGAGACAGGTGGCAGGATTCCAAGGGCAGGGCCAGTAAGGGTTACGGTTTGCTTTTCAAACCAATAAGGGAGTACTACCTCTACCTCTGGCCCTATCACCTAGATGGCTACACTTGCAGCTGTACAGCGCTGAGAGTTAACCCTGTCTTCGTACAGCTGGGTAGGGAAAGCGCTGCAGTCTGTCCACACTGCCAGCTGCCAGCGCACTGTTGTGGCCACATTTGCGGCACTTGCAGTGGCATTGGGAGCTGTGCATAATGGACAGCTATCCCACAGAGCACCCCTTCCCATTCTGGCACCGTGGGTTGTGGGAAGGGGGCGGGGCACTCTGGGTCCTGTCCCAAAGCCCCGTGATGCATCGCTTCGCATCCCAGCAATCCCTGTGTTTCCGTCCACATTTGGCGCCATTTGGCTCCAGCTTTCAATGCCATCTTTCAGCGGTGTCTGTGCAGCGCGATCTGTGTTCCGTTTCAGTCTGCGGGAAATGGAGCCCGAACTGTTGAGGAGTATGCTGATGAGTCTCGCCAGCATGTCATGTTTGGCAGTCGAGCTATTCCTTAAGATCCAAAGTGACAGTGAGGAGTCAGACGATGATAGCGAGTCGCGTAACGGGTATGACACGAAATTGCTTGTAGCATTCACGGACATACTCAGCACCGTGGAACGCCGCTTTTGGGCTCGGGAAACAAGCACTGAGTGGTGGGATCACATCATCATGCAAGTCTGGGATGACGAGCACTGGCTGCAGAACTTTCAGATGCGAAAAGCGACTTTCATGGGACTGTGAGAGTAGCTCGCCCCCACCCTGCGGCGCAAGGACACGAGATTGAGAGCTGCCCTGCTGGTGGAGAAGCGGGTGGCTATTGCAATCTGGAAGCTGGCAATTCCAGACAGCTACCGATCGGTCGCGAACCAGTTTGGAGTGGGAAAGTCAACCGTTGGAATCACGTTGATGCAAGTTTGCAGGGCCATTAATCGCATCCTGCTCAGAAGAACCGTGACTCCGGGTAACGTGCAGGACATAGTGGATGGCTTTGCACAAATTGGGTTCCCTAACTGTGGAGGGGCGATAGATGGGACGTATATTCCTATTCTGGCACCACCCCACCTAGCATCAGAGTACATTAATTGGAAGGGGTATTTCTCCATGGTTCTCCAGGCGCTTGTGGATCACCGTTTCATTGACGTTAACGCAGGCTGGCCCGGAAAGGTGCATGATGCATGCATCTTTCAGAACACTGGCCTGTTCAGGAAGCTGCAGGCCGGGACTTTTTTCCCAGAGCGGAAGATCACAGTAGGGGAAGTCGAAATGCCCATTGTGATCCTTGGAGACCCTGCTTACCCGTTAATGCCGTGGCTCATGAAACCCTACACGGGGAGCTTTGACAGCAGCAAGGAACTGTTCAACTACAGGCTGAGCCGGTGCCGAATGACTGTGGAGTGTGCTTTTGGCCGTTTAAAGTGCCGCTGGCGATCTCTGTATGGGAAGCTGGACTTGGCCGAAAACAGCATCCCCGCGGTTATATCCACGTGCTGTACTCTCCATAATATTTGTGAAGGGAAGGGTGAAAGATTCAGTCAGGCATGGACCTCCAATGTTCAACACCTCGAGGCTGAATTTGCACAGCCAGAGAGCAGGACTATTAGAGGGGTCCAGCACAGGGCTGCAAGGATTAGGGATGCCTTGAGGGAGCAATTTGAGGCTGAAAACCAGCAGTAATGTCTGGTGCCCTGCACAGGACTGAAGTGCAGTGGTTCCAATGTTAGTAGGAATCTGTATTTGCTAAGCTGATTTGCAGTGCCTTTTACTTTATGCAATAATAAAGAATGTTTTCAAAGCCAAAAAATCCATTTATTGACCAGAAAATTCATTTACTGAAAAGAAACACAACTGTTTGGGAATCAGAAAGGGCAAGGGGGTGGGGTGGGGAACGGTACAATCACAGATTTGCGTATGTCCTGTCTGGAGTGCTGTGCAATGAGTGCTGCACTTCAGGATGGCTATACTGCATGGTGATGGGGGTTGAGTGCAGAAGGTAAGGGTCGTAGGTCTCAGGGCTGCTTGGTGAAGATACAGGTGTTGGAGGCAGCTGGTGGCGGTAAGAACCCAGATGTTGGGGAAAGTGGGTTGGAGGTGACATGAGGGCACAAGGGAAAGAGTTTTGGGACAAGGGCTGCAGGGGGAGTCGGGCTCTGCCTGCATGGCTACGAGCGCCTGGATAGAGTCCGCTTGGCGCTCCATGATGCTTATCAGCCAAACCATGCTTTGCTTCTGGTGCGCTGCGTTTTCCTTGCAGATCCTGCTTTCGCTCTCCCTCCACTCCTGCGCTTTTTGATTCTCTGTAAGAGATTGATGCATCACTTCGTGCAGCATGTCTTCTTTGCTTTTTCGCGGTCTCTTCCGGAGTTTTTGCAGTCTCTCAGCCGGTGATAACACGGACGGCTGAGATCTCAAGGTTGCATCTGTAATGTCAAAATGCAACACTTAACAGAGGCAGCATTGTTTATACCAGACAGAGTAATGATTCCCCCGCACTTAAGGAGGGCACACACAGTCTACACAATAGCATACTTTTCCCGTCTCAAAGAGAGTGCACATAACCCATGGGAGCCCCAAAATGGTAAGTAAGGGGGACTGATTGTTTCAGGGCTGTACTGTCCTCTGGGTTTCTGTGCCTTGGGGAGAGCCAACAGCTGCAGGGGGCACCTACACTGAACACTGTCCCAACACTTTCCACAGGAGTTCATCCTGGAAGATATCTCGCTGCTGAGGGTGACCTGGGAAGCAAGGGAGGGTCTTCTACTGCAATGCGGCTTCCGTCCTGGCCCATATGCAGCTTGCCTGTGTGCAGCAATGGTCCCCCTCGCGGCACAGTGGCACGGACACGTTAGCCTGACTGGGACAAGGACCACGGTGGCTCTCCCAATAAACCTGCGCAAGCGCACTGCCCACGTTCCGGATGAGACTTTCGAAGAGATTACCGAGGCCGATTACCGCGATGTGATAGACCACATCAATGCGCTATTCCGCATTTAGGCATGCATGCAGCACTAACCCTCCTCTCTCAAAGAGCCCGCACCGAAAAAATTCCTTCCTGGAAAAAAAAAAAAAAAACGCTTACCGGGAACCTGCTCTTCTGTTTGTCCTCCACCAAGTTCCGGCCGCTGCGACTGGCTACCTTCCTCCTGGCTGCATGCCTCCAGGGATTCTGGGGTGTCTCCCTCCCGCCCCAGCACCCTCACTCCTGCTTTCATCCTCCTCCCCCCGCTCTGAAGTGTCCATGGTGATGCTTGGAGTGGAGGTGGGGTCACCCCCGAGTATCGCGTCCAGCTCTTTATAGAATCGTCAGGTCACGGGCGGAGCGGCTGTTTGCCTCATGGGCTTTGCAGTAGGCACTCCGCAGCTCCTTCACTTTAACCCTGCACTGCAGTGCGTCCCGGTCATGGCCCCTTTCCATCATGGCCCTTGATATGTGCCCAAAAGTATCGTAATTCCTATGGCTGCAGCGCAGCTGGAACTGGACAGCTTCCTCCCCCCAAACACTGATGAGGTCCAGCAACTCGCCATTGCTCCATACTGGGGCTCGCTTGGCACGTGGAGACATGGTCACCTGGAAAGATTCGCTGATAGCACTCCACGCCTGGCTGAGCAAACAGGAAGGGGATTTTTAAAATTCCCGGGGAATAAAAAGGGAGGGTCTGACGGTTGGTCACCTGAGGCCAGGGCAGTAGAGTTCGAACTGATGACCAGAGTGGCTAGAACAGACATTGTGGGATACTGCCGAATACTTCTGGAGGCCAATCAGAGCGCATTGGGCGGCCACACTGGCACCGCATCGGCAGCACAATACACGCTATTCCTATCGGGGAGGTGGAGTACCAGCAGCGCTGTAGCTGTGGAGATACAGCGCTGTACGTGTCTTGCCAGGGTGGACGGGGAGTGAGGTACAGCGCTCTGGGAGGCTTTATTGCGCTGTAACTCACAAGTGTAGCCAAGACCTATGGATGTGCCCTTTGACCAGTTGAAAAAAAGTGAGTCTGAAGATTTCTGCCATCACTCTTATATGAGAGAGGGAGGGTTGTCTCTAACTCTGCCATTACTCTTCAGCAAGCAAGCAGCAGTCACTCTTACAGTGACTGTATTCCTGCAGCTGGTCTGAGTGCCGTGAACAGCACAGACAAGAGGAAATGTGCGAGCAAATTTAACTCAGCGTTAATTGAAGCCCACCAGTGTGTTGGCTTGGAGGTAGAGCTCAAAATGCATGGCCCTGTCAGATTCTTAGGCAGGTGGTATCGCACTCTTGCTATGTTTCAGCCTGTCCTTACTGACATGTAATAGAATGCATATGTGACTTTACAATTAGGTTATGAAGATTTAACATGCTTAATCAACACTTTTTAATAAGAATTAGCATAACACAACCTGCTTATCTGGAAGTTTTACTATATTTGAAGACTGGGCAACTGGGGAAAAAACCTATAAAGTCAAAGTATTTGATATCATGAGTATTACGTACTGCCTGTGAAGGTTTACATATTGATAATTCTTGTGCTTTGGCATGAAATTCTTTCAATACTCATTCCATAAGTCCTCTTCTGGAATTTCATAGTGTCTCAAAATTAAAAGCGCCCTTCCTCTGGGAAAATTACGTAATATGTGGGGATTGAATTCCTCAATCTCAAATCTTACTATGTTCAAATGTGTGTTTAGGAGAAAATCTTTTTTTAGCTCAGTAGAGGCTCCCTAATACCTGACATCCTTTCAGTCTCCTAAAAACCTATTGCTGCATCTACCAGCAGGCAAGTGTTATCAAGCTAGACACATAGGCAATGATTTTCAAGGCTGGGTGCCTAAAGTTAGGCTCTGAAAGCCTTATTTAGGCACCTGAAGAAATGGCCTGATTTTCAAAAAAGCTGAGTACCCAATAACTGCTACTAAAATTATGGGTATTGTATCTAAGGGCTACTAGATTTGACCCTGCAGAGTCTTGCATACTGTTACTAAATGAACCAGCACCACTTAACCATGACTATTCTTTGTGGAAATTATTTGTAAAATGACTGGGCAACTGCCAGAAATAGCATTATATTCCTGCCTACATATGCGCTTACTATGAAGATAATACAGTTGATGATGTGAAAGGCAAGCTTTCAGTACTGGACTTTTGTCCTAACTCAAGCCTCACTAAAATAAAATACATTTTAACTCTTTTAAAAAAAAAAAAAGAAAAAAGAAAAGCCATGTTATTGTTATGCACAGCTAAACTCCATACTTTTTAAATCTATTAGTGATGTGAGAACTAGATCTTCTAGAACTAAAATATGTACTTTGCATATTAACACAAAACATACAACATATCCTTTAGAAGTATAACAAAACCCACCAGAAGTATGTTCTATCTAGGAATTGTGCAGTTATGGAAATTTTCTCAAGGTATGGCTTTCTCATAAAGATTGTGGACTGGAGTAGGCTTTTTTTCCCCTCCTTAAACAATATTTTGTAGATTAAGATGAATGAAATCTTAGGGCTAGGGGCCTTCCTTTTACCAATACATAATATCAAAACTATAGGCACATATTTCTGACTTCCTATTGCTTTAAACAGTTAAATTATTTAAACTGACAAAAGGTATGGGGAGAAAACCATATACCTTGCAATTAGTGGCTTTCCAGATGATGGCTGTAGGCATTTTTTTAGCTTCAGGTATTAAAGTAACTTCCTTAATTGAAATCTCTCAAATTAAATAGCAAGCATAACAGTCACTCTTGCATAAATTCAACCTTGTTGTATAGCTGCTAATTCCTGTTATCCATAGTATATTACACTGAATTTTATTTTCTCTTTAAAAAATTAAAAATAATGTTGTGATCCACCTCTTCCTTGCACCTGTTTTTGAAAACTTTTGGTAGCATCTTACTAAACATGCACTTCAATGATATTGCCAGTAAAGAAGATACTGACTGAGCAGCCCCGTGCTCACATTTAGTAGAGCATGAGTGTGTGTGGTAGGTAAGGAATTTGCAAGGAAACTATTCAATTTCAAGGAGTGGCTCTAAAGAGGAGTTTGTGTGTCTGGGCATTCTCCTTTATTCTGCTTTCTTGGCGTTTAAATTACAAAAGCAAAAGTTACCTTTATTATGTAAAACTCTTGAAGAAAATTACTCTGATTTCTAAGAATTTTGGCTGGCATTTAGAGATTTCTCCCCCAGCCTCCTTTGCATAGCCCGCTTAAGGGCCGGGCACACTTGCTGTCTTCGGCTGCCATTGCCTTCCATATAACATGAGACTGGAATTAGTAACTTCTTACCAGAATTTCAATTATACTGTGACATGATGGTTAGATTTTTTTCGATGTATGCTGCCATTGTTAGCAAAATTGTCTACCTCTCCTGTTTTTATGAGAGGTGGTGAAAACACTAATTACAAAAAATGGCAGCATAGCTATAACAGTATTTTATAAACTCCTAACACAATTCTCTGGTCCTTTAATTTTTTTTATAATGCTACTCCATTTCATCTTGTGTTAAAATTGTTTATTCCAAACTCAGGGTGTAGAGTTATGAATGAGATATTAGTTACAGTAACAAATACAAATTTTCCAAATACACCTGAAGTTGTTGTTGTTGTTAGGCATTCATTGCATCATTAACAAATGACATTTTTTTAAATTAACTGGTATATCTAGTTTGTCTACATGAAGAACAGTATAACACTTTCTGTTTCTCTGGAACAAGATAACTTACCAGTGTGCCAACAGCATAATACAGAGGAGTGTATTACAGATCAAAAATTCTGGCATATAAGGGATTTTATAGAATGAGCTATCTTGATTAGTGGATATTATGTAATTGTAAAGCTTCCTTGCATATCTGATGTGATTAAGATTTATAGGCGTGAATAAGATTACAGAAATATTAGGTGCTGAACATTAAAATGTAAAAAGTGTTACACTTTCTAAAGATTTTCAGATCTCACCGTAACCGTAATGTAGACTTACAACCATGTCATATAATTCTCATATATAGCCATCAAACATACAAAAAAGAAATTATACTTTGACAAATTTACTGATTTCTTAATTCTCCTTCCTAACTATAGTGAGTTGGGCAGTTAATGCTATAATGTAAGTAGTAGCCCTTAAAAGATTCCCTTGAATGGGTATGGCTCTACAGAATTACAAAGGAAATAGTGGAAGGCGGGTAAGTGATGAACAGATTACTCTACTTTGGAGTTTGACAAATGCATTTACCTTGTCTTTCCTTGACAAGTGGGTGGGCTTGCTCATCAGTTTCTGCACATTTAACAAACAAACAAACAAACCCCTTCCATTAATGTAAATGAATGCAATACTGTCTGCCTGAATCTGAGAAATACTAGAAATGTGAACTCTCCATTCCTCTCAGTGGAATGTGCGCTGTCCATTTTGACTCCTGAACACTTCTGAGGGGCTTTCACTGTTTCCCTTCCCATAAAACCCAGCATGTATTGAAAGCACTGGCAGCAAAGAGGATAAAACTTCATGGCCTAGTGGGCCACTTGTCAAGGATTATATAGGTGTCCCTTTTCTAGCAAGAAAATAATGCACCGGTTTTTCTAAGATTATTTTCTTCTTCCTAAATTCATTTCCTTCCCCCACTTCTTAATTGTGGCAGGTCAGTTTTCCCAGTCCTCCACTCTTCTTCAGTGTGATATAAATGGGTTGAAAAATAGTTGAAGAGGTGAGATTGAGGGTCCAATTGGGAGGAGGGATGGAACGTTTACATGTATAACAAGAATTTCCAGGGTTATAGTAAAAGTTTTAGTTCAGGGTTTAAGCGAATCTCTAACTATATTAGGAATTAGGAGGAAACTCCCACTTCTGCCTACAGTGGCTATTTTTTTTTTCTCCCATTTTCCTCAAAAACATTTGGTACTGGCTACTGTCATGGACAGGATACAGGACTAGGTGGGCCAGAGCTTTGATCCAATATGGTAACTCCTATGATTAAAGATCAAGGGGGCGGGGGGGAAGGAAGAGAGGATTGTTGGAAGACCATGGAGCTAGATGAAGTCGGATTGGAGGGAGAAGGATTGACTTATTGCACAACACTGCAAGTCGTCCTCTCCACTTATTGCAGTATCAGTAAGGCTGTTTAAACATTTTGACTCTAACCTACTATTTCTGAGTTGCTCATTACTTTCATCTATCATGCTGAAAATTTTGTGGTTTGACCTCTGCCTGAAAATTAGGTTTGTTTCTAAAGTTTTTGAGCAAAAGCAGTTTGAGTTTTTGAGTATGATGGTGAAAATTGAGACTTGAATAGCCTAGGACTGAAAAACACAGGCCTAGATCTTAAAAAGTAACCAGTGATTTTGGGTGTCCAGCTAGAGACCTCTTAAAGGCTTCTAATTTTTCAAAGGTTGGGTGCTCAATGCTTTCTGAAAATCAGGCCTATTTAAGGTATTTCCAGTTGAGCACCCAAAATCATGTCAGTCTTGAAAATCTTAGCCATATTCTGGGGTTTCCAGAAGCCATTCTTGAGGTTGTCTCATGAGCCTATCCTGGGAATACCAGTCCTTTTAAGATGTCATAACTGTTGTCTGCTTCTAACAATTAGATACAGTTCTGGTAAAATGACCCTTACTTGACTTGAGCTGGGTCATAATTCTGAAGAAAGCTGTATTTATTCATATAAAATCAATACTTTTTTTTAAAAAGTCTCATTTAGAGATTACAGAATAGTCTAGTTTGAACTCTCAAGTTCCGACATAAGTTAAACTATTTGTATAACCTCCAATGCGTCCAGATATTGGCAATGGAACAGTGAGGTCAGAGTAGGTAGATCAAATTTCTAAATCAATCTGTTTCTGATTCATCTTTGAAGCACAGTTCCAGATCTTCTGAGTAAGCCAAGTTCTCTGCAGCAACAAATGTTTCTACTTCCATGGGTGTATTGAAAAAGTAGGTATGTCCAGTGAAATCCAAATGCAGTTTGGCAAGCTAGAATATGGAGATGATGCTGCCTGCCAAAATTTAACCTTCGTGAAAGCTCTTCTCTGTTTTCAGTAGACCTGGAATATATGCATACAGGGTCTCAGTCGCCTACACATGGAAACATATCAGATGTCTTAAAATATTCATATTAAGTGACTTATGTGTAATAAACAGCTGTAGAGACACTTTTTAAAACCCTGGGTAGTTTTCTTGCTTGCAATTTCTGTTCAGGCTGTAAGAATTGTATTATAGATGTGAGAGTAATTCAGACAATTGTTAAATGAGCAGCAAAGAACACCAAATCTCTGGTTAGATCTTTCTGTGTGTGTGGTCTTTTTGTAAAACTGTTATATAGCACCAAAAGTGTGCTAGCTGCTTTGTTGTTCTGGCCTTGGAGAATAACTGGTGGGCCTACAGACTGAATCCAGCAAGCAGACATACTGTGTCTGACAGACAGAAGACCTGTGGGCAGCCAGAACTTAAACACTTCTCTGGGAGTCCAGCCTCAGAACGTAGGCAGTGGGAGAATCCAGAGAGAGGTGCAAAGAACATATAGGATGTCTCTTCCTGTAAAATTTCCCGTGGTTGGAACTGTACTGGTGATAGCAATGGTGGTAGCACAAGTGTAGACTAGCCACTGTGATACAGGAGGGCCAGGGAGCAGTGGGAAGTGGTAGAAGGGAATTATATAAACCCTAGGTTAATTAAGGCGTGGTTCCCTGTAGACTAGGGAGGGTTGCTACAGGTTAATTGGAGCACCTGTAATCAATTAAGGCCCTGATAGGAACCTAATAAAACCCCCTTCTTCAGGCAGTCAGGAGGAAGGAGAGAGGACTGGAGCTTGGAGGTGTGCTGTGAGACTTGGAGGAACAGAAAACCAGAGTAAGGGAGACCCTGCCACAGCAGGGGAGGGACATTCCCTCCCCCAGCGTTTAAGGACTGAAGGTACCCCACCCAAGGGGGAAGAGGGTAAGAACCTGCAGGGGTTGAGAGGGGCTGGGACTCAGTGAGGTGCAAACCCAGACCCCTCCCCCGCTTCCCTCCTTTACCACCTTCCTGGGCCACTAGTGGGGCCCTCGGTGCCCCAAGAGCAGGAGTAAGGGGTGGTATTTTAGCCCCCCCACCAAGAAAAGCGCAGGACCCACCATACTATATCAACCATCTTGTCACACGTGGGTCAGGAGTGGGATGTCTGCGCTGTGAACATAATCCAGAGTGGGTCACAACCACCCTACCTCAAGATGGAGGATCTGGTCAAAGCACTGGTGCAAGCCACTGCCGCCCAGCAGGAGGCTACCCGGGTCCAGGCAGCTGCCCAACAGGAGGCCATGCGGCTGCAGCAAGAGACCAATCACCTGCTGATGACTCAGGCCACCCAAGATCGGGCCATGCTGCAGGAACTAGTGAACCAAGTGAAGGTCCTTACGGAGCTGAGCCGCGGGTATGATGGGACACAGACCATACGGGCCAGCTACTGTCTACAGAAAATGACCCGGGAGGATGATGTGGAGGCGTACCTCCTGGCTTTTGAGAGGACAGCTCGGAGGGAGGCCTGGCCCCAAGACCAGTGGTCAGGGATCCTTGCCCCATTTTTGTGCGGGGAGGCCCAGAAGGCCTACTAGGATATGACCACAGAGGAGGCAGCAGATTACCCCCAACTGAAGGCGGAGATCCTAGCCAGGGCAGGGGTAACAACGGCCTTGAGAGCCCCGAGGTTCCGTGAATGGCAGTACTGTGAAGACAAGATGCCGCGCTCACAACTATTTTGACCTAATCCACCTAGCCCGGAAGTGGTTACGCCCGGAGGCTCTCAGCTCAGAGAAAATGATGGAGCTCCTGGTACTGGACCACTATACGAGGGGACTACCCTCGGGCCTCCGAGCCTGGGTAGGCCAGAATGACCCCTCCACCTATGACGAACTAGTCACCCTTGTAGAGAGACAACTGGCAGCCCGTGAACTGTTCGAAACCCCGGGAGGTGAAACACGGCATTTTAGGAAACCAGTCCCAACCCCGAGGCCCTGGATCATCGAGAACTCCAGGAAAGCCATAGCTGGAAGAACAGGCACCAAGGAGCGGCCTGAGGCCCCAAAGGGACCTGGGGGTTCGGGGGAAGAGGGTTGGGGAAGGGAGTCAGAGGGCCCAAGACAGAGGGCAACCTCCGGAATGAGATATCGCTGTTATGAGTGTGGGGAGTTGGGGCATATAGCAGCCCAGTGCCCCAACAGGGAGGAGCCCATGCAATGTAATCTGGGGGATCCTGGGGACCAATGTGGCCTAATCAGCCTGGTGGGGGTTGCGATGGCCCAACATGAGTACACCAGGCCAGTAAAGATGAATGGCATCCAGACCATAGCTTTGGTGGACTCTGGGAGTGCTGTCACATTGGTCTCAGGAAAATTAGTGGGGCAAGACCAACTAAGCCGGGCCAAGAGCACTGGAGTGACATGTGTCCATGGCACAGTAAATTTCTACCCCACAATTCCAATACGGATTGAGATCCAGGGAAGTACTACCAAGATGACTGCAGGGGTGGTCCCCAAGCTCCCCTACCCAGTCTTAATTGGCAGGGACTTTCCTGGGTTCAAGAGCCTACTCCCCCCAATTGAGTTAGGGAAGGGAAGTAAACCCCGAGCAGAATGTGAGGTGCCCATGGATGATCCTACCAAATTTTTGCTGGGTTTTCCCCAGAGTTATTTTCACCCCCTGGGAAGTCCCGGAAATCCAGATGGGAAAGGAGAGGCGACAAAAGATTAGGAACCAGGATCTTGGCAGCAAACCAGAAAGCTGCCCTGGTTGAGAGGAAGGCTCATGGAGACCCAGTGACGGCCCCCAGCACGAGCAGAATCACTCCAAAAGAAGGAGGGGAACCCAAGTCAATAGAATCAGGCCAGATTGGTCCTGCACGCGAATGTTTTGGGCAGGACCAAGCCGATGACCCACTATATGCAAACGTGAGGGGGGAGGTAGTAGAGGTAAATGGCATGCCAGTAGAAGGGAAAACCAAAGGCACACGGCCATACTATATGGTCAAGCAGGATCTGTTGTACCGGGTAGTGCCAATACGGGGGGAAGTAGTAGAACAGCTCTTGGTGCCACGGAAGCACACAAGGGCTGTATTAGAATTAGCTCACAGTCATCTGTTTGGGGGACATTTAGGAGCAGACAAGACCCTGGATAGAGTCCTAGGAAGGTTCCACTGGCCAGGGGTACGGGCAGAAGTCCAACACTATTGCACCTCCTGCCAGAGTGCCAGCTGCATAGTCCCCGACCTCAGTTAAGGGCCCCATTGGTACCCTTGCCCATAATTGAAGTTCCTTTTGAAAGAATAGCAATGGATCTAGTGGGCCCACTAGAAAGAACAGCCCGGGGCCACCGAAGCATACTTGTCATCCTGGACTACGCTACACAGTACCCCGAAGCCATTCCCCTAAGGAACCCCACGTCCAAGGCAATCACAAAAGAACTGGTGCAGGTTTTTGCTAGGGTAGGCATCCCTAAGGAGATCCTGACAGATCAAAGGACTCCCTTCATGTCGAGAGTAATGAAAGACTTATGTACCCTGCTCCGCATCCAAGCCTTGCGGACCTCGGTCTATCATCCCCAAACAGATGGTCTGGTTGAGCGATTTAACCGCACTCTCAAGAGTATGATCCGAAAGGTGGTGGCCCAAGACGGAAAAGATTGGGATACCCTCCTACCATATCTGATGTTTGCAATACGAGAAGTTCCCCAGGCCTCTACTGGTTTCTCCCCCTTCGAGCTACTGTATGGACGCCACCCACGTGGCATATTAGAGATCGCGAAGGAGGAATGGGAGGAACAACCCAACCCTGGGAAGAATGTCATTGCACATGTAGCCCAGATGAGAGAACGAATAGCCCAAGTGACCCCCATAGTATGAGAGCATTTGGAGAAAGCACAAGAGGCCCAACGAACCTACTACAATCGTTGGGCAAAAACACGGAAATTTCAACCAGGAGAACGGGTGCTGGTGCTGATACCAACAGCAGAAAGTAAGCTCCTGGCCAGTTGGCATGGACCCTATGAGATCGTGGAAGCTGTTGGGGAGGTGAATTATAAGGTAAAGCAGCCAGACCGCCAAAGGCCAGAGCAGATCTGTCATATCAATTTACTGAAACCCTGCCACGATCGGGAGACGTGCCTGGCCAGCCTGCCGGCCACACCCCAGGCAGATGGCCCACAAGGGCAGGTAAGGATATCCCCCGAATTAGCCCCAGAACAACGAACAGAGGTCATCGAAATGATCCAGCGGAACCAAGATGTGTTCTCCACACAACCAGGCCATACGACGCTGATCCAACACCACATTGTCACCTGTCCCAGAGCAAGGGTGACCATAAAACCATATCGCATACCGGAGGCAAAAAGAGAAGAAATTAGGGCAGAAGTAAGGAAGATGCTGGAACTTGGGGTGATTGAGGAATCCCACAGCCAGTGGTCCAGCCCTATTGTCTTGGTCCCCAAGCCTGATGGCACCCTGAGATTTTGTAATGACTTTCGGAAGTTAAATGAGGTATCCCAATTCGATGCCTACCCGATACCATGTGTTGATGAGCTGGTGGATCAGTTAGGCAAGGCCCAATACTTGACCACCTTGGACTTGACAAAAGTCTACTGGCAGATCCCCCTGGCTGAGGACGCCAAGGAAAAAACCGCTTTCTCTACACCTGACTGCCTCTTCCAATATACCGTCCTCCCTTTTGGGCTCCATGGGGCCCCCGCAACTTTCCAACGATTGATGGACAGATTACTTCGACCCCATGCCAAGTATGCTTCTGCCTATTTAGATGACGTGGTAATCCATAGTCCTGACTGGGAGACACACCTGGGGAAAGTGGAAGCGGTACTAGATACTCTTAGGCTGGCCTCCCCGCTAACCCATCCAAATGTGCAATAGGGCTGGCCGAGGCCAGATATCTCGGGTATGTAGTCGGAAGGGGCCCGGTGAAGCCCCAGTGGAACAAAGTGGAGGCAATACAGAAATGGCCCCGCCCAATCCGCAAAAAACAAGTCAGAGCATTCTTAGGGATAGTAGGGTACTATCGCCGGTTCATCCCTCACTTCGCCACAAGGGCAGCGCCTCTGACAAACCTGATAAGAGCTCGGAGCCCGGAAATAGTTAAGTGGACCAAGGAAGCAGAGGAAGCTTTCACAGACCTAAGGACAGCCCTTTGCAGCCATCCAGTGCTCATAGCCCCAGATTTCACAAAGGAATTCATCCTACAAACAGACGCCTCGGAGGTAGGACTTGGGGCCGTCCTTTCACAGATGGTGGGAGATGAGGAGCACCCAATCCTTTACCTCAGCCGAAAGCTCCTGCCCAGGGAGCAATGGTACACCGTAGTAGAAAAGGAATGCCTAGCAATTAAATGGGCCATGGAGATTCTACGGTACTACCTACTTGGGCGGCAGTTCACCCTTGTGACGGACCACGCCCCACTCCAATGGATGCACACAAATAAGGAGAGGAATGCACGAGTGACTAGATGGTTCCTGTCCCTACAACCTTTTCACTTCCGGATCCAGCATAGAGCCGGCAGCCAACACAGCAACGCGGACAGCCTATCACGACAACACTGTCTTTCGTCCCAAGTAGCCCAACCCCATGGCGTTGAGCAGGGGAGGGGGATATGTGATACAGGAGGGCCAGGGAGCAGTGGGAAGTGGTAGAAGGGAAGTATATAAACCCTAGGTTAATTAAGGCGTGGTTCCCTGTAGACTAGGGAGGGTTGCTACAGGTTAATTGGAGCACCTGTAATCAATTAAGGCCCTGATAGAAACCTAATAAAACCCCCTGTTTCAGGCGGTCAGGAGGAAGGAGAGAGGACTGGAGCTTGGAGGTGTGCTGTGAGACTTGGAGGAACAGAAAACCGGAGTAAGGGAGACCCTGCCACAGCAGGGGAGGGACATTCCCTTCCCCAGCATTTAAGGACTGAAGGTACCCCACCCAAGGGGGAAGAGGGTAAGAACCTGCGGGGGTTGAAAGGGGCTGGGACTCAGATTGAGGAGCAAACCCAGACCCCTCCCCCGCTTCCCTCCTTTACCACCTTCCTGGGCCACTAGTGGGGCCCTCGGTGCCCCAAGAGCAAGGGTAAGGGTGGTATTTTACCCCCCGCACCAAGAAAAGCGCAGGACCCACCATACTATATAGACCATCTTGTCACACCACCAATATTCTAACTAGTGTCATCTAGACCGACATTTGCACTGGTAGAGCTGTGCCAGAGTTAACAATGGGAAACTTGAGGGGAGAAAAGCTAATAAAGACAAGATCTGAGATTGGAGATCAAGACAAGAAGAAAGGAAGGGAAGTTAAAGGCAAGAAAGAATGAAAAAGTGCTTTCAAAGTGAGGAGAGAGATAAATAGTTAGAATGAAAGTGGGGAAAGTAAGGAGAAAGGACTAAAGAGAGCAAGAAAAGCAGTATGTAGCTTGAAACTTAGGCTAGGTCTACACTACAGCGGGGGGTCGACCTAAGATACGCAACTTCAGCTACGTGAATAGCGTAGCTGAAGTGGCGTATTTTAGGTCGACTTACCTGGCTGTGAGGACGGCGGCAAGTCGACCGCTGCCGCGCCGCCGTCGACTCCGCTACCGCCTCTTGCCGCGGTGGATTTCCGGAGTCGACGGTAGAGCCATCAGGGATCGATTTTATCGCGTCTTCACTAGACGCGGTAAGTCGATCCCCGATAGACCGATTGCTACCCGCCGGATCGGCGGGTAGTGAAGACGTGCCCTTAGTACAGGTCCTGTTTCTTCATTCTATTGCATTTCCCTAACAGATATGATCGAGCCCTAAAACTATAGCAAGCTGGTGTGGCCCTCGATGCTGCATCAGTTAGAGACACTTTCTCTAAATGCATCCAGTGTAGAAGAAAGATTTATTCTTCTAGATTAACACTTCAAACCACAGAGCGAGGAAGGTGTTCAACACATTGAATTCTGCCAGACACTTTCTGTCTCTCTGCTGTTGAAAGTCACCTTTGACCCCTAAATGCCATCCAAAGATCCACTTAATTTAGGCACCCTTAATTTAGACCCTCCTTGTCAATGGAAAGCTGAATGGTAAAGCCACTGACTTTAAGTTGCTGAGCTACATTGGGAGGGAAGTGTATTTTTCATAGATTATAGAGAAAGGAGTGACTGTTCTGATCTAGTCTGACTTCCTGTACATCCAAGGTCATAGGACTTCTCTGAATTAATTCCTGTTTTCTCAGAGCAGGTTTCCTTTCTAGTGGTCTGACTGAATACAGTTCCCTCAGGCTGGGTATTGGTACGGGAAACCCAATCTGGATCACTATCCAGTAACAGCAGAAACAGGAGAAAAAACTAAGTACCAAATTACACACACACAGTTTCCAAGACTGCAGGCCATAATTTAGAATAAGAACTCTTCCCCACTGAGTATATTTGAGTTGTGCAGAGAACTTACTTCTCATGTAACACAAAATTAGAATGTGGTGATGGTTTACACTTAATTTACCTGTTGCAATGGCACTACGTATATGTCATGACTAAAGTCATTTCAGTGCCAAATGACATTGTAGCTGTACAATGAACTACCTGAAGAATGTATGGTGACTGAAGGTCACAACTATGGATATCCTGAATTCCATATAATCCCTGGTTCAAACACTGGTGTCCTCCTTGGAATGATGCTATTGTGTATAGACTTACACGAAGCCCTTCAAAATGTCCTCCTTTTGTTACCCACATACACGCTATCCAACTCAACTGTCCAGATTAAAATACCACAGAGAGTGATGGATGAAGGACAGTTGGTATCTGAGAAGGACATCAGATTTTTAAGCCACAAAGACTGTGACAGATGCCAATCTAAGCAGCTGTGGAGAACCTGCAAAAGGGAGATATGTACAGGGAACCTCTTCAGGAGATGGGAGAAGATGGCATACATTGGCCGGAACTCAGAGGAGTGTGAAATGGCCTTGGAGTATAGCTGTTCCCACATTGCATAACAACGGTATCCCAATAATGATGGATGACACATCTACCATGCTTTAAATCAAAAAAGCCTGGAGGAACCACTTCTTCAACCCTACAGCAAAAAGCTGCTCTCTTGAGAAAACAGTCTCTCATTGCTTCATGTCTTCCACGTAGAGGGGAAGCTCAACGTCAAGACGGTTTGGCTCGAACAGGTGATTGATCAAGCCAAATGGAGTCTCCATCACAAGGTGGTCAGACTTCTAGTCAACTCTTGGCAATGCAACAATTGATTTAGCTATAATGTTCAGGTTCTTCTCAAAAAGACAGGACCAAAAGAAAATGGTAACAGATGCTCTCTCCCAGAGTTGTCCAAAATCTCTTATAAATATCCATGCATTCTGAAGATCAGGAAGGAGAGTGATGTTGATAGCTCCTTGCTGACTGAGGAGAACCTAATTCTGACCTGAAGAAGTTGGCAGCTTGACTTCCCATGCAGGAATTGTGCTCGCTTGCTCTCTGTCTCTCCCATAGGATCTGATCCTGCATCATGGCTGCATGCTGACCCCAGCTGCATGGTATTTGAAAGGAGAACATTCAAATGAAGGGGGACTTAGCAAACTCGTCATCTAACGAGCATCTGTAAATAAGTTGTTCCACAGCACATACTGTTGGACCTGGCCGATGATCCTGATGTTTGGTAAGGTACATAATGTAGTCTCAAGTAAGTCCAATGTCAGACATGTCCTGGAATTCCTGCAAGACAATCTGACCACAGATATTAAACTTTGGATTTTAAAGTGAAAGTGGCAGCTTTATCCACCATACTGTTGACAACTGTCAGAAGAGGATGAATCTCGCTATATCTAGACACGAAGAAGTTCCTTGTGGGAGGGGGAGTCTCCAATCAATCCTCCTTTGGTGCATATAACACAACCCTGAGGCTTGTCTACTCCCTTCTCAGGGTGTCTCCCGTGAGTAGCACAAAGTGAAATGAAAATGGATGAAAATAGAAGTGTGGAACAAATGCTCCCATTCTAAGTGACATTGAGCCCGGAAGAGACACCCTCGAAGGGGACTCCTTTCAGGACCAGCGCTGCAAACTCTAGCGCTGGGGGTGGTTCTCAAGATGCTACATTTTAATATTGAGGGGAAATCAGTGGTGAAAGTGGATATCTACTTCCACATAACTACAAACCTTGAAGCACATGAAATCTTGCTCCAGGAAATGCACTCCACCACCAGTGCACAACTTCCAGTTCTAAGCTATGCTGTCATGGCTCATCACCATCACAAGCCATTTGGGATGGCATCTTACATTAGAGAAAGGTTGTCCATTGTCACTGAATTGACATCTATTCATAACATCAATCCAGAGACATCAATCTGGCTACTTTTCCAAGTAACTTTCCTCATAATCATGATTTCAGCCAGAAGGATGTCAGACTCGGGGTTCTGTCCATAGATCTATAGTACTGACACTTCACAAAGAGAAAGTAGTGCTCAGAACTAATTTGGCCGTAATTCCCAAGTTGAACATCTTTATACAAGAGTTAATGCTGAATTTATTCTCCGAAACTATTACATCGCTCAAAAAGTCTCTGCCGTATGCTAAATGTCCACAGGGTTCTCAAGATCCATATAGAACACACAAACTTGCCGAAGTGTCCTGTACAATCCAGCAGCCAAAAGCAAGAAGCCCAGGGCCGGCTCTAGGCACCAGCGTTCCAAGCATGTGCTTGGGGCGGCACTTTTTAAGGGGCGGCATTTTGGCCCTTTGGGGGCAGCACTCTGGCTTTTTGTTTTGTTTTTTTTTTTTGTTTTGTTTTGCTTGGGGCGGCAAAAAACCTGGAGCCGGCCCTGAAGAAGCCTCAAGGGTTTTCAGTTTCAAGATGGATCAAATGGAGCACAATGGAAGCCTGTAAAACAAGACGTCTGATCCCCTGCTTCAAAGTCAGAGCCATGGCAACTATCTGTGTGGAAAGACATTATGCATTATGTGAGGAAACATGGAAGGAAGATGTTTCATGCTTTGTCCATGCTTCTCACAAAACAAAGATTTGCAACATAGGTGTGTGTATATGATGCTGTTTTGGGAAGAAGAGTGCTACACTCTGGAACCTCCGTGATCAGAGAGACCAATTGTAAATAGCGATGCATAATATGTAGGGATTTTTTTTTCTTATCTAACACTTGCCTCCCTGGCTATACACTGCTGATAAAATCCTATGATAAAGGATCTGTACACCTTCCTGCACAGAAAACATGAAAATTTATCCCTGCTTACCTGCACATTTCCTTTCTTTCTTGTAGGAAGGGTCACAAATCTGCCTCACCTTACATAACTCCTTATAATGTGGGACAATATTGGTAGAACCAGGAGGAAGAGGACACGTGCTTTGACAATTTTTTTTTTATAAAAACAATTTTTAGTATCTCTGATCTCTTCCACACTGCTGCTTATAGAAGTAACTTATTTCATAATGGCTGGGTTGTCAGTAACTGGGTCACTGCTGCTCTGTTGCTGACTTACAGGGCTTGTTCTGCCCCTAAACAGCAAGCAGGTTGAAAACTTATTGCAGAGGATCCAATTTTTTTTAGCTAATGGTGGAGGCAGAAAACTATGGTAAGTGCACAAATCTTTTTGTTCTTGTATGGTGTTAATTGGGTTCAGTTTCTAAAAAGCTACACACATCTTACAGCTTGTCAAGCCACTATTTTGTGGGGCTCTCGTTCCATTTATCTTGGTTACATTGATTAGAATGTTTTCCACGATAGGCTCCTTGTTTAATATTGCAAAATTTGCTAATGCCATAACTTTCAAAAGTGTCTACTCCTTTTGTGTGCCCCACTCCCATTCTCACACATGACTTTCAGATGGTGCTGAGTGTCTGCAGCTCCCATTGGCTTCAGTGCTAGATGTACTGATTAAACTGAATTAAAATGTACTATTTTTGAAAGGTTCATGATTGTGGGTATGGTATTTGGTGCTTAAAGTCCTCGTACAGATACTTAGCACGCGATTTGACATTTAGCACTATTGTAACTACTGTTCTGCACTAAATTTTAAGGGTTTCTTTTACAGAAGAAAACCTTTCTAAACAGATGGCAGACTACACTTGATGTGTTGAATTACCGGATAAGGTGATTGTACACAGAGATGCTTTCTTTTCCATGAAAGCTGTAAAACAAGCAAGCACTCTAACTGGATCTGTAAATAGATTGTCTGCTGTCTGTTTTCATTGGTGAAGTATCTTTGCTTCTAGTGTCCTTAATGAGATTCAGCAGCTGCTAATGGGATTATATAGTTCAGCTTCTAATGTGTGAATACAGTGATTTTTTTTCTTTCGTTTTAAAAGATGCAAGCGGTTTTGCTTTTTGAACTTATTTTATTAACCACAATTTCTAAATAGCCTTTTCTACTCTTTTTTTAAAAGTTTGATATTGCAGGGTATGAGCAGAAACAGTATGTGCTAATGTTATCCTGAGCCATATCAGGCTGTGACATCATATTCTAGAAAACACATTGTGCCAGTACTGAATTGCAGTCACTTACTGAAAAGGTTGTCTAAAGGTATAAATCTCATAGCCTTGTATCAGTGTAATGTAAATCATCTCTCTGATTAGACTGAAATTTGCATTTTACTAACTCTTATGGAGGAATGACAGGTTCAGAGACCTAATTAGCTGGCCTTATACCCTGATATGTTGCTCTAGTTTCTTGTCCTTGCTGTGGTGGAAATAACTTTCCTTCTTTTTTCTGAGAGGGCAGTTGGCAGTCTTTCATGTTTAGCGTTGAGTTGGTATGGGAAGCCTGTTGGAGTGGACAGACTGTCCACAGCAAAGGCAGCCAATGTACGTCAATGTTTTGTTTTTGTTGACAGTTGAATGGTATGCTGGTTGAGTATCCTATGGCAAAGTCTTCCAAAAGCTTGGCTTGTGTTTTGTATACTGTTTGACACTTCTTGATCCAGGGGATCATTACTTGAGGTGGTAACAGAATTGGATCCCTTTATATGTCATGTGAAGAGCAAACTGAAAAAATGTGGGTTGCAAACCGTCTGATATCCTAAAATGATAGCTGTGGGAGATCTTCAGTGAACAATGCAGATTATATGATTGTGTTAGAGAGGAGGTGAATCAGGGAACTTTTTGAAAACTTTCCTAACTTTTTGTGCTAAGTGCCCCCTCAGAGGTCGCTTTGTGTGGATTATGAACATCTTTCTGAACCTGATTTAATAGTCATTTTTGCCCTGAAATTTACCTCTAAATGCTATGTGAGAACAAATTGCTACTTTTTTGTTTTAAAGCTATTGTCATGCTTGTGAAAAGTGCCACTTCAGCAGCTCTGGAGAACAAAATTCTCTATCTTCAGAATGAGCAGCTGCTGGGCAGGATTTTCTGCATTGTAGAGGGTGAGTATAGGTAAGCTACTGTGCCTCTTGGATTTGAGTCTGGGTCTCTGCTAACAATGGTGCTAATTGTGGCGACCACTTATTTTTTGTATGTCCTCTTATCCTAGTCTCCAATAATTCCAATGCAGCATGTTGTAGCCCTGTCCTACCAAGAGGCAAAAGTGTCAGTCATGGGAGACTCTAAATATCCATTCCCCATTCTTCATTTTAGGGTTATTTTTCTCCCTCATTAAAGCTAGAGAGATGGAGTCCTCGGTCTTCTGTTCCAACAAATTGCAGCTTTTTTGTCCTTTTCTCTCTTATTAGACTCACTAAGAGGAAAAGGAGGATGGGAGTGGAGGGGAAAGGGAGGGGACAGAAGAGAAACAAAGATGAGAAGTCCACTGTGGAAACTACACTTAGTCTACAGACTTCCTACTGACACCTTCTGTCAATGCCTCCTTCAATTTGTATGCCAGTATAGTGGCTTTAAATTAGTGTATTGTTGACCCTTTGATACAACCCAGCAGTTGGGTCCTGGTAAGAACTCGAACTGCAGCACTGATGAAAAAATCCTCTGTAAAGGAAGTACCTGTCTGCATCCCTACAACCCTTGGCAGGCTTCTTTCTTTGCTTGCTCAGGAGGTTAATACAGTGAAGTAGTTGGATAGGTTAGTTGCATCAAGTAATGGCTTTTGAATATTAGCTGGATGCTCTCAATTCTAGCCAGGAAGAGCATGAAACAGAGTTGCAGTTAGTCATTTGATTGTCCTGCAGTGCTTCTGAGATGTTCTGATGTTGTGAAATGGGCCAAACTGAGAGAGGAAGATGTTGTTTATCAGGCCTAAATCCATGGTATGGTATTTGATACCTTAAAAGGCTTTCTTGGGTGCAGGTTACTTATCAGCTCAATTAATTGTTTTAATGGGACATGCCAGATTCTGGAGGTGAATGGAATCGTTCCATTTTAACAAGATGACTCATAGTCCAGAATAGTACAGCAATATGTGATTTAGCAATTACTATGGTGGAGGAGATGTGATTTTTTTTTTTTTTTCTGGCCGCTTCCATTGCTATGGCATCTGCTCACAAAAATTCCTTGTGCCAGAGCCTGTCCCTGTCTGCCCTTATCTTCCACAGTTAACACTTGGTTTCTTCCTTTCTGCTTCTTGGGTGAAGCTGGGAATTTATATTGTCCATGACTGGCGGTTCTTTGCTGCATGCTTTGTAGCAGACAGAACTGCTAGAGAAGATGATAAATAGAATTACAGTATAACAGACATTTGCTAAGAATACTAGACCAACTTATTTTATGTGAGCAATCAAAATATGAGTTGATAACTTTCTACCACTAATGTCTTGGATTCAGTTCAGTAGCCACATGATCAAAACAGCACCTGGCTTTAAGAGTTGACCATTGGACTGGCTTTTTCAAAAGTTGCTATTCAAGTCAATTTTGCAGCACTGAAAGAGTTAAATTGAAATGTCCGATTCCAGGATTATAATTTTATTTATTTATTTGCATAAGCTTGGGGTACAGCATATACTATCATGATGTGAACCAATCTTTAGCAGTTCACTAGATGTTGAAGGGTTGATTGCTTATTAAATAAATAGAATTGTCAAAGCATATGTAGGAAGAATTGTAACTGACACAGTATTTTATTAAATATTTCAGTTACCCCTGCCTCCCACTGCCAAAACTTTCAGTCCATGAAAATATTAAGTGTCTCCGTCTCATTTCAAAAAATTCTCCCTTGTTTTATGTTGCCATCATGTGGGCTTGTTCTATTGTGTGTTTTCAAAAGCAGGCAGGAGGAAAAGGGAGGATGGGGGCAGGGAGGCAGAACTGGAGCCAAATCCGGACTTTTTTAATTTCTCTGCTTGAATAAACACTACCAGAGTCAAGGAGATAGATTTTTATATAGGCTTTTTATTTAAGTAACTAAAATCTATACATCTTTGATCTAATGTATGGTATGCTCTTTAGTGGTGACTCTTTTTTTTGCTACAAGTCCCTTGTTATCAAGTATCAGTTCTCTGAAACTGTCGTATCAGTGATATTGCTGTCTCTGTAAACAGAGTATATATGAGCTGGCTCCATGGCTCTGTTTGTGCAGAGATTTAGTTGGGAGACTCCCTTCCAACAGAGGAAATGAGCTGATGAGTATAAGCTCTTGCTCAAGATTGTTCACATCTACAGAAGCTGTACTCTCTACAGGGGAAAAAAGGACTTGGAATCTTGCCACAATGTGTCTGATGTTAATGAGTGGGAGAAGCCACATGTTCTTTGCCTGCTTCAGCACTAATCTGCTAATTTGGTGAAGGAGTGAGAAAACTAAAAAAATGGAATTTGATTAAATGTAATGATAAATTAGATGTATCGCTGTTAAAAAAAAAAAAACAGACTGGGTTGTGAAAAGTACTGTCCGTGCATGCATGCTAAAACCGGAACTAGAGAATTCAGCTGAACCCTTTACGTTGGGAGAGGTCAGATAAAATGGGACTGGGATCTAAGCCTCCCTTTCTTTCAGCTGAAATGACACTTACTTGTGTCCCTTAACAACTGTTGTTTTACACAGATGAATAACTTGATCTTTTAGGCAATCAGATACCATGGTGATGGATATCATAGAAATACCTGTAAAGAAACTTTAATTGGAATGTCTGATCAGGAGAATGAGTATGTACTGGAGAATTATTTTTTGAAAATCGTTTTACAGATATATCATTTTAACTCTTAATAATTTGTAAAAATTCTCTCAATTTCAAGTTTGAAATTTTCAAAAAAGTTCTGTATTTGTTGCTTATTAGAACTTGCTTGTTTGGAAGCCTGAGGTTCTTCAGTAGCCATTTAGAACAGAAACACTTTTGCTTAGCTTATCACTAAAATGAAGCTCTTAAAAGTCCTTAGCTCTGATAAAATAATGTTAAATAATCTTTCCTTCAAAGTGCAGTTTCAAACCTTTTATTAAAGTGACCCTATCAACTTAAAAATCGCTCCTGTCTTAAAATGTTTACTTATTATTGTTAAAAATATGATCTTATAAATGAAATATTAGATAAATGTTTCTGTATTTTTTCATCTTGTTTGCTTTGCATCTTTGATAGTACTTTGTTTATTTTTTTTACTGTCCATTTCACTTTGTCCTATTAGAGTCTTTCAGGAAGCAACACGGGGACTGGAAACAGGTGTATTATTTGAATCTACTTGGAACTTTTTTAACAGATGAGATTTCAAGCTGACAATGTCCCTTTCTTAAGTACCTCTTTATCTAGAAGAACTAGGTCAGTGGGAAAAAGATGCATCCCTGACATCACTCCCCAGCTGTTCTGTCACTCGAGTGGTGCAGTGTTGAAGTGCAACCACACAACAAAGCTTTATAGGCTTGACTGTGGCAAAATGGCATTCATTCAATAGCCTAGCTAGTTTGGTTAGTGTGTGTAGTACAATGTTAATAGCATCTGAGGGTGGGGGCTAGATGGTGAGGAGAAGAGTGGGAATAACTGGCCTAATCCTTCCAAGAAGGTGAACTTTGATTTAAAGGTAAACTGCTAAAGTTATTTTAAGAAATAAAATTGAGTAGCTGTAAACCTGCACATATTATCTGTTATTAAACAGCTAATGCACTTGTTTTGTTTAAATGCTTGAAAAAAATCTATTTTTTTTTTTTTGCTCACCTGTCAGTTTATTCAGAGTTTGGTCTGCCCTGAAACATTTGATTTACATCACCACAACATATCAAAACATATCTGTGCATTCACAGTTTGCAATGTTGTTGTCTGTAGGGTAAGTTTGGAATGCTACTGGCTTTTGCCAATCTTAAAAGAAAAGCTGCCGTTTTAAATTCTGAGACTAAACAAGTCAGCACTAATTCTGTTACTGATGCAAGGTCTTCAGCAGGCTTTTTTTTTTTTTTTTAAATAAGCTTTGCCATTTACCTTTTATAGAAGCTAGAATTCCTTTATTACTGACTAATAAAAGATCTTTGAGCTCAACGATACAGAATAGTCTATACAGCAAAAAAAGTGGACTGCATGTTAACTATTCCATTACCGCCTTTTGATTCACATACTCTAGATACTAGTAATGTTCTTAGTACTTTCTGAAGAGAGATTTGACAGACTGAAGTTGCATGATGTGCACCTCAGACTTTCAATATGCAGAAGGAATGCTTAAACTTTTGAAGAGTTTATTTTTGTTACATATTTTGAATGCATCAAAAGCCATTTCAGATTTTTTTAAAAGGGGTGGGCAGGACCTGCAGTACTTAGCTAAACGTTTGTAGAGGACATATGGTAGACGCAAGTGTTTGGATATGGCAAATTTGAGATCCTCAAAGAAAAGTTAGTGTAGAGAGGGGGGAAGCTTGAGTTTCAAGGGTCCTTGTTCATTTAGGAACAAGACTGAAGAACCAGCAATTCCAGTTTGCAATCTCAAAACACGAGTTAACCTAGGTAAACATGACAAAGATTAACAGTTCTATGGCATAATAAGAAATAGAGATGTGCAAAAGTTTCACAATTAATCCCCAAACAAGGTGAAAGTCCCTTGTGGACCTTTTACCATATTTAATAAGCATTCAGTCGAGTTTGTCAGTAGAAATTCAGTCTTCCTTCCTAACTTTGTGAGCAAGCACCTTGGACGGACTCCTTTGAAAACATCTTGTTCCCACTAGGCATGTTCAGACACTTAATACAAGCCTTAGCATAGTTATTCCCATTCTGTGAACAGGACACTTATCCTTGGTTATGGCAGCATAACAGCCTGCGAATTGTCTGAAGATCAGTGAACACTTGGGGCTACTGAGTTTCAGTTTGGGGTACATTTGGCCCAGCCTGGCTGGGTTCCTCTCTTTCATCAGGTCCCTAGGGTGCTGTTAGTCCCATCTTCTCCTCTATAGAATGGTACGACAAGGTGAGATTGAACAACCATGGAATCTTCTGGGTGATGGTCATTTGTCCCTTCTCCTAATTTCTCTCCCACTCCTGTTTCTGAACTAGCAGGATCCAGTTTGATCCACCAGTGTTTCTTTTACTTCATTTTAGATGGTAGAGATGCTCCAGACTGAATTTCTCTGTATTTATCTGATTTGTTTTATAGGTTCTATCTATGTTGCCTCCCAAAAAAGGTAAGGCAAAACTTAGGAGTCATGGAAAATATGCACAATAAATACACCAATGAGGTATATTTGAAACTCCAGTGCATTGAAACTCTTGGCTTTCGCACAACCCTAAATATGAAACTAAATATTCTTAGACATTTGCCCAAAGAGACCTCTTTCCTATTTATACAAAATCTAACCTTGACATTGATAAATCATTAATGCTTTTCATTTCCCAAGTCCTTTACCAACACAAATGAATTCTCACAATATCACTACATTAAGTATTACCTTTTTTACACGTGGCAAGAGAAGATAAGTGTATAGCCCCGGGGAAGTCAGCAAGTCAGTGTTGGAGCTCTGTCTAATCTAGTTCTTTATATGGCTACTATCACTGTGATATCGGAGCCAGGGTTAGAACTCTAAAGTTCATGGCGCTCATTCTTGTGTCATTAAACAAACCTTATGTTAACATACAGTATCTGCCACTTTGATTACCTGAATATTGTTTGACATCGTAAATGACACCTTTTATCTGAAATTGATAAACACCTTGCATGCTTTGCTCTAGTTCAGCTAGAAACCTTTAGCCTGTATTTTTGAGTCACTGACCAGTTATCTTTATTTGGTGTGTACTGTTCTATTAGTCTCTTAACTCATACTTTTACTTTTGAGGAAGATTTTCTATTTATAAACAAACAAACAAAACCCATACACACAGTGTGAACCACCGAATCTGCAAATTCTTGCAAAAACTGACCAACTAACTATAGATTAAGCATTTTGTTTTGTTTTTAATGTGTGCATTAAAGTTCTAGGTAGGCCATATAATCTTTGTAAGTGCCCTGTGAAACAAACTGAATATAATTATTTTAGGTTGCAAGATAAGAGCTATGTAGTCATAAGAAACTACTGACAATAGACTATATGCAGCAAAATATTTTGCTGCAGTTTGCCTGGCTGAATTGTAATGATAGTTGTATAGAATGGTTGGATGCCCATTTGAGTGAATTAACTGAAGCTAAGCTCTGCTACTGGAACTTTCCAAGTACACTGATCCGATCTTAACCCGAAAGTCCTGTCAAGCCATTTCCTGCAACTCTTCTGGAAAACCAGGGGCATGTGGGAAACAGAGCTGCTACAACAGTTAGTATGTGTCCATCTGAATAATGCAATGCTCCTTTCAGAGGGAAGCTATATTTAGTTATCATTGTAAACACCCGCAGGCAAGTAACAGTATAGTCTGAGGAGCTTCAGGGGGTATTTGTGAAAGAAGAGTTGCTGCAAAAACATTTGGGGCTTTGGGCGGCGGGGGAGTGGAACAGGGGAAGAGGAGTGTGATAGGTTGTCATAGTGAAGAGATCTATGATATCCTTTTCTCCCCCTCACTGGTTAACTTACCCAGAAGTGAGCCCTAATGCTGATTCCTGATGCCTTCAATAATGGTGGAGGAGGAGGATGGAATGAAACTTGAGCCATTTAACTAGCTTTGTTTTAAAATATATTTCCCTTTAACATCTAGAAAATGTGCAAAACCTTTTCATATGGTATTGAAGTGCAGACCTTGAGGAATCATCTATTCTTCCAAGAGTTTAACTTTCTAATGGATCGTAGGCTCCTGACTTGTGCCAAACCTATTATATTTGTGCATGCTAAGAAATAGGTAAAAAGCCTTAGTAACCAGTTACAGGGGCGACAAATAGCAATTTTTTAGGTTGTACTGACACCTGGTGGTAGTCAGTGTACTAATGTTTAAAACAGGTTGTTCCACTCAAAGATGGGGAAATAACTTTATAAATTTTCAGCTCTTGCTCTTTCCTTCACTGAGCCAAGAAACCGTTTGGCTTTTCTGCTAGCTATCCTTCCTACTTCAGACTCCTGCAAAGTTATTTCAGAGTGTTTGTCAGGGCCGGCTCTAGGTTTTTTGCTGGCCCAAGCAAAAATGTTTTTGGCTGCCCCCCACCCCAGCCCTGGGCTCTCCCCCCCCCCCGACCCCCCTGCTGCCCCAGCGCTGGGCTTCCCCCCACCAGTGCTGACTCCGCCTGCTCCCCCCTCGCCTCCAGCCGGTCCGGCGCTGGCAGGGTCGGGGTAAGCAGCGGGGCTCCCGGGCTGCGTCTCAGCTCAGGGTCCCTCCAGCCAGGGCTTCTGCCTCCAGGACCGGCCGGGATCAGGGAGGGCAGAGCCCGGGAACCGCCCTGGCAGGGGGCTGAGGAGCCGCAGCAGGGTGGCCCCAGAGGGAGCGAAGCCCCAGAGAGCGGGACCTGGGCCCCGCACGGCAGCGCCCCGGGCACCGGTCCCCACTATGCTGCTCCTGGCCGCCCTGCCGCAGTCCCTGGGTGGCTCGGGCCGCTTCGCCCAGCCCCGGCTGCGGTGCTGGGGGGCGACCGCCCTGCGGCACCTGCAGGTGGCTCCGTGCGGCCCGCGGGGCGGCCCCCAGCCCTAGTGTCCCCCGCTCGGAGCCCGCCCAGCCATAAGGTGCGGGCGCTGCTCCCCGACGTGAACTGCAGCGGCCCCAGGGCGCCCCCGTGCAGGATGCACTGCTGCTGCCAGGGTCGGCTCTAGGCTTTTGCCGCCCCAAGCGCAAAAAAAAAAAAAAAAAAAAAAAAAGGCTGGCTGGAATGCTGCCCCTGAAAATGTGCCGCCCCAAGCACGTGCTTGGTTTGCTGGTGCCTGGAGCCAGCCCTGGTGTTTGTACAAAACCTAACTATAGCTGTTCCTTTCACACAAGCTTGTGAAACCATCTGCTGAACCTTTATTTCATAAGTTTGTCTTATGTAGTGGTCCTCACAGCAGTTAGTGTTAAGAGGTGTTTTATGTTTGGAGCCATTTTTTTTTAAGTGCTCTAAAATCCACAAACTTAGTGAAACTGGCCTGAAAATGAGCATGCCAGATTAGGGTATGAAATAGAGTTTGTGCTGCAAATTTAGGATTACTTGGTCAAAGGTTTCCTAAAGGCCCAACTCCAAAATGTCCTGTTTTTAAAATGACTGGTGCGTGCCATTGGCACGCAGTGCTGGGATTTGTGTGTGCAGCAGAGAATAACCATGCTGATTTCATGATGGTTACACAGTGTAGTTAAGTCAGTCTGGGTCCATTCCATGGGTAGACTGCTGTAATACTGGGAGGGGCAAGGAGATGTATGAACTACCCCCAGACATCTGCATGCCGCCAGAAGGTGGGTGCACAGCTGCCTGGGGGTGCCTCCCAGGGCTTTGGAGACACGTGAGGCATTCTGGAGCTTCCATTTCCCTTTCCCCTGAGCTCCTTCCCTAATCAGGGGAAGAGATTCTGGCCTTCCTCATAACCATTTCAGGAGCCAAGGGGCGTGCAGAGCTCCCTGCCCCCAACTAGGTCCCAATGTGAAGCAAAAACTCAGCAGCTCTTCACTGATGCTGCCTCCACCTGGAAGATACACTCCTTATCCTGTCAGCTACCAGGTTCACTCCTTAGCTTGATCCTTCCACTCCTGCCCAGAATGTGGAGGGGGAAGGGTGGAGCTGATGGGTGGTGAGATCTGACCAGGAAGCCACATCATGCCCCCAGCCCAGGATGCCTCCTAGTCATACCTTCCTCAGTACTAGCACTCTCTCATTATTTAAAAAAAAAAAAAGGGCAGCAGCTCAGTAACAAAAGTCTCTGTTAATGGGGAATTAGGGTTGCTTAGCAATGCCATGCACCCTTCCAGAAACTGGCAGCCAAAAGCAGACCTATCTGAGAACCAAAAAAACCACTCAGCCACACAATAAAAGCATTAGAAGAAAAGAGGAAATGCAGTTAAGGTCGTGCTTCCCACCCAGCCCAAAAGCCTTAATGGTGCCTCTAAGGGTGTGGTCATATACACTGGGAGTACACCACACCCATCCCTAACAGCACCTGCCATTTTCTCTGTGCCCGCACACAACTCCAAATCTGCACTATTATTCATATACTCTCAGAGACCCTCACCGTGCTCCCAAGACATACCATTGATCTAGGGGGTGCCAGCAAGGTGTTTGGAAACATCTACCTGGATGTTAGGACCATGTCAGGACTAAGGTAACGCCATCTCCCAGAGAGACTCCTTAGAGCAGGGAACAGATTTGAAATATTTCAGGGTTTCCTTGAGACTGTTGCTCTTCGCTTTCCCTGCTGACCTCTAAATGTCTTGGGGAGGGCTACAGCACTGAATCTGCCTGATAGAGGTGATCACTTGCCTCTACTCTATTCTACCGTCCATGCACCTATGGCAGAGGTGAGTTTTTTTCGGCGGGGGGGGGGGGTTTACTTGAAAGTGGGCAAGCTGTCAACTTCACAGATTTTAATGGGGAGCTTTCCCATTCATAAAATACAGCATGCGGGAGCTTAAAGTCTAACTAGTGCTGCCTCTGCCAGTGCCAGACTATCCAAATGATTCAGTGCCTCCCCTTTCCATTTGAATGGTGGAGTGTGAGGGAAGCAGAAGTATCGGTGGGATACGACAGGGAGTATAAGGGAGCATGTAAATGAACTGTGATCTCAAATAGTTGTGAGAATGTCGCGTATTTCAGGTGTGTATGTACTTGGGTAATATACAGTTGTCCCCATGTTTGCAAGCTCAGGCCTAAATTCCCTCAGATACTTGATTTAAATTCCCACTATCAGGATACAGTTTGGCCCAAAGATTAGGAAAAACTGCTGTGTGTATTAATATACTAAGTGTTGGGTTATTAAATATACCAAACACGTAACAGAGTTGTGAAAACGTTGTGTAAGTGCGCACCTAACTTTAGATTTTTGTGATGTCTTAACTTACCTAAAAGAGAGGAAGAACTAGAGACTAGGATTTTTTTTTGAAGTGCTTCCCTTTAATGCTTAATGTGGAATAAAAGCTCATGAAAAGACCACAGTCTCTTTAGATACAGGCTGTCTGTAGCTTGCAAATTGGGGTCTGTGCCGGGTGGCCGTGGTTCATTGATTTGATTTGGTTTTGCTTTCTGCTTTCTTCAAATCACTCTGTAGTCTTTCTCTTTGATTCAAATCTAGTGACGGATAGTGGGTTGGTGCGGTGAATGGAAGGGTAAACGTAATGAGAACAGACAGTTTGGGGCTAACCCAGGCTCACGCCCACCAGTACTGTGCTACTTTAAGTATTGAGGAACAAGCTTTTCTTCCAGCAGCCTATCTTCACCCTCCCCACTTCCCCAGACCTTAATTTCTTCTGCTAAGCTGTAGTCCTATACAGTTGCTGCCCCACTTTAACCCCAGTAGGTCCAGCCATGTCAGTACTAGGAATTCCTACTTCTGCTGCTCTTTGAGTTCACCATGTTGTCATGCTGGGCATTGAGGCATCCTGGATAACACTGCATAGGTTATAGTGAAGTAAAACACTGAATTCAAACAGCAGTTGGCCTGGATAGTGACCTTTTTGAAGGTCCTGGGCCTCCATTCCACCTTCACATCTCTGCTCCCTTCCCCATAAAAGCACACAGATACTCTGCCAATCCACAGTTTTAGCATGTGAGGCCCCAAGATGTAGATTAATAAATCTGCCCTTAATCTCCTCCCTCCCACTGCGTGCTATCTTGAAAATACTGTGGATTTCTTGACTCTTCCAGAAGCACATAAGTGTGACTTAAAAATGCATCTTTCTACCTCTAGACACTTGTCCATTATTTACATTTTAAAACAAAAGTCTATACCACATTCTGGTGCATTGATATCCAGAATTCCAAGATACCATAAATTCTTCTTTATTTCTCACTTCTACACTAGTTGGTGAAAAGCTGAAAGAATGGGCATTTTTGGGAATCTGGATCTTTCTGACAGTGGAGGTGGAATTAAGCTCCAAAATAGAGGACTCTCCACTGAAAATGGCCTGTCACCCTTCCTTTCCAGTTAAAATGAGGACTGTTGGTTCAGGTGTCCCAGCTGATTCCAACTTTGTAGTATTTCTGTAAGTTATGAGACAGTCTCTCTACTAGTTGGAACAATCACCCTTAAGGGCTTTATAGGTCAAAAGCAACACCTTTAAACATCACTCTGAAGCCAAATGAAAGTGTGCGTATCGCAGAGCATGGTAGTGTAGTGTGGCACAGCACTTATATGCAACTTATAAGCAACATCTGCAATCTCTAAAATTTCAGGTAGGGCTTAAAGGTGTGCAGCCCTAGGTAGCATCTGCTGCAGTAATCAAACGTTGGGGTGAGATTGTTATGAATAATAGTGGTGAACTCTGCATCTAAAAGGAAAGGTTGCAGTATTCTTACCAGACAGATGGGGGAGAAATACCCTTAGCTACTGCTGCTACCTGGACATCTAGTAGTAGATGAGGAGCCAACATAAGCTCCATTTGCAAACCTGTCTAACAAATGGTAGTCCTGCTACTTCAATTAGGAGGGCTGATATAATCTCTATTATTTCTCCTTTGTCTTCCCCCCAGCCCACAAACACTACCTCCGTTTTCATAGGTATTAGATAAAATATCTGATAATATGCCGGGGTAAACACTGATTATAATAAAACCAAAATTAATGGTGTACCCTACAGGCAGTAATAGGTGCCTTTTCCAATAGAGTACCCATTCCCTTGCTATCCATCTCAATCAACTCCTATGTAATATCCTTGGTTGAGGATATCATGATGACTGTGCTTATATTCTCTGAGTGCTTCTTCGGCTAAACGTACATCGTCTTCGACGAATCTTGTAAATTCAGGCTCGTCATCGTTACCATCATCGTGTGTAGACGACGGAAAAGCTGGACCAAGACCCTTTATCCAGCATCGTTCAATGCAACGTGCAGAGATAGCATCCCAGGCTTTCCCGCCGAGGTGACAGACTTCTTTCAAGTTGAGTGATGTGTCGACGGAGGAGTTGTTATCCGCTACCATCTGCTTGATCATTTCGCGACAATAGTTTTGCTTAAATACCGGTATGATGCCTTGGTCCAGTGGCTGGATTTCTGGCATAGTGTTCTTTGGGAGATAAGAGACTTTAATCTTGCCATCATGACTGACAAGATTTTCCACTTGGGGGGTGGGCAGGGCAATTATCCAGCAGGAGGAGAGCTTTTTCCTCCTGCTTGAGTTTTCGCAAATGAGCCCGAACGGCTGGCACGAAAGTTTTATGGAACCAGTCTTTAAATATGGAGCTATTCATCCATGCATTCTTGCTGTTGGTGTATTTAAAGGGAAGGGCCTTCATATTAACATGATGAAAACATCTGGGAGACCTCGCTTTTCCAATCATCAGAGTTCTAACTTTGTGGCTGCCAGACTTGTTGATGCAAAACAAGAGAATGACTCGGTCCTTCCTCTGCTTAAAGCCTTCTCGTTTGTGACTATCAGCCCTGGTTGCGAGGGTGCGATCGGGTAACATTTTAAAGCATAAACCAGTCTCGTCGCAGTTGTAAACTTGATCAGCTGTGAGCAACCTTCCTCCAGCAACTTTTTAAGCTCAATTGGGTAGGAATCGGCAGCCTCTTTATCAGCTGAGCGGATTTCCCCAGACACAAGAACTTGGCTTATAGTGTGCCTTTTCTTGAATCTGTCCAGCCAGCCGTTACTCGCCTTAAATTTGGATTCATTTCCATTGATAAGGCGATCAAATTTCTCTGCTTGAGCTTTCAGAATAGGGCCAGAAATGGGAACCCCTTCTGAGCGAGCCTGGACAAACCATTGGTACAAGGCTGAATCTAAGCTTTCATCATTAGCAAACTTGACCTTTTTATGCTGTAAACCAGTTTCCTCTTCAAGAATGCAGGGTAGGCTACAGAGCTTTTCTTCTTCTTTTTTCCACCCTCGCAGAGTGGACTCGCTAATTCCTAGATCTCTAGCAAGCTGAGTTTGTTGTTTGCCCTTCTTTAGTTGATCCAGGGCGTACAATTTCTCTTGGGCAGAAAACGACTTGCGTTTGCGAACTGGCATATCTATAATGGTAAAATATTTTTTAAAATATAGGAAATTAATAAGAAGTTCATAGGCAAACACCATACACACGTACAACCCGAGAACTAAGTGCAATGGGCCTGCAATGGCCATGAGTCACTTTATCCTATAAGACCGGAAGAACGCAGTTTATTTATAAATGTCGTAAAAAAAGTATTCTGGCAAAACGCGAACAGTATTACGTCCTTAAAGGGGAGCCAACTTATGATCGCGTTATATCCGAATTCGCGTTATCGTCGGGTGCGTTATTGCGAGGTTTGACTGTAGTAGATAAATAAGTTTCTGATGGGATGCTATAAGATAGCCAGAATATGCCTAACTTTAGGCACCCAACTTTGAAACTATTCTCCATATAGAATTCACTATTAGCGCTGTCAATTAATCACAGTTAATTCACGCAATTAATTAATCGAAATTAAAAGCATTAATCGTGATTAATTGCACTGTTAATAGAATACCATTTGATTTTTATTAAATATTTTGGATGTTTTTCTACATTTTCAAATATATTGATTTCAATTACAAAGCAGAATACAAAGTGTACAGAATTGAATGTCTCCTGCTCTGTTTTACCTGCATTCTGCCATATATTTCATGTTATAACTATCTCGGATGATGATCCAGCATGTTGTTCGTTTTAAGAACACTTTCACTGCAGATTTGACAAAATGTAAAGAAGGTACCAATCTGAGATTTCTAAAGATAGCTACAGCACTCGACCCAAGATTTAAGGATCTGAAGTGCCTTCCAAAATTTGAGGGACCAGGTGTGGAGCATGCTTTCAGAAGTCTTAAAAGAGCAGCACTCCCATGCGAAATCTACAGAACCCAAACCACCAAAAGAGAAAATCAAGCTTCTGCTGGTGGCATCTGACTCAGATGATGAAAATGAACATGCATTGGTCTGCACTGCTTTGGATCGTTATCGAGCAGAACCCATCATCAGCATGAATGCATGTCCTCTGGAATGGTGGTTGAAGCTGAATCTTTAGTGCTTGTTCTCACTTTCAGGTGACATTTTAAACAAGAAGTGGGCAGCATTATCTCTTGTAACTTGTCTGTCTGAGCGATTGGCTGAACAAGAAGTAGGACTGAGTGGACTCATAGGCTCTAAAGTTTTACATTGTTTTATTTTTGAATGCAGTTTTTTTTTTTACATAATTCTACATTTGTAAGTTCAACTGTCATGATAAAGAGATTGCACTACAGTACTTGTATTAGGTGAATTGAAAAATACAATTTTTTTTACAGTGCAAATATTTATAATAAATATAAAGTGCGCACTGTACACTTTGTATTCTGTGTTGTATTTGAAAATGTAGAAAACATCCAAAAATATTTATATAAGTGATAATCTATTATTGTTTAACAGCACAATTAATCACGATTAATTTTTTTAATCGCTTGACAGCCCTATTCACAATGGATATGTGAAAATATTCATAACGGAGCTGTCAGACTATACCTATTGAGGTAATGTCATGATACGTAATCTGATGATTTGGGGTTTTTTCTTTGTTTGGTCGGAGCCGTTGGAAGAACTAACAATGTTGTCCTCTAAAGTTATAATGAAACCCCATCAGAGATGTATCAACAAAAGCGTTGTGTTCAAACTACCATGGGAATCTTCAGCTGAATTTCCTGACTTCTTTCTTTCTCCATTTAATAGAAGTGTGATCCCTTCTGACATACTGGCAATTTAATTCTGAGAAAAGTCTCATCTTTTTACCTAGCAACCGATTACACATTTTACTCCCTTTCTTCTTTCCTTTTTCTGAGCTTATGTCTATTAATTTTCTCGTTTAACTTGTATCTGGTCCAGCACCAGGCCATCCTGTCTCTTGAAAGGTGGCTGGCACTCCCAAAAGATTGGCTTCCCAGCTGGGGATCAATGGTTTCTCTTTTCACCGAGTGTCTCTGACGGGCACCCAACCCCTGACCTTATTAAACAATTAAAATGAAATTTTTAGGAATTGATATATTCTGTGAGTTCAAAATTGAAAAGTTGCATGGTAGCTTATTTAGAATTCGTGTTATTAGTTGCTAATTAGAGATGACTTACTCCTCATGGAGAGCTTAAGATGAGCAGTAAACCTTTTAATTCTTTATGTACCTCCACATTTGCCAGCTGGTTGCAAGTGTGGCACCTAATCCCATCTGGAGGCAGTTCACCTGGCCTTGTGGACATGATCTAAATGTTGGACGTGATCTAAATGTTCAAGTCCCTTTGAACTTTTCAGACTTGCACAATTTTGTGACCCTTCTACATATGCCAAAGTATCAGTCTGCTACTTTATAGCCACTTTCTCTCTCTCTCTCTCTCTCTCTCTATGATATAGTCACCTCTGTCTTAACTGGGGTCAAGAGTTCTAAAAATGAGTGGGAAAAATCAGGCTGCCAAATAACTGGCCTGATTTTTCAAAAGTGATGCAATTGATGATATAGGAGTTATGCATGAATGGTAAACTCTGGCCCAAATAAAACGTAGTTCCTGCCCTTATGCTGATGCTTCAAATTTTGTCCAGTCTTCTCTGCTACAAGTGAACAGCTTGATTAGAACAGTGCCAGAGCCAGTCCTGAAATGAGTTCAAACCTTCTGTTGAATAAGCAGAGTATTGTAAAGCCCTCTCTTGCCTCTTCAGCAACAGGCTAATTTTTCTCTTCTGCAGGTTGGTTTAATCTGAATCCATAAAATTCCCCATATTGCATCTCTTTGGCAGTAGCAGTGTTATGAGTATGAATGAATATTCTTTGTTTACATCATCTAGCACACAGTGGGTGCTTCCAGAAATAAAACATTACAGATAATATAATATGGCCTGTTCTGCAACTTCATATGTGCACTACAGGCCTTGATGGCAAACAACACTTAACACTATATTTTTCCCATCCCGCTTCCTGGCAGGTAGGCTGAGTACTTAGACTCACTGGGTGGCTATTTCTAGTACATAAAGTTGTTTTCCACATTCCTCTAACCCATCACTCTAGGTCTTTTTATTACTACTAATTAAAAAGTTTGAATCCTGTTTGGACAGCATATTGTGTTCTGTATTTTCCTTTTGTTAACATGCTTTTGTGCACTCTAATTAAAATGGTGAAATATCTTCTGTCTGCAGGCACAGCTTCGTCAGAAGTTGAGCTGGCATGAAGTCTTGAAACACAACTGTCAAACTGATGGTGGATATCCTCTGGAGATGCCAAGCTAAATGTTCTTGTGGACTTTCCTCTACTATTCCTCCCCTTTCACACACCAAGAAAGAAGGACAAATCTTGAATTAAAAAAAAAAGTGTAAGAATTTTGTGGTATAAAAATGTAGTGGATATTTTTCTTCCATTGACTTGATGTCTGTATATTTCCTGCAGTTTTAGTTATGAAGTCTTTACTTGGCCAGCTGATTTGTGATTCATTCTTGAGAGCTCTGAGTGGCAGGTACTGTAAACATCCTACACTCTCAGCTGTGGAAAGTAAGGAAGCTGGGAGAAGGCTGTTTACTCTCTCTGCCTTGGAAAGCAGCTGGAGGGAAGAGGATGGAGAGTATTGCAAGTTCAAATATGTCTCTGCTCTGATCGTGTTGATTGTAATTCTGAAAACTTGCATTTTGTATTTTACATTTTGGTGTCAGTATACGAGTAATGGAATTATGTAGTGATGTGAAATTTTAATGAGAAAGGAACGTGAAAGCAGGGGTGTGTTATTAATATGCTTCTGTGGCGTTGCTGGTATATGAGAGTGCTGAGTGGTAGCAATTAAAACAGCATGGCACTTACAACCTGATGTGTGGGGTGTTTTTCTTTTTAATAGAATGACTCCAAGACAGTAGTTTTACTTTTTGCTCATAAGTATAATGAAAATTAAAAGTACTAGTGTAGCCATCCTCTAGTACAGCGGTTCTCAACCCAAAGTGGGGCAGTCCTGGGGGCAGCTCCACCCTCCCTCTCCTCCTCTTCCTTCTCTCCCCCAAGCCCCCTTCAGGCCCTGCCTTCTGGCCAGGTCCTAGGCAGGAAGCCAGATCCAGGCAGCGCAGGGCAGCTGCTCCTCTGGCTGGGGGTGTCATGGAGCAGGCAGCTGTGGCATTCCCCATTCTGCTGCTGGTGCCCGGGGTTGTGGTTGCTCCTCAGCTCCCAGCCCCCTTGGACTGCTCACGCAGCCGGTCAGAGCTGCCCGGGCGGCTCCGGGTCCAGCAGAGCCCTCAGGGAATAGCCACTGGCACACAGCCCCAGATGGCTAGGTGGCCTGTTGCGGTGGGTCAGAGGGTAGAGGTGGTGCTCATGCATATGACCAAGGATTCCCACCACGGCCCGGAGCCCTGAGTTCACTCCCTGCTGGGCCCTGGAGTTTTTCTAGCATGTTGAGGGAGGCTTCAGAAAGAAAAAGGTTGAGAACCCCTGCTCTAGTGTTCAAAAATGAGTAAGGCTCCCAAAAATCATGAGACTTTTTTTTTTTTTTTTCCAAAAAGCTACAAAGAGTCCTGTGGCACCTTATAGACTAACAGACGTATTGGAGCATAAGCTTTCGTGGGTGAATACCCACTTCGTCAGATGAATGTTGGTATTCATCTGACGAAGTGGGTATTCACCCACGAAAACTTATGCTCCAATACGTCTGTTAGTCTGTAAGGTGCCACAGGACTCTTTGTAGCTTTTTACAGATCCAGACTAACACGGCTACCCCTCTAATACTTTTTTTTCCAAAAGAACTTAGGGTACTTTTTGTCTTCTGTTTAATGAGCCTTTGGGGTTCACTTTCGAGCCCTCATGGTTGTGGAGCTTGAACTTTTTTTTGAAAAACGGGAAGTTAAGATTTTTGTCAGGATCTCACTAAGGGTATTGAACAAATACCAGTGTTTGTTACCTCACAACCCACCCCCATTCCTTCCTTTTTCCATCATTGACCACACCCCTAGATTGCACATGTGGACACCTACTTATGGCTTTTTGTCCAATCATGGTTTGGAAAAAATGTATTTTGAAATGAATTTAAAGTGAATTTCGCTTCCTCTTCTCAGTGTCTGCCTACAGGTTTGAGTTTGTGTTTTAGGTACATTTTACAATAAAAACACATGTACTGAGTATTTCTCTCTCCACTGCCTCTGCTGCCTCCCCTGCTCCACTCTCCTCACTTCATCACAACCCCTCAGCTGTTTTATGTTTAATTTTATATTTAGTAAAGCTAAAATGGGAGTCTTGTTTATCCAGCCCCAGCTGTCATGATGGGAGATGTGAGGTAGTCTTAGGATTCTGCTGCATCATGAAGAATTTCTTGGTGGCAGCTCAGGGGTTACTCCCCCACCCCTGTGAAATATTTCCTTCTGTCCCGGCTTCGGCAAGTGCCACTGCTCTGCTCCAGAAGAGCTGAAGTCTGCTCTCCATCAGGATTGAGATCATGCCAGCAGGATATTGGATTTGGGAGAAACAATGCCTTCAGCTTCTTCTAAATTTAAAATGATAAAGTCTTTGCCCTTGGCTAAAGCAAAGAGTGGAAGAAATATGGGGAGGGAGAAGTGTTGGCAGGCCAGAGTCCAAAGAAGAGTACAACCTGGAGGGCAAGTGACACAGACAGAAAGTAAGTTTCAGTAGAAAGAGTATAAGCTAAAATGGTATGTTCAACTTTTAAAAATAACTCAGTCAATGTAGAGACATGGGACTGATCACTACTGACACTCACAATTTAAATTGCAAGTCTTGTTTCCTCAAACACCTGCTGCTGGACTTAAGATATTGTATGAGCATGTAGGATATCCTAATGCATGTGGTATTATAAAAATAACTATATTTAAGTGACTACTTCAAGTATAATGTAGATTCAGCTGTCACCATTCTCTGCTATATGAATGTATTTTTGTGGGTTATACTGTAAAACTGTGTATCATAATCCCCAATTTACAGATGGGGAAACTGAGGCACAAGGAGGTCAGTGACTTGCCTAAGGCCACCCAGGAGGATAGTGGTAGAGCTAGGAATAGAAAGCAGGTCCTGAGCCCTAATTCAGTGCTCCACTGGGCAATACTGGCTGTCAAATTTGATTCCTTTGAAACTCAGATTTGCCTTAAAAAGCCTCTAAACCCAAGCACTTTGGTTTCTGTCTCAGGTGGAAGAACTTCAGTAGTGCTACAACCAGAGATGTATCCATTCAGGGTGAGACACTGAGTATTACCTTACTCTTCCAGAAGCCATAGTCGTTTCAGGGAGATTACTGACAGAATAAAGACTCAGTGCAAGTAACAGAGGCAGAATCTGGCCATAAAAAGCTAGTGTTTTAAGTTTGACCTTTCTCCAGGAGGGGCACAGTCGTGGCTGCTACGGATGTTACACTCTGAATAGTGGATGGAATCCTTATTTAATAAAGGGGGGGAAATTAGGAGTTTTTTGCATATTAGTATTACTGGTATTCTAACATTCCCTGTGCTAACAACAATTAGGAATGAACCCCTGACAAACCTACCCAAAAGTCTTGGATACATTTGTCCTGGAAAAAGGCATTTCAATTAATGTTGCCTACTTATCTCAGTTGTTATGCGTGCTTATTGAAAAGACAGGCCTCCTCACTGTCTAGTGCCTCTCTTAGCGATACTTCACAGATCTGACAAACTGTGAGACACTTGACGGTTTGGTAATCTGGGTCTTCCAGCAGTTTCAACCTCTGCAGGCCTTCAATTTAAAGCATTAACTGAAGGGCTTTTATCTGACTGAATGCTGCATGAATTATGGTATCTGCAGGTCACCGATTCCTTGTAGGGATCGCTCTCCAAGGCAAAATCCTACTTCCTTTTCTCCAGTTCATCTCCACTTGCCTTCAAATACTGAAACTTCTTCCCAGACCATCAACCTATTGTAAAACTTCCCCCTCATAACATATAGGCCCTGATCCAAAGACCAGTGAAGTCGTTCAGTGGTCCATAAAGAAGCAATCTGGATAGCTATTGCAGCAGCTTCACCTGTAGAATGCCTTAGGCTGCAGTGACCACCTTTTATTACTGACCCACATTCCTGAGATAACCCAAAACACCTTGCTGCTGTCAATCCATTGTACCACCTGTGACAGAATTATTCTCATTTGTTATATAACATTGCTGGGCGTGATTAGAAATGGTTTATTACAGTATTTCCTAATTCCTAAATTTAGGATAAGTGGGGAAAATTTACAATACTTACATTGCAGGTGTAAGTGGCTTCAGAAGTCAATTGAATCAATACCCTTATTTGGGGTTTCATATTTGATTATGTAAACCCAGTTGGGAAATTACCCAACAACCAGCTTTGATGATAAAGTAGATACCCGTGGGCAGAAAAAGGGCTTGTGAGTCCTTGGATGGAATTGTTGGTGGTTCAAATATTACCGCCTGCCCTTGGAGGTCCACAAATGGAATATAAGAAAAACAAGGGATGTTTTTTCCTATAAAATGTCAGCTGCGAGTGAGGGAAAGGTGGTAGTGTAATCATAGATTATCAAGGTTGGAAGGAACCTCAGGAGGTCATCTAGTCCAAAGCTCAAAGCAGGACCAATCCCCAGACAGATTTTTGCCCCAGATCCTTAAGTGGCCCCCTCAAGGATTGAACTCACAACCCTGGGTTTAGCAGGCCAATATAGTGGAGGTGGAATGGTGGCTTAGTTGTCATATCCCAGAAAAGAAGTCTTCTATTGACTTTGTAAGTGTAAACATTCCTAATGATAAAATGAAAGAGGGGCATTCTTTCACTAAGACTCATAGACTTTAAGGTCAGAAGGGACCATTATGATCTTCTAGTCTGACCTCCTGCACAACGCAGGCCACATAATCTCACCCACCCACTCCTGTAACAAGCCCTGACCTATGTCTCAGCTATTGAAGTCCTCAACTTGTAGTTTAAAGACTTCATGGTGCAGAGAATCCTCCAGCACTGTCAATGATGCTATGTGCAAAAGTCAAATTTTATTTATTACAGTAAATTTAATCACAGATGGTTCTAACTTTTGGTATTTGTGAATTTAGAGCTCCTGAAAGGTCTCTGACAGAATCTTGTACTTCGAGGTCTTGGAATGAAAGCAAAATAATAAATACTATGGATTTCAGTCATGATTACCAATGAAATGTTATACTGGAAATAAGGCAATGGCCCATTCATATTGCATGTCCTAGGTCAGGGGTCAGCAACCTATGGCACGCGTGCCGATTTTTAATGTCATGCTCTTCTCCACCCTCCGCCCCTCCCCCCCATCCCCTCCCGCGGGGGCAAGGGGCAGGGGGCAGAAGCTTGGTCCTGCCAGCTCCCCTGCCTCTTCCCACAGTGTGCTGGGTTCCTGCCCCTCCTCCTCCTCTCCGTCCCTCCCTCCCTGCCAGCCGATCAGCTGATGGCCCTTGCGAGGGTGGGGGAGGAGTGGAGTCAGCATGCTCGCTGCTCCCAGCAGAGGCAGAGAAGAAGCGGGGCAGGGCCTTGGGGAAGGGGGTGGTGGAATAGGGGCATATCCCCTTCAGCCCCCTGCTGTGAGCACCCCATGACCCCAGCCCACACCCCCAGCCCTCTGCCCTGACCCCCCCTCACACACACCCAGCCCTCTGCTTGATTCCTTCACCACCACCCCCACGACCCCAGCCCTGACTCTGGCACCCACACACATACCCAGGCCCCCCACACCCAATGCCCTGACACCTGCACCCCCCTCACATGCCCCTAGCCCTCTGCCCTGACTCTTGCACACACACCCCCAATCCTGACTCTTGCACCCCCACATCCCCACTCCCACCCTGAGCACCAAACGGGAGCTCCTGCACCCCCTCCCCCCACATTCCCACCTGCACCCCTCGCACCAAATGGGAGCTGCCCAGGTAAGCGCTCCACACCCAAACCTCCTGCCCCAACCTTGAGCCCCCTCCCTCATTCTAGCTTCTGGCCAGACCCTACACCCCAACCCCCAGCCTGCTCCTTCACCCCCTGCCCTGTGCTCAGTGCACTCCCACCCTCAGCTCAGTGCAGAGAGAGAGGAAGAGAATGGGCCAGAACCAGGGAGAAGGTAGGTATCCACTGTATGTGGGCAGGGCCGGGATCCCAGACTGGCAGCGGGCTGAGCCGGTCCGGCAGCCGGGATCCCATCTGGCAGGAGCCGGTGGATGGAAACCCTGAGCGGCAGTGGGCTGAGCCGCTCAGCCCATTGCCAGTCTGGGGTCCCAGCCACCGACCCCCCACAGCCCGCTGCTGGTCTGGGATTCTGGCTGCCGGCCCCTTGCCAGCCGGAGTCCCGGCCGCAGGCCCCACTCAGCCCGCTGCCGGCCTAGGTGAACAGAACCCCAGACCAGCAGCGGGCTGAGCGGGCCAGCGGCGTAAGATCAACATTTTAATTTAATTTTAAATGAAGCTTCTTAAACATTTTGAAAACCTTGTTTATTTTACAATACAACAATAGTTTAGTTATATACTATATAGTCTTATAGAGAGAGACCTTCTAAAAAACATTAAAATGAATTACCAGCACGTGAAACCTTAAATTAAAGTGAATATAAGTGAATAAATGAAGACTCGGCACATCACTTCTGAAAGGTTGCCGACCCCTGTCCTAGGTGTTTGAGTCCAGCTGGAAACATGTAAAAACTATTCTCTGTTGGATCATACATGAACTTGCTTGGAACATCAAGCACAATACGGACAATTACTCATGCAAAAAATTCCAATTCGGAAAGCTTACATGCAATGCTCCCTTAAAAGCCAGAACTAACTATGCCAGTGTTAGTAACTTCAACATAAAGCAAACTTTTCTTAGTATATTTTTCATATTTCCTGAATATCTTTAAAAATTGCCTCCTAAAGAACTGTTAATTAAAAGAGGAGGGAAAAGCTGAAGCATCTCATACTCTTGTGTGAAATTTGGTTCCAGTCGGCTCTCGGCTCCATCCAAGACCTATTTAGCTACCAGTAGGCCTTTGTTTCCTTCTTTTGCTTTGGTTATAAGGATGTTATTGTGAATTAAATGGAGATAGTTTTGTCCAACATCACTTGAGACTTGTTTTGTAGCAATGATATATAGATAGATTAGATGTACTAAGTAAGCTTAACTAACCACTACAGTCTATGACTGTAGAGTGCCTCAAAGAAAATTATCAGTCTTGCTTATCTTAATGAGTAATCTGAAAGTCATCACATCTTGTTTATCTCTGCAGGGAAAGGGGGCTGTGCAACTTGTGCTTACATCTTATATATGAAATAACCTATAAATTTTACAGTAGTCCAGTCCTGCTCCCATTGGAGTTAATAGGAAACTTGTCAATGACTTTAATGGAAGCAGGATTCAGCCCAGCTGATGTTGATGTGAGGCACTGAACTGATACTCTAGGTGTAAGAGATCTACTCGTAGCTTTGCCACAGACACTTTTTTTGTGACCTAGGGCACGCACTCTGTGCTTCGGTTCCCACCTGCAAAAGGAGTAATACTACTTTTCTTCACAGGGCACAGTGAACACAGACCCCCATGCTACTTTAACAAGTGTCACTTTTCATACTAGAACCACACATCTTAACATCATGTCATAAACTTGCTCTCCCCATCGCCCTCCAGTTCTACTGTGATTTACGTGTCAGTGCTTTCTACACTCAACACTACTAGGAAAAAGAGCAGTTACTGCAAGTCTCAGCGAGGGGTTGCAAAGATGATTATAAGACACTTTTGTGTTTGATGCCATTCTGACATGGGTCCAGTCCCAGGCAAAAGCTAGAGCACCCTTTGTAGTAGCTCTAGTTTACAACTACTGCCAACAGCTCCCAGGGGCCTTTATGGCAGCAGAGGTTGCCAGGACAAACAGGTTCCCTGGCAGCAACTTCTTTACTATGCCTTCTATGCTGGATGCTGGGAAACTGGTATGAATGAAATAGATGGCCTCCACTTTTGCCCGGAGTTCTAGATAAACAGGCTGTGGAGTCCAAAAACAGTGGTGCTCATTTTTATACAATTGTTATTGGTTCCTTGTGGCACTTCCTGGTTCCTGCCAAAATAGCTACCCCAAAGAGAAGTGGTTCTAATGGCATTTCTTCCCTAGCTGGAAGTGAAAAGTAAGGGAAGTATTATGAGAGACTGTTTTTGTGACAAATCCAGTCCAAGTCTGCAGACTCCAAAAAGTTGGATAAGCATCGAAACTTAGGGGCAGCTGCTGGTACTGAACCTTTGGAGATTCTAATTGCTAATGAAGAGCTCTTGCTTGTCATTGGAAGTGATAGACTTTATTTATTATGACAGTTCATTTTACATGTGTGCATCACTAAATATTCACTACCCTATAAATTCTTTCCTCGGGCAGGTGGGAAAAGGGTTTAAATGGCATTCAGCTTTGTTGCTGTTTAGTTTGAGGAGACCATCATTTAGAGCTACACAAGCTTATGCTTCCTAGAGTCTTCATCAAGGGACTTGGCCATTAGGATAGAAAGAAAATAGGAGAGTGAAACCTCTGGGGCAAGAGGAGAAAAGAAAAACATTTCTGGCAGGATTATTTTTTTTTAAACTTGCTGAGCGCTTTCTAGTGGCTGAGGAAAGGATTAAAAGTGAAGAATGTTAAAGACAAATTGAAGTTGATGCTTGAATTGTCAGTCTCCAGAGTTTCCTGAACTGACTGAATGAAAAGTTTTTTCAGTTAAAATCCACAAAGAATTTAAGAAGTGCCCAAATGGAGAACAGCAAGGATTTACATCCATGAACTGAATAATTACTGTCAGCCAGGAAAGAAATTCAAGATTCTTGGCAGTAAAAGAAAGTGGTCCAGCACAATGTACAGGCCTTTGACTGAGAGAGACTTTAAAGGAACAATCTTAGATGTTGGACATGTAAAATATAATGAATGGTATGGAAAAGGGGCTTACGTGAAAGCTGGAGGTGTGGGGGGCAGACTGACTGACTTTGGTTTCGCTGAAAGCATATTAAAGATTGGAGAAATGTTTGATCATTTGTCTACAATTCATTTACTACAATTAATTTACAGCCAGCAAATTAATTGCATAGAAATGAGCACATTATTTCCTGCATTAGATTAAAACCCTGTCATTTCATTTAAAAAAAGCAAAACTTCCTTTTTGTGGATGATTAAACAATCTTCCAGATTTTCTCACATTTTGTTTTTTTCTGGGGGGGGGGAAGGTAGGTTAATCTTAAATGCTAGGAAAGACATTTGATATTGTAATTATATTCTCATATGGTACAATTTGACCAGTTTGAGGAATTTGTCTAGATTTTATATTCAGCGTTGTACTGAAACAACATTGCTCAAAAGTTTATGGTGCTCATGTAGATGGGGTGTTTCTTTTCTTTATTGGTTTCCTTGCGCCTTTTGGCAGTATTTGGTATGGTCAAACCTGACATTCTTTTGTTCTGTTTGAAATAACTGGTGTAATTGTCTGAGACAGCCTTGGTCTGGTTTTATTCCTCTCTCCCCAGTGATCTGTAATTATGTCAGGGATGAAAAACAGTGTGGGAAGGAGAGTAAGGATTTAGGTGCGATCCATTTTGACTTGCATTCAGGTCTCCTGTGGAGGTTTATTCTGAGACCTTCACAGTTGCTATTGGGATTTTTTTTTTTTTGGAAGTTGAGTTCTTACCATTAAGCAAATGATGCACAGATTTATTTAACGCTGCAATCTAATCCTGAGTGTTCACAGGCCTGGATGGTAGAGACTTATGATAAGCTAACTTCTCATATGAGCAAGTGTTGCTGAATTGGTCCTAGATATCTTCTAGGCATCAATCCCTCCTCTGGACCAGTCCTCTACAGTGTTTAGGACAGACCAGTGGAGTTTCTCCAGGCCTCTTCCGCAACCTCCATTTTTCTGTGGAAAAGAAGAATCTGTCATTTCCTAAAGGGCTGGTCCAAGTGGTTTACCATCTCTGAGATATTTTTCCAAAGCTGCTCCCTTCTGCAGGGGGAATTAATACAATAGGCTAAATAAATTTGTTAGTCTCTAAGGTGCCACCAGGGCCGGCTCCAGGCACCAGCTGAGCAAGCTGGTGCTTGGGGCGGCAGATTGTTGGAGGCGGCATTCTGCCCAATCCTAGGGCGGCACAGCCGCTTTTTTTGTTGTTGTTCTTGATCCGCTCCGGCCGCTCTGTAGGGGGCGGCGGCGCGAAGAACCAGAGCGCCCTGCAGGGCAGTCCTCTTTCTTCCCTCCCCGCCGACCGGAGCGAAGCCCTCGCGGCAGGCGACAGGAGGCGGCGCAGCCGGAGGGGCCGTGTGGCAGCGCCCCTGCTGTAGCCCTGGCCACCCCCTTCTCTCTCTCTCCCGCCTGCTCCCCCCCCCCCCCCCCCCCCCCCCCCCCCCCCCCCCC